>NC_133151.1:12362019-12962019 GCF_048418815.1 Hemitrygon akajei | reverse complement strand
TATCCCCCAGATTAATGAACTGAGCAAATGGAAAATCTAAGACCTGGGAACCATGATGTTGTCTAATTTGGATCTAAAAAGGGTAGAGTAATTTGCAAAGTGGTGAATATTTCCAAGCAGCGCAGAGCTCCTGCACGTCAGGTGCTGAAGGCAGCTTCTAACCAGGGAGCTGGAGGAAGAGGCTTGTGGTTATTCACAAGAAATTCAGAGCCCTGCTTATAGCCCATCCAATGACCTGACCCCATCAAATTATTCTGTTCTTACCTCTCAGCAGGAGAGCAGCAGATATCTGCCAGAATTATTCCAGTACTCCTGGGGTTAACTTAGAGAGGGAGCTGCCATACTCTCCCCAGAGTGAAAAGAACTAGGTGGACACAGTCACTTCCAACAATGTGCGCACGCATAACCTTTTAGATACAGTTCTCTTCATACTTGCACATCCCATCAGCCCATCTAATGCTACTGGAAATCTATAACTCTCCTGTTCATCACTCACAATACCGGCAGCAGCTTTTGTGTCATCTATCAGACTGCAGGAAACTGAGGGTGGTGTTCTCATATCCAGGCTAAAATATTAGATTGTAAGTGGTAATGAGGCCAACACTGATCCCCAGAAAATGCCACCGTTCACCTACCTCCAACCCAGATGCAACTGTTCACCACAGCCCTGAGCTGATTGTTTCTTACCCAAGTTTGATTTCCTGATATCAAAGTCCCTTGTAGTAGTTAATAGGTTGACTGTAGTCATATGTATCAAGGTATAGTGGAAAAGCTTTGCTTTGTAAGGCCTTCCATACATATTGGATCACATTTCATCACATGAGGTCGTCCAAAAGAAACACAGAATAAACTGTTACAGTTACAGAGACAATAAGGTGCCAAGACCACAGAATCTGTTACCCTTGTGTACAGGAGGTTCAGAAGGGCACATTCCCTTGGTTGGTTTTCCTTTTGCACACACCACCACGTGCAGACACAAGCGTGTACTGAGAGTTTCACGTGTGGCGCCCCCTCTACAGGACTGGTTCACTGCTCCGTTCCAGTGAGTCCTCAAGGATGACATTCCACGCATACCTTCTAGGGAAACATTGCAAAGAAATGTTTGCGGGATAATGAAACTGAACCAAATGCAGAATCTGTTCTCAGAATCACTCTACTGCCATGGTTACTGCTCTCCTGATTTGTATCATTCTCTCGTCTCTCTTACAATTCTTTCATTGCTGAGTGAAAATATGCTTCCCATTGCCTCCTTTAGAGACTGAGCTGGGAACTAGTTTAACCCATTGCTCCCTTCTAGGATTGTGAGCCAGGAACTAGTTTAACCCATTGTGTACTGATTTTCTGATGGCTAAGTGTCACCATAGGATCTCTCTCCCAAATGGGAAAGGAAGGGGAAGAAGCCAGAATCAGAAGGGGTTACTGTTTTACTCCCTTTCCTTTCCAGTCCTGATGAAGGGCCTTGGCCCGAAACGTCAACTGTTTATTCCTCTCCATAGGTAATGCCCAACCTGCTGAGTTCCTCCAGCATTTTGTGTGTGCTGCTCTGCAGGAGACCCGTCTTTCAGCTTCAGCAACAGTTGTGGCACCCCACGGGAATCACTATACTGACATCAGGGCAACAAAGCATCTACATCACAGTGGGATCACGTTTAACATTATCGCCATATGTCATGAAATTTGTTGTGTTTCCACAGCAGTATGTTTCCATTCCAATACATAATAATAAAAATATATAAATTACAATAAGAAGTCTGTTTTAAAAATTATTAAATGTGTAGTTCAAAAAGAGAGCAAAAAAAAGAAAAAACAGTGAGGTAATGTTGTTCAGTTTTTTTTGTGATTACAGTGAGGTGATGTTCATATCCTTTCAGAAACCCAATGGCAGAGTGGAAAAAGCTGTTCCTAAAATGTTGTGTGTGTGTCTTTAAGCTCTTGTACCTCCTTCTTGATGGTAGCAATGAGGAGAGGGCATGTTATGGGTGATGGAGGTTATTAATGGTAGATGCTGCCTTTTGAAGATGTCCTCAATGCTGGGGAGTCCAGTGCCCAAGATGGAGCTGGCTGAGTTTACAACTTTCTGCAGCTTTTTCTGATTCTGTGCACTGGCCTCTCCGTACCAGATGGTGATGCAAACAGATTGCTCTCCACAGTCCATCTGTAGAAATTTGCAAGAGTCTTTGCTGTCATACCAAGTCTCATTCCACACTGACATCTCGCAGTGACATCAGCAGTGTGATGTGAGGTGAGGTGTCTCCGTGTGACGTCAATGAGGGATGGGTGAAGGTCTCTTGCCAAATGGAGACATAGCTCATGCAACCTGCTGATCTATTTCACTCCACATTGGCATCTTCACAGTGACATCAGCATGGTGAGGTGAGGTGTCTGCTGATGGCATTGACTGAGTTTGGCTTCAGTGAGGGATGGGGAAGGGCCTCTTACCAAATGGAGCCAGAAATCACACAAAGGAAAATTTTAAAGTTTTGTTTTGTTTGTCACATTGAAATATCGAAACGTACAGTGACATGCATCATTTGCGTCAATGACCGACATACCTGAGGATGTGCTGGGTGTTGTCCACAAGAGTCGCCATGTTTCAGGTGGTAACATAGCATGCCCACTTATCCATCTTTATCTTCTATTGATCCAACTTTCACCAACCACAGGGTTGTCACCTTCTGAGAGAAAACGTTTCTGCATACCTCAGTTATAAAATAATCCTACCCCCTCTCAAATCTTGAAACAACTGCCACTCATTGGAAACTCTCCGACTAGCAGAAGCATCTCAACTTCCTCCCATTCATGGCCTCTCAGAATCCTGTACATTTCAGTAGACCACACCTCATTCTTCTAAACTCCATGGTATGCAAATTACATTTCTTCAGTTTTTTTTTGTTTTGGGGTATCAGCCTCTTTCCAGGAGTCAGCTGAGTCATTCTGTCCTGGACTGGTACCTCCTTCCTTAGGTAAGAGGTCCAAAACTGTGCACAGTCCCCTGGTAATAGTATGATCACTTGAGTCAAGTAGGGTGTTCTCCTACGGGGCTATTCCCTTAATGAAGAATGCCTGTGTGTGACTTAGTTTAATGTGGGGAGGCTGATGCACTGGCAGCCGTCACATGGTCCTTGACAGATCAGGGTTAGGGTCTAGTGACATGGAATGCAAGATGACTTCACTGCTGTAGCCTTCCTCCACCTTCACTGCCATTGTGAAGTGTCAACATCTTCACCTGCTCTACCATTGAAGTCTAGGTTGGATCACTCTGTCTGGAATCTCCCTCTTGATGCTATGGGTGACCTACTAACAGCTAACCTCCAAACAGCATCACTCTCAGGTCTCAAGAACTCTCAAGCCTTTCCACCATGACTAGGTGACCATCCTTGGAGAAGGCACGGTGCTCCAAGAGTGTCCTCAACAACTTCCTGTACAGTTGTAACAATGCCATTCTATAAAGCCAATGTGCTCCTTGCCTTCCCACCTACTTCCTGAACCTACCTTGACCTCTTTGTGATTCCTACACAAGAACGCCTCAATTTCTCTGTACATCACCCACTCGTAGTCCCTCTCCATGACAATCCGCCTTCTGTTCCTCTTACCAAAGTACATGACCTCGCCTTTCAACACATAACTGTCCATTTGCCAAGTTTTTGCTCACTAATTACAGCTTACAACCTCACTATCTCCTGTTGAAAAGTACAAAATATCCTCCTTGCAACCAGCCCTCCCACCTACGTTTGATCATTATCAGACTTGGATACCTTACATGCTGCTTCCTCCAAGTTAATACAGATAATGAGTAATTGAGGGCCAAGAATTTCAGTTTAAAACAAATTAATTTACTTACTCTCAAAATTGAAATTAATTATAATTTCCTCTCTTGATCCGTAATAGACCGAGTAAGTTTTTCCAGACCATTTCCCTTCTCAGTCTAAAACAACGACTGTTTATTTCTCTCATAGATGCTGCCTGACTTGCTGAGTTCCTCCAGCACTTTGGGTGTGTTGTTCTGGATTTCCAGCATTGGCAGAATGTCTGGTGTTTCTGTATCCCTGTATGACTTGGCATCTTGCCCAGTGATAATGAGCAGAGGGAACTTGGGATCCAAGTTCATAGCTCCCTGAAAGTGGCTACGGGGGTTGATAAGGCGGTTGAGAAGGCATATAGTAGCATGCTTGCCTTTATTAATCAAGGCACTGAGTCCAAAAGTCAGGAATTATGTTGCAATTTTATAAAACTCTAGTTGGGTCACATCTAAAGTACTGCACACAGTTCTGGTCGCCCCATTATAGGAAGGATGTCGAGTTTTTGGAGAGGCTGCAGAAGAGGTTCACCAGGATGCTGCCTGGATTAGAGGACATGTGCTACAATGAGAGGCTTGGCACAACCCATTTCCTCTGGAGGCTGAGGGGAGAACTGACAGAGGTTTATAAGATTATGGAAGTTATAGAGTAGATGGACAGTATCTTTTTCCCAGAGTTTAAATGTCTAATACCAGAAGGCATGTATTGAAGGTGAAAGGGGGTAATTGCAAAGGAGATGAGCGGGGCAAGTTTTTTTACATGGAGAGTGGTGGGTGCCTGGGGTGGAGGTGGCTGATATATTAACAGATGTTTCAATAGGCACATGACTGAGAAAAATGGAAGGTTATAGACAATAGACAGTAGGTGCAGGAGTAGGCCATTCGGCCCTTCTAGCCAGCACCGCCATTCACTGTGATCATGGCAGATCATACACAGTCAGTACCCCGTTCCTGTCCTCTCCCCATATCCCAGAGACTTGGCCTCCACTGCCTTCTGGGGCAGAGCATTCCACATATCCACCACTCTCTGGGTGAAAAAGTTTTTCCGCATCTCTGTTCTAAATGGCCTACCCCTTATTCTTAAACTGTGGCCTCTAGTTCTGGACTCACCCATCAGCGGGAACATGCTTCCTGCCTCCAGTGTGTCCAATCCCTTAATAATCTTATATGTTTCAATCAGATCCCCTCTCATCCTTTTAAGTTCCAGTGTATACAAGCCCAGTCGCTCCAATCTTTCAACATATGTCAGTCCCGCCATTCCAGGAATTAACCTTGTGAACCTACGCTGCACTCCCTCAATAGCCAGAATGACCTTCCTCAAATTTGGAGACCAAAACTGCACACAATACTCCAGATGGGGTCTCACCAGGGCCCTGTACAGCTACAGAAGGACCTCTTTATGGATGTAGTTTAGCTGACCATTTGATTACTAATCCTACATCCCTCCTAATGTGGGGGTTACAGAGACAGGGAGAGGTATAAGCCATAGGGGGTCACAGAGACAGGGAGAGATGCAGTGGTCATAGTGGGTTACAGAGACAGGGAGGTGTGTACGGCCATAGGGAGTTGCAGAGACAGGGAAGAGTGTAGGAGCCAGAGGGGATTACAGAGACAGGGAGGAATGTAGGGACTGGAGGGCTTTACAAAGTCAGGAAGGAGGGTAGGGGTCAGAGGTTGTTAGAGGCAAGGAAATGTGTAGGGGCCAGAGATGGCTACAGAGACAGTGTGCTATGTAGGGACTGGGGAGAGTTACAGAGACAGGGAAGGCTGTAGGGGGTTACAGAGACAGGGAGAGGCAGACGGTTGGAGGGAGTTACAGAGACGGGGAGGGGTATAGGAGCTGGAGGGATTACAGAGATAGGGAGGGGTGCAGGGTCCAGAGGGGATTTCAGAGAAAGGGAGGGTTGTAGGGGCCTGAGGTGGTTGTCGAGACAGGGAAGGGTATAGGGGTCAGAAGGAGTTACAGAAGCAAGGTGTGGCGCAGGAACTGGAGGAGTTTACAGAGACAAGGAGGGTTGTAGGGGTCGAAGGTGTTTACAGAGACAGGGAGGGGTATAGGGGCTGGAGGGGGTTACAGAGATGAGGGGTGTAGAGGTCAGAGGGGGTTACAGTGACAGGGAGGGGTACAGGGTACAGAGGGGATTTCAGAGAAAGGGAGGGTTGTAGGGGCCTGAGGGGGTTGTCACAACAGGGAAAGGTATAGGGGTCAGAAGGGGTTACAGAAGCAAGGTGTGGCGCAGGAACTGGAGGAGTTTACAGAGACAAGGAGGGTTGTAGGGGTTGAAGGTGTTTACAGAGACAGGGGGTGTAGGGGCTGGAGGGAGAGGAAGGATTGAGATGGTTTAAGGGGGTTACAAAGACAGGGAGGGGTACAGGGGCTGGAGGGTGTCACAGAGAAAGAGAGGGGTGTAGTGTCTGGAGAGGGTCACAAAGACAAGGAGGTGTGTAGGGGCTGGAGGGGTTTTACAGAGAAAGGGAGGGGTGTAGAGACCAGAGAGGATTACAGAGACAGGGAGGGGTGTGGGGGCCAGAGGGGGTTACAGAGACAGGGAGTGTAGGGACCAGAGGGGGGAATTACAGGATCGAGGAGTGTGTCACTGAGACAGGGTGGGGAATAGGGGCTGGGAGTGGGTGGAGACTAGGAGGGATGTTACAAAGACAAAGAGGTTTATAGAGGCTGGAAGGAGGTTAGAACTGGGTGGGGTGTAGGGGCTGGACGGTGCTACAGAGGGCCAGAGCGTGCTACAGGGATGGGTAGGGGTGTAGGGGCCAGAGCATGCTACAGAGACGGGCAGGAGTGTAGGGGCCAGAGGGTGAAAAGAGATGGAGAGGGGTGTAGGGGCTGGAGGGGCATTACTGAGGTGGGATGCAGTCTATAAGGACCAGATTGCACCAACGAGTAGGGGAAGTGGTAATCAATAGACGTCATCACTACTGAATCACATTGGATTTGGGGAGGGAGAGGGAGAGAGACTGACTGCAGGTGTATAAAAACATTTCAAAGCAAAATTGATTTTGATTAAAATGAAAGCTCAGATTGGATTTTCTTTTCAATAAGAAACGGATTTCATTTTCTATAACAGGTGTTTGATTTGAAAGGAAATCTGTTCACGCATAGTGGATTAAAGTTTGATATTCTCTGCCGTCAGTTTATCTGCCCTGCAGCTGCACAGCACCCTGCCCTGAGCTGGGAGAATGAGACTTGCTGAGCCCCGAATCCAGGTTCGGGAGGGGAGTGGGTGGCACTGACTAGACATTCAGAGGTTGTGATGACAGCCAGAGGGGAACTAACAGGTAGTTAAGCATTTTTCACACTCTCCTCTCCCAGTCCTCTTATTCTGTCGTATCTGTGTACCCATGGATGCTATACCTAGGCAGATTCATGCCGAGTAGGCAGGCAGAGGTGTAGGGGCAGTTTATAAAATCATGAGGGGTATGGATGGTGGTCAGTGACAGTTTTTCTCTCAGGATCAGTAAGTCCAGAACCAGAGGGCACAGGTACAAGATCAGAGGGGGAGAGTTTTAAAAGGGACCTGAAACATAACTGCTTTACGTGGAGAGTATGTCTCTAGAGGTCATGGGTTAAGGGTGAAAAGCTTAAGGTGAACATGAGGGGAAAATGCTTCACTCAGAGGGTCGTGAGAGTGAGCCATGAGCTGCCACCACAAGTGGTGCATGTGAGCTTAATTTCAATGTTTAAAGGAAGTTTGCATAGGTACTTAGATGTTGGGGTTATAGCCCCGGTGCAGGTCAATGAGACTAGGCAGTTTAAATAGCTCTGCACAGACTGGATGGGCCAAAGGGCCTGTTTCTATGCTGTATTTTTCTGTGATCCAAGTGCAATGAGCTGCCAAAGGAAGTGTTTGAGGTAGGAACAATTTCAACATTTGGATAGGTACATGGAGGAGAGGGCCTTGGAGGGTTATAAGCCGAATGTGGGCATCTTGGACTTGTGGGTAGGTTGCTGTGGTTGGCATGGACTTGTTGGACCGATGGGCCAATTTCCATGCTGTGGTTGTGCCTCAGGTCCAAGACTCCCCTATTTATAAAGAGAAGTCTTGGTGGAAATGCTGATGGTGAATTCCAGCAGCAGCCATGGAGAGAGGCATGTAGCAGGAAAGTGGTTGTTCTCCAAAAAGTGAAATGTAAACAAATACACTCCTGACAGAGCTACGATCTATTTCAATGAATGACAGTGTCTGTGATAAGGATTCCCTGTCAATTTGGTTCTTTAATCCAAGGGTTTTATGATGAATTACTGCTTAAAGTACAGCTTTTCCCAAAAGTTTTTGGCCAGCACAAATGGGCTTCTGCTGAGTAACCACAGGGTTCCTCATCAGCGTTATCTTCCATAATCCTCCCTCCCTCGAATCTTTCAGCATAAATTCCTTTCCTGTTTGTCTAATTCCTTCTTAAACACTGAACTACTGACTCTACTTAACTAGCCCCTTAGTGCTAACAACTTTCATCATGCCGTAATCCTTACACCATCCCCTTTGTCAGTAATATCACCTCTATCCCATCGTAGCAGGCTCACGCAAATCCTCCACTTTTATCCTCATTATGGCCGCTGTACTGATTCCTCCCGTGATAGAGTCCTGGAGTTTGACAGGTTATAAGAGGGTCGCTCCTCATTCTCCGATGCTCCAGGGAATGGCCAACCTCTCCCTAGCACTCAGGCCCTCTATTCCTATAACAGTGACCAAAACCAGGCACAATATTCCAAATTCAGCCTCGCCAATGACTGGTATAACTGCAACTTAATTTCCCTGACCCCAAAACTGAATTCCTTTGATTAAGAAGGTTGGTGTGCTCAACACTTTCTTTACTGTGTCTCATCTGCTTTCTGTGAACTGTAGACTTGTACTTCCTGGTCCCTTTAGAACAGAGATGAGGAGAAATTTCTTTAGCCAGAGAGTTAAGGGTTACTGGAAGAATGGGGTTGGTAAAAAATCGGCTGGAGAAAAATAAATGGGCAGAATAGCTCAGTTCTGCTCCTGTATCCATGGTCTCCTGTGTCATCTCTTCAATCCTGCCTCAACCCATGGGAACACTTGCCCCTACCTCTGGCCCCTCCAGGCTCGACCACTCCAACAGGCCTCCTGCACTCCATTAAACTCACCCGCAGCTGCTGTGTACCCCAACCCCACACAGAGCAAACATTGTTAGAGGAGAGATTGAAGAAGACCAGGTCTGGATTCTTCAGTTTGGAAGAATAAGGGGTAAAGGTAGAGGTAGATACATTAGGGACATTTAAGAGACAGGCAGATGGATGATGTAAAAATAGAGGGCTATGTAGGAAGGAATGGTTTGATTGATCTTAGAGTAAGTTAAAAGGTTGGCACAACATTGTGAGCTGAAGCGCCTGTACTATGCTATAATATTCTATCTCCTATTAAGAAAAGATATACTTGAAACCTAAAAAATTCTTACAGGCAACACAAAATGGTGAATGGGAAGTGGAATTAAAATGGATAGCTACTGGGAGGCACCACTTTTTCTGACCTTCACTCCATCTGTCTGAAAAACCAGGACCTTCTTGTTTAATTCTACTTCACATTCCCATTCCGATATATCCATCCACTGTCGTGAAGAGGCCATGCTCATGTTAGGGGAACAACACCTTATATTCCTTCTGGGAATATAAGCCTCCAACTTGATGGCATGAACATTGATTTCTCAAACTTCTGGTAATGCCCCCCCTTCACCATTCCCCATCCCCTTTTCTCACTCTCACCTTATCTCCTTGTCCTCTGGTGCTCCTCCCCCCTTTTCTTTCCTCCATGGCCTTCTAGATAGTTAGATAGATAGATACTTTATTCATCCCCATGGGGAAATTCAACTTTTTTTCCAATGTCCCATACACTTGTTGTAGCAAAACTAATTACATACAATACTTAACTCAGTAAAAAAAATATGATATGCATCTAAATCACTATCTCAAAAAGCATTAATAATAGCTTTTAAAAAGTTCTTAAGTCCTGGCGGTAGAATTGTAAAGCCTAATGGCATTGGGGAGTATTGACCTCTTCATCCTGTCTGAGGAGCATTGCATCGATAGTAACCTGTCGCTGAAACTGCTTCTCTGTCTCTGGATGGTGCTATGTAGAGGATGTTCAGAGTTATCCATAATTGACTGTAGCCTACTCAGCGCCCTTCGCTCAGCTACCGATGTTAAACTCTCCAGTACTTTGCCCACGACAGAGCCCGCCTTCCTTACCAGCTTATTAAGACATGAGGCGTCCCTCTTCTTAATGCTTCCTCCCCAACACGCCACCACAAAGAAGAGGGCGCTCTCCACAACTGACCTATAGAACATCTTCAGCATCTCACTACAGACATTGAATGACGCCAACCTTCTTAGGAAGTACAGTCGACTCTGTGCCTTCCTGCACAAGGCATCTGTGTTGGCAGTCCAGTCTAGCTTCTCGTCTAACTGTACTCCCAGATACTTGTAGGTCTTAACCTGCTCCACACATTCTCCATTAATGATCACTGGCTCCATATGAGGCCTAGATCTCCTAAAGTCCACCACCATCTCCTTGGTCTTGGTGATATTGAGATGCAGGTAGTTTGAGGACCTTCTGTCCTCTTCTATCAGATTCCCCCTTCTCCAGCCCTGTATCTCTTTCACCAATCCACTTCCCAGCTCTCTACTTCATCCCTCCCCCTCCTGGTTTCACCTATCACCTTGTGTTTCTCTCTCCTCTCCCATCATATTGTAAATATACTCCTCAGCATTTTTCCTCCAATCCTGCTGAAGGGTTTTGGCCCGAAACGTTAACCGTACTCTTCCATAGATGCTGCCTGGTGTACTGAGTTCCTCTAGCATTTTGTGTGTGTCCCACTGTATTTAACTGTCTCCAGTTTAAAAACTGTATATCTAATGCTCCAGCCTCAACCACCCTCAGGGGCAGAGAATTCTGGAAACTCACCTCTCTCTGAGAGAAGGAATTTCTACACACCTCAGTGTTAAATGACTGGACTCATCTCATAGCTTGGCCCCTTGTGAATAACTCACCCAGTAGTGGAAACATAAGAGCATAAGATACAGAAACAGAGTTAGGCCATTTGGCTCATCGAGTCTGCTCCACCGTAGGTTAAATAAGTACATTTAATGTCAGAGAAATGTATACAATATACATCCTGAAATTCTTTTTCTTCACAAACATCCATGAAAACAGAGGAGCGCCACAGAGAATGAATGACAGTTAAATATTAGAGCCCTAAAGCCCCCCCCCCCCGTTGTTATGGAAAATAACTGGTTCTTTGAGTCTCAACAGTAGAGGCCTGGACACACACAGTTTTAATAATAAGGAATTTATTTATAAGGGGAAGTCGGGTCAACACAAGCAACTACAATACACAGGAAGTGGTGTGGGGACAGGGTACGGTTACACAAACAAAGAACAAGGGAAAAGCACTACAACAGCTATCCCCCTTGACCTTGGATAGCTGCGGCTCTCTTACCAGGACAAACGATAGACCTTCCCAAACATAAATCAATGCACTTACCTTCAATGAGGTGGTCTGTAAGAGAGAGCGAGCCAGGGCCAAGTCTCACCTTTTATAGCATGGGGCTAGGTGAGATAAGCCAATTAAGGTGACCAATAATTTAGGTGTGCATTGATTAGTTGGGAGGGGCCAAATGTTGATTGGCATGTGGTGTGTCCTTCGACCAGCCAGGTGGCAGTGCATCTGTCACGTGGCCGGTATCTCTGGATACACCCCCAGCTCCCCCCCACACACACAAGCAGCAGAAAGGCGACAACCCCCTCTCCCCCACCAGCAAAAATACATCGGCACCCCCTACCGAGCACACGAGCTCGCAGCAAAGCATCAGTGAAGACACAGACTTGCAGTATCCCAAAGACTACCCTTTCACCCAGTATTCAACATACCGCAGGCTCTCTCTCTCTCCCTTACTAAGGGAAAAAGAGGTGTTCCCATTTCACAGCAAGAGGGCAGACATAACAAACAACTCACTGATTTATAATGTTAAAAGTCTGTGGCATCGCTTTTTCCAAGCCCTGTGCCCAGAGAATCAACCCCAGTGCTCAGGTCTCTGGACACACGGCTGGCAGTTATCCCGCTGCTCCCGATGTTCCGTGTTCTCCTGCAATGCCTCAGTCAGGGGCACCGGCCAAGAATCAGCCTGTCTCCAGAGCCACGCAAATCCGGCGCCCTGAAGGCGCACTCGTCTTCCAGGCCATGTCCTTGGAATATCATAAAGAGACCTGCCGTGAGAGCAGGTCCCATTCCCGCAAAGAACCAAAGTCAAGTGTAACTCCAGGTCAGGGTCTTCAAAGGAACCTTGAAAAGGAAAAAAAAGAGATATCAAAGATAGAAATAGAGCTGTTTCCAAAGGCACAAACAAAGGAGTCGTCATTTAGCACCATCTTGACTTTTCTCTGCCCTCTGAATCATCATGGCTGATCCAATTTTCCTCTCAGCCCCAACCTCCTGCCTTCTCCCTGTATCCCTTCATGCCCTGACCAATCAAGAGTCTCTCAACACACACAAAATACTAGTGGAACGCAGCAGGCCAGGCAGCATCTATAGGAAGAAGCACCTATAGGAAGAGTCTCTCAATCTCTGCTTTAAATATATGTAAAGGCTTGGCCTCCACAGCTGCCTGTGGCAAAGAATTCCACAGATTCACCATCTCTGGCTAAAGAATATTACTCTGCACCTCCATTCTAAAAGGACGCCCCTCTATTCTGAGGTTGGGTCCTCTGGTCCTAGACTCTCCTGCCATAGAAAACATCCTCTTCCAGATCCACTTTATCGAGGCCTTCAACATTCAATAGTTTTCAATTAAGTCATCTCTCATTCTTATGAACTAATAAATACAGGCCTAGAGCCATCTTCATATGACAAGCTATTCAATCCTGGAATAATTTTCATGAGCCTCCTTTGAACCCTCTCCAGTTTCAACACATCCTTTCTAAGGGGGCCCAAAACTGCTCATAGAACTAGAAAGGAGGTCTCACCAGTGCTTTATAAATCCTCAACATGAGATATTTGCTTTTATATTCCAGTCTTCTTGAAATAAGTGCTAACAGTTTCTCCCACAAGCCATCAGACTCCTCAATTCTCAGACTGACATCTACATCATTTATTATTATATTGTAATTTGTCCTCTACTGTGCCTATTGTCTTGTTTATTAATTATTGTACTACCCTGTACTGTTTTGTGCACTTTATGTAGTCCTGTGCAGGTCTGTAGTCTAATGCAGTTTTTATATTGGTTTACATAGTCTAGTGTAGCCTTGTGCTGTCTCACGTAGTCTAGTGTAGTTTTGTGTTGTTTCATATAGCACCAGGGTCCTGGAGGAACCTGTTTTGTTTTGTTTTTACTGTGTACTGTACCAGCAATAAATCAGCAATAGTTTTTTTTGCAAGAGATTGGTGGGTGTTTGGAGCACTCTGCCAGGGGTGATGGCTGAGGCAGATTCATTAAGAGTCTCTTAGATAGGCAAAAGAAAAATGGAGGACTACTGTATGTGGGAGAGAAGGGTTAGAATGATTTTAGAATTGGTTAAAATGTCAGCAGATTGTAGGCCGAAGAGCCTGTACTGTGCTGTATTGTTCTCTTCACTATGTATGTCCGGTTTGGGAGAGTTATCAGCTATGGATAAGATGTGAACTAAAGGACACCAGTCAATACTTCCACTACGTAGCTCACATGCAGATTGGTATGTTCGAAAGGGCAGTGTTACAATACCTCGATTGGGGAAACAGATCAGTACATTACACAGGGAACTGACACATAGTCATTGTGCCAATTAACGGTGAGCTGCAGTCTTCATTTGACAGTGTCGTGCCCTTCTGTGTTCAACAGAATGTTTGCTTTCCCATCGATCGTGCACATTCGTGATAAAGTTCTCGGCTACTCTCGATCTGTGCAATGAGAAATAATTAGGGCTGTTCTCGCCGAGTAGAGTGGCTGAGAGTAACCGCAGACCCTACGTACGGCACCCGCTTCCCACAGAACCGGTGCATAGTTCTTCAGTTATCCCAGAAAACAGCCAATCCTTTGCGAAAGAGGAAATGGAGTAGGAGCTGGAGGGGATTATGGAGACAGTGAGGGGTATAAGGGCCAGAGGTGGTTTCAGAGACAGGAAGTAGTACACACAATGGAGGGGGTTACAGAGATGGGGAGGATGTAGAGACTTGAGGGGATTACAGAGACAAGAAGGGGTGTAGGTGCCAGAGGGGGTTACAGAGACAGGGAGGGATGTAAAGTCCAGAGGAGGTTACAGAGATAGGGAGGAGTGTAGGGGTCAGAGGGGTTACAGAGACAGGGAAGGATGTAGGGGCCAAAAGGGGTTACAGAAACAGGGAGGGATGTAGGGACCGGAGGGGATTATGGAATTACAGAGACAGGGAGGGGTTTAGGGACCAGAGGGGATTACTGAGACAGGGAGGGGTGCAGACAGTGGAGGGGGTTATAGAGATGGGGAGGGGTGTAGGGGCCTGAGGGGGTTATAGAGATGGGGAGGGGTGTAGGGGCCTGAGGGGATTACAGAAACAGATTACCGGAGGTGGTTACAGACAGGGAGGGATGTAGGCACCAGAGGGGATTATGGAATTACAGAGACAGGGAGGGGTTTAGGGACCAGAGGGGATTACAGAGACAGGGAGGGGTGTAGGGATTGGAGAGGGTTACAGAGACAAGGAGGGGTGTAGGGGCCAGATTGCCATACAGAGAGGGGGAGGGTTGTAGCGACTGGAGGGGGTTACAGAGACAGGGAGGGGTGTAGGGGCTGGTGAGGGTTACAGACACAGGGAAGGGTGTAGGGGCTGGAGAGGGTTACAGAGACAAGGGGTTTAGGGACCAGAGGGGATTACAGAGACAGGGAGGGGTGTTGGGGTTGGAGAGGGTTACAGAGACAGGGAAGGGTGTAGGGGCTAGAGAGGGTTATGAAGACAGGGAGTGGTGTAGGGACTGGAGTGGGTTACAGAGACAAGGAGGGGTGTAGGGGCCAGATTGCCATACAGAGAGGGGGAGGGTTGTAGGGACCGGAGGGTGTTACAGAGACAGGGAGGGGTGTAGGGACCAGACAAGGACAATTGTAGGGGCCGGATGGGTTACGGAGATGGGGAGAGGTGAGGTAATGGCTGAGACTGAAGTGACAGGGAAAAGATGGGAAGCTGTGGGATGAATCTTCTGTAATGAAGAACAGTGGAGCTCTGGGGCTGTGAAAAGTTTCCTTGGGCTTTCCACTGATTGGATTGAAACCGAAGAGAGAATTATTTACAGGGAACGTTACAGCAGGGGCTGGGACAGACTCAATGGGCCAAGTGGTTACAGGTGATTCTGTGTGTCTGTGGAAGGATTAGTGGACAGTGGTATGAAATAGCATGAAGCTGGTGCTCGAGGAGGGATGGGCAAGGGAGGATGTCAGGGATTTGGTGTGTGTTTGGGAAACTATGTTGGCGTGCAGTTGCTGAGTGGGGGACAGAATGGTTCACTGACCGACAGAGGCTGTGTGGATCGCAGCCATTTGTGGGAGCTGTGCATCGCTGTTTCATGTGCTCTCGATTTGTTGCCTCAGGGAGTAAAATCAATTATTGCAGCTTGTGTGTTGTTTATATAACCGCGACTTCAGTCCATAAAAAAACAATTTCTCTTTATTGTCAAGAGCAGATAGCTAATTTGCCCCTCCTGAGGCTTTCTACAATAAAACAAGGCACACCAAATCCTCCCAAACTGTCAAGGATTATTGAATCATTTTGCAGTAGTAATCATCTCCCTTTAAGATGCAGAACAAAGCCACAATGTGGTTTCCTAGAGAACTAGTCCCACTCTCAGAATCACTCAGCGGGTGCTCACTGGTCTGTTCCTGGACTTGGCAGGGTCTATCTGATCCAAATGGCACCCCTCTACCCCTCAAGGGTACTGTCTGCGCCCGGATACCTCCGCAATAGGAACATGCGGATTCCACTGACTCAAGGGAGGCCTGAGTAACTGGGTAGTGTGGAACACAAAGTTTTATTTGACACGCTGCTGGTAATGTAAATAACATTTTCAAAAATTAAAGGAAAAACTGGTTAGGTTCAGGTCGGAACTCCCTCTGCACTGTCTATCACAAACTCCCAGGGTCTGGCAGAATAAAGCTCCCTCCACACCATCCCACCAGTGTCAGGCACAAAGTGAGGCTTCCTCCACACCGTCCCATCAAACACTCCTGGGGTCAGACACAGAGTGAATCTCCTTCCACACCGTCCCATCACACACTCCTGGGTCAGACACAGAGTGAAGCTCCCTCCACACCGTCCCATCACACACTCCCAGGGTCAGAGACAGAGTGAATCTCCTTCCACACCATCCCATCACACACTCCCACGGTCAGACACAGAGTGAATGTCCCTCAACACTGTCCCATCACACACTCCCAGGATCAGACACAGAGTGAATCTCCCTCTACATCGTCCAATCACACAGTACTGAGGCCAGACACAGGGTAAATCTCCCTCCACACACCCCCGGGGTCAGATACAGACACAATCCCCAGAAGGAATAGACTCAGTAAATTTTCCTCTACTAACCTAACAATCCCTTTTATCAGAGCATTTATCCGAGTATCTCTCCTGAGACACTGAGACCTGGGTTCACCTCTCCTGCCACTGTTTCCCTTCAGACGACAGCAGCCCTGTCCCTGGGGTGTGAGGCTGATCAGGCAGCAGGACTGCAAGGGAAATATTTCATCAGAACTGGGGTCAATTTGTGCTGAGCCAGGTTAACTGTCAAGGTGAGGGGAGAGTGATAGGGAATGGCTGAGGTGGGTGAAGGCTGGCAGAGATTAACACAAAATTAGGTGTTGGTGGATGTGAATTCTGTGATTCAGCCCTGGAGCCTCCAGGAAACTGGAGTACTGCACATTTGCCCTGACCCTCATGTTTCTCCAGCACAGAGGCAGGGGTCTGGAGGCAGTTATGGGTCTGAGTAGGGCAGAGATGGGCTGCCAGTTATGGGTCTGAGAAGGGCAGAGATGGGCTGTCAGTAATGGGTGTGAGTAGGGCAGAGATGGGCTGCCAGTTATGGGTCTGAGAAGGGCAGAGATGGGCTGCCAGTTATGGGTGTGAGTAGGGCAGAGATGGGCTGCCAGTTATGGGTCTGAGAAGGGCAGAGATGGGCTGCCAGTTATGGGTCTGAGAAGGGCAGAGATGGGCTGCCAGTTATGGGTCTGAGAAGGGCAGAGATGGGCTGTCAGTAATGGGTCTGAGAAGGGCAGAGATGGGCTGCCAGTTATGGGTCTGAGAAGGGCAGAGATGGGCTGCCAGTTATGGGTCTGAGAAGGGCAGATATGGGCTGTCAGTAATGGGTGTGAGAAGGTCAGAGGTAGACTGCTAGTAATGGGTGTGAGAAGGACAGAGATCCCTCCCAGAGGGCAGGAGCAGATTACACAGAATATTACCACACCTAGGGTTTGTTGACATTTCATTCATCATCCTTTTATCTGGTCAAAGTCTTTGTGAAGAATTTCCTTCAAATAATTAATGAACATCAATGATTTGACATTGGCAGTTGGGAATGCCTTCAGGTATTCTAACTCTGCCTGACTCTAATTTCTCCAATTCCCAGGTATCTCCCTGCCCTTAATAGTGTGTCAGACTCATAGAACAATTGGATTCATACAGGTGTATCCCCAGGCACCATCTACATGCTCAAAACCAAATTTTGTATAAGGCTTTTGGAGATCCATTCACTCTCTAAGACCAAGGGAGGGGGAATTGGAATACATTGGACCCACCCCCAGTGCCCCATCAGATCTGGGCTTCCCAGCTCCAGCATCAGTGGGTGGCTCAGGGCAAGCCAGCAGTGTGCCAGGAGGATCAGTGATTGGGTGCTTGTCCCTCAGGCCAATCTGTGGTAAGTCAATTATCATGTTCTGTCGAGCATTTTAGGT
The DNA here is from genome assembly GCF_048418815.1 of Hemitrygon akajei. Taxonomy (NCBI): domain Eukaryota; kingdom Metazoa; phylum Chordata; class Chondrichthyes; order Myliobatiformes; family Dasyatidae; genus Hemitrygon; species Hemitrygon akajei. The sequence continues at coordinate 12,944,307 of NC_133151.1, read as the reverse complement.
ATAATATGTTGACTCTGAATGGGTGACTGCCCCAACACATCCTTACATTGTGTTGGTTGTTAACTGTCTGCTTTGATGGACACATGTCAAATAAATGATTAACTTGCTCTTGACAGGGCGAATGCCATTGCAAACAGGTCAGTGATTGGATAAGTTGAACATGGACTAGTCATTACTTGATATATTTCTGTGAGGAGATCAGTCATAGAGTCACAGAAACAGGCCCTTTTGCCCATTGTGTCTAGCCATAGAGACCATCTACAGGCAGATGAGATTGGTTTAATTTGGCATCCTGGTTAGCACAGGCATGATGGTCTGAATGGCCTTTTCCTGCACTGTTCTACATTTCTAATAGATAGGGTCTGTTTGTAGGATCTGTCTGCCACACCAGCCCTGCTTAGGTGAAACACAAGAGGCTATGAGATTCCTGGGCCTGAGGGAAAATGCAGAGCTGGGCTAAGAAGTGACAGATGGAATTCAACCTGGAAAAGTGTGAAATGATTTACTTTGAAAGGTCGAGCTTGAAGGCAGAATACAGAATTACTAGCAATGTGGAGAAACAGAGGGATCTTGGGGTCCAGGTCCATTGATCACTCAAAGTTGCCGCACAAGTTGATAGGGAGGTTGAGAACGCATACAGTTTATTGCCCTTCGTTAGTCGGAAGATTCAGTTCAAGAGTTGCAAGGTAATGTTGCAACTCTATAAAACTCTGGTTAGACCATAGTTTGAGTATTGTGTTCAGTTCTGGTCGCCTTATTATAGTTGTAGGGAGGGTGCAGAGGAGATTTACCAGGATGCTGCCTGGATTAGAGAGCATGTCTTATGAGGGAAGGTTGAGTGAGCTAGGCCTTTTCTCTGTGGAATGAAGGGTGATGAGAGGTGACTTGATAGATGAGTACAAGATGATAAAGGTCATAGATAAGAGTAGATAGCCAGGGACTGTTTCCCAGGGTGGAAATGGCTTGTAGGAAGGGGCATAATTGTTGGGTGATTGGAAGAAAGTATCGGGGGGATGTCAGAGTGTTTTTTACACAGAGAGTGGTGGATGTGTGGAACACCCTGCTGGGGGTGGTGGTAGAGGCGGATACCTAAGGGGAATTTAAGAGACTCTTAGATAGGCGTATAGATGATAGAAAAATGGAGGGCTGTGTGGGAGGGAATAGGTTATTGGAGTAAGTTAAAAGGTCTGCACAACATTGTGGGCCGAAGGACTGTATTGTCCTGTACCGTTCTATGTTCTATATATTCTTCACTCCACTACCCTTCCCTTCCACAAATTCCACACTCACATCCATCAATGATGGATCCACGTGACATTTAGTGAGGGAAAGGTCCCACTTATGAAAGTGAATCTTTCTGACATGGGCCGCTGGCTAAGTGTGTTATTTATACCGAAACGGGGCAGCCGGAGAGAACTACTGCAAAAACTCCATGTTGACATATGTTAGACGTCACTGTTAAACGTGTCTGCTCAGATCCTGCGTGCCAGTGATTTAGAACGGTACATGATTCAGTGTGACAGCTCTCTCAGCAGCCAGGCAGGGAGCAGGGCTCAGGCAGAATGGACGGCAGAGACAGCCTTTCAAACCTGCAGCAGGGGCAAGGGCAGGGTCATCTCACAATCACGTACCCTTGGAAAATATCTCTGCTAACATAAACCAACAAATTTCATGATGTATGCCAGTGACAAGAAAACTAATTCTGATTCTTGTCTTGTTTCTTCACTGTCACCAGGACTAAACCCTGGAATTCCCTCCCGATCGTCACCTGGTCTAAACCCTGGAAATTCCTCCCGATCATCACCGGGTCTAAACACTGGAAATTCCTCCCCAACAGCACCAGGTCTAAACCCGGGAACTCCCTCCCCAACGGCTCTGGGTTTAAACATTGGAACTCCCTCTCAATCGTCACTGGGTCTAAACCCTGGAAATTCCTCCCGATCATCACTGAGTTTAAACCCTGGAACTCCCTCCCCAATGGCACTGGGTCTAAACCCTAGAACTCCCTCCACACCATCACCAAGTCTAAACCCTGGAACTCCCTCCCAACCATCACCAAGTCTAATCCTGGAACTCACTCCCAACTATCACTGGGTCTAAACCCTGGAACTCCCTCCCCACCGTCACCGAGTCTAAACCCTGGAACTCCCTCCCCACCATCACCGAGTCTAAGCCCTGGAACTCTCTCCCCACCGTCACCAAGTCTAAACCCTGGAACTCCCTCCTGACTGTCACCAGGTCTAAACCCTGGAACTCCCTCCCCACCATCACCAAGTCTAATCCTGGAACTCCCTCCCAACTATCACTGGGTCTAAACCCTGGAACTCCCTCCCCACCATCACTGAGTCTAAGCCCTGGAACTCTCTCCGCACCGTCACTGGGTCTAAACCCTGGAACTCCCTTCCCACCATCACCGAGTCTAAACCCTGGAACTCCCTCCCCATCGTCACCAGGTCTAAACCCTGGAACTCCCTTCCCACCATCACCGAGTGTAAACCCTGGACCTCTCTCCCCACCATCACCAAGTCTAAACCCTGGAACTCCCTCCCAACTATCACTGGGTCTAAACCCTGGAACTCCCTCCCCATCGTCACCGCGTCTAAACCCTGGAACTCCCTCCCCACTGTCACCGCGTCTAAACCCTGGAACTCCCTCCACACCATCACCAAGTGTAAACCCTGGAACAACCTCCCAACCGTCACTGGGTCTAAACCCTGGAACTCCCTCCTCACTGTCACCGCGTCTAAATCCTGGAACTCCCTCCGCACCATCACCAAGTCTAAACCCTGGAACACCCTCCCCACTGTCACCGCGTCTAAACCCTGGACCTCTCTCCCCACCATCACCAAGTCTAAACCCTGGAACTCCCTCCCAACTATCACTGGGTCTAAACCCTGGAACTCCCTCCCCATCGTCACCGCGTCTAAACCCTGGAACTCCCTCCCCACTGTCACCGCGTCTAAACCCTGGAACTCCCTCCACACCATCACCGAGTGTAAACCCTGGAACAACCTCCCAACCGTCACTGGGTCTAAACCCTGGAACTCCCTCCTCACTGTCACCGCGTCTAAATCCTGGAACTCCCTCCGCACCATCACCAAGTCTAAACCCTGGAACTCCCTCCCCACTGTCACCGCGTCTAAACCCTGGAACTCCCTTCCCACCATCACCAAGTCTAAACCCTGGAACTCCCTCTCCACTGTCACCGCGTCTAAACCCTGGAACTCCCTCCACACCGTCACCAGGTTGAACCCTGGAACAACCTCCACACTGTCACTGAGTCAAAACCCTGAAACTCACTCCCCAATAGCACCATGGGAGCACCATCCCTAGACAGACTGCCGTGGTCCCAACCCCATTTTTTCAAGGGGCACTTAAGAATGGCACATAGATTTTAAAAAGATTCTGTAGTCCCTCTCTCAGTCTTCTCTACGAAAACTACTGCAATATTGATCCCCATAGCAATGTGTTAGGAGTACAGGTAGGGAGGTTTTGATTTTGCATTGCAAGGTGCCGGTGAAACCATGTATGGAGCACTGCGGAAAGGTGTGATCGAGGGATACACTTGTACAAGACCATGACAGCAGATAGTAGGCCATTTGGCCCATTGAGTTTGCTCCACCATTTCATCATGGCTGATCATTTAGAGGTACCAACTAGAGAGGATGCAATAGTAGATCTCCTATGAGGAAATGAGTTAGGACAGGTTTCCTAACTGTTTCCTAACTGTTTTTGGCAAAAGTGTGTGTAGGGTAATTCTTTGGTTCCAGTGATCATAACACCATTAGTTTCAACTTGATCATGGATAAAGATAGATCTGGTCCTTGGGTTGAGGTTCTAAAATGGAAAAAGGCCAAATTTGAAGAAATGAGAAAGGATCTAAAAAGCGTGGATTGGGACAGGTTGTTCTCTGGAAAGGATGTTGTTGGTAAGTGGGAGGCTTTCAAAGGAGAAATTTTGAGAGTGCAGAGTTTGTATGTTCCTGTCAGGATTAAAGGCAAAGTGAATAAGAATAAGGAATCTTGGTTCTCGAGGGATATTGGAACTCTTATAAAGAAGAAGAGAGAGATGTATGACATGTATAGGAAACGGAGCAAATAAGGTACTTGAGGAGTATAAAAAGTGCAAAAAATACTTCAGAATCAGGAGTGCTAAAAGAAGACATGAGGTAGCTTTGGCAATCAAGGTGAAGGATAATCCAAAGAGCTTCTACAGGTATATTAAGAACATAAGGATAGTAAGGGATAAAATTGGTCCTCTTGAAGATCAGAGTGGTCGGCTATGTATGAAACCAAAAGAAATGGGGGAGATCTTAAATGGTTTTTTTGCGTCTGTATTCACTAAGGAAACTGGCATGGAGTCAATGGAAATAAGGCAAACAAGTAGTGAGGTCATGGAACCTATACAGATTGAAGAGGAGGAGGTGCTTGCTATCAGAGTAGATAAATCCCCAAGAACTGACAGGGTATTCCCTCGGACCTTGAAGGAGACTAGTGTTGAAATTGCAGGGGCCTTGGCAGATATATTTAAAATGTCGGTATCTACAGGTGAGGTGCTGGAGGATTGGAGGATATCTCATGTTGTTCCATTGTTTAAAAAAGGCTCTAAACGTAAGCCTGGAAATTATAGGCCAGTAAGTTTGACATCAGTAGTAGGTTAATTATTGGAAGGAGTACTAAGAGATAGGATCTACAACTATTTGGATAGACAGGGACTTATTAGGGAGAGTCAACACGGCTTTGTGTGTGGTAGGTCATGTTTAACAAATCTATTAGAGTTTTTCGAGGAGGTTACCAGGAAAGTGGATGAAGAAAAGGCAGTGGATGTTGTATACATGGACTTCAGTAAGGCCTTTGACAAGGTCCCACATGGGAGGTTAGATAGGAAGATTCAGTCGCTAGGTATACATGGTGAGGTAGTAAATTGGATTAGACATTGGCTCAATGGGAGAAGCCAGAGAGTGGTAGTGGAGGATTGCTTCTCTGAGTGGAGGCCTGTGACTAGTGGTATGCCTTTGGGATCAGTGCTAGGTCCATCATTGTTTGTCATCTATATCAATGATCTGGATGATAACGTGGTAAATTGGATCAGCAAATTTGCTGATGATACAAAGATTGGAGGTGTAGTGGACAATGAGGAAGGTTTTCAAAGCTTGCAGAGGGACCTGGACCAGCTGGAAAAATGGGCTGAAAAACGGCAGATGGAGTTTAATACAGACAAGTATGAGGTATTGCACTTTGGAAGAACAAACCAAGGTAGAACATACAAGGTAAATGGTAGGGCACTGAGGAGTGCAGTAGAACAGAGGGATCTGGGAATCCAGATACAAAATTCCCTAAAAGTGTGTCACAGGTAGATAGGGTCGTAAAGAGAGCTTTTGGTACATTGGCCTTTATAAATCAAAGTATTGTGTATAAGAGTTGGAATGTTATGGTGAGGTTGTATAAGGCATTGGTGAGGCCGAATTTGGAGTATTGTGTGCAGTTTTGGTCACCGAATTACAGGAAGAATATTAATAAGGTTGAAAGAGTGCAGAGAAGGTTTACAAGGATGTTATCGGGACTTGAGAAACTGAGTTACAGAGAAAAGTTGAATAGGTTAGGACTTTATTCCCTGGAGTGTAGAAGAATGAGGGGAAATTTAATAGAGGTATATAAAATTATGATGGGTATAGATAGAGTGAATACAGACAGGCTTTTTCCACTGAGGTTAGGGGAGAAAAAAAACAGAGGACATGTGTTAAGAGTGGAGGGGGAAAAGTTTAAAGGGAACATTATATAACCATATAACATATAACAATCACAGCACGGAAACAGGCCATTCCGGCCCTCCTAGTCCGTGCCGAGCTCTTAATCTCACCTAGTCCCACCTACCCGCACTCAGCCCATAACCCTCCACTCCTTTCCTGTCCATTAGGGGGGGCTTCTTCACACAGAGAGTGGGGGAGTGTGGAATGAGCTGCCAGATGAGGTGGTAAATGCGGGCTCACTTTTAACATTTAAGAAAAACTTGGATAGTAATATGGATGAGAGATGTATGGAGGGTTATGGTCCAGGTGCAGGTCAGTGGGACTAGGCAGAAAAATGTTTCAGCACAGCCAAGAAGGGCCAAGAGGCCTGTTTCTGTGCTGTAATGTTCTATGGTTCGATGATCCAATTTCCCTCTCAGACCCAATCTCCTGCCTTCTCCCTGTATCCCTTCATGCTCTGACCAATCAAGAATCTATCAACTTCTGTCTGAAATATACATAATGACGGCCTCCACAGCTGCCATTGTCAAAGAGCTGCACAGATTCACCACTCTCTGGCTAAAGAAATTCCTCCACATCTCCATTCTAAAAGGATGCCCCTCTATTCTGAGACTGTGCCCTCTGGTCTTAGACTCTCCCACCACAAGCAACATCTTGTCCACATTCACCTATGAAGGCCTTTCATCATTCAATAGGTTTCAATGAGGTCACCCCTTATTCTTCTGAATTCCAGTGAGTACAGACCCAGAGCCATGAAACGCTCTTCATATGACAAGTCATTCAATCCTGAAGTCTTTTTCATGAACCTCCTTTGAACCCCCTCCAGTTTCAGCACAGGATGAGAGTGCTAGTGAGACCACGTCTGGAGGACTGCAGACAGGTCTAATCGAGGGATACACTGTGTTTGAGACAGAGTGCTGGTGAGACCACGTCTGGAGTACTGCAGACAGGTCTGATCGAGGGATACACTGTGTAGGAGGTAGTGCAGAGACTCTTTACTGTCTGATTCCTAAGATCGAGATGTTTCCTGAAGAAAGGTTGGGCAGCTTGAGCTGATGCTCAGAAGCTAATTCTCCTTCTATCAGGCAGGGTGAGGCCTCAGGAGCTCTTTCCCCTGCTGGAGGTACCTCTAACAATGGGGAATGGTTTCAGGATGAGACAAAAAGGAATTCTTTTTCTGACAGAGTTGTAAACCTTATGAATTCTCTGCCCCACCTTCCCCCTGGAACTGTGGAGGGAGATGCAGTCAGGGAATACATCCCAGGCACAGATAGGTGGACATTTAAACGACAAGGGAGTGAAGGAAGAAATGCTGCCGGTGGGAGTGATACTGAGTCAGGATCGGGTTGTAAGGAGAAGTCTACACAGCCTTGCCTGCCCTTTTCGGCCTGTTCCCTTCACAATCCATGCACTGACACTGCCAACCTCCTGATCTCCACAGACAGCTCACAGTCTTACGCTCTACTTGGCTAATGTACAGAAACAGCCTCTTAAACGCGGTTATCCCGAGCTCCAAAATCGAGAGTATATGTGGGCAGTTGGAAGAGGTTTCACCCAGGGAGATCTCTGTGCCTCATTTCTGGACTGAGGGAGGTGATATCAGAGTCTCTAGCCACAGGTGTGGCATCAGCCCAGGACACAGGGGAGATCCCTGCCACACCTTACTGTCAGCAGAGTTAAACTCCCATTGGAGGTTTGTCGGCTAACAATTCATTCAAAATATGGCATCAGTAATAGTGACTCTCCATCAGTACCACCCATCCCACAGTGTGACCCTCCCTCAGCACCACCCACCCCATACTGTGAATCTCCCTCAGTACCACCCCTCCCACAGTGTGACCCTCCCTACCACTCCTCCCTCAGTACCACCCCTCCCACACTGTGACCCTCCGTCAGTACCTCCCCTTCCACAGTGTGACCCTCCCTCAGTACCACCCCTCCCACAGTGTGACCCTCCCTCAGTACTGCCCTTCCCACAGTGTGATCCTCCCTACCACTCCTCCCTCAGTACCACCCCTCCCACACTGTGACCCTCCCTCAGTACCTCCCCTTCCACAGTGTGACCCTCCCTCAGTACCGCCCACCCCACAGCGTGACCCTCCCTACCACTCCTCCCTCAGTAACACCCCTCCCTCAGTACCACCCCTCCCACACTGTAACCCTCCCTCAGTACCTCCCCTTCCACAGTGTGACCCTCCCTCAGTACCGCCCACCCCACAGTGTGACCCTCCCTACCACTCCTCCCTCAGTAACACCCCTCCCTCAGTACCTCCCCGCATACAGTGTGACCCTCCCTCAGTACCCGCCCCTCCCGCAGTGTGACTCTCCCTTAGTACCACCCCTTCCACACTGTGACCCTCCCTCAGTACCGCCCTTCCCACAGTGTGACCCTCCCTACCACTCCTCCCTCAGTACCACCCCTTCCACACTGTGACCCTCCCTCAGTACCGCCCTTCCCACAGTGTGACCCTCCCTACCACTCCTCCCTCAGTACCACCCCTCCCTCAGTATCTCCCGCCTACAGTGTGACACTCCCTCAGTACCACCCCTCCCACACTGTGACCCTCCCTCAGTACCACCCCTCCCACAGTGTGACTCTCCCTCAGTACCACCCTTCCCACAGTGTGACCCTCCCTACCACTCTTCCCTCAGTACCACCCCTCCCTCAGTACCTCCCCGCCTACAGTGTGACCCTCCCTCAGTACCACCCCTCCCACACTGTGACCCTCCCTCAGTACCACCCCTCCCACAGTGTGACTCTCCCTCAGTACCATTCCTCCTCTCAGAGCTCCTTCCCTATTGGTCCTCCTACATTGCTAGAGTTGAGTGTGAGTGTCTCAGTCTGGGTTTGAAGCTGAGAACTCAGCAGTGAGGATGAAGCTGAAGAGAAATTAAATTAATTGCAGACATTTATTTCCCGGCGGGGGCTTTGTACGAGGTGGGGGCCATCTGCATTTCCTGAGACAGTAGGATTGTATCAGAATTGGAAGCAGTGTGTTGAAATGGTATGCTGGAGACATCCCCCACAGTTATAAGTGTAATATGTGGGAAAAGGCACAGTGATAGGAACTATTTCCAGACAGTGGGAGTACCCAGCCATGGGAATCTGTGCATGAGTCACCATGAAATCTCCTGGCTCTGGCCCGGTCAACTGCACAGCTCATCTCTGCACGATCAATTTTAGGTTAAAAGGTTGGCACAGCAGTGTGGGCTGAAGAGCCTGTGATATGCTGTACTGTTCTGTGCCATGTGATCTTAATGATTGAGGAACTACACAACAGAGGGCCAGGCCATTTGGCCCCTCTGCTCTGCTCCCTGCCACCCTGTCCTATCCATCTCCTCCAGTTCCTATCTGTTGTTGGTGCCTCCCTTCCCTGTGGGAGTGAGTCCCATGCTCTTCAGAGAAGGGACTTCCTCCGAATTCCTGACTGGATTTATCCTTGACCTTTTGAAATTGTTGGAGCCGTGTCCCAACTCAGCAGAGACATCTCTTTCTAATTTTGCACAGTTTTGTACGAGAGGAGTAAGTTTTTTACGCAGAGCAGTGAGTGCGTGGAATGGGCTGCCAGCGATAGTGGTGGAGGCGGACACGATAGGGTATTTTAAGAGACTCCTGAACAGGTACATGGAGCTCGAAAAATAGAGGGCTATGGGAACCCCAGGTAATTGCTAAGGTAGGGACATGTTCAGCATAGCTTTGTGGGCCAAAAGGCCTGCATTGTGCTGTAGGTTTTCTATGTTTCTGTGTTTCTAGTACTTCCTTGCTAATCCTTGATATTCCACATCCCTTGCCGACTATCTTGCAGTGTATCAGGTGATGAGCTGCGTTTGTGAATGTGGTGACTGCCGTCACACTGAGTACAACCTGGTTTTCTGTGTGTTCTCCACTGAGGTTATGGTCAATCTGTGCCAAAGGTATGAATGTGAATGAGCTGAATGACCACACCGTCACTCAAAGATGATGAGGGCTAAACCTGTGTCACCTTGTGGATGAGATGTGAATTGAGAGAAGTTGGGTCAGCGTGAACAGTCCAGCATTACAGAATTAGTCCAGTTCTTCCTGGTGTCCAGGGATTACTATTTATCTGCCACACAGTGCAATGTTGTCTTTCTGTACATGTGCTGTGAATTCACTGGCCAGTCCTTCATGAAAACCAGCTCCTCCAAAAAAATGTGTTCTTGGGAGCATAAGGTAACGGAATTGTAAACACAGGAGATTCTGTGGATGCTGGAAATCCAGAGCAACACACACAGAATGCCAGAGGAACACTGCAGGTCAGGCAGCATCTATGGAGATGAACATTTCAGTCTAAGACCCTTCATCAGAACTTAACCCAAAACATCACATTTTTATTTCCCTCTATAGATGCTACCTGACCTGCTGAATTCCTGCAGCATTTTGCATGTTTTACTCTGATTTCCAGCATTGGCAGAGCCTATTGTCTCCTCTCTGTCTATGCAATCTCCGTAAAGCAGCCAACTAACTTAATTAAGAACCCATCCCACACCATCCATTCTCTGTTCTCACCATTCCCCCCATCCGATATAAGATACAAAAGCCTAAAAGCACGTACAGTACCAAGGGCAGCTTCTATTGTGCTGTTGTATGGCTATTGAACGAAACGCTTGTAAGTGAAGATGTTCCTTTGACCTCACAATCTACATACTTTGTTATAGCCTTGCATGTATTGTCTGCCCGCACTGCACTTTCTCTGTAGCTGTAACACTTTGTTCTGTATTCTCTAATTTTCCCTTGTACTACCTCTATGCACTGATGTGATGAAATGATATGTATGGGTGGTGTGCAAAGGCAAAGCTTTTCATTGTGTGACACTAACAAACCAATTTACCAGTTTAACACTAACTCAGACAGGGAGCAGGTGGATCCCATTGTCACAGAAAGTCTGAAGAATGAGAGCTGATCTCCTGGATGTGGAACAGAGAGACCTGAGAGCACAAGTGACAGTTCACTCAAAGCGGCCACGCAAGTAGACAGGATGCTGAAGAAGGCGGCATCTGTCATCTATCTTCATCTGTCAGGGCAACCATGTTTAGCAGTAGGGATACTTTATTAGGTATACCTCTACACCTGCTCATTAACACCATGAGATATAGGAGCATTTGGCCCATTGGGTCAGCTCCGCTATTTTATCATGGCTGATCCAATTTTCCTCTCAGCCCCAGTCTCCTGCCTTCCCCACCCCTCCCCCCATATCCCTTCATGCCCTGACCAATCAAGAATCTATCAACATCTGCCTTAAGTATACATAAAAACAGACTCCCCGGCTGCCTCTGGCAAAGAATTCCACAGATCCCTCACTCTCTGGCTAAAGAAATTCCTCCTCATCTCTATTCCAAAGGAAAGCCCCTCTACTCTGAGGTTGTATTCTCTGGTCCTAGACTCCCCTACCACAGGAAACATTCTCTCCACATCCACTCTATCAACATTACATCCTTGCTTTCATATTCTAGTCCTTTTCAAATGAATGCTAACATAACATTTAACTTCCTCACCACAGACTCAACCTGCAAATAATCCTTTAGGAAATCCTGGATAAAGACTCCCAAGTCACTATGCATCTCAATTCTTTATTTTTTCTCTCCATTTAGAAAATACATTTCATTCCTTCTACCAAAATGCAAGACCATATACTTCCAGACACTGTATTCCATCTGCCACTTTTTGCCCATTATCCTTCTCTGCCTAAGTCCTTCTATAGCCTTTCTACTTCCTCAAAACCTCCCTTGATGAAACCATGTTGACTATAGCCTATTTATCATGTGCTTCCAAGTAACCCAAAACCACATTCTTAATAATCAAATACAACATTTTCCCAACCACTGAGGTCAGACTAACTGGCCTATAGTTTCCTTTCTTCTTCCTCTCTCCCTTTTTGAAAATGGAGTGTTTACAGTTTTCCAGTCTTCTGGAACCATTCCAGAATCAAATGACTCTGGAAAGATCATTACAATCTCTTCAGCCACATCTTTCAGAACCCTGGGGCGTACACTGTCTGGTTCAGGTGACTTATCTACCTTCAGACTTTTTAGTTTCCCAAGAATCTTCTCCATAGTAATGGTAACTTCACACACTTCATGACCCCTGACACTCTGGAACTTCCACCATACTGCTAGTGTCTTCCACAGTGAAGACTGATGCAACATTCTTACTCAGTTCGTCCACTATTTCCTTGTCCCCATTACTACCTATCCACCATTGGTATTCAATATCCCCTCTCACCTCTCGTTTACATTTTACGTATCTGAAGAAACTTTTGGTATTCTCTTTAATATTATTTTGCTTACTTTTGTATTCCATTTTTACCTTCTTAATAACTTTTTTAAGTTGCCTTCTGGTGGTTTTTAAAACCAACTCTCTAACTACCAATTAATTTTTGCTCTATTATATGCCTTGTCCTTGGCTTTGACTTCTCTTATTAGCCACAGTTGTGTCATTTTGCCTTTAGAATACCTCTTCCTCTTTGGGATCCTGTACCATCAGATTTAAAATTAATGCATATATCTAATCAATCAATTGATTGATTGCAACTCAGTGTATAAAAGCATGCAGACATGGTCAAGAGGTTCAGTTGTTCAGACCAACAAACATTAGAATGGGGGGAAAAATGTGATCTAAGTGATTTTGACTGTGGATTGATTGTTGGAGCCAGACAGGATGGTTTGAGTATCTCAGAATCTGCTGATCTCCAGGGATTTTCATGCACATTTTCACAATCTCTTGAGTTTGCAGAGAATGGTGCTAAAAACAAAAATCACCCAGTGAGCAGCAGTTCTTGGATGAAAACACCTTGTTAATGAGAGAGGTCAGAGGAGACTGGTCAGACTGGTTCAAATTGACAGAAACAGAAATTGACAGAAACTCAAATAAACAGTGTTACAACAGTGGCATGCAGGAGAGCATCTCTGAATGCATGACATATCGAACTTTCAAATGGATGGGCTACAGCAGCAGAAGACCACACCAGATTCCACTCCTGTAATGAATATTGTGTAGAGTTTTGTTCACTTTGTTACAGGAAAGACATTTTCAAGTTGGAGAAGGTGTAAAAGAGATGTACTGAGATTCTGTTTGGTCTAGAGTCTGATTAGCCACACTGCATTTTTATTCCCTGGGGAAGGAAGGCTGACCTCAGGAAAGTTTATAAAATCATGAGGTGGACAGTCAGTCTTTCCCCCAGGGTCAGAGTCCAAAACCACGGGGCACAGACAGGGAGAGATTTGAAAGAAACCTGAGAGGTAACTTCTTTACCCAGAGGGTGCTGAGTACCTGGAATGAGCTGCCAGGGGAAGGGGTCAGGGTGGGAATAATTACAACAGTGAAGAGAAATTTGGATAGATATGTGGAGGGGAGGGGCCGGGAGGGTTATGGGCTCAGTGTGGAACAAGCAGGGAAGATGCTGTAGTCAATCGGGCCAAAGGGCCTGTTTGTTTGTTATAAATATCACTCTGTGACTGACATCAAGTTCTGTGCAAATGTTTTTGGCACATATATACAACTAGGGTGCCGAAGACTTTTGCACAGTACTGCATTTGTCAACATGGACCAAAGAGCCAGTTTGTAAATCTGGTGGGAGCAAAGGATGTTGGGAATGGCGAGGGTGGAGTGATGCAGAAGGGGGGGGGGGGGTGGTGTGAGACAGGCGGCAGAGAAGGAGCGCCAGGGGTGCAGACACACCTGGCCCTGAGACACCAAGAAAGGTCATATGATTCCAAACAATTGGTTTATTGATCATTTTAGACTCTCTCTGGTGCTTTCTGCTCCCTCCCCTCTCTTCCCCTTTTCCCATCCATGATTCCTCTCTCCCTGCCCCCTTAGTCCACATTAGAGACCCATATCAGAATCAAGTTTATCACATATGTCATGATTTTTGCCAATCAACTTTCCCCCTCTTAGCTTCATCCCTCCCCCTCCTGTCTTCTCCTATCACTTTGGATCTTCCCCTCCCCCTCCCACTTTCAAATCTCTTACTATCTCTTCTTTCAGTTAGTCCTGACGAAGGGCCTCGGCCCGAAACTTCGACAGTGCTTCTTCCTATAGATGCTGCCTGGCCTGCTGCGTTCCACCAGCATTTTGTGTGTGTTGCTTGAATCTCCAGCATCTGCAGATTTCCTCATGTCATGAAATTTTATTTGATTTTGCAGCAGCAGTATAGTGCAGTACATAAAGTTACTACATTCTGGCTATCCACACGATCAACGCCTCTCATCTTCTTAGGTGTATAATATGATGAGGGGCATTGATTGTGTGGATAGCCAGAAGCTTTTCCCAGGGCTGAAATGGCTAACACGAGGGGGTACAGTTTTATGGTGCTTGGAAGTAGGTACAGGAGTGATATCAGAGGTAGTTTTTTCACACACAGAGTGGTGGGTGCATGGAATGCCTGCCAATGAAAGTGGTAGAGCTGAATACAACAGGGTCTGTTAAGAGACTCTTAGATAGGTACTTGGAGCTTAGAAAAATAGAGGATTATGTGCTAGGAAAATTCTAGGCAGTTTCTAGAGTAGGTTACATTGTGAGCTGAAGTCTTTTACACAGTATTGTATACAAAATTCACTTGGGGTTTGACAGGAGGGTGTGAGGATGCTGCTTCCCCAGTGTCAGTGTCTCAAAATATGTCATTCAGGAAAGAGTTGAGAACATTGCTTCAACCAGAGTGTGGTGAAACTCTACCCAAGAGACTGAATGTATTCAAAAGACTGATAGATTTATGTAGAGAGGGATTCGAGAGCTAAAGTAATGCTGAGCTAAAAGATTCATCACATAATTGACCTACTGTCTCTCACATTCAGCTGGAGATGAGATTTACCTCATTAATGGGGGGGAAGGATTAGGTATGTCTCTTGTGATTGGCATGATTTTGGATGAGCTCCAATTCGTAATGGGGGTGTGATTGGGATTCTTGGTTTCATCTTTAAAAGGATTAACTTTAATCTGCATTCAGAGGAACATCAGTAACAATTCCCTTAATCACTGATTACAAACTGGAGTGAGGGAGGGTGCCTTCTCCCTAACATCTGCAAAGCTTGCTGAGATTCCTTCAGTCACGAGCAATGACAGGGGTCCTTGGAACTCTCTGAGGGCCTCAGATGCATTTATTTATCACATGTACATCAGAACAAGCAGAGTAATGTGTCATTTGCATTAACAGCCAACACTTAAGGATGTGCTGGGCAGCCTGCAAGCGTTGCCACTTTCTTTACTCCCACAGACAGTCCACTGACAGTCAGCCAGTAGGCCACCAAGAGAGTGAGGGCTGCTGAGGCACTGGAGAAAGCAGGTCCAGTGATGGGAGGTGTGGACTCTTTGGCCCCATCCCCGCTGAGGCAGGCCACCAAGCGGTTGAGGTTCAAGCACTGGAGGATGTGAGTTAAGCAGTAGGAGGTGTGGACACTCGGGGCCCGTCCCTGCTGAGGCAGGCCACTGAGGGACCGAGGGCTGGTGAGACACTCTTAAAAAGTGAATTTGGCCCAGCCAGACGGGCTGTGGCTGAGCATCTGACTGATGGCTGTGATTTTGTGCCATGACAGGGCCCTCTGGCATCGTCATAGCAACACACAGGCTGGCCTGTTGTTGAAGACTTGTGCCTGCTTCAAAATAAATCAGGCCTGACTCCTTTCATTGTTTTGAAATAAGAAAACTCTGACTTCTTCCCTGGGGAGCCATGGTTTTAGTTAGAATACTGGATACAGTCTGCATTAGATTTTATTTTCCTTTAAAACTAGATTAAACGAATAACTATACGGTCAGTGAATCCAAGCGAACAGAGACAACTAATAGTACACCAGCCCTAGATTTAAATGATGTCTTTAAGGCAGCTCAGATATCCCTAGGCAGGAAGGGTGGCAGACAAGATCTGACAGCAGCAGCACAGGGAGGTGATGGGCTGAAGGGAGGTTTGAATAGTAATCAGGTAGGTGGAGGGGTTCAGGGGAGGGAATTCTCGACCTCAGGATCCAGGCAGCTTGAAGGCTTGGCTGGCAATGGAGGAATGGGAATTGGGATTGCCTTGAATCGGAGGAACTGAGAGATTTCTTTGGAACAGTAGCGTAGTGGTTAGTACAATGCTTTACAGTACCAGCGATCCGGGTTCAATTCCCGTCGTTGCCCGTAAGGAGCGGGCAGAGATTAGTGTAGTGGTTAGCACAATGCTTTACAGTACCAGTGACCTGGGTTCAATTCCTGTAAGGAGCTCATACGTTCTCCCCATGACCCTGTGGGTTTCCTCCCACAGTCCAAAGACATACTGGTTGGTAGATTAATTGGTCATTGTAAATGGTCCTGCGATTAGGCTCGGGTTAAATCAGGGGATTGCTGGGTGATGTAGCTCTAAGGGCCAGAAGAGCTAATTCCGCACTGTATCTCTAAATTAATTAATTTGCCAGAAATGAATTTATTGCCTTGCAGAACTGTCCTTGAGATCGTACCTGAACCATTGTAGTATATGTAATGACAGAGAGAGCTCTGGACTTCGATCCAGTGATGGTGAAGGAATGGTGTGTGAGGAGCAGAGGGACACTACAAGGGTATTTGTCCTTATGCCTGTCACGTTATTATTTAGCTAACTCTCTGTAAAGCAGCCAGACTACTCCCCTTACTCTTTCCCCTTCATACTTCTGATTTCTGGATAATTGGGATCTCTTCTGGGGCAGGTGGGACCTGTACAAAAGGGACCGGTTGCAATTGAATCTGAAGGGTCCAATATTCTTGCGGGCAGGTTTACCAGAGCTGTTGGGAGTGGTTTAAACTAATAAGGCAGGGGCATAGGAACCAGTGTGATAGAGCTGATGGTGAGCCAGCAGGTAGATGATGGGTGTAACGTGAATGTAAGGAAGGATAAGCCAATGACAGTACAAATGCAGACAAAGAGTTAAAATGTACCACAGAGGCAAAATTCAAAAGGGTGAAGAAAGCAGGACTGAAGGTGCTGTATTTAAATGCTAGTAAGAGATGGAATTACATCTTTAGAAAGTGGTGACATAGGGTCAGAGAATTTTGAATATTTGTGGGTGGAGTTAAGAAATTGCAAGGGTAAAAAAAACATAGAAATATAGAAAACATACAGCACAAAATACAGGCCATTCAGCCCACAAAGCTGTGCCAAACATGGCCCTACCTTAGAACTACTTAGGCTTTACCCATTGCCCTCTATTTTTCTAAGTTCTATGTTGCCATCCAAGAGTCTCTTAAAAGACCCTATCATTTCCACCTCCACCACCACCGCCAGCAGCCCATTCCACGCACTCACCACTTTGCATAAAAAACTTACCCCTGACATTTCCTCTGTACCTGCTTCCAAGCACCTTAAAACTATAACCTCTCGTGCTAGCCATTTCAGCCCTGGGAAAAAGCCTCTGACTATCCACACAATTAATGCTTCTCATTATCTCGTCAGCAGGCCTGCTCAGTTCCTCTAGCATTTTGTATGGTTTGTATGCTTCTCCTGTCCTTGATTAGACTGTAGTTTCTTCTGGTCAAAAGGGAATTACAGAGATATGAGAGAGGAGCTTGCCCAGGTGGATTGGAGGAGGATACTGGCAGGGATGATGGCTGAAGTTTCTGGTAATAGTTCACAAAGCGCTGAATAGATAATGTCCCACATTTCCAGAGGAAGAAGTTCTCAAATGGCAGGGATAGGCAACTGTGGGTGACAAAGGAAGTTAAAGACTGCATAAAAACCAAGGAAAGGGCATATAAGGTAACAAAAGTGAGTGGGAAGTTGGATGATTGGGAAGTTTTTAAAATTCAACAAAAGGCAACTGAAAAAGCTATAAGAAGGGAAAATAGATGAAATATGAGGGCAGATTAGCCAATAATATAAAGCCGGATACCAAAAGTTTTTTCAGCTATATAAAAAGGGAACAGAGAGTTGATATTGGACCACTGGAAAATTATGCTGGTGAGGTAGTAATGGAGGACAAAGAAATGGCAGATGAACTTAATAAGTACTTTGCATCTGTTTTCACTGTTGAAGACACTAGAGCAGTGTGCCAGAGGTCCGTGAGTTTCAGGGAGCAGGAGTGAGTGCCATTGCTATTACAAAGGAAAAAGTGTTAGGCAGACTCAAAGGTCTTAAGGTGGATTAGTCACCTGGTCAGATGGACTACATCCCAGAGTCCTGAGAGAGGTTACTGAAGAGATAACGGGTGCATTTGTCATTATCTTTCAAGAATCACATGATTCTGGTATAGTCCCAGAGGACTGCAAATGACACTCCACTCTTTAAGAAGGTGGAAGACAAAAGAAAGGAAATTATAGGCCAGTTAGCCTAACCTCAGTGGTTGGAAAAGTGTTGGAGTCTTATTATTAAGGATGAGGTTTCAAGGTACTTGGAGACTAATGATAAAATAAGTCAAAATCAGCATTGTTTCTGTCAAGGGAAATCTTGCTTGACAAATCTGTTAGAGTTCTTCGAAGAAGTAACAAGCAGGGTGGACAAAGGAGAGGCAGTGGATGTCATTTACTTGGATTTTCAGAAGGCATTTGATAAGGTGCCACACATGAAGCTGCTGAACAAGATAAAATCCTATGACACTACAGGAAAGATACTGACTTGGATAGAGGAATGTCTGACAGGCAGGAGGCAGCAAGTGGGAATAAAAAGGGCCTTCTTTGGTTCGCTGCTGATGACCAGTGGTGTTCCCCAGGGGTCAGTGTTGGGACCACTACTTTTCATGATGTTTGTCAATGATTGGATAATGGAATTGATAACTTTGTGGCAAAGTTTGCCAATGATACGAAGATAGGTGGAGGGGTATGCAGCGCTGAGGAAGCAATGCAATGGCAGCAGGACTTGGGCAAATTGGAAGGATGGGCAAGAATTCAGTGTTGGGAAATGATAATGTCTCTGGTAAAAGGAACAATAGTGTGGACTATTATCCAAATGAGGAGAAGGTTCTAACATCAGAGGTGCAGAGGGACTTAGGAATCTTCATGCAAGACTCCCAGAAGGTTAATTTACAGGTTAACTCTTTGGTAAAGAAGGCAAATACAATGTTGGCATTTATTTCAAGGGGAATAGAATATAAAAGTAAGGAGATAATGCCGAGTCTTTATAAGACACTAGTCATGCTGCACTTAGAGTAGTGTCAACAATTTTTGGCCCCATATCTCAGAAAGGGTGTGTGGTCATTGGAAAGAGTCGAGAGGAGGTTCATGAGGATGATCTGGGAATTAAGGGGTTAACATATGAGGAGTATTTGGCAGCTTTGGGCCTGTACTCACTGGAATTTAGAAGAATGCGGCAGGATCTCATTGAAACCTACAGAATGTTGAAAGGACTAGATAGGGTGAATTGGAGAGGATGTTTCTTCTGGTGGGAGTATCCAGAACAAGAGGGCACAGTCTCAAAATTGAGGGGTGACCCTTTAGAACAGAGGTAAGGAGGAATTTTTTAAGCCAGAGAGTAGTAAATGTGTGGAATTTTTTTGCCACGGATTGCGGTGGAGGCTAAATCCGTGCGTATATTTAAGGTGGAAGTTGATCTTTTCCTGATCGAACAGAGCATCAAGGATATGGTGAGAAGGCAGGTGTATGGGGTTGTGTGAGATCCAGGATCAGCCATGATAGAATGGCGGAGCAGACTTGATGGGCTGAATGGCCTAATTCTGCTACTATAGCTTACAGTCTTATGGTCTCGGTCGACTGTTTATTCCTCTCCAACGATGCTGGTTGAGCTGCTGAATTCCTCCAGCATGTTGTGCATGTTGCTCTCTTCCCTTCAGAATCTTTCTCCAGACAGCACCCTCAGGAAGCCACACCTGAATCGTATGCCAGATTATGTCTGCTGCTTGGAAATTTTTCTGTTACCCCTTCAGTTCTTTGCTCTGCAGTCCTCAAACTGTCCACCACAGTTTCCTTCCATCTGACATACGTACAAAAAAATTTCCACCAATCTATTGATCGTAAGGATACAAGATGATAAGAGGCAAAAGATCGAGTGGACAGCCAGAGACTTCTTCCCAGTCTGTTGGAAGTGGTTAATACAAAGGGGCACAATTTTTAGGTGATTGGAGGAAAGTATAGAAGGGGATGTCAGAGGTAGGTCTTTTACACAGAGAGTGGTGGATGTGTGGAACACACTGCCAGGGGTGTTGGTAGAGGTAGATACTCTCGGGACATTTAAGACACTTTTAGATAGGCTCATGAATGATAGAAAAATGGAGGGATTTGTGGGAGGGAAGGTTTAGATTGATCTTGGAGTAGGTTAAAAGTCAGCACGACATTGTGAGCTGAAGGCCCAGTACTGTGCTGTACTGTTCTAAGTTCTGTGATGCTACTCTATGTCTAGTTTGATACTGGTCCTGGGAGATTTTATTCTGTACCTGTCTCAATATACCGTGTATGGCATGGTCTGTCTAGGTGAGGTTTTTCACCCCATCTCGATACATGCCAGATAAACTGCCAGGAACAAGACCGAACCTCCTCTCCACCCTCTCTACCATGTCCAGCTTTGTCACCTCAAGCCTGGAGCTGAAACTCCCTCATCCAGTAAACACACCCCACCCCTACTCTTGCTGGGACCTGCCTCCCTGAGTTGTGGAGATCAGAATTGGAAGCAATTCACCTAAACAGAAGAAGCAGGATAAAGCCATTCAGCCCTTTGTGCCTGATCTTCCATTCAATGATTTCTTTAATATCCACACATATAGTCTTGAGAGCACACATTGACAGAGCACTCCAAAGATACAACTCCCCAGTGTGCCAAACATGGAGGACAGCTCTCATTGAAATAAATATCACAATATATACTGGTGATATTAAACCTTTTCCCTGGTTACTCTCCTGAATGGTGGCCCCCTTGTAGTAAGAATATGGCTGGTGGTTACAGACACCTCAGTGTCGAGTGTTGTGATGAGTTCACCCCGAGTCTTTGAAATACTGGGGTACATAAGCACAACAAATCCCTCGTATGATCATCGGTGAATCTTTCTCACTCTCCATCTCCAGATTATCTTTCCCATTTATTTAGTTATTTAGTGATCTAGCGAGGAGTTGTTCTTACAGCCCATTGAGCCACACTGATCCAGCAGTCACGGGACAATTTACAAAGACCAGTTAACCTAGCTGGTACACCTCCGGCAGTACGAGGAAACTGGAGCACCCAGGGAAAACCCACACATTCACCACGAGAATAGACAGAGACTCCTGACAGAATGGAGGTGGAGTTGAAACTGCAAGCTCCGGAATGCCCTGAGCTGTAATAGTGTCATGCTAACCACTATGCTACCGTGGTGTTCTGTGAAAATAAAGATAACGATTAGTTTTTTTGTCACATGTACAGTACATCAAAACCTACAGTGAAATGCATCCATTGTGTCCAATGACTTCAGCAAGGATTATGCAGGGGGGAGCCCGCAAGGGTCTCCATGCTTCCAGCACCAATATAGCATGCCCACAGCTCACTAACCCTAACTCATACATCTTTGGGATGTGGGAGGAAAACGGAACAGCCGGCTGAAACTCACATAGTCACGGGGAGAGCATACAAACCCCTTACAGATAGCAATGGCAATTGAACTATGTAATACCATTCAGCTAATGCATAGCCGCTAACCGCTACACAGTCGTGCCGCCCCTTTGGGTAGCAGTTTAAAGTAATCTCCCTGTTTCTGTCAGTGAATCCCAGGACCCACATGTTCCAGTAACTGCTTTCTCACCACTTTCAACAATAGCCTCACAGGTCCACTCCTTGTCCGTGATTTAGGACCATGACATCTCTCATATCACCTTATTTAACTTACTTAATTTAACTTTATATATATATATACACACATATATATATATATAAATAAATAAATTCACTGTAATTCAGTTTTTATTATTGTGTATTGCAATGTACTGTTACCGTGTAACACTTACCCAACAGGCTGGTATATGTCTAGGGGAAAAGGAGATCCAGCCACACACCAACCCCACCTCCCATACACGCAGGTGCTGTGAGAATCGAGTTTATGCCTCGCGCCCGCCCACAGTATCAAACCCACAACAAATACCGTTATGAAATACACTTTAAAGAGTTTACTAAAATTAAAAGAGTATTAGGCAATACAATATATATGCAAGGACAAAAACAAATGGCGCCAACTTATCAAAGTTCAGTCAGTTTAGTGCACATCATTGGAGCTCAACCATCGAACCATCCGACCCCTCGTCGCTTGCCTCCGACCTCCACGTCTTCGCACCGAGGACTCCCCGGTGGTCTTCCGAACAGTGTAGCGCACATCCACCTTCCTCGCCGTCTTCCTCCCAACTCTCCACCAAAAGCCCGCGAAAACCCCTTCCCCATGTGCCCAGCCTCAAAAGACAAAATAACATTCTGCATTGGTTAACAAATGAATACAATTACCATATCAGCAAGTATAAAGCAAAACAACTGCGAGAGAAACACTTATCAGACAAAGAAGCATTCCTACTCTTAACAAACCAAAAAAACCCATTTTGAGTAACATACACAGGACATTGTACAACCGCATAAAAACACATTTCATGACAAATTTGCTGATGATACAACCATAGTTGGTAGAATCTCAGATGGTGTACAGGAGTGAGATATGCCAACTAGCGGAATGGTTCCACAGCAACAACATGGCACTCAGCATCAGTAAGATGAAAGTGCTGATTGTAGACTTCAGGAAGGGTAAGACAAAGGAACACATACCAATCCTCATAGAGATATTGGAAGAGGAGAGAGTGAGCAGCTTCAAGTTCTGTCAAGATCTCTAAGGATCTAACCTGGTCCCAACACATTGATGTCGTCATAAAGAAGGCAAGACAGTGGCTATACTTTATTAGGAGTTTGAAGCGGCATGTCAACAAATACGCTCAAAAACTTCTATAGTTGTACTGTGGAGAGCATTCTGACAGGCTGCATCACTGTCTGGTATGGAGGGGCTACTGCACAGGACCAAAAGAAGTTGCAGAAGGTTGTAAATCTAGTCAGCTGCATCTTGGGCACCAGCCTACTAAGTACTCTGGACAGTTTTAGGGAGTGGTGTCTCAGAAAGGCAGCGTCCTTTATTAAACACTTCCAGCACCCCAGGGCATGCCCTTTTCTCACTGTTACTATCAGGTAGGAGATTCAGAAGCCTGAATACACACACTCAGCGATTCAGGGACAGCTTCTTCTCCTCTGCCATCTAATTCCTGAATGGACTTTGAAGCTTTGGACACTACCTCACTTTTTTTAATATACAGTATTTCTGTTTTTGCACATTTTAAAATAATCTATTCAATATATGTAATTATTATTTTTTCTCTCTCTGCTAGATTATGTATTGCATTGAACTGCTGCTGCTAAGTTAACAAATTTCATGTCACATGCCGGTGATAATAAACCTTATTCTGATTCTGATATACCAGTGATATTAAACTTGATTCTGATTGTAATACAGATTTCCAATTGAGTCAGAATCAGAATCAAAATCAGGTTTATTATCACCAGTATATGACGTGAAATTTGTTAACTTAGCAGCAGCAGCAGTTTAATGCAGTACATAATATAACAGAAAAAATAAAATTAAAATAATAACAAGTCAGTAAATCCATTATAGTATACGTATATTGAATAGTTTAAAAAACGTGCCAAAATCAGAAATACTGTATATTTTAAAAAGTGAGGTAGTGTCCAAAGGTTCAATGTCCATTTAGGAATTGGATGGCAGATGGGAAGAAGCTCTTCCTGAATCACTGAGTGTTTGCCTTCAAGCTTTTGTACCTCCTACCTGATGGTAACAGTGAGAAAAGGGTGTGCCCTGGGTGCTGGAGGTCCTTAATAATGGACTCGTACCTTTCTGAGACACCGCTCCCTAAAGATGTCCTGGGTACTTTGTAGGCTAGTGCCCAAGATGGAACTGACTAAATTTATGACCCTCTGCAGCTTCTTTCGGTCCTTCACAGTAGTTCCCCCCCCCCCCACCTCATACCAGACAGTGATGCAGCCTGTCAGAATGCTCTCCACAGTACATCTATAGAAGTTTTTGAGTGTATTTGTTGACATGCCAAACCTCTTCAGATTCTTGATGAAGTATAGATGCTGTCTTGCCTTCTTTATAACTATATCGATATGTTGGGACCAGATTAGATCCTCAGAGATCTTGACACCAAGGAACTTGAAACTGCTCACTCTCTCCACTTCGGATTTCTCTATGAGGATTGGTGTGTATTCCTTTGTCTTACCCTTCCTGAAGTCCATATTCAGCTCTTTCGTCTTTCTGGCGTTGAGTGCCAGGTTGTTGCTGCGTCCCTCAACAATCTCATCAATCCCACTGACGCACTCACCCAATAACCAATACAACTCTCTACCAGCACCCTTTGTGTCCTAATAGCAAGCCCATTTTGGATTCAATTCACCAGTCAACTCTGGATCCCATAGGCCCTGAACTTTAGGAGCAGTCTCCCATGCCATATAGCCTGGTTCTGTGAGATATGACTCTAATTCTATATACCCCACTGGCCTGGGTAACAGAGTGATACAGCAAAGGTACAGAAACAGGCCCTTCAGCCCATCAGAATTAGAATTAGGTTTAATATCACTGGCATGTATTGTAAAATATGTTGTCTTCGTGGCAGTGCTACAATGCAATACATAATAATAGAGAAAAAAAGCTGTGAATTACAGTAAATATTCTTCTTCTTGGCCTCTGTTGGTTAGAGTTGACTATGGATATTGTGTCCTAGCTGTCTAGATCCACAAGCCTGGGCCGTACAATGTACAGAGCCAGCTCTTTCCCTCTCCATGTATCTGATGAATCCAAAGGAACGGCAGGGACCGATACGGTTTGGCACCAGCAGCGACACAGGAGTTGCCAGTCAGCGTTGAACTCAATGTCGAACTGCCTTAGGGACTCCAGTTCTGGATTCTTCCCTTGGGGTTTACTCCCAAAGTTTTCCTCATGAGTACCCACAAGGCAGTGGACGTTTGAGATCGGAGTTTTCCTTCTCCTAGATGAGCCTCTAACCATGGCTGACAAGCCCCTTCTCCTGTCAGTAGAAACAGTTCTGCCGGGCTTAGTAGTTAAGCCACCCATGAAGGCAAGGAGCTAGACTTGGTGATTCAGAGGCTATGCGAGGCGCTCGCCATTGGGAGCATTTAATAGGTAGTGGAAGCTTGTCCCCATTACCACCCCCAGCTATAACAACCTTAAGTATATACAAAAGTTTCTATATCTAACAGCTAAATTAAGTAAGTAGTTAAAAATTAGAAATAAAAAAGTAATGAGGTAGAGTTCATGGGTTCAATGTCCATTCAGTTTTCAGTTCAGGCTCCTGAACCTCCTTCCTGATGATAGCAATGAGAAGAGGGCATATCTTGGGTGATGAAGCTCCTTCATAGATAGTAGACAACTGTAGGAAACAAAAAGTTGTGATAGTAAGGGATTTTAATTTTCCACATATTGATTAGGACTCCATACTGTTAAAGGTCTAGATGGGTTAGAGTTTGTAAAATGTGTTCGGGAAAGTTTTCTAAATCAATATATAGAGGATGCAATATTAGATCTCCAATTAGGAAACAAGTTAGGACAGGTGACAGAAGGGTGTGTAGGGGAACACTTTGGTTCCAGTGATCATAATGCCATTAGTTTTAAATTGATCATGGATAAAGATAGATCTGGTTCTTGGGTTGAGGTTCTAAACTGGAAAAAGGCCAAATTTGAAGAAATGAGAAAGGATCTAAAAAGTGTGGATTGGGACAGGTTGTTCTCAGGCAAGGATGTGATTGGAAGGTGGGAGGCCTTCAAAGGAGAAATTCTGAGAGTGCAGAGTTTGTATGTTCCTGTCAGGATTAAAAATAAAATGAATAAGAATAAGGAACCTTGGTTCTCTAGGGATATTGGAACTCTGATAAAGAAGAAGAGAGAGATGTATGACATGTATAGGAAACAGGGAGCAAATAAGGTACTTGAGGAGTATAAAAAGTGCAAAAAATACTTAAGAAAGAAATCAGGAGGGCTAGAAGAAGACATGAGGTTGCTTTGGCAGTCAAGGTGAAGGATAATCCAAAGAGCTTCTACAGGTATATTAAGAGCAAAAGGATAGTAAGGGATAAAATTAGTCCTCTTGAAGATCAGAGTGATCAGCAATAATGGAACCAAAAGAAATGGGGGAAATCTTAAATGGTTTTTTCACATCTGTATTTACTAAGGAAACTGGCATGGAGTCAATGGAAATAAGGCAAACAAGTAGTGAGGTCATGGAACCTACACAGATTGAAGAGGAGGAGGTGCTTGCTATCTCAAGGCAAATCAGAGTAGTTAAATCCCCAGAACCTGACAGGGTATTCCCTAGGACCTTGAAGGAGACTAGTGTTGAAATTGCAGGGGCCCTGTCAGATATATTTAAAATGTTGGTATCTACGGGTGAGGTGCCAGAGGATTGGAGGACAGCTCATGTTGTTCCGTTGTTTAAAAAAGGCTCTATAAGTAATCCAGGAAATTATAGGCCGGTAAGTTTGACGTTGGTAGGAGGTAAATTATTGGAAGGAGTACTAAGAGATAGGATCTACAACTATTTGGATAGACAGGGACTTATTAGGGAGAGTCAACACGGCTTTGTGTGTGGTAGGTCATGTTTAACAAATCTATTAGAGTTTTTCGAGGAGGTTACCAGGAAAGTGGATGAAGGAAAGGCAGTGGATGTTGTCTACATGGACTTCAGTAAGGCCTTTGAAAAGGTCCCACATGGGAGGTTAGATAGGAAGATTCAGTCGCTAGGTATACATGGTGAGGTAGTAAATTGGATTAGACATTGGCTCAATGGGAGAAGCCAGAGAGTGGTAGTGGAGGATTGCTTCTCTAAGACTAGTGGTATGCCATAGGGATCAGTGCTAGGTCCATCGTTGTTTGTCATCTATATCAATGATCTGGATGATAACGTGGTAAATTGGATCAGCAAATTTGCTGATAATACAAAGATTGGTGGTGTAGTGGACAATGAGGAAGGTTTTCAAAGCTTGCAGAGGGACCTGGACCAGCTGGAAAAATGGGTTGAAAAATGGCAGATGGAGTTTAATACAGACAAGTATGAGGTATTGCACTTTGGAAGAACAAACCAAGGTAGAACATACAAGGTAAATGGTAGGGCACTGAAGAGTGCAGTAGAACAGAGGGATCTAGGAATACAGATACAAAATTCTCTAGAAGTGGTGTCACAGGTAGATAGGGTCGTAAAGAGAGCTTTTGGTACATTGGTCTTTATAAATCAAAGTATTGTGTATAAGAGTTGGAATGTTATAGTGAGGTTGTATAAGACATTGGTGAGGCCGAATTTGGAGTATTGTGTGCAGTTTTGGTCACCAAATTACAGGAAGAATATTAATGAGGTTGAAAGAGTGCAGAGAAGGTTTACAAGGATGTTGTCGGGACTTGAGAAACTGAGTTACAGAGAAAAGTTGAATAGGTTAGGACTTTATCCCCTGGAGCGTAGAAGAATGAGGGGAGATTTGATAGAAGTATATAAAATTATCATGGGTATAGATAGAGTGAATACAAACAGGGTGAAGGGGGAAAAGTTTAAAGGGAACATTAGGGGGGGGCTTCTTCACACAGAGAGTGGTGGGAGTGTGGAATAAGCTGCCAATAAATGCGAGCTCACTTTTAACATTTAAGAAAAACTTGGACAGGTACATGGATGAAAGGTGTATGGAAGGATATGGTCCAGGTGCAGGTCAGTGGGACGAGGCAAAAAAAATGGTTCGGCACAGCCAAGAAGGGGTAAAAGGCCTGTTTGTGTGCTGTAATGTTCTACGGTTCTATGGTTCTATGGTTCATGATGACTGCTGCCTTCTTGAAGATGTCCTGGATACTACGGAGACTAGTACCCATGATGGAACTGACTAAGTTTACAACACTCTGTAGCTTATTTTGATCCCGTGTAGTAGGTACCTGCCCATACCAGACGGTGATGCAGCCAGTTAGAATATTCCCCATGGGACATCTGTAAAGATTTACGAGTCTCTTTGGCGATATACCAAATCTCCTCAAACTCCTAATAAAATATAGCAGCTGTCATGCCATCTTTGTAACTGCATTGATATGTTGGGTCCAGGATAGATCCTCATATGTTAACACCCTGGAACTTGAAATTACTCACTCTTTCCACTTCTGATCCCTCGATGAGGACTGGTGTGTGTTCCTTCATCTTACCCTTTCTGAATTCCACAGACAGTTCTTTGATCTTACTGATGCTGTGTACAGAGTTGTTGCTGCAGCTCAATATGCCCTCTCTTCATTGCTACCACTTCATTATTTCTAGTTGATATCTCTCACTCCTGCACGTCCTCTCATCACCATCTGATCTCCTGCCAACAATGGTTGTGTCAACAGAAAATTTATAGATAGCATTTGAGATTTGAGCTGTGCCTAGCCACACAGTCACGAGTGTAGAGAGAGTAGAGCAGTGGGCTAAGCACACAGCCCTGAGGTGTGCCAGTGTTGATCGTCAGTGATGGAGATAGTATTTCCGATCCGCACAAGATCGTTGTCTTCTGGTTAGGAAGTCAAGGATCCAGTTGCAGAGAGAAGTACAAAGGCCCAGGTTCTGGAGCTTTTCAATCAGAGCTGTCGGAATGATTGTTCACCTAAACAGCATCCTGATATAGGTGTTTGAATTGTCCAGGTGATCTAAGGCAGTGTGAAGAGCCTATGAGATTGCATCTGCCGTAGACTTATTCTGGTGATAAGCAAATTGAAGTGGGTCCAGGTCCTTGTTGAGATAGGAGTTAATTCTAGCTATGACCAACCTCTCAAATCACTTCATCACTGTAGATTTGAATGCTACTGGACAATAGTCGTTAAGGCAGCTCACCCTGCTCTTGGGCACTGGTATGATTGTTGTCCTGTTGAAGCAGATGGGAATTTCCAACTATAGCAGTGAAAGATTGAAAATATCTTTAAACACCCCCCTGCCATCACCTCCATTCCAACTTTATTGCCCATCTACACTGATCCTATCTGCCCTCATTAGACCTTTATTGTTCTGCATCTTGTCTAGTTGAGAGTCTGATAAGTGGGGTGGAAGCTGCCGTTGATCCTGTTGGTACTGTCAGAATTTTGTATCTGCCCAATGAGAAGAGAGAAGGTCTGGGGGTGGGTGGGGTCTTTGAATATGCTGACTGCTTTACTGAGGCAGCAGAAAGTGGAGCCAGAGCCAGTGATGGACTGGACCGTGTCCACAACTCTGCAGTTTCTTGTGATCACGAGGAGGGCAGTAGCAGTACCAATCTGCGATGCATCCAAAGCATCACATGCAAAATGCTGGAGGAACTCAGCAGGTCAGGCAGCGTCTATGGAAATGAGTAAACAGTCAATGTTTCGGACCAAGACCCAAGGGCCTCAGATAGATGCTGCGCCTGCTGAGTTCCTGCAGCATTTTGTGTGTGTTGGTTTTGACATCCAGCATCTGTGAGGGTGGTCGCTGTGGAGCATCATTAAAATCTGCTGAGGGTGGATGGAGTATACTTCAAACTCAGAACTGGGATTATTAGCTCTGACTATAGCATGAAATTTGTTCATTTGCAGTACAGTTAAAAGACATTTGCAGAATTACTATACATTACAAAATAATAAATCGTGCAAAGTATTGCAATAGTTCATGGGTTCAAAGATTCAAAGGTACAATTTAATGTCAGAGGAATGTATACAATATACATCCTAAAATGCTTTCTCTTCGCAACCATCCATGAAAACAGACGAGTGCACCAATAGTCAAATGTTAGAGCCCCAAAGTCCCCCCCCATTTCCCCCCTCCCATGCATAAGTGGCAGCAAGCAACAATCACCCCTCCACTCTGTTCAGAAATCTGATGGTGGAGGAAGGGGAATGAGGTAGTGAGGTAGTGTTCATTGGTTCATTGTTCAGAAATCTGATGGTGGAGGGAGGGGAATGAGGTAGTGAGGTAGTGTTCATGGGTTTGTGTCTAGTCAGAAATCTGATGGTGGAGGGAGGGGAATGAGGTAATGAGGTAGTGTTCATGGGTTTGTGTCTGGTCAGAAATCTGATGGTGGAGGCGAAGAAGCTGTTCCTGAATCATTGAGGGTGTGCTTTCAGGCTCATTCTTCCTGATGGTAAGAATGAGAAGAGGGGATGTCCTGGATATTGAGGTTCCTTAATGATGGACACAACCTTTTTGAGATACTACATTTTGAAGGTGTTCTCAATAGTGGAGGCTTTTCAGCCCATTGGTGTGTGCTGTCTGCCAGGGCTGCAGACTCCATTTCCTTGCAATTTCCACTCTGCCACAAGCTCCCTCCACCTCCCCCAGACCCACCCCTCATCCACACATTAACTCACTGACCCTGCACATCGTTGGGATGTGGGAGGGAACCTGAGCACCGGGGGAAACAGACAAAGTCACAGGGAGAGCATGCAAACTCCACACAGAATATACTGGAGGCCAAGACTGAACCGGGGTCACTAAGGATGTGAAACTACCTGCTGAATGGCAGAGTCACATCACTGCACGAGGCTTCAACTGGGGCAGTATTGCTGCACTGCACTGGGCAACTGGGGAGGTATCGCAGCACTTCACTAGCATTATAGCATAGAAATTTCTGCCTTGGGACCAGATGGAATTGTCAGACAGGACAGAGAGTGAAAAAAAAGAGACAAAGTGGGAGAGGGAGAGAGAGAGGAGAATGTGGGAGAGAGTGAGGGGTTGGGGCAGAGAGATAGGGAGGGAGGGGATGGAGAGAGGAAAAGAGAGATGAGAATAGGAGGGAGGGGATGGGGAGAGAGGGGGAGGGGGTGAGGGGATGGGAATGGGATGGAGATTGAGAGAAAGAGAGAGTGGGAGGAAGTGAGGGGTTGGGGAGAGATGTAGGGAGGGAGGGGTGAGACAGAGAGAGAGGAGAGTGGGAGGGAGTGAGGGGATAGGGGGGAAAGAGAATGAGAGGGATGCCACTAAGTCACAGCTAAGATCTGCGTCACACCCTGATCAAAGCAGAGCTCGAATTTGGCCCAAACTAAGACAGTTGGTAATGGTATGTTAGATGTCTTGCCAACCCAACGCTGGGCACTGGTGGTCAAAGCAGTTGGAGTGACCTCATGTAGGAGGTTGTTCTGGCATCTCCTCTACCAGTGAAAGATACATTCTTTCACCGTGCTCACAAGGAATGCCATCCCCTCCCCCCAGCGTCAGGATCTGGGAATCAGTACGATGGTTTCAAAAGCAAGTTGTAGAAATGCTTTAAATAGATACACAATGCACAAGGCAGGGAACATGAAGCTTACATTGTTTGCACCAAACAGACACCAGTCCCTGTCAGCATCTCACCACTGATGGTCCAGCAACCAACTACTCAACACTTCACCTCTCTCCCTGAGCTCCTCGTGCTAGAGCACTTTGTATTCAGTACCCATAGACATATGGTCTCACATCGCACATGCTCTCTTATTTGTTAGGATCTTCCCATTGATTATGAATGTGATTGCCCTGCTGATTTTGAGTTAGTTATTGAGCAGACATGTGATGATATCAATGAATGCCTAAACACAGCAAGCAGCTTGTAGCCAAATCGGCATCAATTTAAAAGGAAGCTTTAAATGTGAATGTCACAAGGAGTCTCATCTGGATTCAGCCAATAGAGTGTGCAAGAGGCCTGCTTGATCCTTACAAATCAGCATGAGATTCAGAAGCTTGGACTACATCATCAGGAGTCCATAGTAAAATAAAGCCATTCTGCCCTTTGAGTCTGCTCCACCAATACATCATGGCTGATTTATTATCCCTCTCAAACCTATTCTCCTGATTTCTATCCATAATCTTTGGCACCCTGACTAATCAGGAACCTATCAACCTCCACTTTAAATATTCCTTCCATGGTCTCTCACACCCTCCCCACTTGCACATCCTCCTCCAGCCCCTAAATCCTGTCAGCAATCTCCACCTCCACCCATCCTTATCCCCTACATCCATTGCCCCATCATTGGATCTCATCCTTCTCAGCTCTCCAGAGCACTGGAGTAGCCTCTCTAAACCCTGCAACCTCTTTCAACTTTAAGGATTTAGATAGGTGATCTTCGATCTGAATTCGAAAGCAAACAAGAATTTAATATTCAGAAAAATCGATCCTCCCTAAGGCAAAGTATTGAAGCTTGGAACAAGATGGACCTCTTTGCCAAAATTTTGGTCACCTGTTCCGTTATCTCCTGAGCTTGATCCTGTGGTGTATGTCCAATATTCTCGCTTATAGCAGTATTTACCTGCACATTGCCTCCAGATGTATGCAGCCAGATGTGACCAGGTTGGCTCGCTTGCACTGAGAGGGTTTGAATTCCTCCGCAGAAGGATCTGGGCTTCTGGTGCTGAACAATCGCCTGCTGAATTACTTTTCAGATGAGGCTGCCTTGAAAGCAGTTTGTAAACAGCAGATGTGCTCTGAAATAGAGGCATTGGGTTAACTCCAAACACTGTGCTGTGGATGAAGACATCAGGGAGTGTAGATTTGACTCGCAAGTGGGAGCAGAAACACAGCCAGAAGCCAGATCGCTCCTTCAGGTTCAAACCAATTCACACAGATGCCAGCAGTTTAGAAAAGCTTCATTAGTGGACCCAGATGGAGACGGGCGCCTATTCCCACAGCAGAAAGACTTGCCTTTGTTCAGCACCTTTCTCTACCTCAATGCTTCATTGCCTGGTCAGTACTTTCGAGGTCTGGTTGCTGTAATTATATTGGAAATGTGCCCGATACTTTGTGCACAGAAAGCTCCCACCAACAGCAGATAAATCAGTCTTTTACTGATGTTGGTGAGCAATAAATCGGCCAGTCCTCTAAGCAGATCTCCCCTCCTTATCCTCTCTGTAGTACTGATGGATCTTCACCTTCCACCGGAGGGAATGGGGGCTCAGGGCAGTTCCAGCAGTCCATCAGTCCATCACTCCCTCATTGGGTCAAAATTCTTTGTCCTCAAGTCCTTAGAATGGGATCTACCCATGCCCTCCTGAACCAGAGGTGAATGTCCCATCACAATTGAGAATTGCCAGAGTGGGAGATAGTGCTTGAGAAGGAAAAACAGCCCCTCCCAAACCCCCACCTCTCCCATCACTGGAGCATGGTGTCTGCAGTGTGCACCATCTACAAAATGCACCCTGGTTACACATCCAGGCCACTCAGCCCCTCCCAGGCCCCCACTTCTCCCACCACTGCCTCACAGTGTCTGCAGTCTGCACCATCTACAATACATACTGGGGTTACTCAGCCAGACCCTCCCAAACCCCCATCTCTCCCACCACTGGTGCATGGTGTCTGCAGTCTGCACTGTCTACAAAATGCACCATGGTTACTCATCCAGACCACTCAGTCCCTCCAAAGCCCCCACCTGGTCCACTGAAGAGGACAAGGGAACACCTCCACCCAGAGGTTCCCCTACAAGTCACACATCATCCTGACTTGGAAATCTAACGCTGATCCTTCACCGTCACTGGGTCCAAACCCTGGAACTCCCTCCTCTACAGCACCTTGGAGAGCACCTTCCCCACACGAACTGAAATGGTTCAATGGGCAGCTCACCCTACCTTCCAACCGTCACTGAGTCCAAACCCTGGAACTCCCTCCTCTACAGAACCTTGGAGAGCATCATCCCCACACGGATTGAAATGGGTCAATGGGACGGTAAACCCCACCTTCCAACCGTCACTGAGTCTAAACCCTGGAACTCCCTCCTCTACAGCACCTTGGAGAGCACCTTCCCCACACAAACTGCAGTGGGTAAAGAGGGCGGCTCACCCCCACCTTCTCAAGGGGCAGTGAGGGTTGGGCATTAAAAAGCTGGTTCAGCCTGTGAAGCCCATCTTTCTTGAAAGATGGTAACTGGGGTCTGGGAAGAAATAGAACCAATTAAATGAATTCTTCTGGCCATGTGTGATCCAAGCCCATCCATTCCCTGACTCCTTATGTGCCTGTCTACATGTCTGTCTCATAACTGCCTTCACCACCTCCCCTGGCAACCTGTTCCTCATTCCTCTCGCCACTCTGTGTATAAAAAAACATGCCTTGTAAAACCCTTTTGAACTTTCCCTCTCTCACCTTAAGACTACACCCTCTGGTATTTAACATTTCCTTCCTGGGCAAAAGATACTGTCTATCCACTCTATCTGCACCTTTCATAATCTTATAAACCTCTATCAGATTTCCCCTCAGCCTTCGCCGCTGCAGAAAAAATATCCCAAGTTCATCCAGCCTCTCCATACAACTCCTGCTCTCTAACCCAGGCAGCATCCTGGTGAATCTCCTCTGCACCTTCTCCAAAGTCTCCATACCCTTCCTGCAATGGAGTGTCCAGAACTGAACACAACACAAACAAGAGAAAATCTTCAGCTGCTGGAAACCCAAGAAACATGCACGTGCGAGTACACACGCACGCACGCACGTTCACACACACACACACACACACACACACACACACACACACACAGACACACACACACACTAAAAAGTACAGTCACGTTTTGGGCCAAGACTCCTTGGCAGCTTTAAAAGGAGGGGGAAAGGGAGAGAAACACAAGGTGATAGCTGAAATTGGGAGAGAAGTAAAGAGCTGGGAATTTGATTGGTGAATGGGGTACAGGCCTGGAAAAGGGGGAATCTGATAGAAGAGGACAGAAGGCCATGGAAGAAAGAAAAGGCAGGAGGAGCACCAGATGGAAGCGATGGGTGGGCAAGGAGATAAGGTGAGAGGGGGAAAAGAGGATGGGAAATGGTGAAGTGGGGAGGGCAGTACCGGAAGTTTGAGAAATCAACGCTCATGCCATCTGGTTGGAGGCTACCCAGACGGAATATGTGATGTTGTTGCTGGGATGTTGGCATGATATAGAGATATGATGTTGAGGCTCTATAAGGCACTGGTAAGACTTCACTTGGAGTACTGTGTGCAGTTTTGGGCTCCTTATTTAAGAAAGGATGTACTGACGTTGGAGAGGGTTCAGAGAAGATTCACTAGAATGATTCCGGGAATGAGAGGGTTAACATATGAGGAACGTTTGACCGCTCTTGGACTGTACTCCTTAGAGTTTAGAAGAATGAGGGGAGACCTCATAGAAACATTTCGAATGTTGAAAGGCATGGACAAAGTGGATGTGGCAAAGTTGTTTCCCATGGTGGGGGAGTCAAGTACAAGAGGGCATGACTTAAGGATTGAAGGGCACCCATTCAGAACAGAAATGTGAAGGAATTTTTTTAGCCAGAGGGTAGTGAATCTGTGGAATTTGTTGCCACGGGCGTCAGTGAAGGCCAAGTCATTTGATGTATTTAAGGCAGAGATTGATAGGTATCTGAGTAGCCAGGGCATCAAAGGTTATGGTGAGAAGGCAGGGGAGTGGGACTAAATGGGAGAATGGATCAGCTCATGATAAAATAGCAGAGCAGGCTTGATGGGCCAAATGGCCAACTTCTGCTCCTTTGTCTTGTGGTCTTATGGTCTAATATAAGGTATTGCTCCTCCAACCTGAGTATGTCCTCATCACGACAGTTAAAATGGATGGCCACTGGGAGATCCCGCTTGTTCTGGTGGATAGAGCCCGGATGCTCAGCGAAGCACTCTCCCAATCTACGTCTCACCGATGTACAGGAGGCCACACTGTGAGTACCAGACACAGTATATTACCCCTAAAGACTCAAAGTTGAAGTGTCACCTCACCTGGAAAGATTGTTGGGAATGTTGTGAATGGTAGTGAGGGAGGAGGTGTAGGGGCAGGTGTAGCACTTGTTCCACTTGGAAGGGTAAGCACCAGGAGGGTGATCAGTGGAGGGGGGGGATGAATGGACATAATGGGCAGAAAGTGGGACGGAGTAGAGGAAGATGTACTTGGTGGTGCGATTCCATTGGAGATGGCGGAAGTTTCGAAGAATTACGTGCTGGACACAGAGGTTGGTGGGCTGGTAGATGAGGACAAGAGGAACCCTTTCCCTGGTAGGATGGCAGGAGGATGGGGTGAGAGCAGATGTACGTGAAATGGATGAGATGCAGTTGAGGGCAGAGTTGATGGTGGAGGAAGGGAAGTCCCTTTCTTTGGAATGACAACACAATACCTCAGCTGTGGCTGACCAGAGATTTTTGCATTTGTAACATGACTTCCTGGCTTATACTCAATGCCCTCACTGTGTGATAATTGCTGAGCATGTCAGGGGTGCCATTTGGACATGAACTTCAACATTTACAGTCTCCCACAGATATTTCCATTTTCTATTGCTCCACTATTAGTGGCTGAGCACTGAGCTCTGGGACTCCCCCTGAATCTCTCTGCCTCTCTCTGCTCCTCAAGGACACTTCCTCTGTGACCAAGCTTGTGCTCCCCAGCAGAACATTATGGAAGTATCAGAGGTGTATTGAAAGGTAGTTTACAGACACTGGTGAGCTGAATTGAAAGACTTACAGGTCCCTGCAGGATGGGTGTGTGTTCATGGTGTGGGAAGAAGGGGCAGGTGGATTACAGTCATGCTTACCAGCTCTCAGCTCTTGTGAATGAGAATTGAGCTAAATTCCAGGCGTAACATCATTGGTGTAAACAGGGCTGCTGAGTGAACGAGAGACAAGGAGACAATGGGCAAAAGCAGCAGAGAGTGTAAGTCGTCA
Source organism: Hemitrygon akajei (assembly GCF_048418815.1). Classification (NCBI taxonomy): domain Eukaryota; kingdom Metazoa; phylum Chordata; class Chondrichthyes; order Myliobatiformes; family Dasyatidae; genus Hemitrygon; species Hemitrygon akajei. The sequence goes on along the minus strand of NC_133151.1, from coordinate 12,907,973 downwards.
CATTGTGTGACAGGTGTACAGACGGATACTGGAGCCGTGACACAGCAGGAACACCGAGTTCCCTGGAGAGAGGATCAAAGATGTGGATGTGGGTGGGGTGGGAGAGCACAGAAGTTGCAGAGCTTTAATCACAGATCTGGGCAGGAGTTAAAACCCACTCACAACTTCAATAAATTCCCTGCAATCAGTCTTAATTGTGGTTAAACACTCTCTTGTTCAATAGGATTGCAGTCCTTACTTGGTCTGGGTCTAAATATGACTCCAGTCCGCCTTTACCCGGTCTGGGTCTACATGTGACTCCAGTCCGTCCTTACCCAGTCTGGGTCTCTATGTGACTCCAGTCCGTCCTTACCCGGTCTGGGTCTATATGTGACTCCAGTCTGTCCTTACCTGGTCTGGGTCTATATGTGACTCCAGTCCATCCTTACCCGGTCTGGGTTGATATGTTACTCCAGTCTGTCCTTACCTGGCCTGGGTCTATATATGACTCCAGATCATCTTTACCTGGTCTGGGTCCAGAATATAGCAGGGGGATAGGAACCAGGATGACAGAGCTGAGAATGAGCCAGCAAGTTTACAAATAGATGATGGGTGTAACATGAATGTAAGGAAGGAACAAGCCAATGACTGGGTACAAATGCAAAGTAAAGAGTTAAATTGTACCACAGAAACAAAATTCAAAAGGGCAAAGAATGCAGGACTGAAGGTGCCATATTTAAATGCGAGTAGCATTTGGAATAAGGTGGACGAACTCGAGGCACAATTAGAGATTGGTCGGTATGATGTTGTGGGAATCACTGAGTTGTGGCTGAAAGAAAGCCATAGTTAGGAGCTCAACATCAAAGGATATACTTTGTATTGAAAGGACGGGGAGGAAGGCATAGGTAGTGGTGTGGCTCTGTTGGTAAGAGATGGAATTACACCTTTAGAAAGAGGTGACATAGGGCCAGAGAAAGTTGAATCTTTGTGAGTGGAGTTAAGAAATTGCAAGGGTGAAAAAAGCCTTTACAGGAATCATATATATGCCTCCAAATAGTAGCCAAAATGCGGGGTTGAGATTGCAAAGGGGGCTGGAAAAGGCATATAATAGGGGTAATGGCACCATTGTAATGGGGGGGGCTTCATTATACAAGGGAATTGGGAAAATCAGGTTGTTTGAGATCGCAAGAGTGGGAATTTATTAAATGCCTACAAGATGGCTCTTTAGACCTGTCAGGGCCTACTCAGGGAAAGGCTGTCTTAGATTCGGTGTTTTGCAATAACCCAGATCTTATTAGGGAGCTTAATGTAAAGGAACCCTTAGGAGGCAGGGATCATAATATAATTGAATTCATATTGCAATTTGAGAGGGAGAGGCATAACTCACATGTATCTGTATCACAATGGAATAAAGGAACTACAGAGGTATGAGAGAGAAGCTTGCCCAGAGGATTGGAGGAGGATACTGGCGGGGATGACAGCAGAGCAGAGATGGCTGAAGTTTCTGGGAATAGTTCACAAGGTTTAGGATAGCTATATCCCACAGAGGAAGAAGTTCTCAAATGGCAGGGGTAGGCAACCATGGCTGACAAAGGAAGTTGAGGACCACATAAAAGCCAAGGAAAGGGCATATGAGGTAGCAAAAGTGAGTAGGAAGTTGGATGTTTGGGAAGTTTTTAAAGTCCAACAAAAATTAACTAAAAAAGCTATAAGAAGGGAAAAGATGAAATATGGGGCAGACTAGCCAATAATATAAAGCAGGATATCAAAAAAAAATTTCAGTTATATAAAGAGTAAAAGGGAAGTGAGAGTTGATATTGGACCACTGGAAAATGATGTTGGTGAGGTAGTAAATGTGGAAAAAAATGGCAGATGAACTTAATGGGTAGTTTGCATCTGTTTTCACCATGGAAGATACTAGCAGAATGCCAGAGGTCCGTGAGTGTCAGGGAGCAGGAGTGAGTGCCATTACTATTACAAAGGAAAAAGTGCTAGGCAAACTTAAGGTCTTAAGGTGGATAAGTCACCTGGACCAGATGGATTACATCCCAGAGTCCTGAGAGAGGTTGCTGAAGAGATAATAGATGCTTTGGTCATGATCTTTTAAGAATCACTTGTTTCTGGGATGGTATCAGAGGACTGGAAGATTGCAAATGTCACTGCACTCTTTAAGAAGGGAGAAATGTAAAAGAAGGGAAATTATAGGCCAGTTAGCCTAGCCTCAGTGGCAGGGAAAGTGTTGGGTTCTATTATTAAAGATGAGATTTCAAGGTACTTGGAGACTAATGATAAACTAAGTCAAAATCGGCATGGTTTCTTTAAAGGGAAATCTTGCCTGAGAAATCAGTTAGAGTTCTTCGAAGAAGTAACAAGCAGGGTGGACAAAGGAGGGGCAGTGGATGTCATTTACTTGGATTTTCAGAAGCATTTGATAAGGTGCCACACAAAAGGCTGCTTAACAAAATAAAATCCTATGCCATTACAGGAAAGATACTGAATTGAATTGAATTGAGGTGGAGGGGTAGGTAGTAGTCGTCGTCATGACTATCCCTCGAGGTCGAGGATGATGGTCTTCATTCCGTTTCCACACAGCGAAGACGCCTGTGCGTGTATTTGTTTAATGTGTACTTGATGTTGCATTCCAAGAAGCACACGATACTTCACAAATCAACCAACTGATTCCAATGGCATGGAAACCATGACGATTGGAGCTGATGGATTTGTTGCAGCCTTCATCCGCCTTCACAGCCGTTGAGTTCGAAGTAACTTTGTCCGCCTGTTCCACCGTTGAGGTCTTGGTTGGATTGTACCTACAAAGGGGTAGGAAGTGTTAAGGAAGCAATGCGATTGCAGCAGGACTTCCAAATTGGAAGAATGGGCAAAAAAGTGGCAGATGAAATACAGTGTTGGGAAATGTATGATAATGGATTTTGGTAAAAGGAACAATAGTGCGGACTATTAACTAGTAGAGAGAAGGTTCAAACATCAGAGGTGCAGGGCAACTGTGCAAGATTTCCAAAAGGGTAATTTACATATTGAGTCAATGGTAAAGAAGGCAAATGTAATGTTGGCTTTTATTTCAAGGGAAATAGAATATAAAAACAAGGAGATAATGCTGAGCCTTTATCAGACACTAGTCAGACCGCACTTAGAGTATTGTCAACAGTTTTGGGCCCCGTATCTCAGAAAGAATGTGTTGCCATTCGATGAAGTCCAGAGGAGGTTCACAAGATGATTCCAGGAATGAAGGGGTTAACATATGAGGAGTGTTTGGCAGCTTTGTGCCTGTACTCACTGTAATTTAGAAGAATGTAGAGATCTCATTGAAACCTACCGAATGTTGAAACGGTGGATGTGGAGAGGATGTATCCTGTGGTGGTGTATCCAGCACTAGAATGCACAGCCTTAAAATTGAGGGGTGACCCTTGAGAACAGAGGAACATTTTTTAGCCAGAGAGTAGTAAATCTGTGGAATGCTCTGTCACAGTTTGCACTGGAGGCCAAGTCCGAGTATATATTTAAAGTGGAAGTTGATAATTTCCTGATTGGTCCCAGCATCAAAGATTATGGCGAGAAGGCCGGTGTGTCTGGGATCAGCCATGATGGAATGGTGGAGGAGACTCAATGGGCTGAATGGCCTAATTCTGCTCCTATGTCTTATATGTGACTGAAGACCATCCTTGGGTCTATATGGGTCTATATCTGACTTGATACCATGGAGGATGACAAGGACAGTGATCTCACTATTTTCCCCAAGTTTTCTGTTCAGCTCTTAAAAGACCCAATTGTATCTTCCTCTATCACTGTCGCTGGCAGTGCATTCCACATACCCACCACTCTATGTGTAAAAAACACCCCTGACATCTCTCTTGCACCTTAAAACTATGCCCCTTCATATTAGCCATTTCAGCCCTGGGAAAAAGTCTCTGGCTATCCACGTGATCATTGCTTCTCATCATTTTATACACCTCTATCAGGTCACCTCTCGTCCTCTATCACTCCAAGGAGAAAAAGCCAAATACACTCAACCTATTCTCATGAGGCATGCTCTCCAATCCAGGCAGCATCCTTGTAAATCTCCTCTGCACTCTCTCTATAGTATCCCCATCCTTCCTGTAATGAGGTGACCAGAACTGAACACAGTACTCCATGGGGTCTAACCAAGGTCTTAGATAGCTGTAATATTACCTCACGGCTCTTGAACTCAATCCTATGGTTGGTAAAGGCCATCTTACCATAAGCCTCCTTAAGAACACTGTCAACCTGCGCAGCAGCTTTGAGAGTCCTATGGACACGGGTTCTAAGATCACACAGATCCCCCACACTGCCAAGAGTCTTACCAATAATATTATATTCTGTCTTCATACTTGACCTACCAAAATTAACATCTTCACGCTTACATGAGTTGAACTCCTGCCACTCGTCAGCCCAGTTCTGCATCCTATTGATGTTCTGCAGTAACCTGTGACAACGCTCCAGACTATCCACAACATCCCTAGCTTACCCCACCCTTCTATTTCCTCATCCAGGTCATTTATAAAAGTTGCAAAGAGGAGGGGTCCCAGAACAGATCCCTGGAGAACACCACTGGTCACTGTCCTCCATGCAAAATATGAACCATCTACAACCACCCTTTGCCTTGCATGGGGAACCTTATCAAATGCTTTACTGAAATCTATTTACACTACATCCACTGCTGTACCTTCATCAATGTGCTTTGTTACATTCTCAAAGAATTCAATCAGGATCATAAGGCATGACCTGCCCTTGACAAACCCATGTTGACTATCCCTAATCAGATTATGTCTCTCCAAATACTCATAAATCCTGCCTCTCAGGATCTTCTCCAACAACTCGCCCACTACTGAAGATTCTTATATTTAACCCCTATAATTTTGAATGCCTCCATCAGGTCACCCCTCAGCTGCTTCCAGAGAGGAAACTAAATCAGTCCAGTCTCTAGGCCCTTCAATCTAGGCAACATCCTGAAGAATGTCCTCTGAGTCCTCTCCAGCGCAATCACTACCTTCCTTAGTATGATGACTATTACACTCTCTCCTGCTGCAGGGGAGAACAGACTGCAGCATATCCTTGGCATGGACCTGAATAGGTATTTTGCATTAGTCTTCACTGTGGAAGACACTAGCAGAATGGTGGATGTTCCATGTGTCAGGAGTCAGAAGTGTGTGAAGTTACCATTACTAGAGAGAAGGTGCTTGGGAAACTGAAAGATAAGTCACCTGGACCAGATGGTGTACACCCCAGTGTTCTGAAAGAGGTGGCTGAAGAGATTGTGGAGGCATTAGTAATGACCATTCAAGAATCACTAGATTCTGGAATGGTTCCGGAAGTCTGGAAAACTAGATGGGAGAGAGGCTGAAGAAAAGAAACTATAGGCCAGTTAGTCTAACTTCAGTGGTTGGGAAGATGTTGGAGTCAATTGTTAAGGATGTGGTTTTGGGTTACTTGGAGGTACTTGATAAAATAGGCCATAGTCAGCCTTCCTCAAGGTTGAGTGAACTTGGCCTCTTCTCTTTGGAGTAACGGAGGATGAGAAGTGACTTGATACAGGTGTATGAGATGATGAGAGGCATTGATCGTGTGGATAGTCAGAGGCTTCTTCTCAGAGCTGAAATGGCAAACATGAGAAGGCATAGTTTTAAGGTACTTGGAAGTAGGTACAGAGGAGATGTCAGGGGTAAGTTTTTTATGCAGAGAGTGATGAGGGCTTGGAAAGGGCTACCAGCAAAGGTGGTAGAGGCGGATACAATAGGGTCTATTAAGAGCTTAGAAAAATAGAGGGCTATGGTAACCCTAGGTAATTTATAAATTAAGTACATGTTCAGCACAATATTCTGCTGTATGTTTTCTATGTTTCTATGGAAAATCATACATATCAAATCTGTTAGAATTCTTTGAAGAAACAACAAGCAGGATAGACAAAGGGGAATTGGTTGATGTTGTGCACTTGGATTTTCAGAAGGCCTTTGACAAGATGCAGCATCTGAGGCTGTTTAACAAGTTACGAGTCCATGGTATTACAGGAAAGATTCTAACATGGATAAAGTAGTGGCTGATTGGCAGGAGGCAAAGAGTGGGAATAAAGGGAGCCTTTTCTGGTTGGCTGCTGGTATCTATTGGTGTTCCACAGATGTTTGTGTTGGGACTGCTTATTTGTATGTTATATGTCAATGATTTGGATGATGGAATTAATGGTTTTGTTGCCAAGTTTGTAGATGAAATGAAGATAGGTGGAGGTGCATGTAGTTTTGATGAAGTAGAGAAGCTACAGAGGACTTACATAGATTAGGACCATGGGCAAAGAAATAGCAGATGGAATACAGTGTCAAGTACGTAGTGTATGATCATGCACTTCGGTAGAAGAAATGAAAGGATTGTCTATTTTCTAAATGGAGAGAAAATACAAAAATCTGAGGTGCAGAGGAGTCCTTGAGCAGGATTCTCTAAAGGTTAACTTGCAGGTTGAATCTGTAGTGAGGAACGCAAATGCGATGTCAGCATTCATTTCAAGAGGACTACAATATGAAAGCAAGGATGTCATGTTGGATATTTTATAAAGCACGGGTGAGGCCTCACATGGAGTATTGTGAGCAGTTTTGAGCCCCTTACCTTAGAAAGGATGTGCTGACAGTGGAGAGGGTTCAAAGGAGATTCATGAAAATAATTCCATGATTGAATGGCTTGTCATATGAAGAACAGTTGATAGCTCTGGGCCTGTATTCACTGGAATTCAGAAGAATGAGGGGTGACCTCATTGAAACCTATAGAATATTGAAATGTCTTGATAGAGTGGATGTTGAGAGGATGTTTCCTCTGGTGGAGAGTCTAAGACCAGAGGAAGCAATCTCAGAATAGAGGGGCATCCTTTTAGAATGGAGATGAGGAGGAGTTGGTTTAGCCAGAGAGTGGTGAATCTGTGGAATGCGTTACCACAGACAGCTGTGGAGACCATGTCTTGATGTATATTTAAGGCAGAGGTTGATAGATTCTTGAAAGGATATGGGGAGAAAGGCAGGAGTTTGTGGCTGAGAGGAGAAATGGAACAGCCACGATGAAATGGCGGAGTAGACTCAATGGGCCAAATGGCCGAATTCTGCTCCTGGACTTTATGGTCTTGTGTTCATATACAATTGTGTGACATGGATAGACAGCCAGAATCTTTTCCCCAGAGCAGAAATGTCAAATACTAAAGGATTTAAGGTGAAAGGGGAAAGTTGAAAGGAGATGTGCAGGGAGTGGTGGGTGTGTGGATGTGCAGGGGTGACGGTGGTGGAGGCAGGTATGATTGAGGTGTTTAAGAAGCTGTGAGACAGATATATGAAAGTAAGAGAGAAGGGATTTTGTTTAATTTGGCTTTGTGTTGAGCACAGACATGATGGGCCGAAGGGCCTGTTCCTGTGCTGTACTGTGTGTTCTAATATTTTCATGAACTGCAGTGCTTGTATAACTCGGGATTTTCTATTGAAATCACTTGGAGATTGTATGAGGAGGTTGCCATCTGGGAAAGAAGAGATTAAGTTGGAGATTTCTCAGGGGTGGATTTTGGGTGTGGTTTGTATCTGGGAACTTCCCTTTGTAACTGTGAAGGATTCTGAACAATTCTGAACAAAGTGTTCACCGGGAGGGATGCAGGCAGATGGGAAGAGTGTGGCTGTGATTAGACAGTTCCATGAGCCAAGAGGTGTGGGAGGACGTTGGAGAGTGAGGAGGTTGGCAGTCCATATTCTCTGCTGTTAATCACCCTTCGGTGTTATTTTGTGTCTCAGACACTAGGGCCATATTAACAAGAAAATGGGATAGCCACAACTGGTGGGTGTTTGTGATAAAGGAGGTGGGTGCTCGGCACTCCATTGTCAGTGGGGATGGTACTGTGAATGGTTAAGGAGCTTTGCTCAGTTCTCATTAAGCCTGGCTGTGTGTACTGATAGTGTTCAGTGAATGGATAAGGCACTCACTGTCGCTGTCGAGCCACCCCCGTTACCGCTGATAACGCTGCTTTATTATTGCAGGGAAATTAATGCTTCCACTCGCATTGAGATTCCTCCCCAGCTATCCAGAGAAACTGAAAGGGGCTCCTTTAGAAAAGTGAGACTCTCTACTTGGCCACCTCATTGAAAAAGGTCTCTGGGAGGGATGTGGAGTTTGAATACCCCCTCAGCTAAAGGTAGAGTCAATCACAACACCCTCTTTTCTCCAACCACCATGGGGAGAGAGCCCTGAACACTTCAGATCAAGAGTCTCCGTGAATTCCATCACTCTCATGCATAACCATGGACAGGCAGCAGCCCCACCACCTTCCCAGGAAGGACAGGGAGTCTGGGATTCATGTCTACCCCAGCCCCACTACCTTCCCAGGAAAGACTCAGAGTCTGGGATTCATGTCTACCCCAGCCCCACCACCTTCCCAGGAAAGACTCAGAGTCTGGGATTCATGTCTATCCCAGCCCCACCACCTTCCCAGGAAAGACTCAGAGTCTGGGATTCATGTCTACCCCAGCCCCACCACCTTCCCAGGAAGGACAGGGAGTCTGGGATTCATGTCTGCCCCAGCCCCACTACCTTCCCAGGAAAGACTCAGAGTCTGGGATTCTTGTCTACCCCAGCCCCACTACCTTCCCAGGAAGGACAGGGAGTCTGGGATTCATGTCTGCCCCAGCCCCACTACCTTCCCAGGAAGGGCACAGAATCTGGGATTCATGTCTGCTGCTCCAAGCTGCTAACAAGGGGCATCTCAAAAATGAAGGAGAAATAGACCTTTTGAGCAAAATCTACTTATTCCTTCAAAGTCCTTAGTGACCGATCTCCCACAGCCTCTGGGGGAGAGAATGCTGAAGGTCCCTAACATCTGGTTGGAGAAGTTCCAACAAAGTGCCCCTTTTTCCCACTTCCGGAGTATAGGAGAGCCCAAGACAACCTCTTAACCTGGGTGTACCTTTTACACTCTCGAGTGTCCATGGAAGATCAGGGTATGAAGAGAAAGTGAGGGGTTGTCCTGACCTTTGATTCCATTCTTCTCCAACATACACAGGAATGGTTTGCTCTTCGCCAACTTTCATAAATCTCTTCCATATCATCTCCGTCTTAGTGGCTGACTTCTGAAGAACCTGTCCTGGAGCAAAACTGCAAGCTTAAGCTTAACAAACCCACTGAAATTTATCAAATGATTTTTGCCATCAACACAACTGTTTTTTGGGATAAAAACAGAAAATTGCCCAAGACACTTGGCAGGTCAGGCAGCATCTGTGGAAAGAGAAACCAAGTCAATATATCAGATCAGATCTGCTGAAGGATCACAGCCTTTTCCCTCTCTCCATCTCCATCTCTCTATCTGTTTCTCTTGCTATCCCTATCTCTCTAACTCTCCATCACCCTGCATCTCCAAATCTCTCTCCCTCCCTCTCTCTCTGTCTTCCCTCCCCCACTTTCTCTTTTCTCTCTCTTTCTCTCCATCCCCTCTCTCCCCCCCCCTCTCTCTCTCTCTCTCTCTCTCTCTCTCTCTCTCTCTCTCTCTCTCTCTCTCTCTCTCTCTCTCTCTCTCTCTCTCTCTCTCTCTCTGTCTCGCACTCTCTCCTTCTCTGTCTCTGTCTCTCTCTCTCACTGTCCCTCTCTCTCCACAGGTGCCGCCTGGCATGCTGAGAATCTTCTGTTAATATCTGATTCACATTTCAGATTGAGGACCTTTCATTGGAAGATCACCCACTGTAGAAGTTTGCTGCACCGATTTCTCCCACATACACCATGGGACCATGCTCCCCAGACAGGTTGGGATGTTGTAGATAGTCCAGGAAAGACAAGTTCATTTTTTCAAATGATAAACCATGATCTATTCTTTCCAAAGGGCCACAAAAACTGTCCTGGGATGTTGCCCAGAGCGGACTTCCCTGCTTACATCACCTGGCTGTGGACATTATTGTAGACTGTGTAGATTTGCAGTGAGTTAAGTGAAGAACTCATCCTTGGAATAGGTGGGGAGATGAGCCGGAAACGCTGAGAGTGTGTTCGAACATTGCTCAGTGTCTTTCCCTCAGTACCACCCCTCCCACAGTGTGTCTCCCTCAGTACCACCCCTCCTACACTGTGACTGTCCCTCAGTACCACCCCTCCCAGAGTGTGACCCTCCATCGTACCACCCCTCCCGCAGTACAGACACCTTTGTTATCTCATTGGTGATACCACCACAATAGACTGAACTATATCCTCCTGGACAATGCTGAGCTCCTCACGAGGTGCCGTTCTGTGTGGTATTAACTGAGGGCAGATGCCTCAGAGAGCGGTAAATGTTTATCAGGAACTGTTCTGTGTGGTATTAACTAAGGGACAGATGCCCCAGTGAGGGGTAAACATTTATCAGCTGTTGTTTTGTGTGGTATTTACTGAGGGACAGATGACCCAGTAGGGGTAAACATTTATAAGAAAATGCTCTGTGTCAGAATCAGAATCAATTTTATTATCACCGGCATGTGACGTGAAATTTGTTAACTTAACAGCAGCAGTTCAATGTAATACATAATCTAGCTGAGAGAGAGAAAAAAAGTAATAATAAATAAAATAAAACATAATAATAAATAAGCAAGTAATCAATTACATATATTGAATAGCTTTTTTAAAATGTGCAAAAACAGAAATACTGTATATTAAAGAAGTGAGGTAGTGTCCAAAGATGTTCCTGTTCCTGAATTACTGAGTGTGAGCCTTCAGGCTTCTGTACCTCCTACCTGATGGTAACAGTGAGAAAAGGGCTTGCCCTGTGTGCTGGAGCTCCTTAAGGAGATTGAGAGGGGATCTGATTGAAACATATAAGATCATTAAGGGATTGGACAAGATAGAGGCAGGAAGTATGTTCCAGATGCTGGGAGAGTCCAGTACCAGAGGGCATGGTTTGAGAATAAGGGGTAGGTCATGTAGGACAGAGTTAAGGAAAAACTTCTTCTCCCAGAGAGTTGTGGGGGTCTGGAATGCACTGCCTCGGAAGGTAGTGGAGGCCAATTCTCTGGATGCTTTCAAGAAGGAGCTAGATAGGTATCTTATGGATAGGGGAATCAAGGGATATGGGGACAAGGCAGGAACCGGGTATTGATAGTAGTTGATCAGCCATGATCTCAAAATGGCGGTGCAGGCTCGAAGGGCTGAATAGTCTACTTCTGCACCTATTGTCTATTGTCTATTGTCTACAATGGACGCAGCCTTTCTGAGACACCGCTCCCTGAAGATGTCCTGGGTACTTTGTAGGCTAGTGCTCAAGGTGGAACTAACTAGATTTACAATCTTCTGCAGCTTCTTTCAGTCCTGTGCAGTAGCCCCCCCCCCCCCCCCCCATACCAGCCAGTGATGCAGCCTGTCAGAATGCTCTCCATGGAAAAGCTATAGAAGTTTTTGAGTGTATTTGTCGACATGCCAAATCTCTTCAAACTCCTAATAAAGTATAGCCGCTCTCTTGCCTTCTTTATGACTGCATCGATATGTTGAGATGAGGCTAGATCCTCAGAGATCTTGACACCCAGGAACTTGAAGCTGCTCACTCTCTCCACTTCTGATCCCTCTATGAGGATTGGTGTGTGTTCCTTCATCTTACCCTTCCTGAAGTCAACAATCAGCACTTTTGTCTGACTGATGTTGAGTGCCAGGTTGTTGCTGCAGCACCACTCCACTAATTGGCATATTTCACTCCTGTACGCCCTCTCTCTTGTCACCACCTGAGATTCTACTAACAACAGTTGTATCATCAGCAAATTTATAGATGGTATTTGAGCTATGCCTAGCCATACAGTCATGTGTCTACAGAGAGTAGATCAGTGGGCTAAGCACACACCCCTGAGGTGTGCCAGCGTTGATCGTCAGTGAGGAGGATATGTTATCACCAATCTGCACAGATTGTGGTCTTCCAGTTAGGAAGTCAAGGATCCAATTGCAGAGGGAGGTACAGAGGCCCAGGTTCTGCAATTTCTCAATCAGGATTGAGGAACAGATGCCCCAGTGAGGGGTAAACATTTATCAGGAACTGTTCTCTGTGGTATTTACTGAGGGACAGATGCCCCATTGAGGGTAAATATTTATCAGGAGCTGTTCTGTGTAGTATTTACTAAGGGACAGATGCCACAGTGAGGGGTAAACATTTATCAGGTGCTGATCTGTGTGGTATTTACTGAAGGACAGATGCCACAGTGACGGGTAAACTGTCACGATCCAGTCTGTGGACTCCTCATTCCAGTTATTTTTTTTTCCCTGTGTTCTGTTGGGCGCCTTGATTAAGGCACCTGATCTTCATTTCAAACCAGCAGCCTAAAAGGATTCAGGGACATCTATCAGTGCTGGACCGTCACCAGAGGCATGTCACTGGAAGCCAGTCATCTCACCGTAGCTACTGCGGCTATGCCCATCCTGGGAGCGCCGTGAATTGGAGACTCCAGTTGCCTCAGTGCCTATGGCTGCTTAACAAATTCGGTCATTTTCGTGTCCAGCTGAGTAGGTCTGGCCGTCTGCTGCTACTCCAAGTTGGGTGTTCTGTCTTTTCCTTGTCCATATCCAGTCCAAGTCCAGGCTCATAGTCCATATCCAGTCCAAGTCCAGGCTTCATAGTCAAGATCCAAGTTCCGAGACCAAGTCCGAGTCCAAGTCGAGTCCAAGCCCTTGTCCAGGGTTTACCGGTTTGTTATCCAACGTTTACGTCCATGTTGACATTTTTGTCCTCACTCCCTGGCCTTCCTAGTAACCATCAATAAACACTGTTCTGTTTATACTACCTCTGTTGTCTGTGTCCTGTACTTGGGTCCGCTCCCAATGCCCCCTTGTAACATAAACATTTATCAGGTGCTGTTCTGTGTGGTATTTACTGAGGGACAGATCCCCCAGTGAAGGGTAAACATTTATCAGGTGCTGTTCTGTGGGGTATTTACTGAGGGACAGATGCCCCAATGAGAGGTGAACATTTATAAGGAACTGTTCTGTGTGGTATTTACTGAGGGCCAGATGCCCCAGTGAGGGGTAAACATTTATCAGGAATTGTTCTGAATGGTATTTGCTGAAGGACAAATGCCCTAGTGAGAGATAAATATTTTCACTGGGTTAAGGAGATTTGAAAGTCTGCTCACAGACACCTTTACTGAAAATAAAAGGCGATTAATAGAAATTACCCAGTTTTGTGCTGTTAGATCGAGACAGCATCCATGCTCCAATCAGCCAAAGACCTCACAGCCTCTCAGGTGATGATGAAATCATGGCACACTAGAGGACAGTACAGGATCTTTGGCTCACAGTGTAGGGCTGAACTTCAACCTACTCCAAGTTCAATCTAACCCTTACATCCTGCAGAGACCTCCATTTTTCTATCATCCATGTGCCTATTGAAGAGCCTCTTAAATTTCCCTAATATATCTCCCTCTACCACCACTGCTGGCAAGGCATTCCCAAACTACCATTGATGTTTTAGAGATTGGAGGGAAACAATGCCTCCTCATGTTAGCCATTTCCGCCTGGGAAAAGTCTCTGATTATCCACTCCATCAATGCCAATTATCATCTTGTACACCTCTCATTCTTCTATTTTCCAAAGAGAAAACCCCTAGCTCGCTCAACCTCTCCTCACAAGACACGCTCTCTAATACAGTCAGCATCCCAGTAAATCTCCTCTACACCCTCCCTAAATCTTCCATGTGAAGGGAATTGAGGGATTGAAAGTAGATTCCATCAAACTAGAAACTTCAGCAGAGATTTACCAGAATGTTACTGGGATTCAAGGGACTGAGGCATGGAGAGAGACTGAGAAATGTGGGACTTTATTCATTGGAGTGAGGGGTGACCTTATAAAGTTGTATAGAACCATGAGGGACACAGAGAGGGTGTAGGAGACTGTGGCACCCTTATAGAGGTGTGTAGAACTATGAGGGACACAGGTAGGGTATAGGAGACTGAGGGATGACCTTATGGAGGTGTATAGAACCACAAGGGACACAGATAGGGTGAATGAACACGGACATTTCCCCAAGACTGGGGAATCACAAACTACAGGTCACAGGTTAAATGTGAGAGTGGAGAGATTTAATAGGAACCTGAGGGGCAACTTCTTCACCCAGAGGCTGGTCCGTACATGGAACAAGCTGCCAGAGGAAGTGGTTGAGGAAGGTACATTAACAACATTTAAAAAAACACTTGGACAGTTATCTGAATAGGAAAGGTATAGAGGGATATGGACAGGTACACATATAGGAAAGCTTCAGAGAGAAAAGGACAGGTATCTGAATAGGAAAGGTTTACAGGGATATGGACAGGTACATGGATAGGAAAAGTTTAGAGGGGTATGGACAGGTACATGGATAGGAAAGGTTTAGAGGGGTATGGACAGGTACATGGATAGGAAAGGTTTAGAGGGGTATGGACAGGTACATGGATAGGAAAGGTTTAGAGGGGTATGGACAGGTACATGGATAGGAAAGGTTTAGAGGGGTATGGACAGGTACATGGATAGGAAAGGTTTCGAGTGATATGGACAGGTATCTGAATAGAAAAGATTTAGAGGGGTTTGGGTCAAATGAAGGCAAATGGTGATCTTGATTCATATCAGTCTTTGGGTCTATAGGCCTGGTTCATCTGTGACTCTGTGCTCAGCTATGGTACGTCCGTGGTTACCCTGACCCTAACACTGCCCATCATCTGTCCTCCCCTGCAGGAACAAGGGAAGATCCAGGTGATATTTAACGTGGGGACAGATGACATTGTCATCGAAGAGAAGAACGTGGTCGTGAACGATGGCAAGTATCACGTGGTACGATTCACGAGGAGTGGGGGCAACGCCACCCTGCAGGTCGACAACTGGCCCGTCAATGAACGCTACCCTGTAGGTAAGTGACATCAACCCACCCAGCCACTCACTACACCCCTCCTCAGCTTCCCACCACACGGTGAGGGCTTCACATCTGGGGTGTAGTGGGCAGTAAAAAACTCTTCCCAAAACTCATGGTGGAGTATCAACAGTGGACGGATTGAATGGGCTTCGACTGGGCCCGGCCCTAAACACAGCCAGTAATCAGTTCTTTGTGCTGTTGGTGGCAGATCCCATGGGACCTGAGTCTAGACGAGGGTGAGGGGTGCTCAGGGCACATTCAGAGGATTAAATTCTGCCTCTTCCTTTCCTAACATGCACCAGACCCACGCCAGCCTTTCCACTGCCTAGAACAGGAGTTGGGTTGGACAGAAGGAAGGGGTCAGACAGCAGCTTAGCACAGATCCACACCCAGATCCTGAGTGTCATTAAGACATTTGCCAGTGCAGAGGTTGGAGAGGTTAATGGGAAGTCTATCACAGGAGGCTGGGTAGAAGAAATTTGTTCTGAGGAGGGACAAGAGCATTGTGAGGTTTACATTTTAGTTCAGTCCATGCATGTGCACTGACCTCTGACTAAAGCATCTATAACACAGAAAACTGGTAAACAGGAAGCAGTTGTACAGAGGTAGCAGAATGGCCTTGGTTGCTATAAAGGTGGTACCACAGCAGAACCTAATCACTGTAGCACTGGTCCTCGAAATTCCACTCTGATATGGTTATTTACTACTGATGGACAGTTTCACTGTCGCTATGTCCCTCGGAGAGGGAGTGTTTCACTGTCACTGTGACCTCAGTGAGGGAGAGTTTCACTGTCACTGGATCTCAGTGAGGGACTTTTTTCACTGTAACTGGGTCCTCAGTGAGGGAGTGTTTCCTGTCATAGTGTCCCTCGGTGAGGGAGTGTTTCACTGTCACTGGATCCCTCAGTGAGGGAGTGTTTCCTGTCACAGTGTCCCTCGGTGAGGGAGTGTTTCACTGTCACAGTGTCCCTCAGTGAGGGATTTTTTACTGTCACTAGGTCCTCAGTGCAGAAGTGGTTCACTGTCACTGGGTCCCTCAGTGAGGGAGTGTTTCACTGTCACAGTGTCCCTCAGTGAGGGACTTTTTTTACTGTCACTGGTTCTCAGTGCAGAAGTGGTTCACTGTCACTGGGTCCCTCAGTGAGGGAGTATTTCACTGTCACAGTGTCCCTCAGTGAGGGATTTTTCACTGTCACTAGGTCCTCAGTGAGGGAGTGTTTCACTGTCAATCTGTCAGTGAGGGACTTTTTTTGCTGTCACTGGTTCTCAGTGCGGAAGTGGTTCACTGTCACTGGGTCCCTCAGTGAGGGGGTGTTTCACTGTCACTGTGTCCTCAGTGAGGATGTCTTTCAGTGTTCTGCCCTTCTCTGTGGGCTTCTGCTGGGTGTTACTCTGCCAGTGCGAAAGCTTGTTTCCTCTCAGCATCTATTCTTCTCCCTCAGCAGTTTCATCTAAATCTCTTCAGGGCTGGTATTGAGGCTGCCATGACAACCCTGGCTGAATTACTGTGAATTCATTGTATTCCAACTACGTGTTAATGTCCCATGTCTTTCGGGCTCAGATACATGTCTCATATTATTATCTCGCAGGACATTGAGACATTACATCTCCGTCACAATCTGTGATGTATGCAGGAAGGAGTGCTGAACCTGTGGAAAAACGTATCAGGCGCGTCGGTCCATCAGCTCAGTGCTGACACTAAATTTACATTTTCTATCATCCTCACATTCAAATGCGATCTAACCAGGTTCTAGTGCTCACCCAGATTCCAGATGCATTTCACAATGGCCCTGTCGTCCACTTTGATAAACAAATCTTTGGTCACAATGAGCGTGTACAAACTCCAAAGAGGCAGCTCGGGCAGTCAGATCAAACTTGGCACTCTGTATCTGTGCATCAGTGTGTCTACTTACTGACCCAATCTACAACCCCTGAGGCACTGAGGAACCACTGAGCTTGGATTACTGCTGTAGGTATGTAATGTAGATGACACACAGGATCGAATACTGCTGTGGGTATGTAATGTAGATTACACACAGGATTGATTACTGCTTTGGGTAATCGATTATTGCTGTTTGCATGTAACGTAGATTACATACAGGATTGATTACTGCTGTGGGTACGTAATGTAGGTTAAAGGCTGGGTCGATTACTGCTGTGGGTATAGATGGGTCATATTCTGCATGGAGGCTGGTAACCAGTGGTGTGCCTCAGGGATCTGTTCTGGTACCCCGACTCTTTGCGATTTTTATAAATGACCTGGATGAAGAAGTGGAGGGATGGGTTAGTAAATTTGCTGATGACACAAAGGTTGGGGATGTTGTGAATAGTGTGGAGAGCTGTCAGAGGATAGCTGCCACGGGATATTGATAGGATGCAAAACTGGGCTGAGAAGTGGCAGATGGAGTTCAACCCAGATAAGTGTGAAGTGGTTCATTTTGGTAGGTCAAATATGATGGCAGAATATAGTATTGATGGTAAGACTCTTGGCAGTGTGGAGGATCAGGGGGATCTTGGAGTCCGAGTCCATAGGACACTCAAAGCTGCTACGCAGGCTGACTCTGTGGTTAAGAAGGCATATGGTGCATTGGCCTTCATCAATCATGGGATTGAGTTTAAGAGCTGAGAGGTAATGTTGCAGCTATATAGGACCCTGGTCAGACCCCACTTGGAGTACTGTGCTCAATTCTGGTTGCCTCACTATCGGAAGGACGTGGAAATCTTAGAAGGGGTGCAGAGGAGATTTACAATGATGTTGCCTGGATTGGGAAGCATGCCTTATGAGAATAGGTTGAGTGAACTTGGCCTTTTCTCCTTGGAGCGATGGAGGATGAGAGGTGACTTGATAGAGGTGTACAAGATGATGAGAGGCAGTTATCATGTCAGAGGCTTTTTTCCCCAGGGCTGAAATGGCTAGCACAAGAGGGCATAGTTTTAAGGTGCTTGGAAGTAGGTACAGAGAAGATGTCAGGGGTAAGTTTTTTACACAGAGACTGTTGAGTGCATGGAATGGGCTGCCGGCGACGGTGGTGGAGGCAGAAGTGATAGGGTCTTTTAAGAGACTCCTGGATGGCTACATGGAGCTTAGAAAAATAGAGGGCTATGGATAAAGCCTAGGTAGTTCTAAGGTAAGGACATGTTCAGCACAGCTTTGTGGGCCAAAGAATTGAGCACAGTACTCCAAGTGGGGTCTGACCAGGGTCCTATATAGCTGCAACATTACCTCTCAGCTCTTAAACTCAATCCCACGATTGATGAAGGCGAATGCACCATCTGCCTTCTTAACCACAGAGTCAACCTGCGTAGCAGCTTTGAGTGTCCTATGGACTCGGACTCCAAGATCCCCCTGATCCTCCACACTCCCAAGAGTCTTACCATCAATACTATATTCTGCCATATCATGCTGTATGTTTTCTATGTTTCTATGTAATGTGGGTAGCACACAGGATCGATTACTTACTGCTTTGGGTATGTAATGTAGATTACACACTGGATTGATTACTGCTTTGGGTATATAATGTAGATTACACACTGGATCAATTACTGCTGTGGGTATGTAATGTAGATTGTAGACTGTATTCATTACTGCTATGCATATGTAATGTAGATTGCACACTGGATCGATTACTGCTTTGGGTATGTAATGTAGATTTGAAACTCGATCAAATATTACTCTGGATATATAGTAGAGATTGCTGACTGGCTCTATTAATGCTTTGGACATGTAGTATAGATTGCACACTGGATCAATTATTATTGCAGGTTTGTAATGTAGATTGCACACTCGTTTGATTACTGCTGTGCATATGTAATGTAGATCGCAGACTAGATTGATTACTGTTGTGAATATGTAATAAAAATTGTAGACTGGATCAATTACTGCTGTGGATATGTATTGTAGATTTTAGATTGGATCATTTACTGCTGTGGATATGTAATGGACATTGTAGACTGGATCGATTACTGCTATGGATAGGTAATGTAGATTGCAGACTGGATCAATTAGTGTTGTGAATATGTAATGTAGATTGTAGATTGGATCAATAACTGTTGTGGACAGGAAATGTACATTGCAGACTAGATTGATTACTGCTGTGATAAGTAATGTAGATTGCAGATTGAATCAATTACTGCTGTGGATATGTAACATAGATTGGAAATATAATTTAGACTGTAGTCTGGATCAAATACTGTTGTGGATAGGTAATGTAATTTGTAGATTGGATCAATTGCCGTTGTGGATATGTGGCAAATGTTCAGGGAACATTTGCATGGCGTTCTGCATAGGTGTGGTCCATTGAGGCAGGGAAAGGATGGAAGGGTAAAAGAACCATGGTGTACCAAGGATGTAGAAAATCTAGTTAAAAAGAAAAGAAAAGATTATGAAAGGTTGAAGAAGCTAGGTACTGTTAGAGCTCTAGAAAATTACATGGATGCCAGGAAGGAGCTCAAGAATGGAATTAGGAGAGCCAGAAAGGGCCATGATCAGGCCTTGGTGAGCAGCATTAAGGAAAACCCCAAGGCATTCTACAAGGCATCTGAAGAGCAAGAGGATAAGCTGTATGAGATAGGACCAATCAGGAGCAAGAGTGTAAATGTGCATGGAGACGGAGGAGGCAATGAAGGTACTTAATGAATATTTTACTTCAATATTCATCAGTGAAAAAGAACTTGGAAATTGTGGGGATGACTTACAGCAGACTGAAACGCTTGAGTGTATAGATATTAAGAAAGAGGATGTATTGGAGCTTTTGAATGGTATTAAGTCTGATAAGTCACCAGGACCGGACAAGATATACCCCAGGCTACGATGGGAAGTGAGGTAGGAGAATACTGAGCTTCTGGTGATGTTCTTTGCATCATCAATAGGGACAGGAAAAGTACTAGAGGATTGGAAGGTTCTAAACATTGTTCCCTTGTTCAGGAAAGGAAGTAGAGATAACTAAGGAAATTATAGTCCAGTGAGTCTGACTTCAGTGGTGGGCAAGTTGTTGAAAAGATCCTGAGAGGCAGAATTTATGAGCATTTGGAGAGATATAATCTGATTTTGGATAGTCAGCATGGCTTTGTCAAGGGCCTTACGAGCTTGATTGAATTCTTTGAGGATGTAACAAAACACATTGATGAAGGTAGACCAGTGGATGTAGTGAATATGGATTTCAGTAAGGCATTTGGTAAGATTCCCCATGCAAGGCTCCTTCAGAAAGTGAGGAGGCATAGGATCCAAGTAGACATTGCTTTGTGGATCCAGAAATGGCTTGCCCACAGAAGACAAAGGATGGTTGTGGATGGTTTGTATTCTGCATGGAGGTCAGTGACCAGTGGTGTTCCACAGGGGTCTGTTCTGGGACCCCTCCTCTTTGTGATTTTTATAAATGACCTGGATGAAGAAGTAGAAGGGTGAGTTAGTAAGTTTGCTGATGACACAGAAGTTGCAAGTGTTGTGGATAGTCTGAAGGGTTGTCAGAGATTAGAGCACAGAGGGACATCGAGGAACATATAGGGAGACAGATTCTGGGAAGGAGTAATAATAACAGGGTTGTTGTGGTGGGAGATTTTAATTTACCAAATATTGATTGGACTCTCCCTGGTGTGAGGGAATTAGATGGGGTGGAGTTTGTTAGATGTGTTCAGGAAGGTTTCTTGACACAATATATAGATAAGCCTACAAGAGGAGAGGCTGTACTGGATCTAGTATTAGGAAATGAATTTGGTCAGGTGTCAGATCTCTCAGTGGGAGAGCATTTTGGAGATAGTGATCACAATTCTATCTCCTTTACCACAGCATTTGAGAGGGATAGGAACAGACAAGTTAGGGAAACGTTTAATTGGAGTAAGGGGAAATATGAGGCTATCAGGCAGGAACTTGGCAGCATAAATTGGAAACAGATGTTCTCAGGAAAATGTACAAAAGAAATGTGGCAAATGTTCAGGGGATATTTGCACGGGGTTCTGCATAGATACATTCCAATGAGACAGGGAAAGGACGGTAGGGTACAGGAACTGTGGTGAACAAAGCCTATTGTAAATCTATAAAGAAGAAAAGAAGAGCTAACAAAAAAAATTCAAAAAACTAGGTAATGATAGATATCTAGAAGATTGTAAGGCTAGCAGGAAGGAACTTAAGAAGGAAATTAGGAAAGCCAGAAGGGGATCATGAGAAGGCCTTAGTGGATAGCATTAAGGAAAACCCCAAGGCATTCTACAAGCATGTGAAGAGCAAGAGGATAAGATGTGACAGAATAGGATCAATCAAGTATGACCATGGAAAAGTGTGTATGGAACCGGAGAAGATGACAGAGGTACTTAATGAATACTTTGCTTCAGTATTCACTACAGAAAAGGATCTTGGCAGTTGTAGGGATGACTTGCAGTGGACTGAAAAGCTTGAGCATGTAGATGTTAAGGAAGAGGGTGTGCTGGAGCTTTAGGAAAGCATCAATTTGGATAAGTCAAACACGAGGAAATCTGCAGATGCTGGAAATTTAAGCAACACACACAAAATGCTGGTGGAACGCAGTAGGCCAGGCAGCATCTATAGGAAGAAGTATAGTCAACATTTTGGGCTGAGACCTTTCATCTGGACTAACTGAAAGAAGAGATAGTAAGAGGTTTGAAAGTGGGAGTGGGAGATCCAAAATGATAGGAGAAGACAGGAGGGGGAGGGATGAAGCTAAGTGCTGGAAAGTTGATTGGCAAAAGGGATACACAGCTGGAGAAGGGAGAGGATCATGGGACGGGAGTGATCACTCCTTGCCTGCTCTCCATTTCCCTCTGGTGCTCCCCTCCCCCTTTCTTACTCCCTAGGCTATGGGTAAGCCTAGGTTTTTCTAAGGTAAGGACATGTTCGGCACAGCTTTGTGGGCCGAAGGGCCTGTATTGCGCTGTAGCTTTTCTATGTTCTACGTTTCTACAACATTGATAGGATGCAGAACTGGGCTGAGAAGTGACAGATGGAATTGAACCCAAATTCCATCTTTGTGAAGTGGTTCATTTCAGTCGGTCAAATTTGAAGACAGAGTATATTATTAATGGCAAGACTCTTGGCAGTGTGGAGGATCAGCGAGACCGTGGAGTTCATATCCATAAGACATAAAAGCTACTACGCAAGTTGACAGTGTTGTTAGAAGGCTTATGGTGTGATGCCCTTCATCAACTGTGGGACTGAGTTCAAGAGCTGTGAAGTAATCGTACAGCTATATAGGATCTTAGTTAGACCCCACTTGGAGTACTGCATTCATTTCTGGTCACCTCACTACAGGAAGGATGTGGATACAAGAGAGAGAGTGCAGAGGAGATTTATAAGGATGTTACCTGGTTTGGAGAGCATGCCTTATGAGAATAGGTTGAGTGAACTTGCTTTTACTCATTGAAACGCTGGAGGATGAGAAGTCACCTGACTGAGTTGTTTTCAGATGATGAGAGGTACTGGTCGTGTGGATAGCCAGAGGCTTTTTTCCCAGGGTTGAAATGGCTAACATGACGGAGCAAAGTTTTAAGATGCTTGGAAGTAGGTACAAAGGAGATGTCAGAGGTAGGTTTTTTCACACAGAAAGTGGTGGGTGCATGGAATGGACTGCCACCGAAGATGCTAGAGATGGATACAATAGGGACTTTTAAGGGACTCTTAGATAGGTACATGGAGCTTAGGAAAATAGAGGGTTATGCAGTAGGGAAAATCTAGGCAGCTTCTAGAGGAGATTGCATCGTTGACACAACACTGTGGGCAGTAGGGCCTGTAACGTGCTTTAGATTTCTATGTTTTTATGATTTCTGCTGTGGATATGTAATGGAGATTGTAGACTGGACTGATTACTGCTATGGATAGCTAATGTAGATTGTAGACTGATTGATTACAGCTGTGGGTATGTAACTTAGATTACACACTGGATTAATTACTGCTGTGGGTATGTAATGGACATTTTATACCAGATCAATTACTGCTGCAGATATGTAATGGAGATTTTATACTGGATCAAATACTGCTGTGGATATGTAATTCAGATTACACACTGGATCAATTACTGCTGTGGGTCTGTAATGTCAATTGTAGTCTGGATCTCTTACTGCTGTGGGTTACGTACTGTCGATTGCACACTGGTTTGGTTACTGCCATGGATATGTAATGGAGAGTTTATACCAGATCACTTACTGCTGCAGATATGTAATGTAGATTGTAGACTGGATCAATTACTGCTGTGGATATATAATTTAGGTTACACACTGGATCAATTACTGCTGTGGGTATGTAATGTAGATTGTAGACTGGATCAATTACTGCTGTGGATATGTAATTGAGATTCTATACTAGATCAATTATTGTTGTGGATACGTAATGGAAATTTTACTAGATCAATTACTGCTGTGGATATGTAATTTTTTTATACTCAATCAATTACTGATGTGGATATGTAATGGAGATTACACACTGGATCAGTTACTGCTGTGGATATGTAATGTAGATTGTAAAGCTTTGAGCTGCAGCCTATCTGTGAGATCTGGACCTTGAGAAGATGTAATGCAGTCAGATTCACTGATCGAGTATTAAAGGCAGTGACTTGCGGCAGTTTTCTGGAGCTTTGAGCAGCGGCAGTCAGAAAGATCAGAAGTTTTTTGAATGTAATTCACTCAGGTTCACTGATCAAGTCTTGGGGGCATCAACTCTTGCCAGTTTCTTGGAGCTTTAAGCAGTGGCCAATTACAGAGATCAGAAGCTTGAGAGGATGTAATTCACTTTAGTATGCATCTTGAGTCTTAAAAGCAGAGACTCGTGGCCAATTAGCATTTGGGATTGATTAGCAAGAACAAATTATAGTAAGTCAGAGTGGACAGAGACAGTGCGTAGATTTTCAGGCATTAGCTGTCCGAGGCTTCAGCGAAGAGATGCTTTAGTTGGAGAAGGCAAAAGAAGTTGTAGGTTGAATTTTTTTGCCACTTTCTTCATACTTGCTCAGTTAGAACAGTGGAGATGCCAGGCAGGATAGTGGAATGCTCCTCTTGCGAGTGTAAGAAGGTAAGGGAGACGTCCAGTGACCCTGACAACTACACCTGCGAGGAGTGCATCCAGCTGCAGCTTCTAAAATTTCACGTTAAGGATTTGGAACTGGAACTGGATGGATTGTAGACCATTCGAGAGGCTGAAGGAGTGATAGATAGGACATAAAGAAAGGTAGTTACACCCATTGTGCAGGACACAGGAAACTGGATGACAATCAGGAAGGGGAGAGGTGTTAAGGAGCCAATGCAGAATATGCCTGTGGCCATCCCCTTCAACAACAGGTATATCACTGGATACTGTTGAAGGGAAGAGCTAGTAGAGCAAAGTCATAGTGGTCGTATCTCTGGTACTGAATCTGGCTCTGTGATGCAGAAGGGAAGTGGGGAGAAGAGACACGCTGTGGTGAGAGGGGATTCATTAGTTAGGGGGACAGAAAGGTGGTTCTGTTGGCAAGAATGAGATCCCTAGATGGTATGTTGCCTCCTGGATACCAGGGTCTGGGACACCTTGGATCACGTCCTCAGTATTCTTGTGGGAATGGGACAGCCAGAGCTCATGGTTCATGTAAGTACTGGACAAAGGTCGGATGAGTAACAAGGTTCTGCATGGAAGTTCAGGGAGATAAGAGTTACATTAAAAAGCAGAACTCCCAGAGTTGTGATCTCAGGATTGCTACCCATGCCATGTGTTAATGAGGCCAGAAATAGGAAGATTAGACAGTTTACCATGCAGCTAAGGGATTGGTGTAGAAGGGAGGGCTTCAGATATTTGGATCATTGGGCTCTTTTCCAGGGAAAGTGGGACCTGTACAGAAGAGACGGTTTGCACCTGAACTAGAAGGAAAGTTTGCTAATGCTGCACAGTGGGATTTAAACTAGAGTTGCAGGTGGATGGGAACTAGAATGCCAGGTGGTTAGTGAAGAGGTTGTGGAGACAGATGTTGGTAAGACCTCAAATTTAAAAAGCAGAAGGTTGAGCATGGTGCGATTAATGTCCTGGGCTGCATATATTTCAATGCAAGAAGTATTGTAGTAAAGGTAGATGAGATCAGGGCATGGATCGACATCTGGAATTATGATATTGTAGTCATTAGTGAGATTTGTTTGCAGGAGGGGCAGAACTGACAACTCAGTATTCTGGGGTTCCAGTGTTTTAGATGTGACAGAGTGGGAGGGATGGTGTAACTAGGCAGAGAAGATGTCACAGCAGTGTTCAGTCAGGACAAACTGGAGAACTCATCTAGTGAGGTGTTATGGGTGGAACTGAGAAATAAGAAATGTATGACCATTCTAATGGGCTATATTACAGACCACCCAGTAGTCCGAGGGATTTAGAGCAACAAGTTTGCAAGAAACATAAGGTTGTTATAGTAGGTGATTTTAACTTCCCATATATTGACTAGGACTCCCATAATGTAAGAGGACTAGATGGAATAGAGTTTGTCGAATGTGTTCGGGAAAGTTTCCTTAATCAGTCTGTCAAAGTCCCAACAAGGGAGTGTGCAATACTTGATATGCTAACAGAGAATGAGACAGGGCAGGTGGCACTTTACATTTAGTGATCACGATGCTGTTAGTTTCAAAGTAAATGTGCAAAATGAAAGGTCTGGTCTGCAGCTTGAGATTCTAAATTGGAAAAAGGTGAATTTTGTTGGTATCAGTAATGATCTGGCAAGTGTGGATTGGGACAGGCTGTTTTCTGCCAAAGGTGTACTTGGTAAGTGGGAAGCCCTCAAAAGTGAAATTCTGAGAGTACAAAGCTTGTATGTGCCTGTCAGAATAAAAGGTAAAGAGACAGTTTTGGGCCTCATATCTCAGAAAAGATGTGTTGTCATTTGATAGAATCCAGAGGAGGTTCACAAGGATGATTCTGAGAATGATGGGGTTAACATATGAGAAGCATTTGGCAGCTTTGGACCTGTAATCAGTGGCATTTAGAAGAATGCGGGGGGGGAGCTCATTCAAGCCCATTGAATGTTGAAAGTACTAGATAAGGTGGATGTGAAGAGAATGTTTCCTACGGTCGGGGTATCTAGAACTAGAGGGCAGAGCCTCAAAAGAGGGACGACCCTTTAGAATGGAAGTAAGGAGGATTTTTTTTTAGCCAGAGAGTAGTAAATCTGTTGAATGCTCTGCTACAGACTGCAGTGGAGGCCAAGTCTATGCCTGTATTTAAGGCAGAAGTTGATTGTTTCTGGATTGGTCAGGGCATGTAAGGATATGGTGAGAAGGGTGTATGGGGTTGAGTGGGATCCAGGATCAGCCATGATGGAATGACAGAGCAGACTCAATGGGCTGAATGGCAAAATTCCTCCTGTGTCTTATGGTCTTATAACAAGTGTAGAAAACCTTAGTTTTCAAGAGATATTGAAACTCTGGTTAAGAAAAAAAAGGAGGTGCTTAGCAGGCCTAGGCAAATAGGAACAAATGATGAGTTTAAGGAGTAAGAAAGGTAAGAGAGCACTTAAGAAAATAATCAGGAGAGCTAAAAGAAGGTATGAGGTTGCTCTCGCAGACAAGGTGAAGGAGAATCCTAAAGTATTCTGCACATATGTTAATAGCAAAAGGATTGCAAGGGACAAAATTGGTCCTCTGGAAGATCAGAAGGGTAATCCATTTGTAGAGCCAAAACAGATGGGGGAGATCTTAAATGGATTTTTTGCATCTGTATTTACTCAGAAGATGGACGCAGAGTCTATAGTAAGGCAAAGCAGCTGTGAGTTCATGGTCCCTATACAGATTACAGAGGAGGAGATGCTTGCTGTCCTGAGGCAAATCAGGATGGTTCAATCACCAGGGTCTGACTAGGTGTTCGATTGAATGCTATGGAAGACAGAAATGACTGTCCCTGGCAGAGATATCTAAATCAACCTTAGCAACAGGAGAGGTACTTGAGGATTGGAGGATAGCCAATGTTGTTCTGCTGTTTAAGAAAGGCTCTAAACCAAAATGAAGATATTATAGGTCAGTGAGTCTAACATCAGTTGTGGGAAAGTTATTGGAATGTATTCTAAGGGACCTGATGTATAAGTATTTGGATAGACATGAACTGATTAAGCATAGTCAACATGGCTTCTTGTGTGGTAAGTCATGTCTAACCAATCTTAAAGAGATACCAGGAAAGTGGATGAAGGCAAGGCAGTGGATGGTGTATACAAGGACTTTATCAAGGCATTTGACAAGGTCCCACATGAGAGGCTGGTCAAGAAGGTTCAGTCGCTCGGCATTCCGGATGAGATAGTAAATAAGATGAGCCATTGGCTTTGTGGGAGAAGCCAGAGAGTGGTAGTAGACGGTTGCCTCTCTGACTGGAGGCCTGTGACTTCTGGAGTGTCTCAGAGATCATTGCTGGGTCCTTTGTTGTTTGTTATCTATATCAATGATCTGGATGATAATGTTAATTGTTTATGGATGATACCATGATTGGGGTGTAGTGGACAGTGAGGAAGTTTATCATGGCTTGCGGAGAGATCTGCATCAGCTGGAAAAATGGACTGAAAAATGGTAGATGGAATTTAATGCAGACAAGTGTGTATTACAATTTGGTAGGACCAGCCAGGGTAAATCTTACACAGTGTGGTAGAACAAAAGAATCCAGGAATGCAGATCCATAATTCATTGAAAGTGGCCATAAAAGGTCATAAAGAAAGCTTTTGGCACATTGGTCTCCTTAAATCAATGTACTGAGTACAGAAGCTGGGATGTTATGTTGAAAATGTATAAGACATTGGTGGGACTTAACTTGGAGTATTGTATAGTTTTAATCACCCACATACAAGAAAGATGTAAGCAAAGTTGAAAGAATACAGAGAAAATTTACAAGGATGTTATCGTGTCTGGAAGACTTGAGTTAAAGGAAAGATTGAAGAGGTTTTGGACTGTATTCCTAAGAAGTTAGAAGATTGAGAGGAGATTTGTTAGAGGTATACAAAATTACGAGGGGTATAGATAGGGTAAATTCAAGCAGGCTTTATCCACTGCGGTTGGGTGGAACTACAACCAAATGTCATGGGTTAAGGGTGAAAGATGAGAAGGGTTACAGAGACAGGGAGGGGTGTAAGGACCAGAAAACTTATAGAAACAGGGAGGGTTGCAGGGGCTGAAGGGGGTTACAGAAACAGGAAGGGGTGTAGGGGCTCAAGGGGGTTACAGAAACAGGGAGGGGTGTAGGGGCTGGAGTGAGGGGCTGAAGGGGGTTACAGAAACAGGGAATGGTCTGGTGACCACAAGGGCTTTACAAAGATGCGGAGGGGTGTAGTGGCCAGAAGGAATTACAGAGATGGGGAGTGGTAGGGGCTAGAGCTGGTTACAGAGTCAGGGAGGGATGTAGGGTCTGGAGGGCTTACAGAGACATGAACAGGTGTTGGCTTACAGCGTCAGAGACGTGTTGAAGCTGGAGGGGGTTACAGAGACAGGAAGGGGTGTAAGGGCTGGAGGGGGTTACAGACAGGGAGGGGTGTAGGGGCTGGAGGGGGTTACAGAGACAGGAAGGGGTGTAGGGGCTGGAGGGGGTTACAGAGGGAGGGTTGTATGGGCTGGGGTGGGGGGCTGGAGGGGTTTACAGACAGGGAGGGGTGTAGGGTCTGGAGTGAGGGGCTGGAGGGGGTTACAGAGACAAGAAGGGGTATCACTGATGGAAAGGATACAGAAATGGGGAAGGGCATCTCTTTGGGTTTTAGAGGGGATAGGGTGTGTGCAGGGGGAGCAGGTTCTGGAGATATCCTGAGTGTCCTGGGCTCACGTAGCACAGGAACGGCCTTCCAGCTCAGAGCATCCGTGAACATCCATCATCAGATGCACGTCCACACTAATTCCATTCTCTGCCTTTTGGTTGTAGTCATCTCTACCCTCGTGAATTAAGTGCTGACGATGTTGTATGTTGCCTCATTTAAGGGGCTCTGAACTGTCTGTAGAATGGGGAGGTGGCTGCATGGTGGGTCTCCTGGTGATGTTGGAGAGAAGTGATTGTCCTTTGGGAGAATCAGTGTCCAGAACAAGTGGACCTCGTTCTTAAACTGAGAGCCTAATAGGTGAGCACTGACATTGGACAGTCTTCCTCTTATGTGATTCAAAGGAGTTTCATGAAAATTGAAAGACTTGTCATATGAGGAGCGTTTGATGGCCCCGGGCCTGGACTCACTGGAATTCAGAAGATTGAGGGGTGATCTTATTGAAACCTACTGGATGTTGAAAGGCCTCGAGAGAGAGTGGATATGGAGAGTATGTTTCCTTTGGTGAGGGAGTCTAAGACCGGGGGTCACACCCTTAGAATAGAGGGATGTCCATTTAGATGGAGATGACGAGGAACTTCTTGAGCGAGAGAATGGTGAATCTGTGGCAACCCACTTCCCAGCGCACTCGAACCGGCTCACAAAGCGGCGCACGTCGGCATTGAGGCAGGTCCCAAAGAGGGCACCAAGCCTGCTTCACCAGCAAGGGGAAAAGCCCGCACGCGGGACGGGACTGTGAATATGCACCCCCTACAGCATTCCCGCCCAGGGAGGGCAGGATCAGGAAGGCTTTAAAGCGAGGCCGTGAAGTTTGAATTCATTGCCACGGGCAGCTGTGGAGGCCCAGTCACTGGTATATTTAAGGCAGAGGGTGATGGATTCTTGATTGGTCAGGGCATGAAGGGATACGGGGAGAGGGCAGGAAACTGGGGCTGAGAGGGAAATGGATCAGTCATGATGAAATGGTGGAGCAGACTCAATGGGCCAAATGTCATAATTCTGATTCTGTATCTTATGGTCTTATGTGGATACTGGTGGGAATAGGGAACATTCTTTGAGGTTGAAGGGCGATGTAGGTTGAAAGGACCAGGTTGCGGGGTCTCATCCGCTGATCAAGGTTAATTGATGAAACATCTGGCGAGGCTGCAGGAAATGGCATCTCTCAGTGACTCACTGAAAGGTGGATACAAGAATCCTTAATTTTTCAGAAGCTGTCGGTGTAATCTGCAGAGTGTAAGATTTAATTAGATTCTGTGCTTTAGACACTCAGCTCCGGTTCCAGCCTGAAGGGGTTTGAGTGAAGATGGATGTTCTCATCGGGGTTTGTCAGGAAAGTGAAGGGGTGGAGGGCTTCACTAGAGATTAACACTAGAGCACAATACAGGCCCTTTGGCCTTATAATTTATTTTAAAATCAATCTAACCCTTCCTTCCTAAATAGCCCTTTAGTTTTCTATCAGCCATGTGCCTATCTAAGAGTCGCTTAAATGGCCCAGTTGCTGGAGCTGACCTTCAGATTGTCCAAGAACAAGGGATCAACATGGGAAGAATGAGGGAAGATTCTCTCAGCCTTTTTCCTGAGGTTAGGGAATCATAACTAGAGGAGCAGATTAATGTGGAAATACAGAGTATTAATAGGAACCTGAGGGGCAACTTCTTCACCCAGAGAGTGGTAAGTAAATGACAGTGGTTGGGACAGCTACATTAAAACCTTTGACAAACAGGAAAGGAAAGATTTAGAGGGAAATGGACCGAAGAGTGTATTTCTTTGTTGTATGAATTGCAGCTCTGGTACTCTAAGGAGGGAAGAAGGAAGAGGCCAATTGAAGGACAGAGCTCCTGCCTTGCCCTAGAGTTCTGATGCAAAACATCTGCTGTTCAGGATGGAACTACCCCCCCCCCCCCCCCCCACCCCGGGCAACCGTGGCATAGGTTAGATCTAGTCTGTGAACAGCTCTGGAGTTCCAGAACTCCACAAAGCCTCTGTCTCTTCATGGTAATCTGGTGTACAGGGACAGGAGTCAAGTCAACACAAGTCAAGTCACTTTTTATTGTCATTTCGACCATAACTGCTGGTACAGTACAAAGTAAAAATGAGACAACATTTTCAAAAACTAGAATGAACTACGTAAAAACAACACAGAAAAAAACTACACTAAACTACAGACCTAGCCAGGATTGCATAAAGTGCACAAAACAGTGCAGGCATTACAATAAATAATAAACAAGACAATAGGGCAGTAAGGTGTCAGTCCAGGCTCTGGGTATTGAGGAGTTTGATAGCTTGGGGGAAGAAACTGTTACATAGTCTGGTCGTGAGAAACCGAATGCTTCAGTGCCTTTTCCCAAACAGCAGGAGGGAAAAGAGTTTGTATGAGGGGTGCGTGGGGTCCTTTGCTGTTTCCTTTGCAGATGCAGCGTGTAGTGTAAATGTCCGTGATGGCTGGAAGAGAGACCCAATGATCTTCTCAGCTGACCTCACTATCCGCTGCAGGGTCTTGTGATCCAAGATGATGCAATTTCCGAACCAGGCAGTGATGCAACTGCTCAGGATGCTCCCAATACAACTCCTGTAGAATGTGATGAGGATTGGGGGTGGGAGATGGACTTTCCTCAGCCTTCACAGAAAGTAGAGACGCTGCTGGGCTTTCTTTGCTATGGAGCTGGTGTTGAGGGACCAGGTGAGATTCTCCGCCAGGTGAACACCAAGAAATTTGGTGTTCTTAACGATTTCTATCAAGGAGCTGTCAATGTTCAGCAGGGAGTGGTTGCTCCATGCCCTCCTGAAGTCAACAATCTCTTTTGTTTTGTTCACATTCAGAGACAGGTTTTTGGCTCTGCACCAGTCCATTAGCTGTTGCACCTCCTCTCTGTAAGCTGACTCATCATTCTTGCTGATGAAACGGTCATGTCATTGGTGAACTTGATGATGTGGTTCGAGCTGTGTGTTGCAGCACAGTCATGGGTCAGCAGAGTGAACAGCAGTGGACTGAGCACACAGCCCTGGGAGGCCCCGTACTCAGTGTGATGGGGTTGGAGATGCTGCTTCCGATCCGGACTGACTGAGGTCTCCCAGTCAGGAACTCTAGGATCCAGTTGCAGAGGGAGGTGTTCAGGCCCAGTAGGCTCAGCTTTCCAATCAGTTTCGGAGAGATGATTGTTTTGAATGCTGAACTGAGGTCTATGAACAGCATTCAAACGTACGTGTCTTTTTTGTCCGGGTGGGTTAGGGCCAGGTGGAGGGTGGTGGCAATGGCATCGTCTGTTGAACGGTTGGGATGGTACACAAACTGCAGGGGGTCCAGTGAGGGGGGCAGCAGGGTCTTGATGTGCCTCATGATAAGCCTCTCGAAACACTTCATGATGATGGATGTGAGTGCAACGGGACGGTAGTCATTGGGGCAGGACACTGAAGACTTCTTCGGCACAGGGATGATGGTGGCGGCCTTGAAGCACGTTGGAACGTCGGCGCTGCTCAGGGAGATGTGGAAGATGTCAGTGAGAACATCTGCTAGCTGGTCTGCACATCCTCTGAGCACTCTACCAGGAATGTTGTCTGGTCCAGCAGCCTTCCATGGGTTGACCCTGCACCTAATGTGAGTAGCTGTGTGTTCCTGAACCCCCATCTCCACACAGCCATCTAGTGTACAGGGAGAGGAATCGTGTGTTTCTGAAATCCACAAACCCACTGTCTCCACACGGCCGTCTGGTGTACAGGGAGAGAAGTCGTGTGTTTCTGAAATCCACAAAATCTCCTGTCTTCACACGGCCGTCTGGTGTACAAGGAGAGGAGTCGTGTGTTCCTGAAGTCGACAAACCCGCCGGTCTAGATCACTTCACATTGCTAGATCATTGTCTAAATGTCACCTCCAGTGAGATTCAGTGAAAACATACTACACAGGCCATTCAGTCTATCATGAGATTGCTGCTGTTAGTTACTTCTCTGGAGCCAACTGCACAGGGTGAGAATAGCCCAGATTTTGTTAGGAAAGGATGAGGGGGCACTGGACTGCATCACTGACCCAGCACAGTAACATACAAGTGAAGTTCAAACCTAGGGCTCATCGTGTGGAATATTAAATATATGAGAACCACCACTCTATTACGGGCTATAATCTTATATGTAGAATAACAGATCCCCAACAGTGGGTTATAGGCTAGGACCTAATCCATGGACTTGGAAGTTTTATGTTTAGGATAGCAAATTTCTGGGACTAGGTTACAGACTAGGAGCTAATCCAGGGGTTCAGCGGTTTATATACAGAAAAGCAGGACTCCGGTCATGGATTACAGGCTGGGATCTAATCCAGGGATTTGGATGACCACCAGGAGTGGGTCCAAGGCTATCTAATCCAAGATATTGGGGTTTTACATGAAGAATAACACATTCCTGGGACTGGGTTACAGGCTGGGATCTAATCCAGAGGTTCAGAGGGTTTATATATAGAGAAACAGACCTCCAGGAGTGGGTTACAGGCTGGGATCTAATCCAGGGTATCAGGGGTTTACATGCAGAATGTTATCCCTGGGACTGGGTTACAACCCGGATCTAATCCTGGAATTCATTGGGTTTATATTTAGAGAAACAGATCACTCAGACTGGATTATAGGCTGGGATCTAATCCAAGGGTTCAGAGGGTTTATATATAGAAAAATAGACCTCCAGGAGTGGGTTACAGGCTGGGATCTAATCCAGGGGTTCAGAGGGTTTATGTATATAATAGATTCTTCAGATTGGGTTACAGGCTGGGATCTAATCCAGGGGTTCGTGGAGTTTAAGTATAGAATTAGAGATCCCTGAGAGTGGATTACAGACTGGAGACTCTTTGTGTGGAAAGAGATTACCCTGTAACCCTGTGTTTCAGATAGGGACCTTTGGCCTGATAACTGGTTACAGTTACATAATGCTGGGCAGTAAGGCCTGGTTCTGTTCACTGCGGAATCTGACTGGATCAGTACACTGGGGCAGTGGGTCTGGATCTGTACACTGGGACAGTGGGTCTGAATCTGTACACTGGGACAGTGGGTCTGGATCTGTACACTGGGACAGTCTTTCTGGATCTGTACACTGGGACAGTCTTTCTGGATCTGTACACTGGGACAGTCTTTCTGGATCTGTACACTGGGACAGGGTGGCTGGATCTATACATTGGGATAGACTGTCTTGCACCTTTATGCTGGACAGTCTCTTTTAGCCTGTACACTGGGGATTTCTGTCCAGATCTGTACACTGGTACAATCTACCTGGAATTGTAAACTGGTGAGTCTGTCTAGATCTGTACAGTAGGACAGTCTGTCTGGATCTGTACACTGGGATCACCTGTCTGGAACTGTACAACAGGACAGTCTGTCTGGAATTGTATACTGGTGAGTCTGTCTGGATTTGTACAGTGGGAAAGTCTGACTGCATCTGTACAGTGGGATGTTCTGTCTGGATCTGTACGTCGGGACAATCTGTCTGGACCTGTGCACTGGGACAGTCTGTCTGGAACTGTGCACTGGGACAGTCTGTCTGGAACTGTGCACTGGGACAGTCTGTCTGGAACTGTACACTGGGACAGTCTTTCTGGATCTGTACACTGGGACAGTGGGTCTGAATCTGTACACTGGGACAGTGGGTCTGGATCTGTACACTGGGACAGTCTTTCTGGATCTGTACACTGGGACAGTGGGTCTGGATCTGTACACTGGGACAGTCTTTCTGGATCTGTACACTGGGACAGTCTTTCTGGATCTGTACACTGGGACAGGGTGGCTGGATCTATACATTGGGATAGACTGTCTTGCACCTTTATGCTGGACAGTCTCTTTTAGCCTGTACACTGGGGATTTCTGTCCAGATCTGTACACTGGTACAATCTACCTGGAATTGTAAACTGGTGAGTCTGTCTAGATCTGTACAGTAGGACAGTCTGTCTGGATCTGTACACTGGGATCACCTGTCTGGAACTGTACAACAGGACAGTCTGTCTGGAATTGTATACTGGTGAGTCTGTCTGGATTTGTACAGTGGGAAAGTCTGACTGCATCTGTACAGTGGGATGTTCTGTCTGGATCTGTACGTCGGGACAATCTGTCTGGACCTGTGCACTGGGACAGTCTGTCTGGAACTGTGCACTGGGACAGTCTGTCTGGAACTGTGCACTGGGACAGTCTGTCTGGAACTGTGCACTGGGACAGTCTGTCTGGAACTGTACAACAGGACAGTCTGTCTGGATATGTACACTGGGACGGTGTGTCTGTATCTGTACACTGGGACTGTCAGTCTAGATCTGTACACTGGGACTGTTGGTCTGGATCTGTACACTGGGATGTTCTGTCTGGATCTGTATGTTGGGACAGGCTGTCTGGATCTGTACACTGGGACTGTCTGTCTGAATCTATACACTGGGACAGTCTGTCTGGATCTGTACACTGGGGTGTCTGTCTGAATCTGTGCACTGGTGTTGGAGTCATGACCCCTGAATCAGCAGCAAGACCATTAATAGTAAAGAGGTGTAATTCAGTAAGCAATGTGAAATTATCGTCTCCCTAAACAGAATTAAATTCTGGCCCATAACTCACTTCCAGGAGCCATCATTTCTTCCGCTATCTCCCCCTGGGGACTCCATCCCCGCGACACTGATTGGTTGCCATGATGATTAATGCTGTCCAGGGATCATTGGGACCTTACTCAGATTAAATGAAGAAATGGTTCCTTCCCCTGAAGCATTGAATCTGTGAGAGTGAAACATTGCGGGTTGGCAGTGACCACTCCACAGAGACTCAGCCCAACAATGACCCAGGATGCACTTCCCAACATCGACTCTGCAGGACAATACTTCATAGAGAAAGGCAGAGTAGTCCTTTATAAACTGACACACTCAGGATAACACACAGGTTCTGGTTTAATTAGTCACAGAGTCAAATAGTTAAAAAGCCATTCAACCCAACCTATCTCTGCTGATTTTGGTTCCAGACTACACCAGTACCATTTACCTGTGTTTAACCAACGTGCCTGTAAACCGTTCCTATCCCTCTGCCTGTCTAAAAGCCTTTTTACAGAGTTGGGCCACTGAATAGAGACTGGAGGGGGTTACAGAGACAGGGAGGGGTGTAGTGTCTGGAGGGGGTTACAGAGACAGGGAAGGGTGTAGGTGCTGAAGTGGGTGTCACAGAGAGGGAGGATTGTAGGGGTTGCAGGGTGTTACAGAGACAGGGAGGAGTGTAGGGGCTAGAGGGGGTTACAAAGACAGGGAGGGATATAGTGACCAGAGGTGGGGTTACAGAGACAGGGAAGGGTGTTGGGGCTGGAGGAGGTTACAGAGATGGAGAGGAATTACAAAGATTGAGATGTATGTAGAAACTGGAATGTGCTACAGAAACAGGATGGAGTGTAGGCTGGAGGGAATTACAGCGACAAGAAGGGATGTAGGGACTGAAAGGGATTACAGAGACAATGAGGAATGTAGGGTCCGGAGTCAGTTACAGAGATAAGGAGTGGTGTGGGGGCCCGAGAGGGTTACAGAGACAGGGAGGGGTATGGGGACCAGTGGGTGTTACAGATACAGGAAGGGATGTAGGGACTGGTGGGTGTTACAGAGACAGGGAGTAGTATAGGGGCACTAGGGGTTTACAGTGATGAGGAGGGATGTAGGGCCAAAGGGGGTTACAGAGACAGGGAAGGATGTAGGGGATGTGAGGGGGTTACAGAGATGGGTAGGTGTGTAGGGGCCAGAGGGGGTTACAGAGACAGGGAGGGGTGTAGGGACCGGTGTGCATTACAGAGACAGGGAGACGACTACTCTCTGCCTTTTTTATGGCTAAACAAATTAGTTATCCTACTAACCAATGTACAATTAGTTAACCAACTAACCAATATAGCTGGATCCCATGTGACTTATCTTCATTAAGATAAGCCTGTATCGTTCCCTGCTTTGTCTAATCAAATGTCTGTCCAAATGGCTCAAATGTAGTGAGTGTGTCTGATTCAACCCCACCCCTATGGCAATGAGTAGTAGTTATCACCCTCTCTCTCTGTGAAATAAAACCTGCCCTCAGATCCCCTTTGAAACTCTCCGCTTGCCTGGGTGAGTGTGGCTCCAACACCTCTCGAGGAGCTCAACACCGTCCGGGATGGAGCAGTCTGTTCGATCAGCACCCCATTCACAGCCCAAAACATCCCCTCCCTCTACTACTGACACACGGTGTCTGCAGTCTGCACTGTCTACAATACACACTGAGGTTACTGACCCAGCCCCTCCCAAACCCCCACCTCTCCCACCACCGGCTCACAGTGTCTGCAGTCTGTACCGTCTACAATACACACTGGGGTTACTCACTCAGCCCCTCCCAAACCCCCACCTCTCCCACCACCGGCTCACAGTGTCCGCAGTCTGTACCGTCTACAATACACACTGGGGTTACTCACCCAGACCCTCCCAAACCCCCACCTCTCCCACCACCGGCTCACAGTGTCTGCAGTCTGTACCGTCTACAATACACACTGGGGTTACTCACCCAGACCCTCCCAAACCCCCACCTCTCCCACCACCGGCTCACAGTGTCTGCAGTCTGTACCGTCTACAATACACACTGGGGTTACTCACCCAGACCCTCCCAAACCCCCACCTCTCCCACCACCGGCTCACAGTGTCTGCAGTCTGTACCTTCTACAATACACTCTGGGGTTACTGACCCAGCCCCTCCCAAACCCCCACCTCTCCCACCACCGGCTCACAGTGTCTGCAGTCTGTACCGTCTACAATACACACTGGGGTTACTCACCCAGACCCTCCCAAACCCCCACCTCTCCCACCACCGGCTCACAGTGTCTGCAGACTGTACCGTCTACAATACACACTGGGGTTACTCACCCAGACCCTCCCAAACCCCCACCTCTCCCACCACCGGCTCACAGTGTCTGCAGTCTGTACTGTCTACAATACACACTGGGGTTACTCACCCAGACCCTCCCAAACCCCCACCTCTCCCACCACCGGCTCACAGTGTCTGCAGTCTGTACTGTCTACAATACACACTGGGGTTACTCACCCAGACCACTCAGCCCCTCCCAAACCCCCACCTCTCCCACTGAGGGGGACAAGGAAACACCACCACCCTCACATTCCCCTCCAAGTCACACAGCATCCTGACTTGGAAGACTTTCACCATTCCTGCACAATCAGTGGGTCTAAACCGCAGGATTCCATTTCCATCCACAGAAAGATCAGTGTTTCACTAAAAAACAGGAGGCTGTGGAGCCATGCAACATGGAAACTGGACTTCAGCCAATCTGCTCTGTGCTCACCATCCCCAAGTATCCCATATACCAATGTGTCATCCTTAGCTGACTGTGCCTTGCCAGTTGTCCAGTCATCTTTAATGTTGTCAAACTGTCCCACTTCCAATGTCACCATCTTCACAAGGACAGCTGGAAATGAACTCAGTGAAGGAAGAGCAATACTTTGATCCAAGTGTAGTTGGAGGGATAGCTGCAAAGCCAGAGATTAAATGCAGGGCTGGTTCGAAGGCTGGAAGTGTATTCTGGAACAAAAGAGAAGTTGTAATGACAGTGGCTGCTGTCATTGCCTGGGCAGATGAAGAGATCAGGCATCACAGTGAGCTGGAGATGGACAGTGATGGTGTGGTACACAGTGAGCTGGAGATGGACAGTGACATTGTCTTACACAGTGAGCTGGAGATGGACAGTGATGGTGTGGTACACAGTGAGCTGGAGATGGACAGTGACATTGTCTTACACATTGAGCTGGAGATGGACAGTGATGGTGTGGTACACAGTAAGCTGGAGATGGACAGTGACATTGTCTTACACAGTGAGCTGGAGATGGACAGTGATGGTGTGGTACACAGTAAGCTGGAGATGGACAGTGACATTGTCTTACACAGTGAGCTGGAGATGGACAGTGACATTGTCTTACACAGTGAGCTGGAGATGGACAGTGATGGTGTGGTATACAGTGAGCTGGAGATGGACAGTGATGGTGTGGTACACAGTGAGCTGGAGATGGACAGTGATGGTGTGGTACACAGTGAGCTGGAGATGGACAGTGATGGTGTGGTACACAGTGATCTGGAAATGGACAGTGACATTGTCTTACACAGTGAGCTGGAGATGGACAGTGATGGTGTGGTACACAGTGAGCTTGAGATGGACAGTGACATTGTCTTACACAGTGAGCTGGAGATGGACAGTGATGGTGTGGTACACAGTGATCTGGAAATGGACAGTGACATTGTCTTACACAGTGAGCTGGAGATGGACAGTGATGGTGTGGTACACAGTGAGCTGGAGATGGACAGTGACATTGTCTTACACGGTGAGCTGGAGATGGACAGTGATGGTGTGGTACACAGTGAGCTTGAGATGGACAGTAACATTGTCTTACACAGTGATCTGGAGATGGGCAGTGGCAGTGTGGTACTCAGTGAATGGAGATGGACTTGCCAATGTGGTACACACGATCAGAAGATGGACAGTGACAGTGTGGTACACATTGAGCTGGAGATGGACAGTGATGGTGTGGTACACAGTGAATGGAGATGGACAGTGACAGTGTGGTACACATTGAGCTTGAGATGGACAGTAACATTGTCTTACACAGTGATCTGGAGATGGGCAGTGGCAGTGTGGTACTCAGTGAATGGAGATGGACTTGCCAATGTGGTACACAGTGAGCTTGAGATGGACAGTGACAGTGTGGTACACAGTGAATGGAGATGGACAGTGACAGTGTGGTACACAGTGATGTGGAGATGGACAGTGACGGTGTGGTATACAATGAGTCAGTGATGGACTGTAATGGTGTGGTACAGAGTGAGTAGCTAATGGACAGTGCTAGTATGGTACAATTTGAGTCGGTGATGGACAGTGTGAAACAAGTCTGATGGAAAGTTTGGTTTTTAATGACTTTGAATAATAGCACTGAAGTAAAAAGGGCTTCTCTTAACAAGGAGTGATTCATCTTGTGTGTCAGGCTGGAGCACTGAGGCATGAGTCTGGCAGTGTTCAATTAGACCTCTAAGTCTGTGCATCTCCTACAATGAGCTGGGAAGTTTGAACGCATGTAAATTTAAAACTAAGTCAACTTCAGCAAGGGCAGGCCTTTAAAGACCTGTATTTTTCAGCCACATACTTGCCAGCTTGTTTTCCTACCTAGTTCATATTTTCTATTGCATGGCATCACGTCATGAATGCATAATATTCTGGATTGGAACCGTTCAGAGGGAAATGAGTCGAACACAGAGTACTGGCATCTTGGTGTGCTTGGATGAGACAAAAGTGCCTGTTTCCTTGCTGTGTGACTGTGTCTGCATGCAATGAGCAGTTGTGGCAATGCTACTACTCTGATCATGAACAGACCATGTGATTGATCGGGTACCATGATGCCCTTTAGCCCAGCATAATAGTTTGGTCACTTCTTCTGTGATTAACCTTACTGGAGTTACCTGCCTACTCAGTGTTAACTGGCTCAGTGATTTCATGTAACTTTGGTTACATTAGATGACCATTAATTTAGAACATAACATAAATAGGAGCAGGAGTAGGCCATCCGGCCCATCGAGCCTGCCCTGCCATTCAATAAGATCATGGCTGATCTGTCCGTAAGCTCAGTTCCATCTACCTGCCTTTTCCCCATTACCCTTAATTCCTTTACTATGTAAAAACCTATCTAACTATGTCTTAAATATATTTAGTGAGGAAGCCCCAACTGCTTCCCTGGGCAGAGAATTCCACAGATTCACCACTCTCTGCAAAAAACAGTTTCTCCTCATCTCCGTCCTAAATCTCCCCTGAATCTTGAGGCAATGTCCTGAATCTTGGTAATAAGGTAAACTGAAGGCTTTATTAATGACAAATGACCACCTTAAAACGTGGGAGCATAATGAGTCCATTTGGCCCATTGAGTCTGCTCTGCCATTCCATCATGGCTGACTTTTTTCCTCTCTCAACCACATTCTCCTGCCTTCTCCTCATAACCTTTGATACCTTGACTAATCAAGAGCTTATCAACCTCTGCTTTAAATATATCCAATGACTTGGCCTCCACTGCCAACTGTGTAATGAATTCCACAGCCATCTGTGGCAATGAATTCTACATCTGTACCAGTGTAGTTAAATACTCATGAGCAGTAATATTACACTGGTAGCTGACAAGAACTGGACAAACTAACACTGAGACAATGTTTGTCTACCATTGCATGACAAGTAAAATTAAAGTTGGGCATTAAAAACACACTATTTAGGTTATATCATAAAAGTTAATGTAATGTGAATTAACTACCCTTTTGTGTATTGTTCATTACAGTTGCAATTATGGGTGAGTCTGGTGAATACTGTATGACTGACCAAACGTGCCAGCACTAGTTACTGCAGATGGATGGCACTTCCATTAGATTCCTCAAGTGATTTAACGGAATTACCTCCCCAATAAATATCTTCACATTTGCCGCCTGCATTAGGAAGAAGTTCCAGGACTCACACACGGTACACCACAAGAAGCTGTACTAGTTCACATGTTCTAGGCTCTGTGTACACACACATTGTCTAACTCAGAGCCGCAGCAGTTCCTTCACCAGCCCACATCTGCTCCATCTCTGGGCTTCCCGGGACCAAGTAATGGAGGGAGTGTTTGCTGTTTGGAGAGTTTGAAGTTTTATAAGACATTGATGAGGTCTAATTTGGAATATTGTGTGCAGTTTTGGTCATCTACTTGCAGGAAAGATGTAAATGAGGTTGAAAGAGTACAGAGAAAATTTATAAGGATGTTGCTGGGTCTGGAGGACCTGAGTTATATGGAAAGAATGAATAAGTTAGGACTTTATTCCTTGGAACATAGAAGATTGAGAAGGGATTTGAGCGAGGTATACAAAATGATGAGGCTGGGTGGGACTATTGTTTCTATAACTTTATGACTCTGAATATAGGCTTGGCCTTAGGCCAAAGAACACAGAACATAGAAATTTACAGCACATTAAGCCCTTTCGGCCCACAATGTTGTGCTGAATGCCTAGAGTTTCCCTAGCGCATAGCCATCTATTCTTCTAAGCTCCGT
The DNA here is from genome assembly GCF_048418815.1 of Hemitrygon akajei. Classification (NCBI taxonomy): domain Eukaryota; kingdom Metazoa; phylum Chordata; class Chondrichthyes; order Myliobatiformes; family Dasyatidae; genus Hemitrygon; species Hemitrygon akajei. The sequence goes on along the minus strand of NC_133151.1, from coordinate 12,866,356 downwards.
GTACATGTCTAAGAGGCTCTTAAAGATCCTATTGTATCTGCTTCCACCATCGCCGCTAGCAGTGCATTCCAGTCACCCACCACTCTGTGTAAAAAAAACGTACACCTGACATCCTCTTGGTACCTATTTCCAAGCACCTTAAAACAATGCCCCCTCATGTTAGCCATTTCAGCCCTGGGAAAAAGCCTCTGGCTATCGACACAATCATCTTATACACCTCTATCAAGTCACCTCACATGCTCTGTCGCTCCAAGAAGAAAAGGCCAAGTTCACTCAACCTATTCTCATAAGGCATGCTCTCCAATCCAGGCAACATCCTTGTAAATCTCCTCTGCACCCTTTCTATGTCTTCCATATCCGTCCTGTAGTCAGGCGAGTAGCACTGAGCACAGTACTCTGTGGGGTCTGCACAGGGTCCTATATAGCTGCGACATTACCTCTGGACTCCTAAATTGAATTCCACCATTGATGAAGGCTAATACACTGTATGCCTTCTGAACCACAGAGTCAACCTGCACAGCTGCTTTGAGTGTCCTATGGACTCGGACCCCAAGATCCCTCTGATTCTCCACACTGCCAAGAGTCTTACCATTAATATTATACTCTGTCTTCAAATTGGACCTACCAAAATCAACCACTTGACCGTTACCTGGTTTGAAGTCAATCTGCCCCTTTTCAGCCCAGTTCTGCATCCTATCGATGTCCCACTGTAATCTCTGACAACCCTCCACACTATCCACAATACCCCCAACATTTGTGTCATCAGCAAACTTACTAACCCATCCCTCCACTTCCTCATCAAGGTCATTTATAAAAGTCGCGAAGAGGAGGGGTGCACACCACAGGTCACCAACCTCCGTGCCGAATACAAACCATCTACAACCGTCCTTTGCCTTCTGTGGGCAAGCCAGTTCTGGATCCAGAAAGTAAGGTCTCTTTGGATCCCATGCCTCCTCACTTCATGAATGAGCCTTGCATGGGGAACCTTATGAAATGCCTTACTGAAATTCATATACACTACATCCACTGCTCTACCTTCATCAATGTGTTTTGTTACATCTTCAAAGAATTCAAACCGGCTTGTAAGGCATGACCTTCCCTTGACAAAGCCATGCTGACTATCCCTAATCAGATTATGTCTCTCCAAATGTTCATAAATCCTGCCTCTCAGGATCTTCTCCAACAACTTGCCCACCACTGAAATCGGACTCACTGGTCTATAATTTCCTGGGTTATCTCTACTCCCTTTCTTGAACAAGGGAACAATGTATGCAACCCTCCAATCCTGTCTGGGGAGAGAGCTGGTACATCAGGAGATCCCTCACACCCTTTTCCATACACCAGAGAGACATGGTACATTAGGAGATCCCTCACACCCTGTCCATACATCAGAGAGGCCTGGTACATCAGGAGATCCCTAACACCCTGTTCTGTACACCAGAGTTGGCTTTTACATCATGAGATCATACACTCTTCTGTACAACAGATAGAGAGAGCTGGTACATTAGGAGATTCCTCACACCCTGTTCCCTACACCAGAGAGAGATAGCATATGAGGAGATCCCTCACACCCTGTTCCGTGCACCAGGGAGGCCTGGTTCATCAGAAAACCCCTCACACCCTGTCCTGTACACCAGAGAGAGATGGTACATCTGGAGATCCCCACACACCCTATTCCATACACTAGAGAGGCCTGGTACATCAGTGGATCCCTCAGACCCTGTTCCCTGCACCAGAGAGAAATGGTTCATCAGGAGATCTATCACACCCTGTTCCGTACACCACAGAGGCCTGGTACAAGGCACTTGACAAGGTAGCCCATGCAACGCTTATTGAGAAAGTAAGGAGGCATGGGATCCAAGGGGAAATGACCTGGTTGAGGAAGTGGAGGGATGGGTTAGTAAACTTGCTGATGACACAAAGGTTGGAGGTGTTGTGGATAGTGTGGAGGGCTGTCAGAGGTTGCAGCAGGATGCAAAAATGGACTGAGAAGTGGCAAATGGAGTTTAACACAGATATGTGTGAGGTGGTTCATTTTGGTAGGTCAAGTATGATGACAGAATATAGTATTAAAGGTAAGACTCTTGGCAGTGTGGAGGATCAGAGGGATCTTGGGGTCCAAGTCCATAGGACACTCAAGGCTACTGCGCAGGTTGACTCTGTGGTTAAGAAAGCATACGGTGCATTGGCCTTAATCAACTGTAGGATTGAGTTTAGGAGCCAAGAGGTAATGTTGCAGCTATATAGGACCCTGGTCAGACCCCACTGTCTTGTACCGTGCTTAGTTCTGGTCGCCTCACTATAGGAAGGATGTGGAAATCATAAAAAGGGTACAGAGGAGATTTACAAGGATGTTGCCTGGATTGGGGAGCATGCCTTAGGAGAATAGAACATAGAACATAGCACAGCACATTACAGGTCCTTCGGCCTACAATGTTGTGCCGACCCTCAAACCCTGCCTCCCATATAACCCCCCACCTTAAATTCCTCCATATACCTGTCTAGTAGTCTCTTAAACTTCACTAGTGTATCTGTCTCCACCACTGACTCAGGCAGTGCATTCCACGCACCAATCACTCTCTGAGTAAAAAACCTTCCTCTAATATCCCCTTTTTACTTCCCTCCCCTTACCTTAAAGTCATGTCCTCTTGTACTGAGCAGTGGTGCCCTGGGGAAGAGGAGCTGGCTGTCCACTCTGTCTATTCCTCTTAATATCTTGTACACCTCTATCATGTCTCCTCTCAAACTCCTTCTCTCCAAAGAGTAAAGCCCACTAGCTCCCTTAATCTCTGATCATAATCCATGCTCTCTAAACCAGGCAGTATCCTGATCCTCCTCTGTACCCTTACCCGAGTTGAGTGAACTCGGCCTTTTCTCCTTGGAGCAACGGAGGATGAGAGGTGACCTGATAGAGATATATAAGGTGATGAGAGGAATTGATCGTGTGGATAGTCAGAAGCTTTTTCCAAGGGCTGAAATGGTTAGTACGAGAGGGCACAGTTTTAAGGTGCTTGGAAGAAGGTACAGAGGAGATGTCAGGGGTAAGTTTTTTTTACGCAGAGAGTGATGAGTGTGGAATGGGCTGCCGGCGACAGTGGTGAAGGTGGATATGACAGGGTCTTTTAACAGACTCCTGGATAGGTACATGGAGCCAGAAAAATAGAGGGTTATGGGTAACCGTAGGTAATTTCTCAGGTAAGGACATGTTCAGCACAGCTTTGTGAGCCAAAGGGCATGTATTGTGCTGTAGGTTATCTTTGTTTCTCTGTTTCTACATCAGGAGATTCCTCATGCCCTGAAAACCAGAGAGAGATGGTTCACCAGGAGATCCCTCACACCCTGTTCCCTTCACCAGAGAGGCCTGGTTCATCAGGAGATCCCTCACACCCTGTTCATACACCAGAGTGGGCTTTTACATCAGGATATCCCTCACACCCTGTTCCCTTCACCAGAGAGAGATGGTTCATCAGGAGATCCCTCACACCCTGTTCCATACAACAGAGAGAGAGAGCTGGTTGATCAGGAGATCCCTCACACCCTGTTCTGTACACCAGAGAGGCCTGGTTCATCAGCAGATGCCTCACACTCCGTTCCATACACGAGATCCCCCATACATTGTTCTGTACAACTGAGGGAGAGAGCTGGTACACCAGGAGATCCCTCATACCCTGCTCCGAACACCAGAGAGGGCTGATTCATCAGGAGATCCCCCACACCCTGTTCAGTACACCAGAGATGGCTGGTACATCTGGAGATCCCTCACCCCCAGTTCTGTACACCAGAGTGGGCTTTTACATCTGGAGATCCCTCACCCCCAGTTCTGTACACCAGAATGGGCTCTTACATCAGGAGATCCCTCACACCTTCTTCCATACACCAGAGTGTCCTGGTTATTAGGAGATCCTTCACACCCTATTCCCTACACCAGAGTGTCCTGGTTCATCAGGAGATCCCTCACACCCTGTTCCCTACACCGGAGAGGCCTGGTTCAGCAGGAGATGCCTCACACTCGGGTCCATACACCAGATAGGGCTGGTACATCAGGAGATCCCTGATATACTGTTCTGTACAACAGGGGGAGAGAGAGAGGGAGTTGCTACTTCAGGAGATTCCCTCTGACACTGTTCTGAACACCAGAGAGAGCTGGTACATCAGGAGATCCCTCACACCCTGTTCCGCACACCAGAGTGGGTTTTTACATCAAGAGATCCCTCATACACTGTTCTGTAGAACAGGGAGATCTGATTGAGCAGGAGCTTACTCGCACCCTGTTGCTCATATGGTGGGGTTGTGGTGGGATGAGTGGAATACTGCAGATCCGTCTCAGGCTGAGGCCCAGCGGGTACACATAACCTCTCCCTGCATACAAAGACCAGATAACAAGGAATTTTATGTCAATTAGTTTATTTGCATACGAGTTTATTTTGGACATTACTCAGTGGGGTTATCCAATTGTGTGTTATTGAATAGCTTACTTCTGTTATTTAAACACCTTTTTATACTGGGTTTAAATCACTGAAGTTCAGGCATTGAAGAACAGACTGAATACTGGGACTGAATCATGGTAACAAGAGGACAAGTGGCTTCAGGACTAGGGTGTATCTCAAGGACAAGAAGCCCCAGGTCTGTGGTCGGTCCTGATGATAAGGAGCCCAGGACAGTGGTGTGTCCTAATGACAAAAGGCACTAGACTGTGGTAGGGCCTGATGATGAGGCACTGGACTGTGGTGTGTCCTGATGTCAAGACGCACTGGAAAGTGGTGTGTCCTGATAACAAGAGACACTGGACTGTAGTTGGTCCTGATGACAAGAGACACCGGATAGTGGTGTGCCGGGTAGACCAGTGGAAGCCGTAGAAAGGATGCAGAGGAGATTTACAAGGATGTTGCCTGGATTGGGGAGCATCTCTTTTGAGAATAGGTTGACTGAACTTGGCCTTTTCTCCTTGGAGCGACAGAGGATGAGAGGTGATCTGACAGAGGTGTTTAAGATAATGAGAGGCATTAATCGATTGACAACAACAAATATTGTTGTTTTATGTCCTCGTTGCCCACAGGAATGATACCGGAAGATTGGAGGGAGGCGAATGTTGTCCCCTTGTTCAAAAAAGGTAGTAGGGATAGTCCTGGTAATTATAGACCAGTGAGCCTTATGTCTGTGGTAGGAAAGCTGTTGGAAAAGATTCTTAGAGATAGGATCTATGGGCATTTAGAGAATCATGGTCTGATTAGGGACAGTCAGCATGACTTTGTGAAGGGCAGACACTGTTTTGTCTAACAAGTGTCTTTGTGTCTAACAAGCCTGATAGAGTTTTTTGAGGAGGAGACCAGGCATATAGATGAAGGTAGTGCAGTGGATGTGATCTACATGGATTTTGGTAAGGCATTTGACAAGGTTCCACATGGTAGGCTTATTCAGAAAGTCAGAAGGCATGGGATCCTGACCCATGGAAGTTTGGCCAGGTGGATTCAGAATTGGCTTGCCTGCAGAAGGCAGAGGGTCGTGGTGGAGGGAGTACATTCATATTGGAGCGTTGTGACTAGTGGTGTCCCACAAGGATCTGTTCTGGGACCTCTACTTTTCGTGATTTTTATTAACGACCTGGATGAGGGGGTAGAAGGGTGGGTTGGCAAGTTTGCAGAAGACACAAAGGTTGGTGGTGTTGTGGATAGTGTAGAGGATTGTCAGAGATTGCAGAGAGACATTGCTAGGATGCAGGAGTGAGCTGAGAAGTGGCAGATGGAGTTCAACCCGGAGAAGTGTGAGGTGGTACACTTTGGAAGGACAAATTCCAAGACAGAGTACAAAGTAAATGGCAGGATACTTGGTAGTGTGGAGGAGCAGAGGGATCTGTGGGTACATCTGCCTCACAGGTAGATAGGGTAGTTAAGAAAGCTTATGGGGTGTTAGCTTTCATAAGTCGAGGGATAGAGTTTAAGAGATGCGATGTAATGATACAGCTCTATGAACTCTAGTTAGGCCACACTTGGAGTTCTGTGCCCAGTTCTGGTCACCTCACTATAGGAAGGATGTGGAAGCATTGGAAAGGGTACAGAGGAGATAGAGGGCACTAGGTAAAGCCTAGGTAGTTTTAAGGTAGGGACATGTTCAGCATAGCTTTGTGGGCCGAAGGGCCTGTATTGTGCTGTAGGTTTTCTATGTTTCTAACTGAGGTCATGATCTTCAAGCAGACAGACGTTGTGGTGTGTTTTGATGATAATGAATTTCCTTGTTACTGAGAGGTTGTCCCATGATGAGGAAACTGGTCCACAGAGTCTCGCTGTGAACCATTCTGGATGGTGGACACTGTGAATGGGTTCATGTTGGGAGTAGACCTCCGCCCTTCTGTCAGGCCTGTTCTCCATCTTTTCTGATGAAAACTGTACAGGCTTGGAGTGGGTGTCAACACAACTATTTATTTTTTTATTGAGATACAGAGCAAAACAGCCCTTCCAGCCCTTCCAGCCATGCCGCCCAGCAACCCTCGATTTAACCCCAGCCTAATGCCCTCTATTTAACTTAGTGCCCTCTATTTTTCTAAGCTCCAGGTACCTATCCAAATGTCTCTTAAAAAACCCTATCGTATCTGCCTCCACCACCGTCACCAGCAGCCCATTCCACGAACTCAGCACTCTCTGCGTAAAAAAACTTACCCCGACATCTCCTCTGTACCTACTTCCAAGCACCTTAAAACTATGTCCTCTCGTGCTAGCCATTTCAGCCCTGGGGAAAAGCCACTGACTATCCACACGATCAATGCCTCTCATTATCTTAAACACCTCTATCAGATCACCTCTCATCCTCTGTCGCTCCAAGGAGAAAAGGCCAAGTTCAGTCAACCTATTCTCAAAAGAGATGCTCCCCAATCCAGGCAACATCCTTGTAAATCTCCTCTGCATCCTTTCTACGGCTTCCACTGGTCTACCCGGCACACCAATGTCCATCTCTCTGACACATCAGTCAAATAGATCTGATGCTGACTGGCCAGTGTTATTTTTAGTGGGATCTTGCTGTTTACAAATCTTCTGATTCACTGTCTCCATCACAACAATGGGCACACCTTAGATCAATAATTTTGTAGTGGACTCACTGGAATGGCAGAGTTCCTTCACTACTTGAACTTAAACTTCACGAGTAAACCAAACTTCTCGTCCTTGGTTTAAAGCTATTGGGCTGAATTCCAATACTCAATCGTCTTTGGTAGTATTTGAACTCTTAACCTTTGGCTTATTTGGGCAGGGGTGAGTATAACATCAGCTTGTTCCAAAAGGTATGCAGTGAAAGACCTCTGGCAGATTGAGTAAACTGGAGCCACAAGTTGGGCTTTGCAGGAACCCTGTAGCACAGCAGAATGAGAGTGTGATGAATATTTGTAGCTCCTTGATTTAGCAGTCTTGTCTGTCAACAGAGCTCAATTCACAGGAACCTCTAGAGATGCCACGGTGCACTGAGAACTGCACTGTCAGAGGCATGTTCTTTTGCAAGAAATGTCTAACTGGGAATCCAGCAGATGAGTTTGAGGGGATTCTCACCAGGCTAATGTTCAGCTCGGTGAAGCAGATCGCATGCTTTTAGTGGGATCCTGCTGTGCACAAATCACCCCTGCGCTGTCTGCATCGCAGCAGGGGCTGTGCTTCAAAAAATGTGTGTATCAATAATTCACAGAATGCAAATCTTTTCTATTTTGATCCGTAACCTTCATGGTCTTAAACACTTGATAGGTTTGCATGTATGGTGTCAAACCCAGTCGACAAATTAATGTAACACCAGGGGGTGTTTATATACAGTATCCCTTTTAGCTGCAAAAAATGCTCAACCAATCTGCACAAGAAGGTTATCATAGAATGTTTCACAGTGTACTCTAGAAGATCTATTGAGACAGGTGGGCAAAGGGTGGGACACAGACAGAGGTTTGAAGAAACATTCCTAAAGAGCAATGGGAGGTGGAGCAGTTTGAAAGGGAATCCAGAAGTTCAGAGCTCAGGCATAGCTCCCAGGGTTGGAGCAATGGGAACTCGGAATTGGGGAACCTTATGGAGAGGGTTTGGGGATGGATGTTAGGTTGGGGCTGGGAGAGGGGATGTGGGAGGTGGGGGAATTGAGTGGAATGGGAGGGTGAGGAGATGTTGGAAAACAAGAGGTTTTGTCTGTGGGTAATTCCAGCTGATTATTAGTAACAACTGTGGTGTCATCAACAGCACAAAAATAAAATCATTTCTCTCCCCCCAAAAATAAAAGAATTTAATTAATGAGGAAAAGGCTTACTAACCATTAAATAAAACCACGGGGTCTGTGGATAAATGAAGGGTTAATACCGAAGAACTGTGCTTTTACGCTAGAATTAAAACAAGGTTAACCCTTTATAAACTGGAAAGATATTTCATTTTCACAAGGATTCACTTGAAGTTTAAGGTAAAGATCATTAAAAAAAAACCTGTTCAAATTACCTCCAAACCTTGGATTTGAAACGTCTCTGCTGGCTTTTTCTTTAACAGGCTATAAATAAGGTCTCTCTTATTGGTTTGGTTTAAATTTTCTATAAAAAACCAAGGCTAAAATTCCTGTAAATGGGTAATCTTGTGTTAACTGTCCTAAACACCAAACAAAGCCATTCAAACTCAGTGCTTTAGAACAATTAAACATACAATTTAGCCTAAGCAGTCTTAAGAATTAGCCATCCGGCCGCTGACTCTACATGGATGTTGAGGGCATTAGGGCAGTGCTTTGGGTCAAAGGTACAATGCCACTCGAGGGATTCTTCTTTGGGACATTTCTCCTGGTCAGTGAGAAAAGGAGTGAATTGTGATTGGCTTCTTTCCATTGCAAACTGGCCAGTCTAGAAATAGAGACAGATGCCCAACTGCCTGATTGGTTGTTGAAGATCTTTTGGCCTCCCACTCATGGGTTTGATGAGTCCCGTTTCCCTCCAAGGGAGCCACTTTACAATGGGAATGTTTGAGTCAGTATTGTTATTCACGGTGATCTATGTGAAAGTAGCGGACAGGTTTCACAGCTGATTGATGTGCTAGCTGAGCCTTGTTTAAGAGAACTCCAAGAGCCTCTAAATCTGAGAGGTACTGTCACATCAGACAGCTCATCTGATAGACCTTCCCCTGAGAGCCTCTTCTCAGAGACATTACTCTCTGGATAAACCTCTTCTATTTAAGACAAACCCACAGATATGTATCGGGATTGATATAGATGTTCTAGCAACATATATCATGGACAGACAAGTAGGCTTTAAACATGCAGGACAACTTATTAACACAATATAAGGTGGTTCTGTAGGTATCAGAGAGGCATTAGCCCCTGAGATCCCATCATACCTTAGCGTTCTGGACAAAATTGTTCAAACATCCTTCAAACACTGAGAAGAGTGAATCTATCATCCTCTGAGAGAGTACACTTATCACCCAAAGTAGAGCACCATCAGACACCTAAGAAAGAGCACACAGCACCCAACACCAATGATAAAGCACCCAGCGCCCGTCCCCAATAATAGAGCACCCATCTGCAATGGTAGAGCACCCAGCACCCATTAAGAAGAACCTAGCACCGAACTATAGAGCACTGGGCACCCTCCAAAGAACAACAAGCACCCATTGATAGAGCACCCATCATCAATGATAAAGCATCCATCACCCACTGATGAAGCACCCATCAACCAAAGATGGATCTCGCATCACCCACTGATAGAGCAACAGGCACCTAATGATGGACCACCCTTCACCCGATAACAGAACACCCATCTGACACTGATAGAGACGGCAGCACCCAATGATAAAGCCCCAATCCCCAAAGATAGAACACCCATCACCCAATAATAGTGCACCCACCCCAATAATAGATCAGCCACCCCAATGACAGAGTACCCATCCCCAGTGATAGAGCACCCATTACCAGATGATAGAGCAACCAGCACCTAATGATAGAGCACCCATCGCACTAATAGAACACCCATCACCGAATGACAGTGCAACCATCACCCACTGATAGAGCACCCATCACCCAATGATAGAGTGCCAAGCACCCATCACTAACAATAACACCCATCTCAAAAACTCAAAATACACTCAAAAACCTCTATAGTTGTACCGTGGAGAGCATTCTGATAGGCTGCATCACTGTCTGGTATGGAGGGGCTACTGCACAGGACCAAAAGAAGCTGCAGAAGGTTGTAAATTTAGTCAGCTCCATCTTGGGCACTAGCCAACAAAGTTCCCAGGACATCTTCAGGGAGCAGTGTCTCAGAAAGGCAGCATCCATTATTAAAGGTCTCCAGTACACAGGGCATGCCCTTTTCTCACTGTTACCATCAGGTAGCAGGTACAGAAGCCTGAAGGCACACACTCAGCGATTCAGGAACAGCTTCTTCCCCTCTGCCATCCGATTCCTAAATGGACATTGAAGCTTTGGACACTACCTCACTTTTTTTAATATGCAGTATTTCTGCTTTTGCACGTTCTAAAAAATCTATTCAATATACTTAATTGATTTACTTGTTTATTTATTATTATGCTTTATTTTTTTCTCTCTCTCTGCTAGATTATGTATTGCAATGAACTGCTGCTGCTAAATTAACAAATTTCATGTCACATGCCGGTGATTATAAAACCTGATTCTGATTCTCCCAATAATACAGCTTCCATCACCCACTGATAGAACAAGCAGCACCTGATAGAGCATCCATCCCCATTGATACAGACCTCAGCACCCAATGATAGAGCACCCATCTCCAATGATAGAGCGCTCATCTCTAATGATAGAGCACCCACCACCCACTATCAGAGCACCTATTAACCGATGATGGATCTGCCATCACCCACTGTTAGAGAAACCAGCACCTAATGATAGAACAGCCTTCACCTGATGACAGAACACCCATCTGGCACTGATAGAGACCTCAGCACCCAATGATTAAGCACCCATTTCTCATGATAGAATGCTCATCACCCACGGATAAAGCACCCAGTACCCAATAATAGAGCACCCAACCCCAATGATAGAGCACCCATCCCCAATGATAAAGCCCCATCACTCAAAAATAGAACACTCATCTCTCAACAATGGAGCAGCCATCACCCATTGATTGACCACACATCCCCAATGATAGTGCACCCATCCTGATTGATAGAGCACCCATCCCCAATGATAGCGCACCCATCACCTGATGATAGTGCAACCAGCACATGATGAAGCACCCTCACCAATAATAGCACACCCAACCCCAATGATAGAGCACCCATCCCCAGTGATGGAGCTCCCATCACCCACTGGTAGAGCCCCCAGTACTCAATGATAAAACACCCATTCCCAATGATAGAGCACCCATTACCCAATAGCAGAGCTCTCATCACTCAACGATGGAGTACTCATCACCAAAGACAGAGCACCCAGCAATCAATGATAGAGCACACACTGGTAGAGCACCCATCCCCAATAAGACCATAAGAGATAGGAGCAGAATTAGGCCAACTGGCCCATCCAGTCTGCTCCTTTATTCAATCATGGCTGATCCTTTTTCTCTATCTCCTCTTCAACCCCAGTTCCTGGCCTTCTCCCCATATCTCACTGGACAATAGAACATTCATCAGCCACTGATAGAGCACCAATCACCCAATTACAGAGCAACCATTACCCACTGATGGAGCACCTATCACCCAATGATACAGCACCCATCCCTGATGATAGAGCATCTGATGATATAGCAACCAGCACCCACTAATAGGGAACCCAGCATTCAATGATAGAGCACCAATCCCCAATGATTGTGCACCTGTTCTGAATGATAGAGCACCCATCTTCCACTGATAGAGCCATCAGGACCCACTGATAGACCACCCAACACCCAGTGATAGAGTACCCATCACCCAATGACAAAGCAACCGTCGCCCATTGATTGAGTACCCATCCCCAATGATAGTGCACCCACCCCAATGAGCATCTATCCCCAATGACAGAGCAACTGGCACCCAATGATAGAGCACCCTTTATTCAGATACAAGAACACCCATCTAAATCCCACTGAACACAAAAAGAGCATCCATCAGTGATATGCAGAGCACCCAGATTGCCCACAAATCACACAAGGGGCACCCATCAAACCCCTCCACTGTCCCATCACTCGTTGATACAAGACCCATTAAACAGGCGGTACCTATCAAAGTAATGGAGCAGGGCAGCTCACATCCATCTCTCCATCTTCTCAGTAATGGAGCAACCAGAACTGCAGATGACACTCCAGCTGTGTCATAGAGCTGCAGCTTCTATACTCAACACTTGGACTGATGAAGGCAAGGACGTTGTGTCCCTTCTTTAGCACTCTATCTACCTGTTACGTTTTCAGTGAGCAACAGACCTTCACCCCATAATCCCTCAGTACATTCATGCTCCGAAAGGTCCTGACTTTTACTCTCCACCTCCCAAACTGCAACATCTCACATGAGTCCAGATTAAACTCTGTTGGCAAGGTTTCTGCCCATATTTTTGACTGATCTATACCCTAAGCACAAGAGATTCTGCAGAAGCCTGAAATTCACAGCAACACACACACACACACACACACACACACACACACACACACACACACACACACACACACACACACACACACACACACACACACACACACACACACACACACACACACACACACACCATCCCCCCCCCCCCCCCCACAAGCAGGTCAGGCAGCATCTATGGAGGGGAAGAAATAGTTGACGTTTCGGACTGAGACCAACTGGATTACTTTCCATACTTACTCCCATGTTCCCATCATGTTCCCATCAACTCACCCCAGATTCTACACACTGTGGCACAATTCACAATGGCTGATTAACCTAACAACCCACACATCTCTGGTGAAATACATATAGTAACAGGGAGAAAGTACAAACTCCACACAATCAGGACCCATGTCACTGGAACAGTCAGGTAATAGCACTAACTGCTGCACTGAGGCAGCCCTGGCATAGCATGTAGCCCACACCAATTGTTCCGGGCCCCAGCGGGTGTCTTGCTGGGTCAGCTAGTTCGAGTCCATTGGAGAGCTGAGCACAAACATCCAGGAAGTACTGTGGGAGAATCATAGGCAGACAGATGAGGCGACAAGTCACTAATTTGGAAAAGGGCAGGAAACTTGTGCTGGTGCTCTGGCTGAAGTTTATCCCTCCCAAGAAAACAGGGACTAGTTCTCACATTACTCTTGGTGGCAACCTGTTGAGTCCTTTACACTTCAAGACTTTCCAATGGGCCACAAAGTAGTTGGCACTGACTTATGAAATGCACCCCCTACTGACAATAACTGGGGGTTTAGGAGTCCAGTTTGGTTCCTCCTGAGAGGAGAAGGTTGAAGAGGAATCTCTACAGTGGTCAGCGGCCTGGTGGCTAATCTTTTAACTTTGACCTTTCACCTGAAGCGTTAAGTGTTAACTGTTGACCTTTGACCTTGCAGATTTTAACTGCTGAAATGTCTCTTTAAACCTTAAAGGCAACTATGATAACGAGCGGCTGGCGATTGCTAGACAGCGAATTCCATATCGTCTTGGTCGGGTAGTAGACGAGTGGCTACTCGACAAAGGTAAAAAAAATTAATTAAAAGCTTTTAACATTTAAAAAAGGAGTCACACACCGTAACAAAAAACTTAACTTTAACTTAACCCAATCATAATTCTATTTTAATTCTTTTAAATGCTAAAACATCAGTAAAATTAAACAAGCCATTTAAAACCTGTTTTAACTGTAGCTGAGTTTACACGTTGATCATTGTTGGTAAGCCTGATTTTGTCTCTTTTCCTGTCCTATTGTGTTAATGCTCCCAATTGCTGTCCGGTGGTTGAAGGGGAACCATTCCGTGAGGTTTCCGTTGAAGCCATTTTGATCTTTGATTTTTGGGAAAGTGTGTCAGCTTCTCCACACCATGCATTCCTTTACAGATTGTGCGGGACAGGACAAGGGGCAGATCTTCCACCGCCCACTATGTAAGCTCCTTTCTCCCACAGTCTCCCCTGTGTTCCCTTCTCCTACCATCTCCCCTCACTCTCCTCTCAGTGGCAGGGATGACAGCAGTCAGCAATGGCTGGAATTTCTGAGAGCAATTTGTAAGGCACAGGATATATACATCCCAAAGAGGAAGAAGTATTCTTAAGACAAAAACAACATAAAAACCAAAGAGAGGGCATTTAATAGAGCAAGAATTAGTAGGAAGTTAAAGGATTAGGAAGCTTTTAAAAGCCAACAGAAGAGAACTAAAAAAGTTATAGAGAAGGAAAAGATAGAATAAGAAGGTAAGTTAGCCAATAATATTAAAGAGCATCTGAGTTCTGGGCATTGACATACTAGTATTCAGAAGAATGAGGGAGGATTTCATTGAAACCTCAATAGAGTAGACGTGGAGACTGTTTCTTATGCTGAAGGGGTATCTAAGATGAGAGGACATAGCTTCAGAATAGAGGGGTGACCTTTTAGAACAAAGATGAGGAGGAATCTATTTAGCCAGAGTCTGTGGAATTTGTTGCCTCAGGTGCCTGTGGAGGCCGTCATGGGGTATATTTAAGGCAAAGCTTGATAGATTCTTGAATAGTCAGGGCATGAAGGCATATGAGGAGAAGGCAGGAGGATGGCGCTGAGAGGGAAAATGGATCAGACATGATTAAATGGAAAAGCAGACTCAATGGGCCAAATGGACTAATCCTCCTCTTATAACTTATGGTCTTAGGATAAGCACATCCCCTCCCTTCTCCTACCCCCAGTCCTCCCCTCCATTCACCCATTCCCCTCCCCTGCCTCCTCCTAACTCCTCCCCACCTTCCCCCTCCATATACCTCTCCCCCTCCTCTCTCTTCTACCCCTCCCTTCTCCTGCCCCTCCCCTCCCTTCCTCTCCCTTCTCCAACCCCTCCCTTCTCCTAACCCCTCACCTCACATCTCCTACTGCTCCCCTACTTTCTCTTCTCTCTTCTCCTAACTTCCCCTCCCTCCTCCTATCCCCTCCCTTCTCCTACCCCATTCCCTCCCCTCCCTTCTTCTACTCCCTGCCCTCCTTCCCTTCTCCTGCTCATCCCTTTTCTTCCCTGCTCCTGCCACTTCTCCTCCTCTCCCTTCTCCTAACCTCCCCTCTCATTCACCTTCCCATTCCCCTCCACCCTTCACCTATACCCCTCACTTCGCTCCCTTCTCCCACTCCAAATTCACTCCCTTCTCCAACCCCTTCCTTCCTCCTTCTCCTAACCTCTCACCTCACATCTTCTACTGCTTCCCTCCCCTACTTTCTCCTACCCTCCCCTCCCTCCCTCCTCCCGTCTCCTCCCCTCTCTTCTCCTAACCCCTCACCTCCAACAGTGGCTCTCACTGCTGATGTCAGTTCCTTTCCTCAGCCCTGCTTTGGGTTGACCTGCTTTCAGCAGAATATCTTGAATGTGCTTGTTGGATCCTTTGGCAAGTGGGCTCTGTGAGCAGGATTTAGAGCTCTCAGCATCGGTGAGTGGATCGATGAACAGATATTGTGATCATGGCTGAGGAATGTACTGAAGCAGTTCTCACTCTCCCTCCAGTGGAATTTTAACCCCCAGCTTGACAGAAGACACATGTATTGAGAATGAGGGAGCAGCATTTGACATGATTGTATAGAGAGAGCATCTCTTTGTTTAAGAGATGCTCCCTCACAGTCCAGGAGATCCCAATTTGATTCTGATCTCTGTGTGTGGAGATGTATGGTATTGAAGGCACTAGAAAAATCAAAAAACACAATCCTCACATTGCTGCCCTGCTCATCCAAATGGAAATAGGCTCTGTTCAGCAGGTAGATGACAGCATCGTCAACTCCAGTGTGTTCCTGGTAGGTAAACTGCAGGGGATCGAGTGCTGATCTGACCAAGGGTCAGAGTTAAGCCAGGACCAGCCTCTCAATGGTCTTCATAATATGTGAGGTCAGGGCCACTGGACAGTAGTCATTCAAAACTTTTGGCTAGCCTTTCTTGGCTACTGAGTCCACACATGATGTTTTCCACACAGTCGGGACCCTTTCCGGGCTGAGTCTCAGATTGAAAATGCGCTGGAGGACTCCACACAGCTGCTCAGCACACTCCTTCAGGTTCACACCATCCGTTCCCAATGCATTGCCATGTCTAAGTTTCCCCAGAGCCCTTCTCACCTGCTCAGTAGTGAAGGTGAGTCCATGATGACTGGGGAATTGGTGGAAGGTGGCTGCTGGAGGAGGTGAAGATTGTGACGATAGCAGTTGGTATGTGGAAGTGTGGATTATAGATGCAGGGCAAGGAGGGGATGTAGACAGTAGTAGCCTGTGTTGTTCATCCACGTGTTGAACTGGAGTGGGGAGGCGTTGGTGCTGAGGGAGCTTTGGGTGCCTCTGCACCTGGACTGGTGTGCTGAAGGGGGTGTGAACAGGAGGGCAATTGTCAAACCTATTGAAGAATTGGGTTAACTCATTAGCCCATTCACGGCTGCATTCCATAAGACCAAAAGATATTGGAGCAGAGGTAGGCCATTCGGCCCATCAAGTCTGCTCCGCCATTTAAACATGTGTTGATCCAATTCTTTCTGTCATCCTCACTCTCCTGCTTTCACCCCATACCCTTTGATACCCTGGCTAATCAAGAACCTATCTATCTCTGCCTTAAATACACCCAATGATTTAGCCTCCACAGCCGCTTGTGGCAACAAATTCCACAGATTTATCACCCTCTGACTAAAGTATTTTCTCTACATCTCAGTTCTAAACAGACGTCCTCCAATCCTGAAGTTGTGCCCTCTTGTCCTAGAGTCCCTATCATGGGAAATTACTTTGCCATATCTAATCTGTTCAGGCCTTTCAACATTCGGAATGTTTCCATGAGAAACCCCCTCATTCTCCTGAACTCCAGGGAATACAGCCCAAGAGCTGCCAGACATTTCTCATACAGTAACCCTTTCATTCCTGGAATCATTATTGTGAATCTTCTCTGAATCCCCTCCAACGTCAGTATATCCTTTCTAAAATAAGGAACCCAAGACTGCACACAACACTCCAAGTGTGGTCTCACGAGTGCCTTACAGAGCCTCATCACATCCCTGCTCTTATATTTTATACCTCTAAAAATTAATGCCAACATTGCATTCACCTTCTTCACAACTGACTCAACCTGGAAGTTAACCTTTATGGCATCTTGCAGAAGGACTCCCAAGTCCCTTTGCATCTCTGCATTTTGAATTCTCTCCCCATCTAAATAATAGTCTGCTCATTTATTCCTTCCACGAAAGTGCATGACCATACACTTTCCAACATTGTATTTCATTTGCCACTTCTTTGCCCATTCCCCTAAACTATCTAAGTCTGTCTGCAGGCTCTCTGTTTCCTCAACACTACCTACTCCTTCACCTATCTTTGTGTCATCAGCAAATTTAGCCACAAATCCATTAATCCCGTAGTCCAAATCATTGACATACATCGTAAAAAGCAGTGGTTCCAAAACTGAACCCTGTGGAACTCCACGGGTAACAGGCAGCCAGCCAGAATAGGAACCCTTTATTCCCACTCTCTGTTTTCTGCCGACCAGCCAATGCTCCACCCACGCTAGTAACTTCCTTGTAATTCCATGGGATCTTATCTTGCTAAGCAGCCTCATGTGTGGCCCTAATGTGAGGCCTTCTGAAAATCCAAGTACACTATATCTCCTTTGTCTACCCTGCTTGTAATTTCCTCAAAGAATTACAGTAGGTTTGCCAGGCAGGTTTTCCTTTGGCCTATCTTGTCATGTGCCTCCAGGTACTCCATAATCTTATCCCTAACAATCGATTCCAACAACTTCTCAACCACTGATGTCAGGCTAACAGGTCTGCCTTCCACCCTTCTTAAATAGTGGAGTAACATTTGCAATTTTCCTGTCATCTGGTACAATGTCAGAACCTATCAATTCTTGAAAGATCATCATTAATGCCTCCTCAATCTCTCCAGCTACTTCCTTCAGAACCCAAGAGTGCATTCCATCACGTCTAGGAGATTTATCCACCCTTAGACCATTAAGCTTCCTGAGCACCTTCTCAGTCGTAATTTTCACTGCACAAACTTCACTTCCCTGACACTCCTGAATGTCCGGTGTACTGGAGACGTCTTCCACTGTGTAGACTGATGCAAAATACGCATTCAGTGCCTCTGCCACCTCTGCATCGCTCATTACAATATCTCCAGCATCATGTTCTATTGGTCCTGTATCTACCCTCCACTCTCTTTTACCCTTTCAATACTTAAAAAAGCTTTTAGTATCTTCTTTGATATTAGTTGCCAGCTTCCTCTCATAATTCATCTTTTCCTTCCGAATGACCTTCTTAGTTTCCTTCCCAATCCTCCACCTTCCCAATAGCTCTGGCTTCTTTTGCTTTTACTCTGGCTCTGACTTCACTTGTCAGCCACAGCAGTGTCCTTCTTCCCTTTGAAAATTTCTTATTATTGGAATTTATCTGTCTTGCACTTCCCTCATTTTTTGCAGAAATTCCAGGCGTTGCTGCTCCACTGTCCTTCCTGCAAATGTCCCCTTCCAGTCAACTTCGGCCAGTTCCCCTCTCATGCCATTGTAATTTCTTTTATTCCACTGAAATACTAACACATTGGATTTTATTTTTTCCCTCTCAAATTTCAATGTGAACTCGATCATATTTTGATCACTGTTCCCTAAGGGTTCCTTAACCTTAATCTCTCTTATCACCTCTGGACCATTGCACAATACCCAATCCAGCACAGCCGATCTCCTAGTAGGCTAAACAACAAGCTGTTCGAAAAAGCCATCCAATAGACATTCTACAAATTCTCTCTCTTGAGGTCCATAACTGACCTGGTTTTCCCAATCCACTGTCATGTTAAAATCCCCAACAATTATCATGACATTGCATTATCCTAATTATCATTCTTTATGCCCCTGAATACCTCCTGTGTGCTACTCTGTCCAAGCTTGTTCTCCAGCTCTCTCCTGTATTCCTCTTTAGCCACCTTGATCTTCTCTTTTAGCTCCCTCTACACATATTTCATTTCTTCCCTGTCTCCTGATCTAAGTGCTCTCTTTTTGTGGTTGAAAAGAGCCTTTAGATCACTGGTGACCCATGGTTTGTCATTTGGGAAGCAGTGAATAGTCCTTGATGGTATTACAGTGTCCAAACAGAAGTTGATGTAGCCAGTGATGCAATCAGTAAGTCCGTTAATGTCCTCCCCGTATGGTTCACAAAGCACATTCCAGTCAGTAACCTCATAGAGGCCCTTAGTGCTCGATGGCCTCTGGAGACCATTATCTTGGTGGTAGCTAGCTGCTGTTGTACTTTGGATTTATACAAGGGCATGAGGTGAACCAGGGTATGACATGACCCTCCAGTGGAGGGAGAGCTGTGGAGCTGTACGCATCTTTAACCTTTGCATGCAAAGTTAATTTTCTCTTGTATGACACTCGACAAACTGATCAAAGGTGGGTAGGGTTGGACTGTAAGCTTACATCCAGTGCCTAGGTATGGGGAGGACACCACACAGTGAGTCCCTCGGTGCTGCAGTGCTTCAGAGGCTCACTCAATGGGGAAGGACAATAGAGGAAGAGAGAGCTGGTTTGTGAAGAGCCATGGTTAAATGAGGGAGTGTAGCAATCACTGGGCTGCCGTGGGTATACCTGAATCTCTAGTGCTGCTGGACTCTTGTATATGGAGACCATCCCTTCTTGCTTATTTCAGTTTGAAGCTATGCCCTACAGAAAGAGGCCATTCAGCCCATTGTGCTGTGCCAGTTAATTTGGAACTAATGAATTAATCTCACTACTCCAATCATTTCCATCACCAATATTCCTGCTTCCAAAGTCACAACACCTCTCAGTAGAAAAAGGAAAATCTCTTCATCAGCTTTGATTCCAACGCTGAAATATAAGGGCTCTTAAGGGGTCACAATGAAGGGTTTGGATGTAAAGCATCAACTGTCCATTACTCCTACCAATGCTGAGTTCCTCTAGTGTTTTGTGTGTTGTTCCAGATTCCAGCATCTGCAGTGTCTTGCGTCTCCATCTTAATCTAAGCTCCTTGAACGCTGAGCTAACCAGCAGCAGGCAGCTCCACAACATTGAGGCCTGTATGGTTTACTACATCTCTTGGCCTTCCCTGCTGGCTGAGGACAATGTCAATTTTACCTGTTCCCCACAGCGTTCCTGTTAACCCTCTCACCAAGCATCCTGAGACTACCCCGAGGCAACTGCTGTGTGCTCTTATCAAAGCTCAGTCAAACTCTGTCTGGGGGAAAAGGAGAATATAGTCAATGCTTCACATCCCCAAAGATTTACCCTATTCTGACCTTCTACAAGGCTTTCATTCACTGATTCTACCTGAGGATACGTCCATCCACCATTGGACAAGACACCTCATTGTTTAATCTGTCTTTTCCCACAGGAATTGAATCTTGCCCCTCCCTCACCCCCACCACCCAAGATAGCTCCCTCCCACAAGTCATAAAGTTGTAGGAGGCCATTAACTCTCTGCTGACCCTATCGAAGAACAGTTTAGTTGGTGCCCATTGTTAGGATTTATCTCATTGTTTTTTGAAGCCAAATTTTGTATCTGCCTCCCAGGCAGATACAAATCTCACCCTCAGACTATAAGAGCATAAATGCAAGACAACACTTAAGAAAGAAATCAGGAAGGCTAAAAGAAGGTATGACGTTGCTCTAACAGACAAGGTGTAGGAGAATCCTAAGGGATTCTGCAGGTAGGTTAAGAGCAAAAGGATTGCAAGGGACAAAATTGGTCCTCTGGAACACCAGAATAGTAATCCATGTGTGGAGCCAAAACTGATGGGGGCGATCTTAAATGAATTCTTTACATCTGTATTTACTCAGGAGATGGATATAGAGCCTATAGAAGTGAAGCAAAAGAGCATGAATTTCATGGACCCTGTACAGATTACCGAGGAGAAAGTGTTTGTTACCCTGAGGTAACAAAGGAAAGATGTAGGAAACATAAGAAAGATGTCAACAAAATAGGGAGAGTACAGAGGAGATTTACTAGAATGTTACCTGAGTTTCAGCACCTAAGTTACAGAGAAAAGTTGAACAAGTCAGGTCTTTATACTTTGGAGCATAGAAGGTTGAGGGGGGAACTTGATAGAGGTATTTAAAATTGTGAGGGGGATAGATAGAGTTGACGTGGATAGGCTTTTTCCATTGAGAGTAGGGGAGATTCAAACAAGAGGACATGAGTTGAAAGTTAAGGGGCAAAAGTTTAGGGGTAACACGAGAGGGAACTTCTTTACTCAGAGTGGTAGCTGTGTGGAACAAGCTTCCAGTAGAACTGGTAGAGGCAGGTTCAATTTTGTCATTTAAAAAAAAAAATTGGATAGCTATATGGACAGGAAAGGAATAGAGGGTTATGGGCTGAGTGCAGGTCGGTGGGACTAGGTGAGAATAAGCATTCAGCACGGACTAGAAGGGCCGAGCTGACCATTTTCCGTGTTGTAATTGTTATATGGTTATAAATCCCCAGGGCCTGACAAGGTGTTCCCTCAGACCCTACAGGAGGCAAATGCAGAAATTGCCAGGGTCCTAGCAGAGATATTTAAATCATCCTTAGTGACAAGAGAGGTAGCTGAGGATTGGAGGATAGCCAATGTGGTTCCACTGTTTAAAATAAGCTTTAAACAGAAACCATGACATCTTAGGCTGGTGAGTCTGACATCAGTTGTGGGAAAGTTACCTGAAGGTATTCTAAGGGACCAGATATATAAGCATTTGGATAGAAATGAACTGAATAAGCATAATCAGCTTGGCTTTGTGCATGGTAGATCATGTCTAACCAATTTTATAGAGTTTTTCAATGAAGTTGGCTTGCCCACAGAAGGCAAAGGGTGGTTGTAGATGGGTCATATTCTGCATGGAGGTTGGTGACCAGTGGTGTGCCTCAGGGATCTGATAATGAAGAGCCTTCATTAACCGTGGGATTGAGTTTAAGAGCCGAGAGGTAATGTTACAGCTATATAGGACCCTGGTCAGACCCCACTTGGAGTACTGCGCTCAGTTTTGGTCACCTCACTACAGGAAGGATGTGGAAACTATAGAAGGGGTGCAGGGGAGATTTACAAGATTGCCTGGATTGGGGAGCATGCCCTATGAGAATAGGTTGAGTGAACTTGACCTTTTCTCCTTGGAGTGATGGATGATGAGAGGTGACCTGATAGAGATGTATAAGATGATGAGAGGTATTGACTGTGTGGATAGTCAGAGGCTTTTTCCCAGGGCTGAAATAGCTAACACAAGAGGACAGTTTTAAGGTGCTTGGAAGTAGGTACAGAGGAGATGTCAGGGGCAAGTTTTTTACATAGAGGGTGGTGAGTGTGTGGAATGGGCTACCAGGGACGGTGGTGGAGGCAGATGCGATAGGGTATTTTAAGAGACTTCTGGATAGGTACATGGAGCTTAGAAAAATAGAGGGCTATTGGTAACCCTGGGTAATTTGTAAAATAAGTACATGTTCAGCATGTGTTGGCCTGTATTGTGCTGTAGGTTTCATATGTTTCTATGTAAGTTACCAGGAAAGTGGATGAAGGCAAGGCAGTGGATGTTGTCCACATGGACTTGAGTAGAGCATTTGGCAAGGTCTAGCATGGGAGGCTGGTCAAGCAGGTTCAGTCGCTCAGCATTCAAGATGAGGTTGTAAATTGAATTAGATATTGACTTTGTGGGAGAAGCCAGAGAGTGGATGTAGAAGGTTGCCTCTCCAATTGGAAGTCTGTGACCAGTGGTGTGCCATAGGGATTGGTTTTGAGTAACCATATAACCATATAACAATCACAGCACGGAAACAGGCCATTCCGGCCCTCCTAGTCCGTGCCGAACTCTTAATCTCACCTAGTCCCACCTACCCGCACTCAGCCCATAACCCTCCACTCCTTTCCTATCCATATACCTATCCAATTTTACCTTAAATGACACAACTGATCTGGCCTCTACTACTTCTACAGGAAGCTCATTCCACACAGCTATCACTCTCTGAGTAAAGAAATACCCCCTCGTGTTTCCCTTAAACTTTTGCCCCCTAACTCTCAAATCATGTCCTCTCGTTTGAATCTCCCCTACTCTCAATGGAAACAGCCTATTCACGTCAACTCTATCTATCCCTCTCAACATTTTAAATACCTCGATCAAATCCCCCCTCAACCTTCTACGCTCCAATGAATAGAGACCTAACTTGTTCAACCTTTCTCTGTAACTTAAGTGCTGAAACCCTGGTAACATCCTAGTAAATCGTCTCTGCACTCTCTCTAATTTATTGATATCTTTCCTATAATTCGGTGACCAGAACTGTACACAATATTCCAAATTTGGCCTTACCAATGCCTTGTACAATTTTAACATTACATCCCAACTTCTGTACTCAATGCTCTGATTTATAAAGGCCAGCGTTCCAAAAGCCTTCTTCACCACCCTATCTACATGAGACTCCACCTTCAGGGAACTATGCACTGTTATTCCTAGATCTCTCTGTTCCACTGCATTCCTCAATGCCCTACCATTTACCCTGTATGTTCTATTTGGATTATTCCTGCCAAAATGTAGAACCTCACACTTCTCAGCATTAAACTCCATCTGCCAACGTTCAGCCCATTCTTCTAACCGGCATAAATCTCCCTGCAAGCTTTGAAAACCCACCTCATTATCCACAACACCTCCTACCTTAGTATCATCAGCATACTTACTAATCCAATTTACCACCCCATCATCCAGATCATTTATGTATATTACAAACAACATTGGGCCCAAAACAGATCCCTGAGGCACCCCGCTAGTCACCGGCCTCCATCCCGATAAACAATTATCCACCACTACTCTCTGGCATCTCCCATCTAGCCACTGTTGAATCCATTTTATTACTCCAGCACTAATACCTAACGACTGAACCTTCTTAACTAACCTTCCATGTGGAACTTTGTCAAAGGCCTTGCTGAAGTCCATATAGACTACATCCACTGCCTTACCCTCGTCAACATTCCTCGTAACTACTTCAAAAAATTCAATAAGGTTTGTCAAACATGACCTTCCACGCACAAATCCATGCTGGCTACTCCTAATCAGATCCTGTCTATCCAGATAATTATAAATACTATCTCTAAGAATACTTTCCATTAATTTACCCACCACTGATGTCAAACTGACAGGTCTATAATTGCCAGGCTTACTTCTAGAACCCTTTTTAAACAATGGAACCACATGAGCAATACGCCAATCCTCCGGCACAATCCCTGTTTCTAATGACATCTGAAAGATCTCCGTCAGAGCTCCTGCTATCTCTACACAAACTTCCCTCAAGGTCCTGGGGAATATCCGGTCAGGACCCGGAGATTTATCCACTTTTAAATTTCTTAAAAGCGCCAGTACTTCCACCTCTTTAATTGTCATAGGTTCCATAACTTCCTTACTTGTTTCCCACACCTTACACCATTCGATATCCTTCTCCTTAGTGAATACCGAAGAGAAGAAATCGTTCAAAATCTCTCCCATCTCCCTCGGCTCCACACATAGCTGACCACCCTGATTCTCTAAGGGACCAATTTTATCCCTCACTATCCTCTTGCTTTTAATATAACTGTAGAAGCCTTTCGGATTTACTTCCACCTTATTTGCCAAACCAAACTCGTAACTTCTTTTAGCTTTTCTAATCTCTTTCTTAAGTTTCCTTTTACATTCTTTATATTCCTCGAGCAATTCCTTTACTCCATGCTGCCTATATCTATTGTAGACATCCCTCTTTTTTCGAACCAAGTTTCTAATATCCCTTGAAAACCATGGCGCTTTCAAACCTTTAATCTTTCCTTTCAACCGAACAGGAACATAAAGATTCTGTACCCTCATAATTTCACCCTTAAATGACCTCCATTTCTCTATTACATCCTTCCCATAAAACAACTTGACCCATTCCACTCTCTCTAAATCCCTGCGCATCTCCTCAAAGTTAGCCTTTCTCCAATCAAAAATCTCAACTCTAGGTCCAGTCCTGTCCTTCTCCATAATTATATTGAAGGTAATGCTATTGTGATCACTGGACCCGAAGTGCTCCCCAACACATACATCTGTCAGCTGACCTATCGCATTCCCTAACAGGAGATCCAACACTGCCCCATCTCTAGTCGGTACTTCTATGTATTGTTGCAAAAAGCTATCCTGCACACATTTCACAAACTCTAAACCATCCAGCCCTTTTACAGAATGAGCTTCCCAATCTATGTGTGGAAAATTAAAATCTCCCACAATCACCACCTTGTGTTTACTACAAATATCTGCTATCTCCTTACACATTTGCTCTTCCAACTCACGCTCCCCATTAGGTGGCCTATAATACACTCCTATCAGTGTTACTACACCTTTCCCATTCCTCAATTCCACCCAAATAGCCTCCCTAGAGGAGCTCTGTAATCTATCCTTCCAAAGCACCGCCATAAGATTTTCTCGGACAAGCAATGCAACACCTCCTCCTCTGGCCCCTCCTACTCTATCACACCTGAAGCAACTAAATCCAGGAATATTTAGTTGCCAATCACACCCTTCCTGCAACCATGTTTCACTAATAGCTACAACATCATAATTCCATGTATCAATCCACACTTTAAGCTCATCCACCTTTCTTACAATGCTCCTAGCATTAAAATAGATACATTTAAGATACTCTCCACCTCCTCCTCTCTTTTCATCCCTAGCAATGCATTCAAATTTATTATCCTTTTCTTTCTTCTCCCCTACAACTTCGGGCTGAGCGCATCCCTCCTCCATCACCTGCCTGTCCTCCCTCACACACGGTCTACTTACTTGCTCTACTGGTGAACTAACCTCCTCTCCCATAGTTTCCTCAAATTGATTTCCGCCCCCCCCCATCTTACTAGTTTAAAGTCTGCCCCGTAGCCCTAGCAAACCTCCCCGCTAGGATATTGGTCCCCCCAGGATTCAAGTGTAACCCGTCCTTCTTGAACAGGTCACGCCTGTACATTGTTGTTTGTTGTTTGTCACTTACATCAATGATCTGGGTGCTAATGTGGTTAACTCGATCAGCAAATTCGCGGATGACACCAAGATTGGGGGTGTAGGGGACAATGAAGGAGGCTATCATGGTTAGCAGTGGGATCTGCATCAGCTGGAAAAATGAGCTGGATTTAATGCAGACAAGTGTGAGGTTTTGCACTTCAGTGGAACCAATCAAAGTAGATCTTACACAGTGAGTGGTGGGCACAAAAGAGTGTGGTAGAACAAAGGAATCCAGGAATACAGGTTCATAATTCATTTAAAGTGGCATCACAGGTTGATAGGGTCATAAAGAAAGCTTCTGGCACATTGGGCTTCATAAATCAATGTATTGAGTACAGGATGGGATGTTTTTTTGAAGTAGTATAAGACATTAGTAAGGCCTAATTTGGAGTATTGTGTGCAGTTTTGGTCACCTACCTACAGGAAAGATGTAAACAAGGTTGAAAGAGTACAGAGAAAACTTATGTTGCTGGGTCTGGTAGCCCTGAGCTATAAGGAAGGATTGAATAGGTTTGGAATGTAATCTTTAGAACTTAGAAGATTGAGAGGAGATTTGATAGAGGTATAGTCTTTGACCTACGTCACTTTGTAGTACACACAAAGACCCTCCGAAAGCTGTTCATAGAAGTGCTCTTTGCAGATGACTGCGCACTCATGGCGCACCAAGAGGACCACCTACAAACAATGGTCAGCAGATTCTCCGCCACATCTAAATTGTTCGGCTTGACAATCAGCCTCAGTAAAACAGAGGTCCTCCTGCAGCCTGCACCTAACAGCGCCCCGCCACAGCCATGCATCACCATCGATGACACACAACTACAGAACGTTGACAACTTCAAATACCTGGGGAGTACCATCTCCAGCGACGGTGCCCTTGATAAAGAAATCACGTCAAGGATCCAGAAAGCAAGCCAGACACTCGGAAGGCTCCGGGTCAAAGTTCTGCAGCGCGAAGACATTCACCTCTCCACTAAACTGAAGGTTTACAACGCTGTTATGGTCTCATCACTTCTATATAGCTGTGAAACCTGGGCACTGTATCGCAGACATGTCAAACAGCTTGAACAATTCCACAATCACACTCTGCGATCAATCATGCAAATCCGCTGGCAAGACCATATCTCCAACCTGACAGTCCTGGACCGAGCCAATTCCACAAGCAATGAAGCCAGGGTTTTGAAGGTTCAGCTCAGATGGACAGGCTATATGATCCGCATGGATGAGTCCAGAATGCCGTGATAGTTGTTCTACGGAGAACTGGAGCAGGACAACCGTGCCCAAAGAAGAGGTACAAGGACAACCTTAAGTCAAACCTTAAGTGGGCCAAACTCCAGCCCTGTCATCTCGAACACACTGCTGCTGATCGGTCCAAGTGGCGCAATCTATGCTCCAAGGCATCAAACAACTTCCAAGCCAACTGGCGCATGCAGCGCCTCAAGGCGAGTCAAGAAAGACACAGGAAGGCGTCCGCTCCTGCCCCAACAGGCGGTGCTCCTTGCCCCATCTGCAACCGTATCTGCGCTTCGGACTTTGGCCTCAGAAGTCATATGTGTGCCCACAGACGTTGACTGCGCAACACATCCGTCTTCCTCGGACTTCGAGAGACTACTACCACTACTACAAAATTATGAGGGATATAGATAGGGTAAATGCTAGCAGGCTTTTTCCACTGAGGCTGGGTGGAACTGCAACCAGAGGTCATGGGTTAAAGGTGAAAGGTGAGAATTTTAAGAGGAACGTAAGGGGAAACTTCTTCACTCTGACAGTGGTGAGAGCTGCCAGCACAAGTGGTGCATACAAGCTCGATTTCAATGTTTAAGCAAAGTTTATATAGGTACTTGGATGGTAAGGATATGAAGGGCTATGCTTCAGATGTAGGTTGCTGAGAGTCGGCAGTTTAAATTGTTTCAGCATGGACTAGATAGGCCAAAGGGCCTGTTTCTATGCTGTACTTTATGAATCTATAAGACATAGGAGCAAAATTCTGCCCATTGAGTCTGCTCCATCATGGCTGATTTATTATCCCTTTCAACTCCATTCTCCTGCCTTCTCCCTGTAATCTTTGACACACCGATTAATCAAGAACCTAGCAACCTCCACCTTAAATATATCCCATGACTGCTAGGGAAGCCCACTTAGAACATAAGATCATAAGGCATAGGAGCAGAATTATGCCATCAAGTCTGCTCCGTCATTCAATCATGGCTGATCCTTTTTATTTTAACTCCTCCTACTCCGGCTTTCTCCCCATAACCTTTGATACCATGTCCAGTCAGAACTTATCACTCTGCTTTAAATACAACCAATGACCTGGCTTCCATAGCTGCAAGTGGCAACAAATTGCACAAATTGGCTATAGAAATTTCTCCACATTTCTACTTTGAGAAACAGCTGTCCCCAAGCTCCCCCCCCCCCTTGATTTCCATTGAACCCCTTCAATCAGAGGTTCTCCGGTCACTAATCCTTCTGTAGGACACAATTCCTCTTTCTTTACCCGGTTAGCTATCTTCGCGGCTTTGAGTCCTTTAGGCAATTCTCCCCGCTGACTGTCTCTCCTATGAGGGGAACCACACCAGCCTACCCACCTCCAGAACCGCGGTCACTCCATCTGCAGATGTCCACACCACTCCCATTACCTGGGCCTTCTTGGTACCTGAACAACAGGGGTCTCCTCATTTGTTCTCGGGGTGTAACCCAATGCCTGGGTCTCCTTCCTGCCTATTGCCAGTCTCCTCTCAGCCAGTTTCCTCCTGTGTCTCGCCTATTTCCTGATTCCCCCCCCCCCACCTGATACCACTTGTTCCAAGTGCCTTTACATCCTGATTGAGAGCAAACCAGTGACTGATGAGCAAGGGGCACATCACCGATGCCACCCCCAGCGAGCAGGAGGTCACCTGCTTCCTTAATGTGGCCAACCGTCCAGGTTGGTCCTAGTTTTGGGGCACTAGATTAATTTGCCCAATACCATTTCCTCAGGCCCAGGATCTCAATAGCAGAAAAGGACCCTGTTTATCAAATAATCTCTTTCTTTATTAGCTGTGAACATGCTGCCAAAACCAAAGGTGTTTGATTGAAATGGGATTTGACCAATCAGTATTTGTCTGTTTTCTTGTTGCCTCTTCGAAGGATTGACATGCACACACTAACAAAGAGTCAACATTGTAGGCTGAGACCCTTCCTTTCCAGTCCTGATGAAGGGTCTCAGCCTAAACTGTCAACTGTTTTCTCTCCTCCTGACCTGTTGGGTTCCTCCAGCATTTTGTGTGTGTGATACTCGGGATTTCCAGCATCTGCAGACATAAGCACCAAGTCAAGCAAGTCAGCAATGATTCAATCACTATCTGATGCTCAGTCTGCCTTTGGCAACACCATGGATTACACTTTATTCCCAGATAATAACTGGTTCTTTAGACACATTGCACAGGTTAGATAGTGAGGAAGAAATTTAATTCTGAGCATGGCACAGGTTAGTTGCCATTAAAAAACACTCCGCCAGCTTGTCCACTTACCTTGCATTGTCTCATCTCTGCTCTAATAAATGGGATGTGATGCAGGCACAGTGGCTGTGATGAGTGGAGATCAGCAATGGGCCAGAGCGATAAAGGCCCTGTATAATGCAACACTTACTGTAGTCAACGTTCCTACCTCACAAGGCCCATCAGTCTCTTACAGCACAGAGGCCTTGTGGAGAAACTGAAAAGCATCAACAATTGCATACATTTATATAACAGTCCTGAGGTAATAAAATGTCCCAGGTGCTGAATAGAGGTGTTTATCAAATGAACAGACAGGTTTTCAGTGGCTTTGTAGCACAGGGGAGATTAATGGAAGGAATTCCTGAACCTCAGTCTGAGGGAGTTGAAGGTACAGCCACCAGTGGGGAGGAGATTAAAGGAGGGAGTTCTAGAGCCTTGGTCTGAGGGAGTTGAAAGTGCACTCAGCAGTGGTGCTGATACTGCATCTCTCTGCTTTGTAACCCCAGCAACATCACCTCTCTCAAAAATTACAAGTGCTGGAAATCAGAAATAGAAGCAGGACTATCTGGAGAAATTCATCAGGTCAAGCGACAGCTGTGGAGGTAATGTTCCACGCGATCCAGATGTCCCATCGTCTCACTGAGTTGCCAGTAGAATCATACAGATAAAGTCATGCATCAACCTAGTCTGAAGCAGAAATACTGATACAAAGCAGAGGAACGGAGTGGTCTGAAACGAGTCTGTTTATTCCACTTTGATTCATGATTGGACCTGACTGCCATTATGGCCCTCAGAGTGAATTTATTTGCCCTAGCCAATGACAGCCTCTGTCTCTAACCAATCAGATTCACTCTGACATCCTGGCATTTTCTGTTACAATGCATCTCATTGGTTGAAATCTAGAGCAAGGCGGCTCCTTCTGACTGCAAGATGTCAGTGAGTTTTAAAAGTTAAGCCTGAGTACAGATTGTAAAGACTACTGCTGAATGTACTGGAGCGTGAAGGATTATGGAGCGGATTGAACTGCAGTATTAAAGGTACTTGACAGAGAAAGTGAAAAAGAGAGTGTGTGCAAGAAAGAGAGAGAGGGTGGCGAGTGTGGGCGCAAGAGAGATATTGTATGTGAGAGAGTGTGTAAGAAAGAGGGAGAAATTGTGTATATGACTGAAAGAGAAGGTGGGAGGACGAGAGAGAGATCTCTCGGGAAGGGAGAGCAGAACCAGAATAGAACAATTTAAGGGTGAAGCCAGGAGGCAGCACTTCCCCTGGGGAAGGTCCACAACTCTCCTTTCAGCTCCTCAGACTGTGGGTGTCAAATACCGGGGCACTCCTGGCCGTCCTCGAGCAGCTCCCACCGCTGCTGGTGACGTCCCAGCCGGAGACTTCAACTGCACCATTGATGCAGCTGGACGATCCGGCAGCGCCAACGGCAACCTGGACAGTACCTCCAGACTCCTGATGGAAACCGTAGAGACAGCCAGGCTGTCCACAGGTGGAGTGCAGCCGCCTGGACACGATCGGACGGCTCAGCCCGCTCCCGGATCGACTTCCTCGGAAGCCACCAAGGCGAACATCAAGAGGTTCTTCATCCGCAAGGGTATCCAGAAAGCAAGGCAGGGGCGTAAATTCCAGACAGAGTTGCAGCAACTCCTCCTTCTGCAGTCAAGGGGGTGGATGTCAGGGAGGAAGTGCGGGAGGTGAAGGGCCGGCAAGCCCAGCACTTTGCCACCGAATCCTCCAAGATCATCTTCCGGTCAAGGGTCCAAACCGTGGAGCAGGACAAGACGTGCTCACGATTCTTTTTCCTAAAGGTGCACAGGGGGAGCTCTGTGATCCACAACCTTAGGGAAGAGGACGGCTCAGTCGCGTCCTCGCAGACAGACATACTGAGGATCTGCAGGTCCTTCTATGCCAGTCTGCACGGAGAAAAGGCCACAGACTCCACAGACTCCCGCAAATTCGTGTCTATCATGCAGGTCTGAGACGACGGCAAGCGGGTTGAGTCTGGAGCAGCCACTACGTGCCCAGGTTCTACTTATCGCCCTGGCTACGAAAGATGGGTCTGGCCCTTTTACTGCGCAACACCCTTGTCAGCTGGTCGTTGCCGCCATACCTGTCCTTCGTAGAGAAGTTCTTTCAGGTCAACGCCTTTGACCACAGGGCCATCAGGCAGTGGTCAGCACATAAGGTCCTGTAGGCACTGCAGAAGGACGTGATGGACACAGTGCGATGGTTCCCTGAGCAGACCTTTCAGTTCATCTGGCAAAATGCCTCATCGCCGGACCTCAACAACAGGCACAAGACCTCGACTGGCTGGCGGTCAGAGGGGCCCTCCCAGTCCGATCCCCCCCGGAACGTCGTCTCCACACCCCTCTGCCCACGGAGGACTGCAGTGAAGAGGAGTCGGTGACCCACCTCTTTGCACACTGTGGGTTCAGCGAGAAGGTGTAGAGGAGGATGGAAGGGACAGTGTCGACGTTCATCCCCAGCAGCTGCGTAACAGAGGATTCTCTGATCTTCGGGCTGTTCCCGGGGACGCCCACGGAGACCAACATCCGTTGCTGCTGGCAGATCATCAACTCGGTGAAAAACACTCTTTGGTCGGCCCGAAACTTGATGGTCTACCAGCACATGGAGATGTCCGTGGGGGAATGCTGCCGACTGGCACTTTCTCGGCTGCAAGAGTACGTGCTGAGGGACGCACTCAAACTTGGTGCAGCCACCGCAAGAGCCCGGTGGGGAAGGACCACAGTCTAGGGTTCTTCTCCCACGGGAGTTGAGGGGGGCGGGGGCGGGGTGTATACCCCTGAACAAGTGTATGTAAGTATGAAGTAACAGAGTTCCACCTGGGTGGCAAAAGTGTGGGAATGTAAAGACTGTAATGGAAACATTTGTAAAGGACCAAGAGCCATTGAATGGTTTATTGTACATAATTTTATTTTTGAATAAAGTATATTTTGTTTAAAAATTTGATGGACAGAGGGTTGGGGATTAGGGAATTAAAGCAAGCAGGTGGGGGTGGGGTTGAGATACAGATCGTGTGATCAAACAGAAGGGGAAGCAGGTTGGAGGCGCCAAATGTTCCCAGGAATCTCTGTCATTCTGCGCCTCCATTTCAATTGCATTGGTCACAAGAAATGTGAGGGTGATTATTTATAGAGTGTGAGAGATTGTAGGTCGCATCTGGAGAGAGTTCTTGGCCGAGAACAGGCGCCAGGTGCCTTGCCCTCTTCCAGCACACTCTGCCATCATGCCTTCGAGGTTTCCCTGTTTAATTACTGGAGAGTGTCTCAGCTTCACATCACACTGCTGATACAGCAAACCCAAACCAACTGTGGTCCGAAAAAGCTAACCTTTGCAGAGATGGAACCATGGGTCAGTGAGAATTGGTCATCTGTATTCGAAGTTCAGCATGTTTGCCAGAGACATGGGCTCCCTCAGTAATCCATCCCACCATGCGCTGTGCAAAGCTAACAGAGATGCCTTTTGTAGCAGAGACACTGTGTGCCCTCAGAGAGCAGCTGACCTCCACTTTCTCAATGGGCATCACATGCAAATCTATGGTGTTAGGACCAGCAATAAGCCAGACTTGACCTTGTAAGGCTCCTCCTCCGTTCAATCTAATTTAATCTCCACATTACTTCTGCCACCAGTGACCCTTCACCCATATGACCATCAGTCAGAGGAGCAGATTTAGTCCATTCAGCCCCTCTTCCATTCTCCTAGCTTTTCCTTGTAATCCTTAACCCTCTTACTGATCAAGAGCCTATCAAAATCAATGTCAAATTAAGATTTATTACCGGAGTATGCATGTCACCATATGCTCCCTTGAGATTCATTTTCTTGCAGGCATTCACAGTAGAACAAAGCAATACAATTGAATTTACAACAAATCCATACATAGACCAATGTGCAAAAGAAGACAAATCATGCAGACCTTGAAAGTGAGTCTGTAGGTGGTGGAATCAGTTCAGTGTTGTGGTGAGTGAAGTTATCCACATCGGGTCAGAAGCCTGATGGTTGTAGAGTAATAACTATTCCTGAACCTGGCATCTGACGATGAAACACCTAATAAATTGGCTTTCACAGCCACCTGTGGTAACAAATTCCACTGACTCACCACCCACAGGCTTAAGTAATTTCTTCTCCTCTCAGCTTCAAAGCATTGTTCCCTGCTTGTTCCTTCAAAGACTGTGCTTTTCCCATCCTCTGAAAGTATTCAAAGTCCCTGTTTCCCCCACCCTCTGAAAAGAGAAATGTTCCACCAGTGCTATAGGCCAGTTAGGCTGACTTCAGTGATTAAGAAGATTTTGGAGAGCGATCCCTGTAGTACACCAGCTGTCTCTCTGGTCAAACAGAAAATGTCACATGTACACTCATTAATGCAAACATCTAATCAGCTGATCATGTGGTAGCAACTCAATGCATAAAAAGAGGTATGATCAAGAGGTTCAGTTGTTGTTCAGACCAAACATCAGAATGGGGGAGCTTTGACTGTGTGATGACTGTTGGTGCCAGATGGGGTGGTTTGAGTGTGTCAGAAACTGCTGATCTCCTGGGATTTTCACGCACAACAGTCTTGAGAGTTTACTGAGAATGGTGTGAAAAACAAAAAAAATGTCCAGTGAGTGGCAGTTCTGTGGGTGAAAATGCCCTGTTAATGAGAGAGGTCAGAGAAGAATGGCCAGACTGGTTCAAGCTGACAGGAAGGCAACAGTAACTCAGATAACTATGAATTACAACAGTGGTGTGTAGAACAGCATCTCTGAATGCACAACATGTTAAAAACTTGAAGTGGATGGGCTACAGCAGCAGAAGACCACAAATGTACACTGTGGCCACTTTATTAGTTACAGGAGGCATCTAGTAAAGTGGCCACTGAGTGTATCCCTATGTATTCCCATATATTCCTACCCCCTGTTCCCTGTTATCCAGGTAGTCTTTTACCCTCGCTAATTTGTTACCCTCCACATCACCTGCCTTTAGTTTTCACAATAGCCTCTGAAGTGTCAAAAATACCTTTAGATTTGGAGAGATATAGAATGGAAACAGGCCCTTTAGCCTACTAAATCCATGCTGACAATTGACCATCTACTAAGCACACATCCTGATGTATTCACTGCCCATAATCCCACCAACTACTTCTAGATGTAACCCCTCCCCGCACTCAGGGCAACTATAGTGGCCAATTAACGCTCTTACTTTCACATCTCTGGAATTTTGGAGGCAGCCAGCGCACCATGGGAGACCCACATGGTCACAGAAAGAACAGGCAAACAGAAGCAGGAGTTGGCCGCTCCGCTCATCAAACCGATGCCACTGTTCAGGATGATCATAAACACAAGAGATTCTACAGATGCTGTAAATCTAGAGCAACACACACAAAATGCTGGAAATAACTCAGCAGGTCAGGCTGAGGGGAATAAACAGTCGACATATCAGGCCAGATGATCATACTGGCCTCAACTCCTGTGCAAACTCTTGTACTTTAGGCTCCTGAACCAGCGTGGATAACTTCATTCACTCACAGCAAGTATAAACTGATTCCACAACCTACAGGCTCACTTTCAAGGACTCTACAGCCCATGTTCTCAGTATTATTTTTCATCATTTGCATAATTTGTCTTCTTTTGCAGAATGGTTATTTGTTATGGGAACTGAAAGGTCTGAAGATAGATCAGTCACCTGGACCAGATGGACTACACCCCAGGGTTGTGAAAGGGGTGGCTGAAGAGATTGTGGAAGCATTAGAAATTATCTTTCAAGAATCACTAGATTCTGGAATGGTTTCAGAGGAATGGAAAATTGCAAATGTCACTTCACACTCTAAGAAAGGAGAAAGGGAGAAGATAGGAAATTATAGGCCGGTTAGGCTGGCCTTAGTGGTTCGGAAAAGTTTGGAGATCTGTATTAAGGATGAGCTTTTGGTACTTGGAGCTGCATGATTAAGTAGGCCAATTTCAGCATGGATTCCTTAAGGTGAAACTTTGCCTGACAAATCTGGTAGAGCCCTTTGAAGAAATAACAAGCAGGATAGACAGAGGAGAATTGGTGGATGTTGTGTACTCCCGATTTTCAGAAGGCGTTTGACAAGGTGCCTAACATGAGGCTGCTCAACAAAATACAAGCCCTTGGTATTACAGGAAAGATACTGGATAGAAGATTGGCAAAGAGTGGGAATAAAGGGGGCCTACTCTGACTGGCTGCCAGTGACTAGTGGTGTGCTGAAGGGTCGGTCTTGGGACAGCTTCTTTTCACATAATATAGATGATAGAAGGATAGGTGGGGCAGATAGTGTTGAGGGAACAGGGAGGCTACAGAAGGACTTCGACAGAATGGGGGAATGGTCAAAGAAGTGGCAGATGGAATATAGTGCATGAAATATATAGTCATGCACTTTGGTAGAAGGAATAAAGGTGTTGACTATTGTTTAAAGTCTGAGGTGCATAGAGACTTGGGAGTCCTTGTGCAGGATTCTCTAAAGGTTTAACTTGCAGGTTGAGTCAGTGGTGAGGAAGGCAAATGCAATGTTACCATTCTTTTATACAGGACTAGAAAATAAAAACAAGGTTGTAATGCTGTAGCTTTGTAAGGCATTGGTCAGGCTGCACTTGGAGTACTGCAAACAGTTTGGGCCTCATATCTAAGAAATGATCTGCTAGCATTGGAGAGGGTCCAGAGGAGGT
Source organism: Hemitrygon akajei (assembly GCF_048418815.1). Taxonomy (NCBI): domain Eukaryota; kingdom Metazoa; phylum Chordata; class Chondrichthyes; order Myliobatiformes; family Dasyatidae; genus Hemitrygon; species Hemitrygon akajei. The sequence goes on along the minus strand of NC_133151.1, from coordinate 12,830,177 downwards.
TCATGAGAATGATTTTGGGAATGAAAGGGTTAAAGTGTGAGGAGTGTTTGAAGGCTCTGGGTGTGTATTCACTGGAGTTTAGAAGAATGGGGGGGGGTGTAATCTCATTGAACCCTATCGAATATTAAAAGGCCTAGATGGAATGGATGAGGAGAGCATGTTTCCTATAGTGGGAGTGTCTAGGGCCAAAGTGTACAGCCTCAGAATAGAGAGACCTCCATTTAGAATGGAGATGAGAAGGAATTTCTTTAGCCAGAATGTGGTGAATCTATGGAATTCATTGTCATGGATGCCTCTGGTGGGCAAGTCATTGGGTATATATAAGGTGGAGGTCAATAGGTTCTTGGTTCATCAAGAGAGGAGGCAGGAGAATGGGGTTGAGAGGGATAATAAATCTACCATGATGCAATGACAAAGCAGACTCGATGGGCCAAATGGCTCGCTTCTGCTCCTATGCCTTGTGGCCTGATATTCATAAATTCGATTGTAGTTCTTTGTTTTCCTGTGAATGCCTGCAAGAAAATGAAATGAATCTTAAGGTAGTACATGGTGATGTATAAATACTTGGATAATCAGTTTACTTTGAACTTCAAAATTGACACTGGTGGTGCCTGAGGTTAGGAATGAACTGTGGTCTCTGCTGCTGTTGGACAGTAGTCCTACTAGCTGTGCAACCCCAAAGTTGATTTCCTGTTCACTAAACCACACCAACTTTACCACAGTTTTGTTTTCTGCACGCCCTGCATGAATTTTTCAGCAATGTTTCCCAACATTTTCTTTGCAACAGATATTGGGCTAACAGCCCCGTGGTTACCTTCGTTCCCATTTGGAACAGTGAACTGTTGGGAGTTGCTATTCAGTCTGAGCCATAAAGGATGAATATACTGAGCTGGATAGAGCTCTGGATGATTATCTTCGCAAAAGGATTTAGAATGAGGTTGAGTAACAGACCCTTAACAAAAGGCTGTAGAGAGTGACTCTGGCAATCCAAGGCAGAGTGATCTGATTGGCTTTGTCACATGCAAGCACCTTATAGCTATGAACAATTAAAGTGACAGTCTATGGTATACTGTCTGCTTTCCTAGCAAAAAAAACCCACGCTGTACAGTTTGAAAGAAGTTGGGCCGTTTTTGTTCACATTCCATTTCCTCTGCTCTTTAAATGGACAGATTTCTTATTGGACTCTTAAATCCAGGAACACTCCTCCTCGCCTCAAGTCAGAGGTTGAAACAGAAAATAAGGGGATTGCTGGGCAGCATGGCTGGAAGGGCCAGGCAGATCTACTCCATGTTGTATTTCAATAAGTAAGAAACTTGCACACAGCAAAGGGCATACTGGCCCTGGACAGTAATGGAAAGAGATCCATGGGAGAGGGTAAAAATAAACTCAAGCATCTAACATCACGTTGGCTATTTGGAGCAGAAGTATTGGACGGGACACTGGGTACAATTCCCCTGTTTGTCCTGTTGTGCCTGAGGGATGAGTGTAGGCGGGGCCTCTGACAGTACCACAGGGTCTTGGTACTGCTCCGAGATCACTGGCCTGGATCAGGAAATGAAATACCCCAGAAGGGCACAGAGATCAGAGATGAATTGCTGGATCTGGGGGAAAGGAGTGGAGAGGGATAGAATGGGGGAGAAATTCAATGGGCTGAGTGGTGTATCCCTTTGACCTTTGGTTTGGAGTCTTAGCCTCAAACTGCACTGCGACATGGTGACGCTTCCCGAGATGTTTCATACTTGTCCATCTAGGTGGTGGAAGATACTGGTGAAGCGAGCAGAAGCATGTCTACAGAGGGAGGTTTGGAGCTGACTGCAGAGAGATTTGGGGGGGGGGGGGAATTCTAGAGCAAAGGACCTGGACAGCCAGTGGTGGAACAGGGGATCTGGAACATCACAGCACCTCCCCATCCATGTGGGAACTTCATTCCCCCACCAGGGGAAGCTGGAGATCCAGTAGCAGCAGCTGTACTGGTGAATTTTATTCTAATTACAAGTGCCCCACCTCACCACCTCTCCCTGGGTGCAGAAGCTGACAACGGGAGCAAAGGCGCTTTTGTATCAGGTCAGTGAGGGACCACGTGCTGCTTTATCTCTGCCCCTCTCTGAGTTACGACACAGATCTTTGCTCTTTTGTTCTTCCAGGCCGACAGTTGACTATCTTCAACAGCCAGGCCTCCATCCGAATTGGAGGGAAGGACTATGGCCGCCCTTTCCAAGGCCAGGTGGCGGGCCTCTACTACAACGGCTTGAAGGTGCTGACCTTGGCGGCCGAGAGTGACCCCAATGTCAAGGTGGAGGGCAACCTGCGGCTGGTGGGGGAGGTGCCCTCGGTCATCACCACTGAGACCACGGCAACCACGCTGCTGGCAGACATGTCCACCACCATCATGGAGACCACCACCACCATGGCCACCACCACTACACGGCGAGGCAGGTCGCCCACCATGAACGACAGGATCACTCAGGTGAGCAGGGATGTAGCCCTTGGAGGGTGGGGGTGGGGCCTTCTGATGGTCAGTACCTGGAACAATCAGCAGTACTCAAACGGGTCCCACATGTGCTCTTCCACTGACATTCAGCTCCTCTTCACAATGACGCATTCATTTGCATTGCTGCTCAGGTAGATTTAGGAAGGATGTCCACCCATCTCTAACCTTGTGTGTTCAAATCGACCCCCAGTGTGTAACATGCTCTCATCAGGTTGTGGGTTTCTCAGTGTCTATCGGGTTCCTGTTCCCTCTCTGTCTCCATTCCTTGCATCCGGGATTGTGTGGATGTTTGGTCTGGTTAAGACTAGAAGAAAACTGGGCCTTGCCAAGGTGCATGAAATTAGGAAGACGTGTTTGTGTTTCTCTTGGAACAGTTTGCTCCCAAATGTTACCAAGGTGGGGAAGTATTTGTAATGTGGTTATTGTTGTGAAGCAGGAAAGACGGACCCTCATTGTGCACAGCAAGATCACATTAAAGAGGAGATGACTGGATTAGGTGTTGTCTGGTGATGCTGGTTTAAGAATAAACGTGACCTCCCAGGGTCAAATTCTGTGCAGTCATGTGTATTCACTCCAGACAGGCAGGACTCTTTGACACCTCAGATATCCACACCTCTGACAAGGCACTGGAACTGAGGCCGAGAGTTTTATCCTGGAGTGGGACTTGAATCTGGTGTCTCTGGGGAGAGAGGGCTTCCCACAGATGCCACGTTTGTCATTCCTTCACAGCTGGTGTCCTGTGGGATACGGGCGCAGCCTGAATCTCAGTGTATATATAGTTAGGGTGCCTAAGATGTTTGCATGTGCTGTAGTAATTTTATGTATTAACTACTGCAAACAAAAACAAATTTCATGACTTATGTGAGAGATGATAAAACTGATTCTGATATGGGTCTCTATTGTGGACTGAGAGTGGGAAGGGGACAGGGTGAGGGAAAAGAGGAAGGATGAGGGGAGGGAGCAGGAAGCACCAGAGAGGCATTCTGTAATAATCAATAAACCAATTGTTTGGAATCAAATGACCTTCCTTGGTGTCTCAGGGCTGGGTGTGTCTGCACCCACAACCTCTACCCTTGCTACTGGCACTCCTTCTCTGTCACGTCCCACAGCAGTCCACCCTCACCATTTCCAATACCCTTTGCTCCCACCAGATTTACAAACTCGCTCTCCTTTCCACATTGACAAATACAGTACTGTGCAAATGTCTTAGGCACCCTAGCTTTATATGTACGCCTAAGACTTCCGCACAGTACTCTCAGCCATGCGTCTGGGAGGATGTGAACGCAATCACGTTAACTGTCCTGTCTGCTTCATCGCAGACACGGACTGGTAATAATGGCATTATCTGAGCTGGGGTGATGTGGCAGTTACTACATTCTCACCATTGTTCCAATAGGGTGTAAAACCAAGAGGCTTTCTTGTCCACTAGCACAACAGATCCACAAAGGAAAGCACGTTTCACAAAGGAAAAGAAGGCCGTGATTGTGCTGGAGTTGTACAGCTGAGAAACAGGCTGTTTGGCCCACAAAATCTAGGCTGACCATTATGTCTATATACTCTGATCCCACTTGCCTACATTAATTCAAGTTCAAGTTTAATTATTATTCAGCCATGCGTGTATACCCATGAAAAGAGCCAAATGAAACAGCGTTACTCCAGTGCCAAGCTGTAAAACACAGTACCAACAGTCACAAGGCACAAAGAGCACATATAGGATATCAGTAAAATACAGTCACACAAAAAAAAGTCCAAAACCGTGAGTCCATGAAACACAAGAGAACTTGTCTTCTGCTAAGTGAACAGTTGGGGGCAGCACTGGCTCCAGTTGGGATGCCTCGTACCACACAGCCTCCAGTGGAGCATAATGACTCCAATGCCTCTCCTGGGTGGCTGTAAACAGCCTTCTCCTCTGGCTGCTCATTTCAGACACCAACCACTCTGTGTGGGGAAAGAAAGGAACCCTTCAGATTTCCTTTAACCCTGCTTCCCATCATCTTAAATCTATGCCCTCTCATTTTAAACATTCCTACCTTGGGAAACAGACACTGTCTATCGACCCTACCTATGGCACACACAGTTTTATTTTTCCTCTGTCATGTCACCTCTACCTATGTCCACATTTTCAGGGAACTGTGTACTTGTACCCTTCGATCTCACTGTTCATTACATTAAATATTCCTTCTTCACTTTCAGCCTTGATGGGATATCTTGTCCTGAAACATTGACTGTTTATTTACCTCCACAGATGCTACCTGGTCTGTTGAGTTCCTCCAGCATTTTTTGTGTGTTGCTTTGGATTTCCAGCATCTGCAGAATCTTTTGTGTTTAGAAATCACTCTGTCTGATCTGGCCTGATTTAATTTTAAAAAATGCATTTCCTTGCAATTGTCTGAATTAAATTCCAACTGTTGTTCCTTTGCCTTCTTCTAATTTATCCTTGTCTTTGCAAAGGAGCCCTTCCAATAACTTCCCCACCATTGATGTAAGGTTCATGGTATCCATGGCTTATTCCTGATGGCATCCTTAAATAAAGACACAGCGGTTGGCCATGGTTCCGAATCTGGCAAATGAAAATAAAACAGTCTTTGCCTAACTCCTCTTCCCTTGCTTCCCAAACATCCTAGGATCTGTCTGTTCTCATTCTGATGGTTTGTCCAACTATGTGTTTTAGAACTTCCAACACCACCTTCTTTGTAATGTTGATAGGATCCAGGATATCATCATTTCAGATTTTTCCCATTTCCGATAGTTCAACACATAGAATACTAACACAATCCTGTTTGAGAAGTTGCAGAACCTGGGCATCTGTACCTCCCTCTGCAATTGGATCTTCGACTTCCTAACTGGAAGACCACAATCTGTGCAGATTGGTGATAACATCTCCTCCTTGCTGACCATCAACTCTGGTGCACATAGTGGTGCACTTAGCCCACTGCTCTACCCTCTATAAACACATGACTGTGTGGCTAGGCATAGCTCAAATACCATCTATAAATTTGCTGATGATACAACTATTGTTGGTAGAATCTCAGGTGGTGATGAGAGGGCGTACAGGAGTGTGATATGCCAACTAGTGGAGTGGTGCCGCAGCAACAATCTGGCACTTAACATCAGTAAGACAAAAGAGCTGACTGTGGACTTTAGGAAGGGTAAGGCAAAGGAACACATACCAATCCTCATGGAGGGATCAGAAGTGGAAAGAGTGAACAGCTTCAAGTTCCTGGGTGTCAAGTTAACAAATTTCACATCACATGCCAGTGATAATAAACTGATTCTGATTCTGATAGAGTATCATGCTGATCTATAAAAGAACCCAGTCTCTCCCTAAATACCCTGTTGCTCTTCAGAGTATCTTTTAGAAATTCTTATGCAACAGGAGTCTCTTCTTATTCCCCTAATTTCCTTTTTAAGTCTACTCCTTCATCTCTTACTTAATTCCAGCTAACCCATCCCTCCTTAATCCCTCATCAGCCAACGTTCCCTCATTTGCCAGCCTTGCCCTTCACTCTATCAGGTATGTGCTGGTCCTGAATTCCTCCTAACCTTTTTTAAAAGCCTCCCACTTGCCATTGCTCTTCATGCAGCCTCCTCTACATTGGTAAGACCAAATGAAGATTGGGAGATCAGTTCATTGAGAACCTTTGTTACATCTGTCACACATCCAGGAGTTCTTGGTGGGCAGCCATTTTAATTCCAGTTAAGATCAGAAGACACAGGAGCAGAATTAGCCATTTGGCTCCTCAAGCCATCATGGCTGATCCATTTCCCTCTCAGCCCCAAACTCCTGCCTTCTCCCCATGTCCCTTCATGCCCTGACTAATCAAAAATCTATCAACCTCTGCTCTAAATATACCCAATGACTTGGCCTCCACAGCTACCCTTGGCAATGAATTCCACAGATTCACCACTTTCTGGCTAAAGAAATACCTCCCCATCTCCATTTCAAATGGCTGTCCCTCTATTCTGAGGTTGTGCCCTCTGGTTCTAGACTCACCCACTATAGGAAAAATCTTATACACATACACTCTACCTAGGCCTTTCAACATTGGAAATGTTTCAATGAGATCCCCCATCATTCTTCTAAATTCCAGTAAGTACAGGCCCACAGGCATCAAACCCTCCTCATACGATAAGCCCTTCAATCCCGGAATCATTTTTGTGAACCTCCTTTGAACCAACTCCAATGTCAGCACATCCCTCCTTAGATAAGGGGCCCATAACTGCTCACAATACTCCATGTGAGGTCTCACCAGTGCTTTATAAAGCCTCAACATTTCATCCTTGCTTTTATATTCTAGTTCTTTTGAAATGAATGATAACATTGCATTTGCCTTCTTCAACACTAACTTAACCTGCAAGTTAACCTTTAGGGAATTCCACACAAAGACTCAATTCCCTTTGCATCTTGGATTTTTGAATTTCTCCCTGTTAGAAAATAGTCTATGCTTTTATTCCTACTACAAAAGTGCATGGCCATACACTTCCTGACACTGTATTTCATCTGCCACTTCTTTGCCCTTTCTCCTAATTGGTCTAAGTCCTTCTGTAGCCTTTTTTCTTCCTCAACACTACCTGCCCATCCACCTACCTTTGTATCATGTGTCTATCCGGCTTGTTATTTCTTTAAAGAATTCCAACAGATTTGTCAGGCAAGATTTTCCCTTAAGGAAACCATGCTGACTATGGCCTCATTATCATCTGGCTCCAAGTATCTGAAATCTCATTCTTCACAATTGACTCCAGCATCTTCTGAAGTCAGGCTAACTGGCTGATTATTTCCTTTCTTCTGCCTCCCTTCCTTCTTGAAGACTGGAGTGACATTTGCAATTTCCCAGTCCTCCAGAACCATTCCAAAATCTGTTGATTTTTAAAAGATCATTACTATTGTCTCCACAATCTCTTCAGTCACCTCTTTCAGAATCCTGAGATGTAGACTATCTGGTCAAGTTTCCAAGCACCTTCTCCCTAGTAATAGCAACTGCATTTTCTTGTGACACTCCTAAACTTCCGGCATAATGCTAGTGTCTTCCACAGTGAGGAGCGATATAAAATATTCAAGAGTGTCAGGGTAGTGAGGTTTGTGCAGTGAAAATTACGACTGAGAAGGTGCTCAGGAAGCTTAATGGTCTGAGGTTGGATAAATCTTCTGGACCTGATGGAATGCACCCTCGGGTTCTGAAGGAAGTAGCTGGAGAGATTGCAGAGGCATTAATGATGATCTTTCAAGAATCAATAGATTCTGGCATTGTACTGGATGACTAGAAAATTGCAAATGTTACTCCGCTATTTAAGAAGGGTGGGAGGCAGCAGAAAGGAAACTATAAACCTGTTAGCCTAACATCAGTCGTTGGGAAGTTGTTGGAATCGATTGTTAGGGATGAGATTACGGAGTACCTGGAGGCACATGACAAGATAGGCCAAAGCCAGAATGGTTTCCTGAAAGGAAGATCCCGCCTCACAAACCTACTGCAATTCTTTGAGGAAATTACAAGCAGGGTAGAAAAAGGAGATGCAGTAGACATGGTGTACTTAGATTTTCAGAAGGCTTTTGACAAGGTGCCACACATGAGGCTGCTTAGCAAGATAAGAGCCCATGGAATTATAGGGAAGTTACTAGCATGGGTGGAGCATTGACTGGTCAGCAGAAAACAGAGAGTGGGAATAAAGGGATCATATTCTGGCTGGCTGCCGGTTACCAGTGGAGTTCCACAGTTGGGACCGTTAATTTTTACGATATATGTCAATGATTTGGACTACGGCATTAAGGGATTTGTGGCTAAATTTGCTGATGATACAAAGATAGGTGGAGGAGCGGGTAGTACTGAGGAAACAGAGAGCCTGTAGAGAGACTTCGAGAGTTTAAGGGAATGGGCAAAGAAGTGGCAAATGAAATACAATGTTGGAAAGTGTATGGTCATGCACTTTGGTGTAAAAATATAAATGGGCAGACTATTATTTAGATGGGGAGATGCAAAAAGACTGGCAGTCCTTGTGCAAGATACCCTAAAGGTTAACCTGAAGGTGAGTCACTTGAAGGTGAATGCAATGTTGGCATTCATTTCTAGAGGTAATTAATATAAGTGCAAGGATGTGATGTTGAGGCTCTATAAAGCACTCGTGAGACCACACGGGGTATTGAGTGCAGTTTTGGGTTCCTTATCTTAGGATATACTGACATTGGGGAGGGTTCAGAGAAGATTCAGGAGAATGATTCCAGGAATGAGAGGTTTACCGTATGAGGAACATCTAGCAGCTCTTGGCCTGTATTCCCTGGAGTTCAGGAGAATGAGGGGGGATCTCACAGAAACATTCCAAATGTTAAAAGGCCTAAACAGGTTAGATATGGCAAAGCTATTTTCCATGGTAGGGGATTCTAGGACAAGAGGACATGACTTCAGGATTGAAGGATGTCCTTTTAGAACTTAGATGCAGAGAAATTACTTTAGTCAGAGGGTGGTAAATCTGTGGAATTCGTTGCCATGAGTGGCTGTGGAAGCCAAGTCATTGGGTGTATTTAAGGCAGAGATAGACAGGTTCTTGATTAGCCAGAGCATCAAAGGGTATGGGGTGAAAGCAGGGATGTGGGGATAACTCGATTAAGTGGATCAGTCCATGATTGAACGGCGGAGCAGAGTCAATGGGCTGAATGGCCTACTTCTGCTCCTAATTTTTTTTGGTCTTACGGACTAAAATTCTTAATTCTTTCCATTCCCACCCTGACATGTCCATCCACAGCCTGCTCCACTTCATGTTGAGACTTCACAGGTTAGGGGAACAGCTCCTCACATTCCACCAGTCTGACAGCATCAACATTTCTAATGCATCTCTAACTTCCGATGGCAACTGCTCCTGCATTCCCCCTTTGTTTTCCCTCATAGTACCAGACCCATCACCTCTCCTCTTTTCACTCTCCAGCTCTCTTAATCTTTCCATCACCCACTCATTTTTCTCTTCCCTTTATTCTAAGATCCACTGTCCTTTCCTGTCGGATTTCATTTCCCGCAGCCCTCTGTCACTTCCATCTACCACCTCCCAGCTTCTTACATCCCCACACTCCACTGACTCCTGCCTACTACGTGCCACTCACCTGGATCCTGTAGTTCTTGCGACAACCCTTCTGCTACCTTTTCATACAGACCATCTCCCTCTTTCTTTTCAGCACTAATAATGGGTCAGCACCTAGAACATAGTCTGTCCATTGATGCTGCCTGATCCTCGGAGATCCCCCAGCACCCAGAAAATAGACTGTCCATTGATGTTGCCCGATCCTCAGAGATCCCCCAGCACCCAGAACATAGACTGTCCATTAATGCTGCCTGATCCTCTGAGTTCCCCCAGCATTTTGAGTGTTAAGTGCAATCAGCTTTGTACATTGAAACATACAGTGAAATGTGCTATTTGTGTTAAATCAAATCAGCGAGGATTGTGCTGGACAGCCCACAAGTGTCGCTATGCTGTTTGTGCAAACTTTGCACTGTTGTGCAGTGTAGCACCACGTAGTAACATCGTCTGGACCTGAGGTCCATAACTAACTCAGTCACAATCTCTAGACCCAACCCATACATGAACACATGAACCACTTGGTCAACCTCATTTCCTAAGAGGAGAATGAGTATATCACCTTCTTTAGCAGACTCATTTACATATTGTTTCAGAAAATTTTCTGGACACAGCACATTTCCGCTCCCTCCCCCATCAAATCCCTCAGCCTTAAGATTACCCAGTCAATGTCAAGCTAGAATCACTTACCATTACAACCTTATTATTCTTATATCTGTCTCAGATTTCCTGACATACTTGCTGCTCTAATTCCCACTGACTAATGAGAGCCACCTATTGTATAATCCCTTCAAAGTGATCACCACCTTCTTATTTTAGAGTTCTACACACATGACCTCACTGGACATCCCCCCCTCGGGATCTCCTTTATAAGTTTTGCTCTGATTGTGACATTGTATAACCCTTGAATAGGAAATTAGCTAAACATTAACTTTGCTAAATTTATTTTTTCTAAGCTTCCTTAGACATTACATACGAACCATTCAGCTGTTCTGTGTGAGGCAAGGAGTCATGGGCTTTTGATGCACAACTGATACTATCTTCTGTTCAAGTACACAAGCTGATATGGCTGGAATTGTGTTGTTATCTGACTTTTCTCAGGTACTGTGATATGGAATTCAATCTCTTTTCTTCAATTATGTGTTTCTATTTTTTATTTATTGAGATAGAATACAGAATAGGCCCATCTAACCCTTTGAGCTGCACACCCAGCAATCCTCCGATTTAATCGTGGCCTAATCACAGGACAATTTACAGCGACCAATTAACCTACTAACCAGTGTGTCTTTGGATTGTGGGAGGAAACCGGAACACCTGGAGGAATCTCACTCTGTCATGGGGAGGCAGCAGTAGAAATTGAACCCTGGTTCGTGATCCCTGTTGTGCGCGATCCCATTGTCTGTTTACAATGAGCCTTCACGAGGACTAGAAAATTATCATTGGCTCTCAGACAAAACTCAACAAGGACCCTTTGACGTGGTTGCATTGTCCACCTTCACAATGGTAAGATTTATTTGAAACCTTGTTCTGGACTCTCAACAGACTAACATTATTCATCATGCCCAACTTACACATCCTTCATCAGGGACAATTTGAAACTTCGGCTATAAAATGCCACTTTGGACATTTATCCTGAATCAGTTCAGCCCTTGGATGTAAGTTCATATGTCAGAAAGGTGGTACAGGAGCTGAAGGTGTACACTCAACAATCCAGGAACAGCTTCTTCCCCGCTGCTATCTAATTTCTGAATGGGCATTGAACCCATAAACAGTACCTCATTACTTTTTTTTATTTCTAAACTTCTTATTTAATTTATTTAATTCACACTTTTTCCTTATTATGTATTGCATTGTACTGTTGCTGCAAAGACAACAAATTTCAGGACATATGCCAGTGACAATAAACTTGATTCTGATTCTGTTATAACTGGTAATTCTGCTATGACTGGAGGTGGTCATCCCCCAGTAGTACACTGGCTTTTGTCTTCTGCCTTGTTACATCAGAACCTTTGTGAAAATATCCATGGTCTTGTTGGACACCATGATCTGGTGGTATGATTGTACTGAGGTTGAATTTCCCATCTGTCTGATTTAAGGGCTGTTGTGGCTGGGATTACTATTTTGGATATAGAATTGCTCGGGGAGGGGGTGGGGGTTGATATCTGTTGCTCAAAGTAACTTCCTGAGGGAGGCTGGTGAAAACATTTGTTCAAAATTAATATCTTTCTCTTTGCACGTCATTCTGTCCAGCTGATAATAATGTCCAATATGTGGTTTGAGGTGTCAGACACAAGTTTCAGGGTTGTGTCACAGAGAACAAGTATACTCAGTGGCCACTTTATTAGGTACACCTGTACACCTGCTTATTAAGGCAAATATCTAATCAGCCAATCACGTGGCAGCAGCTCACTGCATAAAAGCATGCAGATATGGTCAAGAGGTTCAGTTGTTGTTCAGATCAAGCATCGGAATGGGAAGAAATTGATCTAAGTGACTTTGTGATCGTGGAATGATTGTTGCTGCCAGACGGGAAGATTTGAGCATCTCAGAAACTGCTGACTCCTGGGATTTTCATGCACAACAATCTCTAGAGTTTACAGAGAATGATGTGAAAAATAAAAAAAAACATTCAGTGAGTGGCAGTGAAAACGCCTTGTTAATGAGAGAGGTCAGAGGAGAATGGCCAGACTGATTCAGAGTGAGAGGAAGGTGACAGTAACTCAAACAACCACGTTACAACAGTGCGTACAATCTCTGAGTGCACCACATGTCAAACCTTGAAGTGGCAGGTCTCCAGCAGCAGTACAGTCAGTGGGCACTTTATTCAGTATGTGTGCCCAGTTTGCCTAAAAATCCCATTTTCCTGCCAATTCATTGCACCTCCATTTTTCATTATCTTACCCAGTGCGGATATTAAATCTGATAAAACCCAGATTATCATTAAGTAGTGCCTCAGAGTGGCCATGCCTTCTACCTCTTGGCCTCATCCCTGGCTTTTTGCAAACTACTGGTGTCCAATTTCAATCCAAACCTTGATTTACTTCACTTTTACATTATGGTGATGTTATCATTTGAGAATCTTCTTAAAGTTGCCAAAGTTTCCTCCTTCAGAGTAGAAGGATGTGTGGGTTAAGTTCCCAACATTCTTGTCCATTGTTGACTGAGAAGTTTGTGGTCACAGTTTAACTTGGTGCAAGTGTTGATTTCCCTTTTTCTACAGACATTAAATGTGATGATGCAACAGGTCCAGCTACATGTAGAACTTCATTTTGCCAGGTCTGTTAAAGATGTTGAACTGAACCAGAGTCGGGTTTATTATCACTGAAAGGCATTGTGAGATTTATAGCAGTGGTGGTACAGTGTAATATCTACAAAATACTGTTAGTTTCAATAAGAAATATATAAAAATATAAATCAGTAGTGCAAAAAAGAGCAAAGCAGTGAGATAGTGTACATGGGTTCATTGTCCATTCAGAAATCTGATGGCGGAGGGCAAGAAGCTGTTCCTGTGTGTGTCTTCAGGCTCTTATACCTCCTCCCTGAGGTCAATGAGGTCATGTCCTGGGTGGTGAGGGCCCTTCATGATGGATGCCACGTTCTTGAGATATCACCTTTTGAAGATGTCCTTGATGCTGAGGAATCTAGTGCCCATGATGGAGCTGACTGAGTTTGCAACCCTCTGCAGCTTTATCTGCTACTGTGCAGTGGCCTCTCCAGACCAGGTGGTGATGCAGTCAATCTGAATGCTGTACGAACATCTGTAGAGTCTTCAGTAACATACCAAATGTTGGACATGAGTCATCACTACGTACTGTTATGAACCCCATAACTGGGTCACTTACCAGCAAAGATAGAGAGGTCCGCTGAAGTCTGATGGTACCATTTTTAAACGTTTTTATTTATAAAGGGGCACAAAAGTAAGGTTAATACAAACATTCAGATAATATACGTCGTCAATACTCAATCTAAAGCACGGGTATAGTAATAATCAACAATTCGAAGTAGCTCTATAGTTTGTCTAGGGGTAAAACTATTGACCGATGGAAATATAAAAAGTCTCGCCAGTTCATGAAGGCTTTAGCCGTTTGAGGGACCGCTGGGTGTTCATGGGTTGGAGAGAGAAAATAAACTTGCCAGCCTGTTGGACTCAAATCGTAGAATCGGGACTGTGAGTTCCCCGTTGTCAGTTCGGAATCCTTTTCGGGGTTATTAGCCACTCGATTCCCTAGCTAGGGGATCCAAATCACACGTGGCTCCCGAGCAGCTTCCCGTTCTTACGGGAGCTATGAGCGATGGTGTCTCCGTCTGGTGTGTGGCTGGAGTACCGCCTCCTGCAGTCTCCGTTTTATCATGGCTGGCAGATTTGTAAATGTCAATCAAGGTAGGGTGATACAATCCCCACCCCACATTGCCCGAGGGGGTCCATGTCCCTGATAGCTGGCACGTACTATAGAGTTCACACAGTTGCCTCTAAGAACAATGGTCAAATCCGTTGCATTGTCTTTCATTTCCTGGGTCCAAAACCCGAATTAATAGCGATCTTGCAATTCTCCGGAAGGAGGGGGCTGGTCCCGCACCCTTCAGCCCCTCAGAGCTGTGGTACATTCATAACACCCCCTTTATTCAAAGCGTTTTCACCAGCGATGAAAACGAAGTGGCACAGAGTCTTACAGGATTTTAGAATCTAACACAATACACAAGCTTTCCGTGTCACTACAGAGCTATACAGTCATACATTTAATTCAGCATCTAAACAGGTAACGAGTCCAGTGGCACTTCCTTTAATATTTTTTTGTTTCTCTTGTACCTGACTAAAGGCTGGTAGCATCAGATTTCAACTTAACAGGCAGGTTCCAAGGGGGTAGTCTTTGTTATTCACATGCTTTGTCAAAATCCCGTACTGCCAGTTTTCCTATTTAAAATGGCGCCCCCATTAACCATCACCTTTTTTTCGGTGAGTTTCTACGGGAGGAACTCGAGTAGTTTGGCGGAGTAAACTCCCGTCCGCCTTATTCATAGGAGTTCTCGTATCAACACTGGATCCCAGACCTAATTCATTCCTATCCAATTCTTTAGTTTTAAGCAAGTTGCTATTTTTCTCTTCAGGACCCGTCATGCTGTTAGTTTCCAATCTAAGATCTGCAAGCAATCCCGCTTTTTCCAGACAGCATGTCAAGTGCTGCCTGTTCACTCCACATCCTTGAATAACAATAGCGTGTGGGGCCCCGGCAGCTCTCGACTTACTCTGTAAGCGAGCTGCCAGGTTTAAAATTTTTTCATTCGATTTGGGAACTACAAACTTTCCGTTCCCTTCAATAATAATGTTTATCCCCCCATGGTCGAGTTCCACTTTAAGGTTCACCACCCCTTCGTGTACAAACACCTGGGAACCCTCCCTTCCCCCAATTACCAGAGTTAACCCTGTCTTCACTGAACCCAGTCCATCTGACCCACAGGGACTGCATTCCTTTTCAACTGAATCAAATACCTCAGACTTTTTCTGAGCTCCATTACTAGGTTCAGTACCACGTGCATCCACATCTTGGACACACTCAAACGGGACATCTGCCTCTTCCAGGCTTTCAATACCTGTACCCTTTTCAAATTCTAAATTCCCCTGATCCTCCCAGTTCCTCTCTGGGCAACTCCCTTCCGGAGTAAATTCAACCCCGGGGCTGAAACAACATCATCTGCCAACCCAGCAGACATCTCCAAGGTAGTGGCATCCTTTTCATCTAGGACTGCCTTCATCTCATTATCGGGAACACCTTGATAACTCTCAACTTCTTCAAACAGGGCTGCCACTCCTGACAGATCATCCATGTCCAACTCTGGACCTTTTAACAGCTTTTTCCATTTCTCATCTTTATTTCCTACCTCTGGGACCTTTCTCTTCGCTAAGGGGAGATCTATCTGCTCTCCCTTACCCCCTTTTATGTTACTATTCCTCGTTTTACCACCCTCTAAACCCTCGTGGCACAGGGTCGGTAAAGATGTCTTGGCCAAATCAAAATTGGCCAATTTTAAACTGCTCCCGTTCTCAGCTGCCGATCTCGACAGGCTGCGAGTGACCGCGCATGCGGTATAGCTCGGGGACGCTATGGGCGGGGCCTCAACATGCACCGGTCGGCGGGTCATAGTCATGGTTGACCAAATCCTACCCCCGGCTAAATCGTTCCCAAGGAGGACGTCCACGTCAGTTCTCAGGAATTCTGATGGCACCCCTATTTCAACTGATCCATACACCAGCTCACAATCCAAAATGACCCTATGTAAGGACACCATTTCTGTCCATTTTCCTATTCCTCTCAGGGCTACCTCGCCCGTCTGAGGTCCGAATTGTAATACGTTACGGCTAAATAATGATAGCTCCGCCCCCGTGTCTCTCCAAATCCGTACGGGAATTGGTGGGTCCCCCTCCCTCACAGACACGGTTCCGTGTGACAGATAAATCTCAGACCCCTCGCACTCTCTGCTTACCCGGGACCCTCTTGCGGATTTTCTGATTACCACTGCACACCCGATAGGGACCACTGCTTTCCCTTTTTCTGGCTCCTTTCTCGGAGCAAAGCCCCTAGATGCAATATGTCCTCCCCTTCCACAATTAAAACAGGTCAAGCCTGGAAATCTCGGGCCGCCTGGCCTTTCCCCCTCAACCTTACCACTAGCTCCCGGCGGGACCTCTGCCTCAGCCGGCGGACTTTCTCGGTCGTTCCCACGGTCTCTCGGGGTACTTTTATTCGAGGGAAACTTTGTCTTGTGGGTTAGGGCATATTCATCTGCGAACCTAGCAATTTCCGAGAGGGACTTACTCGGCTTCTCATTCAAATACATCCGGATCTCCTCCGGAACACACCCTTTTAATTCCTCAATCAAAAATAACTCCCTGATACGTCCATAATCCCCGTCCACCTGTTCCGCGGTGCACCAACGGTCCAAGAGCACACCCTTTTCATGGGCTAGCTCGGTATACGTTTGATTCCACCCTTTTCGTAAATTTCTGAACCTTTGTCTATAAGCTTCAGGTACTAGCTCGTAACTCCGGAGAATGGCCTCCTTTACTTTGGCATAATTCTCCGCTTCCCCCTCCCTGACGGACAATGCCACATATGCTCGTTGTGCCTTCCCTTTTAACACACTTTGTAACAACTCCACCCACTGCTCTTTGGGCCACTTCTGATTTACTGCCACCTTTTCAAAAAGCAAGAAATAACTATCAACATCCAACTCTTCGAATGGAGGTACTACCCTCAACTCCCGACTAACATTAAACCTCTCCTCTTAATCTAACCCTGGATCTCTTCGCTCTTTCCTTAACTTCTCCATCTCCAAGTCATGTTCCCTCTGTTTCTCTTTCTCCTCATACTCTCTTTGCTTTTCAGCTCAGTCCTGCTCTCTTTCGGCCCGTTCCTTCTCTTTCTCGGCTCTTTCCTTCTCTTTCTCAGCTGCTTCTAGCTCTTTTAGCTGAATTTCATGCTGTCTTTGCCTCTCAGCTTGGTCCTGCTCTTTTTTCACCTCTAACCCCTTTAGTTGGAGCTCCTGGTCCCGTTCTTTCTCTCTCTCAGCCCATTCTTTCTCCTTCTCAGCTGCTTCCAGCTGCTTTATTTTAAATTCATGTTCCAACCTTAATTTCTCCAACTCTAACTGATCCGTCCCACTCGCTAGTGCCTTTTCAGGGATATTTTCCAACTCCTCAGCTGCAAACACCTTCTTCCCAATGTAATACTGAGTTATGACCCTTCGCACTTCCCGCTTTTTCATTGATGACCTCACCTCTGTGAGGCTTAACCCCTTCGCCAGATTTACCAAGTCTAATTTTGTAGCGGCCTCTAGCACCCCCAGAGTCGGGTCTTTCATAAATTCATCCACATCCATCTTTGCTGGTTTCCCGTCTGGCTACCCGCATACCAGATCCAAATTTTTTGACTTACAAACCCAATTCACTGACCTCCCAATTTGGTATCAAATCCCGAGACGAGGCCCCACATTGTTATGAACCCCATAACTGGGTCACTTACCAGTAAAGATAGAGAGGTCCGCTGAAGTCTGATGGTACCATTTTTAAATGTTTTTATTTATAAAGGGGCACAAAAGTAAGGTTAATACAAACATTCAGATAATATACATCGTCAATACTCAATCTAAAGCACGGGTATAGTAATAATCAACAATTCGAAGTAGCTCTATAGTTTGTCTAGGGGTAAAACTATTGACCGATGGAAATATAAAAAGTCTCGCCAGTTCATGAAGGCTTTAGCCATTTGAGGGACCGCTGGGTGTTCATGGGTTGGAGAGAGAAAATAAACTTGCCAGCCTGTTGGACTCAAATCGTAGAATCAGGAATGTGAGTTCCCCGTTGTCAGTTCGGAATCCTTTTCGGGGTTATTAGCCACTCGATTCCCTAGCTAGGGGATCCAAATCACACGTGGCTCCCGAGCAGCTTCCCGTTCTTACGGGAGCTATGAGCGATGGTGTCTCCATCTGGTGCGTCGCTGGAGTACCGCCTCCTGCAGTCTCCATTTTATCATGGCTGGCAGATTTGTAAATGTCAATCAAGGTAGGGTGATACAATCCCCACCCCACATTGCCCGAAGGGGTCCATGCCCCTGATAGCTGGCACGTACTATAGAGTTGCAATTCACTCAGGTGCCTCTAAGAACAATGGTCAAATCCGTTGCATTGTCTTTCATTTCCTGGGTCCAAGACCCGAATTAATAGCGATCTTGCGATTCTCCGGAAGGAGGGGGCTGGTCCCGCACCCTTCGGCCCCTCAGAGCTGTGGTACATTCATAACAGTACCGTGTTGTATGACGTGGGCGATAATGGTCTTCCTTCTGTCTTTAAGACCCTCTTCACGCTGTTCTTCTCTTTTCTCTATCCATGACTATGATTGACCCTGGCAAATCTTGCTACAGAAGTAGTTTGCCATTGCCTTCTTCTGGGCATTGTCTTTAAAAGACAGTGACTCCAGCCAAATCAATACCCTTCAGCGATTGTCTGCCTGGCATCAGTGGTCGCATAACCAGGACTTGTGATCTGCACCAGCTGCTCATACGACTATCCACCACCTGCTCCCATGGCTCCATGTGACTCTGATCAGTATTGGGGGTGGGGGAGAGTTAAGCAGGTGCTACACCTTGTCCAAGGGTGACCTGCAGCCTTGCAGAGGGAAAGGGCACCTTACACCCCCTTTGGTAAAGGCATTTCTCCACCTTATCACCCCGGGAAGTGAATTATGTATTTCTTTGGGGGAGGGAACATCATAGTAGTACTGTGATTAGTGCAATGTTGATCATTGATCGGGGATCGATTTCCGCTGCAGTCAGTAAAGAGTTTGTATGTTCTCCCCTTGACTCTATGGGTTTCCTCCCCCATTCCAAAGATGTCAGGTGAGAGTTAGTGAGCTGTGGGCATGCTATGTTGGCTCCAGAGGTATGGTGAAACTTGCGGGCCGCCCCCAGCAGAATCTTTGGACTGTGTTGGTTGTTGATGCTGAATGACACATTTCGCGGTTTGGTTCAATGTTTCAACATACATATAAAAGCTTATCTTTCTTTGTATGTCACATATTAATTGACTGGAGATCATTTCATCAACACTCCACTGCCTTACCCTCTTGCTATCACTGGATATTACATTGGACTGTGCATTCCTGGGCCATTTTCACAGCAACATCAATCTCTCATTTTTTACTAAGTGTATTGCTGGGCATGGATTTAACGCACCCTGCAGTAGCTGTAGGCAAGAAACAGACGGGCACTGCGCCCAGAAACACTTTAAAAATTTCACCGTATTTGTGTACGAGTATTTCCTGGCATGTTTTTTCTGAGCATCTGGACTCAAATTGTCCCTCACTGTTTCTTTCAGCAATCCGTTCCTGGAAGCACAAACTGTAAATTAAATATTTTTGGTGTAATGTGGAGATATTAGACTGGGTTCCAGAGACAACCCCTGACAATAGGTGTTGCCTTCTTGTATTCTTTTGCAGCAGTATCTGTGCCTTTCAATACCACCTTCTCCTCACACAGCATTATCTACTCTGAAGACTTTCCATTCTGTGGTTGAAGGCTCTCCCAGGCTGCTTGTGTAACCCAGCCAAACAGAGGAATATTGCACAATGTTTAATTCTCCTGAGCTGTCTGAGGTTATCAGCACCTTGCTGTCTCTCATGGTACTGCTGATATCGTTATCTCTGTAATAAGAATGAGATCTACTCATTCACCAGCTTTGTCAATGTTTCAACACCAACACTCACCATCCCTGGAGTTTTGGGTTATGAATGGAATATTTAAATCAGTTAATAACACATGTGATATGATGATGTAATGTTACAAGAACAGTTTTCTATTCATTGATGTTGTTGTGAGTCCAGTTAACAATAAACTGGACTGGTCAAAGAACACTGAGGCTGTCTACAAGAAGGGTCTGAGGAGACTGAGGTCCTTTAACATCTGCTGGACGATGCTGAGGATGCTCCACGAGTCTGTGGTGGCCAGTGCTATCATGTTTGCTGTTGTGTGCTGGGGCAGCAGGCTGAGGGTAGCAGACACCAACAGAATCAACAAACTCTTTCGTAAGGCCAGTGATGTTGTGGGGTGGAACTGGACTCTCTGACGGTGGTGTCTGAAAAGAGGATGCTGTCCAAGTTGCATGCCATCTTGGACAATGTCTCCCATCCATTCCATAATGTACTGGTTAGGCACAGGAGTACATTCAGCCAGAGACTCATTCCACCGAGATGCAACACTGAGCGTCATAGGAAGTCATTCCTGCCTGTGGCCATCAAACTTTACAACTCCTCCCTTGGAGTGTCAGACACCCTGAGCCAATAGGCTGGTACTGGACTTATTTCCACTTGGAATAATTTACTTATTATTATTTAATTATTTATTGTTTTATATTGCTATATTTCTACACTATTCTTGGTTGGTGCGACTGTAACGAAACCCAATTTCCCTCGGGATCAATAAGGTATGTCTGTCTGTCCAAGTCCTTTCATCGCTCTGTTCCCAATGTGTGACCTCACTGCCCTTATCACCAGCAGTACTATATAGTGGTGTTGTCCATGGGATTGGGGGGGGGGGGGCGCTGCTGAACTCTTGGAGAAATCAGGAGCATCACATGACCTTGATCAAGGGGGCCAAGCAGGTGCTACACCTTGTCCAAGGGTGACCTGCAGGCTAACGGAGGGAAGGAGATATGAGATATTAAAAAAGTGAGGTAGTGTCCAAGGGTTCAATGTCCATTTAAGAATCAGATGGCAGAGGGGAAGAAGCTGTTCCTGAATCCCTGAGTGTGTGCCTTCAGGCTTCTGTACCTCCTATCTGATGGTAACAGTGAGAAAAGGGCATGCCCTGGGTGCTGGACGTCCTTAATAATGGACAGTGCCTTTCTGAAACACTGCTACCTTAAGATGTCCTGGGTACTTTGTAGGTCAGCAGCCAAGATGGAGCTGATTAAATTTACAATCCTCTGCAGCTCCTTTCGGTCCTGTGCAGTAGCCCCTCATACCAGACAGTGATGCCGCCTATCAGAATGCTCTCCACAGTACATCTATAGAATCCTCATCACATTCTACAGGGGTTGTATTGAGAGCATCCTGAGCAGCTGCATCACTACCTGGTTCAGAAATTGCACTATCTCGGATCGCAAGACCCTGCAGCAGATAGTGAGGTCAGCCGAAAAGATCATAGGGGTCTCTCTTCCTGCCATTAAGGACATTTACACTACATGCTGCATCCGCAAGGCAAACAGCATTATAAAGGACCCCACGCACCCCTCATACAAACTGTTCTCCCTCCTGCCATCTGGGAAAAGGCACCGTAGCATTTGGGGTCTCACAACCAGACTATGTAACAGTTACTTCCCCCAAGCTATCAGACTCCTTAATACCCAGAGCCTGGACTGACACCAACTTACTGCCCTATTGTCTTGTTTATTATTTATTGTAATGCCTGCGCTGTTTTGTGCACTTTATGCAATCCTGGGTAGGTCTGTAGTCTAGTGTAGTTTTTTTCTGTGTTGTTTTTTATGTAGTTCAGACTAGTTTTTGTACTGTTTCATGTAACACCATGGTCCTGAAAAAAGTTGTCTCGTTTTTACTGTGTACTGTACCAACAGTTATGGTCGAAATGACAATAAAAAATGACTTGACTTTGACTTGAGAATGTATTTGTGTATAGAATGTATGAGTGTATTTGTTGACATACCAAATCGCTTCAAACTCCTAATGAAGTATAATCACTGTCTTACCTTCTTTATAACTGCATCGATATGTTGGGACCAGGTTAGATCCTCAGAGATCCTGAAACCCATGAACTTGAAACTGCTCACTCTCTCCACTTCTGATCCCTCTATGAGGATTGGTATGTGTTCCTTCGTCTTACCCTTCCAGAAGTCCAAAATCAGCTCTTTCGTCTGACTGATGTTGAGTGCCAAGTTGTTGCTGCGACACCTGTTTGGCATATCCCGCTCCTGTACACCCTCTCGTCACCACCTGAGATTCTACTAACAATGGTTATATCATCAGCAAATTTATAGATGGTATTTGAGCTATGCCTAGCCACACAGTCATGTGTATACAGAGAGTAGAGCAGTGGGCTAAGCACACACCCGTGAGGTGTGCCAGGTTTGATTGTCAGCAAAGCGGAGATGTTATTTCCAATCTGCACAGATTGTGGTCTTCCGGTTAGGAAGTCAAGGATTCAGTTGCAGAGGGATGTACAGAGGCCCAGGTTCTGTAACTTCTCAATCAGGATTGTGGGAATGATAGTATTAAATGCTGAGCTATGGTTGATGAACAGTATCCTGGCATAGGTGTTTCTATTGTGCAGGTGTTCTATAGCATGTGAAGAGCCATTCAGATTGCATCTGCCATTGATCTATTCTGGTGACAGGCAAATTGCAATAGGTCCAGGTCCTTGCTGAGGCAGGAGTTCAGTCCAGTCATTACCAACCTCTCAAAGCAATTCGTCACTGTAGCACGAAGGCTGCAAGTGAACTGCTGATTTTTCGGAGTGAAGGGAGCTTTTTTACTACTCTGGTTAAAGAGAGGTGAGACTGCACAGGTGCGTGACATCAGCCAGCAGAGTGCAAAAGGTTTTAAAAGAAGACCACCGTATCAAGGGGGCAGCGTCGAAGCGGGCAACGGAGTGAGAGGCAGGCAGAGTAGTAGAGCTTTGGCTCAACGAGCTTAGGCGGTAATGGGACAAGGCAAGGTAGGAAGTATGTGTGTGAGGCCAGTTTTCTGTGCTCGGTGTCAGATGTGAGACGTCCTGGAGTCCCCCAGCCTCCCAGACGGCCATATCTGCACCAGGTGTGTGAAGCTGCAGCTTCTGAAGGACCGAGTTAGTGAACTGGAGTTGCAGCTCACTGACCTTCGCCTAATCAGGGAGAGCGAGGAGGTGATAGAGAGGAGTTACAGAGGAGTCACATGGGGTCCACGGGAGACAGACAAGCGGGTCACAGTAAGGAGAGGGTAGGGGAAGAGTCAGGTACTAGAGAGTACCCCTGTGGCTGTAACCCCTGACAATAAGTACTCCTGTTTGAGTACTGTTGGGGGGGGACAGCCTACCTGGGGGAAGCAACAGTGACCGTGCCTCTGGCACAGAGTCTGGCCCTGTGGCTCAGATGGGTAGGGAAGGGAAGAGGAATGCAATAGTGATAGGGGAGTCTATAGATAGGGGGTCAGACAGGCAATTCTGTGGACGCAGGAAAGAAACTTGGATGGTAGTTTGCCTCCCAGGTGCCAGGGTCCGGGATGTTTCAGATTGCGTCCAAGATATCGCATCCAAGGTCATGGTACATATCAGTACTGATGACATAGGTAGGAAAAGGGAAGAAGTCCTGAAAAAAGACTCCAGAGAGTTAGGAAGGAAGTTGAGAAGCAGGACCACAAAGGTACTAATCTCCTGATTACTGCCTGTGCCACGTGACAGTGAGAATAGGAATAGGATGAGGTGGAGGATAAATGCGTGGCTGAGGGATTGCAGCAGGGGGCAGGGATTTAGATTTCTGGATCATTGAGACCTCTTTTAGGGTAGGTATGACCTGTACAAAAAGGACAGGTTGCACTTGAATCCCAGGGGGACCAATATCCTGGCGGGGAGGTTTGCTAAGGCTGCTGGGGAGAGTTTAAACTAGAATTGTTGGGGGGTGGGAACCGAACTGAAGAGACTGGGGAAGACGAGGTTAGCTCACAAATAGAGAAAGCCTGTAGACAGTGCGAGAGGGAGGATAGGCAGGTGATAGAGAAGGGAAGCGCTCAGACCGAAGGCTTGAGATGTGTCTATTTTAATGCAAGGAGTGTTGTGAACAAAGTGGATGAGCTTAGAGCATGGATCAGTACTTAGAGATATGATGTGGTGGCCATTACAGAGACTTGGATGGCTCAGGGACAGGAATAGTTACTTCAAGTGCCGGGTTTTAGATAGATAGATACTTTATTCATCCCCATGGGGAAATTCAACTTTTTTCCAATGTCCCATACACTTGTTGTAGCAAAACTAATTACATACAATACTTAACTCAGTAAAAAATATGATATGCATCTAAATCACTATCTCAAAAAGCATTAATAATAGCTTTTAAAAAGTTCTTAAGTCCTGGCGGTAGAATTGTAAAGCCTAATGGCATTGGGGAGTATTGACCTCTTCATCCTGTCTGAGGAGCATTGCATCGATAGTAACCTGTCGCTGAAACTGCTTCTCTGTCTCTGGATGGTGCTATGTAGAGGATGTTCAGAGTTATCCATAATTGACCGTAGCCTACTCAGCGCCCTTCGCTCAGCTACCGATGTTAAACTCTCCAGTACTTTGCCCGCGACAGAGCCCACCTTCCTTACCAGCTTATTAAGACGTGAGGCGTCCCTCTTCTTAATGCTTCCTCCCCAACACGCCACCACAAAGAAGAGGGCGCTCTCCACAACTGACCTATAGAACATCTTCAGCATCTCACTACAGACATTGAATGACGCCAACCTTCTTAGGAAGTACAGTCGACTCTGTGCCTTCCTGCACAAGGCATCTGTGTTGGCAGTCCAGTCTAGCTTCTCGTCTAACTGTGCTCCCAGATACTTGTAGGTCTTAACCTGCTCCACACATTCTCCATTAATGATCACTGGCTCCATATGAGGCCTAGATCTCCTAAAGTCCACCACCATCTCCTTGGTCTTGGTGATATTGAGACGCAGGTAGTTTGAGTTGCACCATATCACAAAGTCCTGTATCAGTTTCCTATACTCCTCCTCCTGTCCATTCCTGACACACCCCACTATGGCCGTGTCATCATTGAACTTCTGCACATGGCAGGACTCCGAGTTATATTGGAAGTCTGATGTGTACAGGGTGAACAGGACCGGAGAGAGTACGGTTCCCTGCGGCGCCCCTGTGCTACTGACCACCGTGTCAGACCTACAGTCTCCCAACCGCACATACTGAGGTCTATCTGTCAAGTAGTCCACTATGCAATCCACCATGTGAGAGTCTACTCCCATCTCCGTTAGTTTGTGCCTTAAGATCTTGGGCTGGATGGTGTTAAAGGCACTAGAGAAGTCAAGATGTTTCAGAAAGGACAGTGAGGGAGGCAGAAGAGGTGGGGGCGTGGCACTGTTGATTAGAGATAGTGTCACAGCTGCAGAAAAGCTGGACGCCATGGAGGGATTGTCTACAGAGTCTCTGTAGGTGGAGGTAAGGAACAGGAAGGGGTCAATAACTTTACTGGGTGTTTTTTATAGGCTGCCTAATAGTAACAGGGATATTGAGGAGCAGATGCGGAAACAGATCCTGGAAAGGTGTAATAATAACAGAGTTGTCATAATGGGGGATTTTAATTTCCCAAATATCGATTGGCATCTCCCTAGAGCCAGTGGTTTAGATGGGATGGAGTTTGTTAGGTGAGTTCAAGAAGGTTCCTTGACACAGTATGTAGATAAGCCCACAAGAGGAGAGGCTGTACTTGATTTGGTATTGGGAAATGAACCTGGTCAGGTGTCAGATCTCTCGGTGGGAGAGCATTTTGGAGATAGTGATCATAATTCTATCTCCTTTACAATAGCATTGGAGAGAGATAGGAACAGACAAGTTAGAAAAGCGTTTAATTGGAGTAAGGGGAATTATGAGGCTATCGGGCAGGAAGTTGGAGGCTTAAATTGGAAACAGATATTCTCAAAGTATGGAAGAAATGTGGCAAATATTCAGGGGATATTTGTGTAGAGTTCTGTATAGGTGCATTCCAATGAGACAGGGAAATTATGGTAGGGTACAGGAACTGTGGTGTACAAAGGCTGTAATAAATCTAGTCAAGAAGAAAAGGTTCAAAAAGCTAGGTAATGTTAAAAATCTAGAAGATTATAAGGCTATGAGGAAGGAGGTTAAGAAGGAAATTAGGAGAGCCAGAAGGGGCCATGAGAAGGCCTTGGTGGGCAGAATTAAGGAAAACCCCAAGGCATTCTACAAGTATGTGAAGAGCAAGAGGATAAGACGTGAAAGGATAGGACCTATCAAGTGTAACAGTGGGGAAAATGTGTTTGGAACCAGAGGAAATAGCAGAGGTTCTTAACGAATACTTCAGTATTCACTATGGAAAAGGATCTTAGTGATTGTAGTGATGACTTGCAGCAGACTGAAAAGCTTGAGCATGTAGATATTAAGAAAGAAGATGTGCTGGAGCTTTTGGAAAGCATCAAGTTGGTTAAGTCGCCGGGACCAGATGAGATGTACCCCAGGCTACTGTGGGAGGCAAGGGAGGAGATTGCTGAGCCTCTGGCGATGATCTTTGCATCATCAATGGGGCTGGGAGAGGTTCTGGAGGATTGGAGGGTTGCAGATGTTGTTCCTTTATTCAAGAAAGGGAGTAGGGATAGCCCAGGAAATTATAAACCAGTGAGTCTTACCTCAGTGGTTGGTAAGTTGATGGAGAAGATCTTGAGAGGCAGGATTTATGAACATTTGGAGAGGTATAATATGATTAGGAGTAGTCAGCTTGGCTTTGTAAAGGGCAGGCCGTGCCTTACAAGCCTGATTCAATTTTTTGAGGATGTGGCTAAACACATTGATGAAGGAAGAGCAGTAGATGTAGTGTATATTGATTTCAGCAAGGCATTTGATAAGGTATCCCATGCAAGGCTTACTGAGAAAGTAAGGAGGCATGGGATCCAAGGGGACATTGCTTTGTGGATCCAGAACTGGTTTGCCCACAGAAGGCAAAGAGTGGTTGTAGACAGGTCATATTCTGCAGTCACCAGTGGAGTGCTTCTGTGACCATTATCTGTTCTGGGACCATTACTCTTCGTGATTTTTATAAATGACCTAGATGAGGAAGTGGAGGGATGAGTTAGTAAGTTTGCTGATGACACAAAGGTTGGAGGTGTCGTGGATTGTGTGGAGAGCTGTCAGAGGTTACAGCGGGACACTGATAGGATGCAAAACTGGGCTGAGAAGTGGCAGATGGAATTCAACCCAGATAAGTGTGAAGTGGTTCATTTTGGTACTTCAATTATGATGGCAGAATATAGTATTAATGGTAAGACTCTTGGCAATGTGGAGGATCAGAGGGATCTTGGAGTCCGAGTCCACAGGACACTCAAAGCAGTTGCGCAGGTTGACTCTATGGTTAAGAAGGCGTACGGTGTATTGGCCTTCATTAATTGTGGAATTGAATTTAGGAGTCGAGAGGTAATGTTGCAGCTATATAGGACCCTGGTCAGACCCCACTTGGAGTACTGTGCTCAGTGCTGCTCGCCTCACTACAGGACAGATATGGAAGACATAGAAAGGGTGCAGAGGAGATTTACAAGGATGTTGCCTGGATTGGGGAGCATACCTTATGAGAATAGGTTGAGTGAATGTGGCCTTTTCTCCTCGGAGCGACGGAGGATGAGAGGTGACCTGATAGAGGTGTTTAAGATGATGAGAGACATTGATCATGTGGATAGTCAGAGGCTTTTTCCTAGGGCTGAAATGGTTGCCACAAGAGGACACAGGTTTAAGGTGCTGGGGAGTAGGTACAGAGGAGATGTCAGCGGTACGTTTTTTACTCAGAGAGCGGTGACTGCGTGGATTGGGCTGCCCGCAACGGTGGTGGAGGTGAATACGACAGGGTCTTTTAAGAGGCTTTTAGATAGGTACATGGTGCTTAGTAAAATAGAGGAATATAGGTAAGCCTAATAACCTCTAAGGTAGGGACATGTTCAGCACAACTTTGTGGGCTGAAGGGCCTGTATTGTGCTGTTGGTTTTCTATGTTCCTTTGTGAGTGCTACCAGGCGATAGTCATTAAGGCAGCTCACATTATTCTTTTTAGGCACTGGGTTTAATTGTTAAAGGTTATCTTTTTATTTGTCACATTTTTGTAAAGTATAATGAAGGTCTCTGATTCTGTCAACTTGTATCGAAACAGTGAAATTCATCGTTTGCATCAAGACAAATCAGCGAGGATGTGCTGGGCAGCCCACAAGTGTCACCATGTTTCAGAAACGCACATTGCATGCCCACAACTCATTGACTGTAACCTGTAGGAAATGCAGACGGTCACGGGAACTGTGTCACTCGGAGGAAACGTAGACGGTGGTGAGAACTGCGTTTCAGGGGAAACCCAGTCAGTCATGGGAACTGCATTTTGGAGGAAACTCAGACAGTCACGGGAACTGTAGCACTCGGGAAAATAGGCGGTCACGGGGAACTGCAGAATTCGGTGGAAACCGAGACGGTGACGAGAACTGTAGCATTCGGGGGAAAACCAGATAGTCACGGGGAATTGTAGCATTCGGAGGGAACGCAGACAGTCACGGGAACTGTAGCACTCGGAGGAAACGCAGACAGTCACGGGAACTGTAGCACTCGGAGGAAACGCAGACAGTGACGGGAACTGTAACATTCGAAGGAAACCCAGGCGGTTATGAGAACTGTAGCATTCGGAGGAAACCCAGATGGTCATGGGAATTGTAGCATTCAGAGGAAAGCCAGGCAGTGATGGGAACTGGGAAATAAACTAAAACCGGTTAGAGTCTAAGCATGGGAGGTTGACACTATGTGACGTGCTATCCACAATAACATATTTCTGAAGCTCAAAAGACTAGGTTCAATCCTTTATTAAGAAATCAGCAAAGAGGAACTATCTTGTAGTAGTAAAAAGCTAACAAATCTAAAACTAATGATAAATGAAGTAAGTGGTCTAATGACGATATATTAGAAATCTAGCGGCAGTGTTACCAGTCAACAAAAGAATATCATCTTTTGGCACTTTGGCTCTAACTAGACTGAACTGAATTTAGATAAAGCATTTATATGAAACTCTACTCTTTGCTTCTACCACGCCCCAACCCATGTGACAAATCACCCATGATAAACGCAGAATACAATACAAACAGAAAAGAGATGTATGGCTCCTCCAGGCAGAATATACAAACTCCTTATAGGCAGAGGCAGGAATTGAACCCCGATTCGTGATTGTAAAGTGTAGTGCTAACCACTGCACTGCCATTCCCTGAGGACCATACCTTTGCCAATTTAAGTGCCTGTACAAATGTAATGATAGCATCTGATTCTAGCAGTACATTCAGATATCAACCACTCAAATCCCCTTTAAAACTCCTTCCCCTCACATTAAATCCTCTCGTTTTTGATATTGTTACCATGGCTGAAAGATTTTCACTTATCTATGCCTCTCATACAACTTTGCCCCCACCATCCAGACCAGGCTATCTTCTCGCTGCTGCCATCAAGCAGGTGGTACAAGAGCCTAAGGTTCCACACCACCAGGTTCAACCATCAGGCTCCTGAACCAATGTGAAATACTTCACTCACTGAACACTGAATGCAACCTATGGACTTTCTGTCAAGGACCTTACATTCTCATGTTCTCAATATTATTTATTACTAGTATTATTTTGTTTTTGTTTTTGCACATTGTTTGTATGCCGTTGTTTGTGTGTAGTTTTCTCATTAGTTATGTTGTAATTCTTTGTATCTACTGTGAATACCTACAAAAAAAAGAATCCTTAACCTCTGAAATTCTAGGGAATACAGGATTGTACAGTACTGTACAATATATGCATATATATTGTATATGTATATAGGCACATATGTATAGCTAGGGTGTCTAAGATTTTTGCACAGTACTGTAGTAATTTTATATTGCACTGTACTGCTGCCACAAAAAAAAAATCATCACATATGTGACTGATGATAAACCTGATTCTGATATGGATCTCTATTGTGGACTGAGAGTGGGAAAGGGGCAGGGAGAGGGGAGGGAGTGGGAAGCAGCAGATAGAGACATTCTGTAATGATCAGTAAACCAATTGTTTGGAATTGAATGACCTTCCCTGGTGTCTCAGGGCTGGGTGAGTCTGCACCTGCACCACCCCCTGCCCCAGCCTGGCACTCCTTTTCTGCTACTTGTCCCATACCTCTCCCGTGGCGCTCCACCTTGCCATTCCCAACATTCTTTGCTCCTGCCGTATTTGCAGACTCACTGTCTACTCAACGTTGACAAATACAGTACTATGCAAAAATCTTAGGCACCGTAGATAAATATGTGTGTCTAAGACATTTGCACAGTACTGAAAGTAGTGACATATACTGTATGTACTCTAATAATAAATTTACTTTGAACTTAAACTTTGAACTCTATCAGGTCACCCCCTTCACTTCATGGAAAACAAGTCCAGCTTGTTCAACATCTCCTTACAGTGGAAGTCTAACAACCAAGTTAAATTTCCGTACACCATGTACCACACAGTGGTTGCCTAGTAACTGAGCGATGTGGCATTGGAGATGATTCTTCTCCACCCCCCTCACCCAAATCTACAATCAAAATCCATCAAGGTACTCAGGAAATTCCAGAGGACTGTATTTTGGAAAGAGTCTCACAGGCACAATGTACCAGCATTGATTTCTGTTCAACATTAGTGAGGCAAAAATATATTTCCTATTCAGCTTCGGAGATAAGACTCAGAAGCTTTATACTGTGTGACAGGCTGTCCAACTTACTACCTAACCGTGCAGAAATTCTGGTCAAATCCTTTCTCCCTCGTTTCTTCCAATGAGTAAAAGCATCAATCTTCTATTTTTATGTAAAAAATAACAATCTTTGACAACATTTTAAACATGATGTGGACTGCATTAACTATTTACAAAATTAATGTGTTCTTTGTGGAAAAAATACAGGCCTTTATTTTACATCGAAAAGGTCAGAGATTGTAAAAGTGAATCATTTCTCGCTGTGTGGGAAAGAAGTGAACAGTTGTGGCATACACTTCCATTGATCATAGTGAGGGCCATGGGCAGCTCGGGTCAGCCTGCTGGGAAAGGTCGTGGCAAGGCAAGTTCCCATGCCAACTCATGACAGTGATTAACCTAGGCTCTTCGTTATGGCTGGGTGTATGCAAGAAATAGCCCCAGCTTCCTCAAGGACGAGAACTGTTTCTGCATGTGGTCCACCTGAGCTTCCTGGATGCAAGTTCTCCTGGCAGAGCTGTCCGTGAAGATGGATGGTTGGGACAGGTTCTGATGAGTCAAACCTACATCCATCTGCCCAGACACAATGACACATAAACCAAGGGAGTCTGTAACTGTTGCCAGTTCAAGGAAGGGGCTGCTGGGAAATCTCACAGGCAGTGGTCCACAATGTGATTATCATATTTACAACATCTTCGGTTGATGGAAATAGGCCAATGCTATTCATTCCTCAAACTTACCCCAACACTTCATGAAATCTTGGCTAATCAGTGTCCTGATTTCTCAGCTTCACTTTCCCTCTATACCTCAGTCTCACAATTAGCAGCTGACACAGCGCCAAATGCTGTTTGCAGGAGAGAATTGTGAATTCCTCCTGGCTTCGTGTGGAGAAGTGTTTCCCAACTTCATAGTTGGTCCCCTGGCCCCAGGCTCCCCAACAACTGGAAGAGTTTCTCTCTCTCTGTCACCTCTCCTTAATATCTCAGAAAATTCAATCGGATTCCTGCTTAACCTTTGAAATTCCAAGGAATACAGCACTGGCATGTGGAATCTCCTTGCATTTTTACTCTTGAAGTACAGTGAATGACTTTGCTCTCTCCACTGGCTGTACATGGATGGTAAGGATATGAAGGCTATGGTCCAGGTGCAGGTCAAGGGAGTAGGCAGGTTAAAATGGTTCAGCACAAACTAGATGGGCCAAAGCGCCTGTTTCTATGCCGTACTTTTCTTTGACTCTGTGACTCTGCTCCTTCAGCTGTAAGAGCCAGAGCTGCTTCCAGTACTCTGCTGAGCTTTGTAAATTATATCTACACAATGTAATAAATATCTCCTGAGATAGATTGAGGGAGCACAACTGACAAGAAATGGTGGAGCTCAGAGATGAGTTTAGAGAGTAGTTCACAGGAGAACGCAAAGCTGAGAGAGTTAAATAGAGAAACTAGAATTTTGGCACAGACAGTTAAAGACAATGGCATATTATGGGAATTGAGGGAAGGTTGCTTGGAGGTTTCTGTGGTTGCAGGATTGGAAAAAGTTATGCAGAGTGGAGGGATTGAAACAAAATTTTAATATGGTCTAGTTAGTGAAAAGGGAACCAAGGTAAGTCAGTGGGGGCCTGTGGAACATGTGAATGAGGAGCATCCTGAGAGATTTAAGTCAAGTCAATTCACTTTTATTGTCATTTCGACCATAACTGCTGGTACAGTACATAGTAAAAATGAGACAACGTTTTTTCAGGACGATGGTGTTACGTGACACAGTACAAAAACTAGACTGAACTACGTAAAAAACACAGAAAAAAAAACTACAGTAGACTAGTTAGTGCATAACACAACTAGAATCAAACAGAGCCCTGGAGGATTATAAAGAAGAAAGAAAAGATCTCAAAAATGGAATTGGGGAAGTCAGGAGAGGCCATGAAAAGTCCTTGGCAAGTAGGATTGAAGAGAATCCCAAGGCATTTGATACATACATCAAGAACAAGAGGATAAGTAGAAAGAATACTCAAGAATAGAGAGAGAACATTTACCTGAATGAGAAGGATGTGGGTGAGGTCCTTAATGAGTATGTACTTTGCATCAGTGTTTACCAAGGAGAAGGATGTGGAGAAGAAGGAGATCATGCTGAGATTATTAATGCACTGGGGCATTTTGAGGTAAAGGAGAAGGTAGTGTTGGCTCTCTGAAATAGTGTTACGATGGAAAAGTTCCCAGAGCCTGATGGGATATACCCCTGATTACTGAATGAGACAAGTGAAGAGATTGTTGAGATATTGACCATATTCCAAAGTTCATCCTTGTGTCAACACAAACTACACTGCAGATACTGTGGTCAAGTCAACACGTACAGAAGCTGGATGAACTCAGCAGGTCGGGCAGCATCTGTTGAAATGAGCAGTCAACATTTCGGGCCGAGACCCTTCGTCAGGACTGAAGAAGGAGGGGGCAGGGGCCCTATAAAGAAGGTGGGGAGAGGGTGGAAGGTGCCAAGTGAAAGACCAATCAGAGGAAAGATCAAGGGGTGGGGAGGGGAAGCAGGGAGGGGATAGGCAGGAGAGGTGAAGAAGGAATGTAAGGGGAAAGCACTATGGGTAGTAGAAGAAGGCAGAATCATGAGAGAGGTGATCGGCAGCTAGAAGAGGCAGAGTGAAAGTGGGATGGTGGAAGGGAGAGGGAGGGAATTACCGGAAGTTGGAGAATTCGATGTTCATACCAAGGGGCTGGAGACTACCCAGATGCTCCTCCAACCTGAGTTTTGCTTCATCATGGCAGTAGAGGAGGCCATATATGGACATATCCAAATGGGAATGTGAAGCAGAGTTGAAGTGGGTGGCAACTGGGAGATCCTGTCTGTTGTGGCGGACGGAGTGTAGGGTCTCGCCGATGTAGAGGAGGCTGCACCGGATGCAATAGATGACCCCAACAGACTCACAAGTGAAGTGTTGCCTCACCTGGAAGGACTGTTTGGGGCCCTGAATAGTGGTAAGAGAGAAGGTGTAGGGACAGGTGTAGCACTTACGCTTGCAGGGATAAGTACCAGGTGGGAGATCTGTGGGGAAGGATGTGTGGACAAGGCAGTCACGGAGGGAACGATCCCTGCGAAAAGCAGAGAGGGGTATAGAGGGAAAGATGTGCTTAGTGGTGGGGTCCTGTTGAAGGTGGATAATATGCTGGATCTGGAGGCTGGTGGGGTGGTAGGTGAGGACAAGGGGAACACGGTCCCTGTTGCGGTGATGGGAGGATGGGGTGAGGGCCGAAGTGTGGGAATTGGAGGAGATGCGGGTGAGGGCATCCTTGTGTCACTTGGTAGGTCAAATGTAAAGAGGCAGTACACTGTTGAGGGCAAGGTGCTGAGCAGAGAGATCTTGGGAATCCAAGTTCATAGCTCCTTGAAAGTGGCTACACAGGCTGATATGGAGGCTAGGAAAACAAATGGCATGCTTGCCTTTATTAGTCGATGCATTGAGTTCAAAAGTCAAGAAATGATGTTGCAGCTTTATAAAACTAATTATGGAGCATCTGGAGTATTGCATACAGTTCTGGTCATCCCATTATGGGAGGAATGTCGAGGCTTTGGAGAGTACGCACAAGAGATTTACCAGGATGTTGCCCGGATTAGAGGTTATGAGCAAAAATGAGAGTTTGGATAAACTTGGGTTGTTTTCTTTGAAACAGCGGAGGCTGAGGGAAGATCAATAAGATGTCTGTAAGATTATGGGAGGGATCAATAGAGTAGACGGACAGTATCTTTTTCCCAGGGTAGAAATATCTAATACCAGAGGGCATGCATTTTAAGGTAGAGTTGGTAATTTCAAAGAAGATGTGAGAGGCAATTTTTTTTTCACACTAAGAGTGGTGGGTGCCTGGAATGCACTGCTTGGGGTGCTGGTAGAGACAGATACATTAAAGTTCAAAGTAAATTTATTATCAAAATACATATATGTCACCATATACAAACCAAGGATTCATTTTCTTGTGGGCATGCGCAGTATATCTAAGAAACACACACAATCAATAGAATCAATAAAAGACTGTACACAGCAAGACAGACAAGCAACCACTGTGCCAAAGACAACAAAGTGGGCAAACACGAAAGAAAAATAAATAAGCAACAAATATTGAGAACATGAGATGAAGAATCCTCAGAAGTGACTATTAGGAGGTGTTTAGATCAGCTCATGAATATGAGGGAAGTGCAAGACAGATATATTCCAAATAAGAAGAAATTTTCAAAGGGAAGAAGGTCACTACTGTGGCTGACAAGCGAAGTCAGAGCCAAAGTAAAAGCAAAAGAGAGGGCATACAAGGAAACCAGAACTAGTGGGAAGATAGAGGATTGGGAAGCTTTTAAAAACTTGCAGAAGGAAACTAAGAAGGAAAAGATGAATTATGAAAGGAAGCTGGCAAATGATATCAATGACGATTCTTAAAAGCTTTTAAGTATATAAAGGGTAAAAGAGAGTCAAGGGTAGATATAGAACCAATACAAAATGACACTAGAGATATTGTAATGAGAGATGCAGAGATAGCAGAGGAACTGAATGTGTATTTTGCATCAGTCTTCACAGTGGAAGACATCTCCAGTATAACAGACAGTCAAAGGTGTCAGGGAAATGAAGTTTGTGCAGTGAAAATTATGACTGAGAAGGTGCTCAGGAAGCTTAATGGTCTGAGGGTGGATAAATCTCCTGAACCTGATGGAATGCACCCTCGGGTTCTGAAGGAAGTAGCTGGAGAGATTGCAGAGGCATTAATGATGATCTTTCAAGAATTGATAGATTCTGGCATTGTACCGGATGACTGGGAAATTGCAAATGTTACTCCACTATTTAAGAAGGGTGGGAGGCAGCAGAAAGGAAACTATAGACCTGTTAGCCTGACATCAGTGGTTGAGAAGTTGATGGAATTGATTATTAGGGATGAAATCACGGAATACTTGGAGGCACATGACAAGATAGGCCAAATCGAACATGGTTTCCTGAAAGGAAAATCCTGCCTGACAAACCTGCTGCAATTCTTCAAGGAAATTACAAGCAGGGTAGATATCGGAGATGCAGAAGACATGGTGTACTTGGATATTCAGAAGGCCTTTGACAAGGTGCTGCACATGAGGCTGCATAGCAAGATAAGGGCACATGGAATTACAGGGAAGTTACTAGCGTGGGTGGAGCATTGACTGTTCAGCAGAAAACTGAGAGTGGGATTAAAGGGATTGCTATTCTGGCCTGCTGCCGGTTATCGGTGGAGTTCCACAGCGGTCAGTGTTGGGACTACTGCTTTTTGCAATGTGTGTCAGAGAATTGGACTACAGTATTAATGGATTTGTGGCTAAACTTGCTGATGGTACAAAGGTAGGTGGAGGAGCTGGTAGTGTTGAGGAAAAAGAGAGCCTGCAGAGAAACTTAGATAGTTGGGGAATGGGCAAAGAAGTGTCTGCACTGTTTTTGTGCACTTTACACAGTCCTGTGTAGGTCTGTAGTCTAGTGTAGCTTTCTCTGTGTTGTTTTTTTTTACGTAGTTCAGTCCTGTTTTTGTACTGTGTCATGTAACACCATGGTCCTGAAAAATATTGTCTCATTTTTACTGTGTACTGTACCAGCAGTTATGGTCAAAATGACAATAAAAGTGACTTGACTTAACTTGACTTGAAATGAAATACAATGATGGAAAGTGTATGGTCATGCACCTTGGTGGAAGAAATAAACGGGCAGACTATTATTTAGATAGGGAGAGAATTCAAAATGCAGAGATGCAAAGGGATTTGGGAGTCCTTGTGCGAGATACCCTGAAGGTTAACCTCCAGGTTGAGTTGGTTGTGCAGAAGGTGAATGCAATGTTGCCATTCATTTCTAGAAGTATAGAATATAAGAGCAGGGATGTAATGTTGAGGT
Organism: Hemitrygon akajei; assembly: GCF_048418815.1. NCBI lineage: Eukaryota > Metazoa > Chordata > Chondrichthyes > Myliobatiformes > Dasyatidae > Hemitrygon > Hemitrygon akajei. The sequence goes on along the minus strand of NC_133151.1, from coordinate 12,793,781 downwards.
TCTATAAGGCACTCGTGAGACCACACTTGGAGTGGTGTGTGCAGTTTTGGGCTCCTTATTTTAGAAAGGATATACTGACACTGGGGGGAGTTCAGAGAAGATTCACGAGAATGATTCCAGGAATGAGAGGGTTACCGTATGAGGAAAGTCTGGCAGCTCTTGGGCTATATTCACTGGAGTTCAGGAGAATGAGGGGGATCTCATAGAAACATTCTGAATGTTAAAAGGCCTGAACAGATTAGATATGGCAAAGTTATTTCCCATGGTAGGGGACTCTAGGACAAAAGGGCACGATGTCAGGATTAAAGGACGTCCATTTAGAACAGAGATGTGGAGAAATTACTGTAATTACTGTGTCCTGACGAAGGGTCTCAGCCCGAAACATTGACTGCTTATTTCAACGGATGCTGCCCGACCTGCTGAGTTCATCCAGCTTGTTTGTATGTGTTGAGAAATTACTGTAGTCAGATGGTGGTGAATCTGTGGAAATTGTTGCCACAAGCGGCTGTGGAGGCCAAGTCATTGAGTGTATTTAAGGCAGAAATAGATAGTGTCTTGATTAGCCAGGGCGTCAAAGGGTATGGGGTGAAGGCAGGGAAGTGGGGATGACTGGAAGAATTGGATCAGCCCATGATTAAATGGTGGAGCAGACTCAGTGGGCCGAATGGCCTACTTCTGCTCCTATATCTTATGGTCTTATGAGGAAAATGAACAGATATGGACATTGTTTAGGCACAGTGGATTAATTCAATGACTAATTTATTTAATTTGGTGGCGAATTGTGGGTCGAAGGGCCTGTTCCTGTGCTGTACTGTTCAGTGTTCTCTCTGGGGTTGACATGGTTGTATGTTCCTGCCTCCAGTTTGATAGAATCCAAACTTTGCTCTCTCGCTATCTGTTCCCAGTGCAGTGAGAGGCTTCACCAGGTCCAGGATCTGTATAGTTTGGAATCTACTGAACATCAGTCTTTTCACACAAACAAAATAAACAAAACATTAAAATTTAAAACCTCCTTGTTCACTAGACTGCTGAATTTTCTAGCAGTTTCTCACCTGCGTGACACTTTCCCCCTTTTGGGAAAATTTTGATCTTTGAGCAAAATTTTTCTCACTCACAGATTCTACACACCAAGCACTACATTCTACTTCATAAAGTGTACATTTAGCATTTACATAGTTCATCAGCATTTTTTGTTAAATATACTTATTTACTGGCTTATGATAAGAGACATAAACAAAGTGGACAGCCAATGGCTAATACAAGGGGTTATAATTTTAAGGTGATTAGAGGAAATTACAGGGGGGATGTCAGAGGTAAGTTTTTTTTACACGGAGAGTGGTGGGTGTGAGGAACACCTTGCCAAGGGTGGTGGTAGAGGAAGATATATTAGGGATTTTTAAAACTCTTAGATAGGCACGTGAATGATAGAAAAATGGAGGGTTAAATGGGAGGGAAGGGTTAGATCTTAGAGTAGGTTGACGCTCCCCTCTTCTATTTCCCACTCTGGCCTCTTGCTGCTTCTCATTTGCCTGTCACCTCCCCATGTGTCCATTGCTCCTTCCCTTTCTCCTATGGCCCACTCTCTACTCCCATCAGATTCCTTCCTCTCCAGCCCACCTGGCTTCACCTGTCACTTCCCCTCTTCCAACTTCTTTATTCTGTCATCTTCCCCCCTCCTTCACAGTCCTGAAGAAGGGTCTCGGCTCGAAATGTCGACAGTCTATTCATTTCCATGGATATTGCCTGACCTGCTGAGTTCCTCCAGCATTTTGTGTGTGTCGCTATTGAAAACCCGAAAGATCAGCAGGGTGGGTGATATCCGGGTCTTTCCTCAGGAGCACCACCTCAGGATAAGGGCACTGACATTTCTGCTGGAGTTAGACAGAATTATCCTCATCCAGAGTGATGGGAACCTCTGGAGCTTCCCACCCAGGAGCTGGTGGTGATTAACATTGTGAATTTCAAACCATAGTTTTCCAGGTACATAAGCAACAGGAGTTACTTAAAGTTGTTATAGCTGGGGACGGGGTTGTGGGGATAATTCCCACTACCTATTAAATGCTCCCAATGAAGTGTGTCTCAAATAGCTTCTGACAACCAGATCCAGCTCCTGGCCTTCACACATGGCATAGCTACTAAACCTGGCAGAATTGTTTCTTCTGACAGGAGAAGGGGCAAAGGCGGATTACTGGTGCCTTAAAACCAGTTTCTTTGGGCAGATGGGGCTTGTCAACGGTGGTTGGCAGCTTATCCAAGAGAAAGAAAACTTTGATCTCAAACCTCTGCTGCCTTGTGGCTATACCCACTCACAGGGAAGGCTTCGAGAGTAAACCCTGATGGAAAATCTGGAGCTGGAGCACCAAAGGGAGTTCTATGTTGAGTTCAACACTACCTGGGAACTCCTGCGACACTGCTAGTGCCAAACTGTATCGGTCTCTGCCGTTTCTTTGGATCCATCAGCTGCGTGGAGAGAGGGAACCTGCGGCATGAGCAACAGTTTGCTCTCCATATCATACTGTCCTGGCTTGCTTAAGTGTGACAAGTAGGACACAACATCCATTGTCGATCTGGACCAACAGAGGGACTCGAAGCAGCAAGAAGATGGGTGAAATGGGGATGTGGGGAAGGCATTTGATCATAGAAACACAGAAAACCTACAGCACAATACAGGCCCTTCAGCCCACAATGTTGTGCCAAACATGTCCCTACCTTAGAAATTACCAGACTTCCCCATAGCCCTCTATTTTTCTAAGCTCCATGTACATATCTAAAAGATATCTATCTAAATGATCAGATGTCATTAAAGGGGCTGACACAGTCACATATTGATGAGGACAATCGCTTTACTGTGTCAGTGATCACCCATAACTGTGTGCTTTTCCTCCGGGTGCCACATTCCAGGCATATGGGTTAGGGTTAATGAGTCGTGGACATGCTATGTTGGAGTCAGATGCATGGCAATACTTGTGGGCCGCCCCCAGCACATCTTCGCTGATGTGATTTGCCACAAACGATGCATTTCACTGTATGTTTCGATGGATATGTGACAAATAAAACTAATCTTTCAAATAATTAACTTTCTCAGAAGAGTGAGGAAGGCTCTAGGCTCAAGTGATGCATGTTCACTCAATTCACAATAAATAAAGATAAACTCAAATTCTCCGCAGAATACAGAAAAGCAATCACTGGTTAATATTTGCTCTGTCTGTTAACACACGGATTACTTTTTAATTCCCATGGAATAATTGGTTCTTTTGACACATTACACAGGGTGGGAACTAGTAGACACAAGAGCTTTGAGGAAGAAATTAAATTCTGAGCATGGCACAGGTTAGTTGCCATTAAAAAACAGTCTGCCAGCTTGTCCACTTACCTTGCATTCTCTCATCTCTGCTCTAACAAATGGGATGTGATGCAGGCACAGTGGCTGTAATGAGTGGAGATCAGCAATGGGCCAGAGCGATAAAAGCCGTGTATTATGCAACACTTACTGTAGTCGACGTTCCCACCTCACAAGGCCCATCAGTCTCTTACAGCACAAAGGCCTTGTGGAGAAACTGAAAAGCATCAACAATTACATACATTTATATAACAGTCCTGAGGTAATAAAATGTCCCAGGTGCTGAATAGAGGTGTTTATCAAATGAACAGACAGGTTTTCAGTGGCTTTGTAGCACAGGGGAGATTAATGGAAGGAATTCCTGAACCTCGGTCTGAGGGAGTTGAAGGTACAGCCACCAGTGGGGAGGAGATTAAAGGAGGGAGTTCTAGAGACTCAGTCTGAGGGAGTTGAAAGAGAGAGGATGCTGCATAAGACTGCAAGGGTGCCAGAGGTCTCTTGGGCAGCTCTATGGGTCTGAAAGAGATTTCCTAATCACCTGCTGCCTGGTCCCTGTGGTGATTGGTGAGCCTGAAGCCATCGCTCCCATGGGTGGGATGGGAAGAGACTGACAGATCAGCAGGTGAGTGAGGTGGGTTGTCCATCCTGGGTTTCTGGGTTCTCTTGCTGCACACACAGCATGTTCAGTGTCATCCTCAACATCTTGTTTCCACTTTCAAAGGGGTCTAGGATTTTCAGAATCAGAATCAGGTTTGGCACCACTAACCATATGTCGTGAAATTTGCTGTTTTGTGGCATTGTGTATAATTGCTGTTTAATTTATGTTTTATTTTCTGTGAATGCTGTTTATTTGATGCAGGGTTCTATAATGCTGCTGCAAGCAAGTTTTTCATTGCACCTGCACATATGTGTACATGTGGAGATAGCAATAAACTCAAACTTGTACATACGTGTACATTGCAGATGACAATAAACTCCACCTTATACATACGTGTACATGTGCAGATAACAATAAATTTGACTTTGCCCATGACATTAACTGGCATGAAGAGGATGCCTAGGACTTTGAGCTTTGGACTGTGCCACCAGGCTGGTAGAAGGATGTTGCCCACTGAGCCATAATGGCAAGTGTACCTCTGGACATCGGAGGATTGATTGGGGGGTGTGTGTGAGCATGAATATCCTTTTAATATTCCAGACCAATACCAGATTGTGTGCAGTATTAATCAGAGTACTTGTCAGGGACAGTTTTTTTGCTGCTTTCGTTCTTTGAGATCTTTAATGAATGTTATAATGAGATATAATCATCAGTGCCCAGAATTATGTCAATGTTGAAATCACAGCAATGTCATTAATGGAGCAATTAAATTATCAATAAAATGATTATTATAGCCTTTGATTGAAGGGCAGTCATTTAAAACGAACAAGCGTAGAGGGGGTTATTTATCATATATATTCTACGTAATTTTTTCAGATATTCGAATTATTGTCATTGAGGTTAGGGGAATGGCTTTGTCAAGCACCTTCACTCTGTCCACTGCAAAGGGCGTATATCCCAGGGGGCACCCATTCCCATTCCAACACGTCTGCACATGGCCTTCTCTACAGCTATGGTGAGGTCAGACTCAGGTTGAAGGAACAACACCTCATATTACGTCCTGGTAGCCTCCAACCTGACGGCATAATATCAATTTCTCTAATTTCTGGTAATCTCTCCCCATTCTCCCTTCTCTCTTTTTCCATTCCACATTCTGTCTCCCCTCTCACATCTTCTCCTCACCTGCCTATCCCTTCCCTCTAGTGACTCTTCTCCTTCCCCTTTCTCTCATGGTCCACTGTCCCCTCCTATCAGATTCCTTCTTCTCCAGCCCTTTACCTCTTCCACTATCACATTCCAACTTCCCCTCATCGACCGTTTATTCCCCTCCGTTGATGCTGCCTGACCTGCTGAGTTCCTCCAGCATTTTGTGTGAGTTGTTTTGGATTTCCAGCATCTGTAGAATCTCTTGTGTTTGTGTATTGTCACTGATGATTTTCTTGTAAATTCTCTTTAGATTAAGTTTTTCACCACAGCTTCAGACAAACATCTAAGATGAAGAGACGATGTGAGTGTAGATTCTAAGAGGATGTTTTCCTGCCTCGTCATTTGTGAGAAGTGCAGGGGGAGATGAGGGAGGGTTGAGTTCTTTGATCTTTGGGCTTCAGCCTTCAGTATCACAGGACTTTGGGCCTTGAACGTTGGACTTGCATGGACATCCAACCTGGGGGGTTGTCCCAGGTCTGGACTTGCAAACTCACAGACATCAGACTCTGACTTCCGGACATGCTGACCTGGGAATTGTTCATAGCCTGGACTTGCAGACTTACAGACTTCCAGACACACCAATCTTAGTTGCCAACCTTTGGGCTTCAACCTACGGCACTGGCCGCAGGATGTCCAATCACAGGACTTTGAACTCTGGACAAATAAGGACCTCCAACTCCAGTATTTGCTGATCTGGGAGGAGCCACTCCTCATGCCTCCTGTGCACACAGAACTCCAATCCCAACACTCCACTCTTCCCTGTCCCTGAACCCTAACCTGTCCCCTAGCTCTCTGCACGGCCCCCAAACCCATCCCTATGAGCCCAAAAAATATTGCTGAAGGAACTCAGCAGGTCAGGCAGCATCTATGAAAATGAGCAAACTGACAGCATTTGAACTGTCAAAATGACAAATTGCCAGAAAAAATATGGATTAAGAATCAAAGGCTCTCATGATAAACAGTCAACTTCTCCAAGCCTTGCTGGGTTGGTTTAAACTTTTATAAACTAGGTGGGGTTCCCCAAGGCAGTGAAAAAAGCTCAATGGATCGAACTGCCCCTGCCTGGCTTTCCTGCCTCAGCACCTTGGCTGACGAGGCCAGCCACTTTGATATGATAATCGGTGCGTCTTTCATGTGGTTCACAGGACTGTCCCTTCACATAGTCTGTCAACCTACCTTTCATTGCAGTAGCATTTGGTGGCATGAACAAAACGATTTACATTACAAAGATCTGGCCAGATGGCAGGACAACCTCCTGTCCATTATGCTTCAGAAAGCCAATCCCTGAGGATATATATGGACAGTAGGAAACAAAAGGAAAGCTGCTAGAGATACTCAACTGGCCAAACAGCATCCGCAGAGAGAGAGAACAATGGTTGCCATTCAGATTGGTGACCCACTAGCCAACTAGAATAGGCCCTCAGAGGCTCCATTTTCCTCTCACCCCAACCCTTCCCTCTCCACTGACACTACCAGCCTCCCCCCCCCCCACCCTTCTGATCCCATCTCTCATCCGTGCCGGGTCTTTACCATTCCCTCTGACCTTCAACTCTCTGAGGCAGAGCACTCTGTCCTCAGTAAGGGCCTCAGCTTTGTCCCCCTTTGCCCACACCTCAGCGAGTTCCACGTACGCCATGACGCTGAGCTCTTCTTCCGCCGGCTCCGTCTCCGAGCTTACTTCTTTGACAAGTACTCTCCTACCCCCACCAATGACCCCTTCTCCCATCTTCAACCCTCCTCCTCTTCATGGACACCCCGCTCTGGTCTTCTGCCTGCTCTGGATCTCTTTATTGCTAATTGCCGACGGGACATCAACCGTCTCAACTTCACTGCAGCCTGTTCCAATTCCAACCTAACTACTTCCGAACGCTCTGCTCTCCGCTCCCTCCGCACCAATCCCAACCTCACTATAAAACCTACTGATAAGGGGGGAGCTGTTGTTGTCTGGCATACTGACCTCTACCTGGCCGAGGCACAGTGACATCTCTCTGATACCACCTCTTATTTACCCCTTGATCATGACCCCACTAAGGAGCACCAGGCCATTGTCTCCTATACCATCACCAACCTTATCAGCTCTGGGGATCTCCCATCCACTGCCACCAAACTCATAGTTCCCACACCCTGCACTTCCCGTTTCTACCCAAGATCCACAAACCTGCCTGTCCAGGTAGACCTATTGTCTCAGCTTGCTCCTGCCCCCACTGAACTCCTTTCTGCATACCTTGACACTGTCTTATCCCCCCTTGTTCAAACTCTTCCCACCTATGTTCGTGACACTTCTCACGCTTTGAATATTTTCAATGATTTTAAGTTCCCTGGCCCCCACTGCCTTATTTTCACCATGGACATCCAGTCCCTATATACCCCCATCCCCGGCTCTTCGCTTCTTTTTGGATTCCAGACCTAACCAATTCCCCTCTACCACCACTCTCCTCCGTCTAGCGGAATTAGTTCCTACTCTCAATAATTTCTCCTTTGACTCCTCCCACTTCCTCCAAACCAAGGGTGTAGCCATGGGCACCTGCATGGGTCCCAGTTATGCCTGCCTTTTTGTTGGCTTTGTGGAACAGTCCATGTTCCAAGTCTATACGTGTATCCATCCCCCTCTTTTCCTTCGCTACATCGATGACTGCATTGGCGCTGCCTCCTGCACACATGCTGAGCTCGTTGATTTCATTAACTTTGCCTCCAACTTTCACCCTGCCCTCAAATTTACCTGGTCCATTTCCGACACCTCCCTCCCCTCTCTTGATCTTTCTGTCTCCATCTCTGGAGACGGCTTATCTACTGATATCTACTATAAGCCTACAGACTCTCACAGCTACCTGGACTATTCCTCTTCCCACCCTGTCTCTTGCAAAAATGCTATCCCCTTCTCACAATTCCTCCGTCTCCGCCACATCTGCTGTCAGGATGAGGCTTTTCATTCCAGGATGAAGGAGGTGTTTTCCTTTTTTAAACAAAGGGGCTTCCCTTCTTCCACCATCAACTCTGCTCTCAAACGCAACTCTCCCATTTCCTGCACATCTGCCCTCACCCCATCCGCCCGCCACTCATGATAGGGTTCCCCTTGTGCTCACCTACCACCCCACCAGCCTCCAGGTCCAACGTATAATTCTCCGTAACTTCCGCCACCTCCAACGGGATCCCACTGCCAAGCACATCTTTCTCTTCCCCCCCCCCCCCCCCACTTTCCGCAGGGATCACTCCCTACGTGACTCCCTTGTCCACTCGTCCCCCCCATCCCTTCCCACCAATCTCCCTCCTGGCACTTATCCTTGTAAGCGGAACAAGTGCTACACCTGTCCTTACATTTCCTCCCTCACCACCATTCGAGGCCCCAGACAGTCCTTCCAGGTGAGGCGACACTTCACCTGTGAGTCGGCTAGTGTGGTATACTGCGTCCGGTGCTCCTGGTGTGGCCTTTTATATATTGGTGAGACCCGACGCAGACTGGGAGACTGGTTCGCTGAACACCTACGCTTGGTCCGCCAGAGAAAGCAGGATCTCCCAGTGGCCACACATTTTAATTCCACATCCCATTCCCATTCCGATATGTCTATCCATGGCCTCCTCTACTATCAAAATGAATCCAAATTCAGTTTGGAGGAACAACACCTTATATACCGGCTGGGTAGCCTCCAACCTGATGGCATGAACATTGACTTCTCTAACTTCTGTTAATGTCCCTCCTCCCCTTCTTACCCCATCCCTGACATATTTAGTTGTTTTTTTTCTCTCTCTCTGCCCATCACTCTGCCTGTTCTCCATCTCCCTCTGGTACTCCCCCCTCCCCCTTTCTTTCTCCCGAGGCCTCCCACCCCATGATCCTTTCCCTTCTCCAGTTCTGTATCACTTTCGCCAATCACCTTTCCAGCTCTTAGCTTCATCCCACCCCCTCCGTTCTTCTCCTATCATTTCGCATTTCCCCCTGACCCCACTACTTTCAAATCTCTTACTATCTTTCCTTGCAGTTAGTCCTGACGAAGGGTCTCGGCCTGAAACGTCGACAGTGCTTCTCCTTATAGATGCTGCTTGGCCTGCTGTGTTCCACCAGCATTTTGTGTGCATTGTTAGACCCTCTTTATTCCAATTCTTTGCCTCCTGCCAATCAGCCAATCTTCTATCCATGTAAATATCTTTCCTATAATACTATGGGCTCTTGTTAAGTAGCTTCATTTGTGGCACCTTGTCACAGGCCTTCTGAAAATCCAAGTAAACAACATCTACTGACTGTCCTTTGTCTATCGTGCCTGTTGTTATCTCAAAGAATTCCAACACACTTGTCAGGCAAGATTTTCTGTTATGTAAGTCATGCTGACTTTGGCCTACTTTATCATGCACCTCCAAGTACCCTGAAACCTCATCCTTAACATTGGACTCCAACATCTTACCAGTCACTGAAGTCAGGTTAATTATCTTATAATTAAAGAGTGGAGTGACATTTCCAATTTTCCAGTCATCCGGAACCATACCAGAATCGAGTGATTCTTGAAAAATCATTAGTAATGCCTCCTCTTCAGCTACCTCTCTCAGAACCCTGGGGTGTTGTCCATCTAGTCCAGGTAAATTATTTACCTTCAGACTTTTCAGCTTCCCAAGTACCTTCTCCTTAGTAATAGCAACTACAGTTGGCCCTCCTTATCCACGAATTCAGCATCTGCGAATTCAACCAACCGCGAATCGTGAAAACCCAGAAGTGCTCTTCCAGCACTTGTTGTTCAAGCATGTACAGACTTTTTTTTCTTGTCATTATTCCCTAAACAATGCAGTATAACAACTATTTTACATAGCATTTACATTGTATTAGGTATTATAAGTAATCTAGAGATGATTTAAAGTATAAGGGAGGATGTGCGTGGGTTATCGTGAAATGGGATCGAAAAAAATCGGTAGTTCTCTTACTAAGTAAGTGGGAACAGGTACATCCGATATTATTATGCGTCAGTTAGTCAAACGTTTGTCTTAGTATATAGTATATATTTTACCTTTCTATGCATATAAAACACTTAAGAATGTATGTTTCAGCGCCGGGCTTGGGAACCGTTCCCGAGTGCGAGCCAGTGACAGACCGCTTTTGAGTGTGCTCTCCATCCGTGGCAGGTTGATGTGGAGGATCAAAAACTCAAAACCCGAAAACCCAATAATTAAACCACTGCATTGCTTAGTAATAATTGTAGCTTTCATCGGGGCAGTGCTTTTCTCACTTTATCCTTTAAAGTTGTTCCGATTGTTGACCGACGTAGCCTAACTCTTTTCCAATGACCGATGACGTTTCACCTCTTTCTGATCGCTTTATTTTCAATCATGATTCTTTTCGTGAACAGAAACACTGCACATTCAGAACTCTGGCACTGGGTCCTAATGTCCACCTCACAGACACAGGTCTGGGGTTCCGCTGGGTCCTAAGATCCATCGCATTGAGACAGGTTGAATAAGGGACTTGAGCATCCGCGAATTTTGGTATCCGCGAGGGGTCCCGGAACCAATCCCACGTGGATAAGGAGGGCCGACTGTACATTCATCTGCCCCCTACAGTCTCAAATTTCTGGCATACTGTTGGTGTCTTCCATAATGAAGACTGACATAAAATGCTCATGAATTTGTCTGTCATTTCTTTGTCCCCATTACTACCTCTCTATTGTCATTTTCTAGTGGTCCAATATCTGCTCTTGCCTCTCTTTTACTCTTTATGTATCTGAAAACACTTTTGGTATCCTCTTTGATATTATTGGCTAGCTTACCTTCATATTTCATCTTTTGTCTCCTTACATTTTTTTTAAGTTGCCTTGTGTTGGTTTTTAAAAGCTTCCAAATCCTCTAACTTCCCACTAATTTTTGCTATATATGCCCTCTCATTTGCTTTTATTCTGTCTTTGACTTCCTATATTAGCCATGGTTCCCTCCTCTCCCTTTAGAATACTTCTTCCTCTTTGGGATGTATCTATCTTGCATCTTCCAAATTGCACTAGGAACTCCAGCCATTACTGTTCTGCTGTCATCCTTGCTAGTGTCCCCCTCCAATTAACTTTTGCCAGATACGCTCTCATGCCTCTGTAATTCCTGTTACTTCCCTGAAATACTGATACAAATGACTTTATCTTCTCCCTCTCTCAAACTGCGGGGTGAATTCTACCATATTATGATCACTGGCTCCCAAGGGTTCCCTTACTTTAAACTCCCTAATCAAATCTGCTTCAATACAGAGCACCCAAACCATAATTGCCTTTTCCCTGGTGGACTCAAGTACAAGCTACCAGGGAGAAGGCAATTCTAGATTTAGTGTTGTGCAATGAACCGGATTTGATCAGGGACCTCGAGGTAAAGGAACCATTAGGAGGTAGTGACCATAATATGATATGTCTTAACCTACAATTTGAGAAGGAGAAGGGAAAATCGGATATGTCAGTATTACAGTTGAACAAAGGGAACTATGGAGCTATGAGGGAGGAGCTGGCCAAAGTTCAATGGACCAATACCCTAGCAGGGAAGACAGTGGAACAAAAATGGCAGGTATTTCTGGGAATAATGCAGAAGGTGCAGGATCGGTTCATTCCAAAGAGGAAGAAAGATCCTAAAGGGAGTAAGGGGCGGCCATGGCTGACGAGGGAAGTAAAGGGCAGTATAAAAATAAAAGAGAAGAAGTATAACATAGCAAAGATGAGCGGGAAACTGGAAGACTGGGAAGATAACAACAGAAGATAACAAAAAAGGCAATATGCCAAGAAAAAATGAGGTATGAAGGTAAACTAGCCAAGAATATAAAGGAGGATAGTAAAAGCTTCTTTAGGTATGTGAATAGCAAAAAAATAGTTAAGACCAAAATTGGGCCATTGAAGACAGAAACAGGTGAATTTATTATTCAGAAACGGAAGACACAAACAATCTCCCAGATGTAATAGTGGCCAAAGGAACTAGGGTAAAGGATGAACTGAAGGAAATTTATATTAGGCAAGAAACGGTGTTGGATAGACTGTTGAGTCTGAGGGCTGATAAGTCCCCGGGACCTGATGGTCTGCATCCCAGGGTACTTAAAGAGGTGGCTCTAGAAATCGTAGACGCATTGGTAACCATTTTCCAATGTTCTATAGATTCAGGAACAGTTCCTGCTGATTGGAGGGTGGCTAATGTTGTCCCACTTTTCAAGAAAGGAGGGAGAGAGAAAACAGGGAATTATAGACCGGTTAGCCTGACGTCAGTGGTGGGAAAGATGCTGGAGTCAATTATAAAAGTGGAAATTATGACACATTTGGATAGCAGTAGAAGGATCAGTCCGAGTCAGCATGGATTTATGAAGGGATAATCATGCTTGACTAATCTTCTGGAGTTTTTTGAGGATATAACTATGAAAATGGACAAGGGAGAGCCAGTGGATGTATTGTACCTGGACTTCCAGAAAGCTTTTGATAAAGTCCCACATAGGAGATTAGTGGGCAAAATTAGGGCACATGGTATTGGGGGCAGAGTACTGACATGGATTGAAAATTGGCTGGCTGACAGGAAACAAAGAGTAGTGATTAACGGGTCCCTTTCGGAATGGCAGGCTGTGACCAGTGGGGTACCGCAAGATCCGGTGCTGGGACCACAGCTGTTTACAATATACATTAATGATTTGGATGAAGGGATTAAAAGTAACATTAGCAAATTTGCTGATGACACAAAGCTGGGTGGCAGTGTGAAATTGTCAGGAGGATGTTATGAGAATGCAGGGTGACTTGGACAGGTTGGGTGAGTGGGCAAATGTATGGCAGATGCAGTTTAATGTGGATAAATGTGAGGTTATCCACTTTGGTGACAAGAACAGGAAGGCAGATTACTATCTAAATGGAGTCAAGTTAGGAAAAGGGGAAGTACAACGAGATCTAGGTGTTCTTGTACATCAGTCAATGAAAGCAAGCATGCAGGTACAGCTGGCAGTGAAGAAAGCTAATGGCATGCTGGCTTTTATAACAAGAGGAATTGAGTATAGGAGTAAAGAGGTCCTTCTGCAGCTGTACAGGGCCCTGGTGAGACCCCACCTGGAGTACTGTGTGCAGTTTTGGTCTCCAAATTTGAGGAAGGACATTCTTGCTATTGAGAGAGTGCAGCGTAGGTTCACAAGGTTAATTCCCGGAATGACGGGACTGTCATATGTTGAAAGATTGGAGCGACTGGGCTTGTATACACTGGAATTTAGAAGGATGAGAGGGGATCTGATTGAAACATATAAGATTATTAAGGGATGGGACACACTGGAGGCAGGAAGCATGTTCCCGCTGATGGGTGAGTCCAGAACTAAAGGCCACAGTTTAAGAATAAGGCATAGGCCATTTAGAACAGAGATGCGGAAAAACTTTTTCACCCAGAGAGTGGTGGATATGTGGAATGCTCTGCCCCAGAAGGCAGTGGAGGCCAAGTCTCTGGATGCATTCAAGAGAGAGTTAGATAGAGCTCTTATAGATAGCGGGGTCAAGGGATATGGGGAGAGGGCAGGAACAGGGTACTGATTGTGTATGATCAGCCATGATCACAGTGAATGGCGGTGCTGGCTAGAAGGGCCAAATGGCCTACTCCTGCACCTACTGTCTATTGTCTATTAAGCTGATCTGAAGTAGCCATCTCGTAGACATTCTACAAATTCTCTCTCTTGGAATCCAGCACCAACCTGATGTTTCCAATTGACCTGCATGTTGAAATCCCCCACGACTATAGCATCATTGCCCTTATTACATGTCTTTTCTATTTATCATGGAAATTTATACGCCATGTCCTGCCTACTGTTCTGGAGCCTGTCTTTAACTCCCATCAGGGTCTTTTTACCCTTGGAGTTTCTTAAATCTACCCACAAAAATTATTCATTTTCCACTCCTATGTCACCTCTTTCTAAAGATTTGAATTCATTTTTTACCAACAGGGCCATCCCACCCTCTCTGCCCACCTTCCTGTCCTTTTGATACAAAGTGTATACCTGGATGCTAAGCTCCCAACTATGATCTTCTTTCAGCCACATCTCAGTGATACCCACAACATCACTCCTGCCAATCTCTAACTGTTCCACAAGATCATCTACCTTATTTCATATACTGTGTGCATTCAAATATAACACCTGCAGTCCTGTATTCATCACCTTTTTCAATTTTGTCCCCAGGTTACGCTTCCACTCATCCCACTGACTGCAATTTTGCCCTATCATCTGCCTGTCCTTCCTCATAGTCTCACTACACAATTCATTGACTTGTATACCAACTGCCCCATCCTCAGCCCCATCACTCCAGTTCCCAACTTAGTTTAAACCCTGCCCAACAGCTCCAGCAAACCTGTCTGCACTGATATTGGTCTCCCTTGGGGTTAGGTGTAAACCATCATTTTTGTACAGGTCATACCTTCCCCAGAAGAAATCTTAATGATCGAATCTGAATGTCTGCCCCCCTGCACCAGTTCCTCAACCACTTTTTCATCTGTGCTATCATCCAGTTCCTGCCCTGACCAGCGCACAGCACTGGGAATAATCCAGAAAGTACTACCTTGGAGGTGCTGTTCTTCAGTCTCTTTCCTAACTCCTATACTCACTGTGCAGGACCTTTACCCTCTTTCTGCCTCTGTCTTTGGTGCCAAGGTGAACCATGACCTCTGGCTGCCTACCCACCCTCTCTAGCTGCCCTGAGATATCCTGGACCCTAGCACCTGGGAGACCCGGGAAACAAAACACCATACTGGCTTCTCTTTTGCAGCTTCAGAATCAGCTGTCTGTCCTCCTATCTATCGAGTTTCCTATCACTATCGTTCTACCTGCCTTTAAACTGCCCTGCTGAGCTTCAGAGCTGGTCACAGGCCTGGTTGCTGATTCTGTGCCCTTGTACATCAGTCCCTGCCACCAGCAGTATTCAAAGGGCTACATTGTTGCTGAGCGGAAGGGCCACACGGGAACCCTGCACTGCCTGCTTACTCCCCCTACTTCTGGTTGTCACCCATTACTATTTGAAGCCTGCTCTCTGGGTGTGACCAACTCAGCAGAAGTCTCATCCATAAAGTTTTCAGTCTCCTTGAGTACATCCAGCTTCAGCTTCAGTTCCTTAACCTTGTCAGTCAGGAGCTGAAGTTGGGTGCACTTTCTACAGATGTAGTCATCAGGAAGACCATTAGGTACTCTGAGCTACCTTCCTGCTAACACTTGCTATGCTTCTAATTTCTCAAACTTCTAGCCTGCACTTGTTCTTGCCAAAGCCTGACCATTCTACCACTGGCCCACTCACACAATGGCTGCTCCATTTAAGCCTCACTTTTTAATTGGCCTTTGCTAATTAATTCCTGGTTGCTATTAACCCAAGCGATCTCCCACTCCACAGCCAAGTCCTGACAGACACCACTCACTTTTTAAAACTGGCGCATAAAGTCTACAAGGAATTGTCTCCAACTTGCTCCACAAACTCTTGTTCTGCAGAAGCCTATGTAATTGTTTTCAATGAGATCCTCCCTCATTCTTCTAAACTCCAATGAGTACAGGCCCAGAGCCATCAAATGCTCCTCATATGTTAACCCTTTCATTCCCAGAATCATTCTCATGAACAGCCTCTGGACACTCTCCAAATCCAGCATGTCCTTTCTTAAACAAGGGGCCCGAAACTGGTCACAATACTTTGTGTGGTCTGACCAATACCTTATAAAGCCTCAGCATTACATCCTTGCTCTTATATTCCAATCCTCTCAAAATGAATGCTAACATTGAATTTGCCTTCCTCACCACCAACTCAAACTGCAAATTAACCTCTCGGCTCCTAAATTCAATTAATGAAGACCAATACACCGTACGCCTTCTTAACCACAGAATCAACCTGCGCAACTGCTTTGAGCGTCCTATGGACTCGGACCCCAAGATCCCTCTGATCCTCCACACTGCCAAGAATCTTACCATTAATGCTATATTCTGCCAAAATGAACCACTTCACACTTATCTGGGTTGAACTCCATCTGCCATATCTCAGCCCAGTTTTGCATCCTATCAATGTCCCGCTGTAACATCTGACAGCCCTCCACACTATCCAGAACACCTCCAAACTTTGTGTCATCAGCAAACTTACCAACCCATCCCTCCACTTCCTCATCCAGGTCATTTATAAAAATCACAAGGGTCCCAGAACAGATCCCTGAGGCACACCACTGGTCACTGACCCCCATGCAGAATATGACCCGTCTACAACCACTCTTTGCCTTCTGTGGGCAAGCCAGTTCTGGATCCACAAAGCAATGTCCCCTTGGATCCGATGCCTCCTTACTTTCTCAATAACCCTTGTATGGGGTATCTTGTCACATGCCTTGCTGAAATCCATATACACTACATGGATTCCTGTAATACCATGGATGCTACGCAGCCTCATTTATGGCACCTTGTCAAAGGCCTTCTGAAAATCCAAGTAAACAACCTCTACTTATTCTCCTTTGTCTATCCTGTCTGTTACTTCCTCAGAGAATTCTTACAGCTTTGTCCTTTAAGGAAACTATGCTGATTTTGGTCTATTTTATCATTTGAGTTAGAATCTGTTTACTTAGGACTTGAGTACCAGAGGGGAGACATTTAAAGGGGATCTGAGTGGCAGATTTTTCACACAAATGGCGGTGGGTGTAGGGAACGAGCTGCCAAAGGAGATGGTGGAGGGGAGTACAGTGTTTAAAAGACACGATATATACGTGGATAGGAGAGCTGTGGAGGCTTACAGGCCCAATGCAGGCAAATGGGGTAGCATAGAGTCATCACAGTCACGATGGGCTAAGTGGCCTCTTTCTGTAGTTGGGAAGACAACAGTGATCTGCTGAAGGAAAGGTGACACAGTGAAACATGAGGATATGTGGGATGCCAATTGCTAGCTTGGCTGTGCTGGATGATGTCGAGCTCTTGAGAGTTGTTGGAGGGAGCTGCACTCACCCAGACAAGTGGGGAGTGTCCCCCTCACACCCCTGACCTGTTCTTGGGGTGTCAGAAGGTGAGGGGACCCCTCAATTCAGATTCCCCAGCTCCTGACCTGCTCCTGTAGCCACAGGATTTCTATGGTGACACCAGCCTTCATCCTTCAGGAAAGTAGATGGAGAGGGAATTAACAATATTTATACCACATTTAGATGGGGGGGGGGGTGCAAGGGTAACAGAGAAGTCTGAAGATAAGGATGTGAAATATTGAACTACTTATTCCAGAGTCTGTGTGGGTAGTGAGCGGACGGTGATTAGTGAATGGATGGGATGTGGGTTACTATAGGATAAAGGGAATACTAGAGTCAGCTTTATTGGAGTTTTGGAGAGGTGAGAGAGAATGTTCACCTGGTGACAGAGAGCCCAGAGGTGGCAGATGCTGGATTCTGGAGCAGACAACAGCCAGTCAGAGACCCCTCATCAGGACGAGGGGTCTCGGCCTGAAACGTTGACTGCTCCTTTCAACGGATGCTGCCCGACCTGCTGAGTTCATCCAGCTTGTTTGTACGTGTTATTTGACCACAGCATCTGCAGTATTCTTTGTGTTTAGCCAGTCAGAGAAACTCAGCAGGTCAGACAACAGATTCTGTGGTGGA
Source organism: Hemitrygon akajei (assembly GCF_048418815.1). Taxonomy (NCBI): domain Eukaryota; kingdom Metazoa; phylum Chordata; class Chondrichthyes; order Myliobatiformes; family Dasyatidae; genus Hemitrygon; species Hemitrygon akajei. The sequence continues at coordinate 12,776,097 of NC_133151.1, read as the reverse complement.
TTGATTATCTCGCAATAAGAACTTCCAAAATTGGAGCAGGTGAAGGTTATCCAGTGACTCAAATTGGTCCACATATTTACCAAGACTGAGACTGATCATTTTCCTGCACTGTCTCCACACATCCTAGTTCTGGGTTGCAAGCTACAACATCACATCAACCATCCCCTTTCCCCTCACCGATGTTGCCTGACCTGCTGAGTTCCTCAAGCAGCTTGTGATGCTCCAGATTTCAGCATCTGCAGAAACTTTTGTGTTTTCATTCCCTTCATGAGCTGAAATCCATTGATTAGTATCTTGAATGAACATGGTGCAGAGTCTGCATCCCTCTGGGGGAGGGAATGGCAGAGATTCATCACCCTCAGTGAAGGAATTTCTTCTCATCTCCATATTGTATCTGACTCTTTGTTCTGAAACTCAGCCCAGGTGTGAGACTCCTCAGCCAGTGAGAACCTGCTCTCAGCATGCAACCTGCAAGTACCAACAGAGAATGCTGTTTCTGCAATAGAAAATGTGTTTGCAGTTTGCTCAGTCGTTCTTTATAATGATCATCTCTGGAACCAGTTCCACTTAATCTTTGCTGCATTGTCTTAATTTAATAATTTCAAAGATCAGGACTCCCATACTGTTAAAGGTCTAGATGGGTTAGAGTTTGTGAAATGTGTTCAGGAAAGTTTTCTAAATCAATATATAGATGTACCAACTAGGAAGGATGCAATATTAGATCTCCTATTAGGAAATGAGTAAGGGCAGGTGACGGAAGTGTGTGTAGGGGAACACTTTGGTTCTAGTGATCATAACATCATTACTTTCAACTTGATCATGGATAAAGACAGATCTGGTTCTCGGGTTGAAGTTCTAAACTGGAAAAAGGCCAAATTTGAAGAAATGAGAAAGGATCTAAAAAGCATAGATTGGGACAGGTTGTTCTCTGGCAAGGATGTGATTGTTAAGTGGGAAGCCTTCAATGGAGAAATTTTGAAACTGCAGAGTTTGTATGTTCCGGTCACAGTTAAAGGCAAAATGAATAAGAATAAGGAACCTTGGTTCTCAAGGGATATTGGAACTCTGATAAAGAAGAAGAGAGAGATGTATAACATGTATAGGCAACAGGGAGGAAAATAGATGCTTGAGGAGTATAAAAAGAGTAAGAAAATACTTAAGAAAGAAATCAGGAGGGTTAAAAGAAGACATGAGGTTGCTTTGGCAGTCAGGGTGAAGGATAATCCTCAGAGCTTCCACAGGTATGTTAAGAGCAAAAGGATAGTAAGGGATAAAATTGGTCCTTTTGAAGATCAGAGTGGTCGACTATATATGGAACAAAAAGAAATGGGAGAGATATTAAATGGGTTTTTTGCATCTGTATTTACTAAGGAAACTGGAACGGAGTCTATGGAAACAAGGCAAACAAGTAGGGAGGTCATGGAACTTACACAGATTAAAGAGGAGGAGGTGCTTGCTCTCTTGAGGCAAATCAGAATAGATAAATCCCCAGGACCTGACAGGGTATTCCCTTGGACCTTGAAGGAGACTCGTGTTGAAATTGCAGGGGCCCTGGCAGAAATATTTTAAATGTCGATATCCACGGGTCAGGTGCCGAAGGATTGGAGATAGCTCATGTAGTTCTGTTGTTTAAAAAAGGCTCAAAAAGTAAGCCGGGAAATTATAGGCCGGTAAGTTTGACATCGGTAGTAGGTAATTTATTGGAAGGAATACTAAGAGATAGGATCTACAAGTATTTGGATAGACAGGGACTTATTAGAAAAAGTCAGCATGGCTTTGTGCATGGTAGGTCATGTTTAATCAATCTATTAGAGTTTTTCGAGGAAGTTACCAGGAAAGTGGATGAAGGGAAGGCAGTGGATGTTGTATACATGGACTTCAGCAAGGCCTTTGACAAGGTCCTGCATGGGAGGTTAGTTAGGAAGATTCAGTCACTAGGTATACATGGAGAGGTAGTAAATTGGATTAGACATTGGCTTAATGGAAGAAGCCAGAGAGTGGTAGTGGAGGATTTGCTACTCTGAGTGGAGGCCTGTGACTAGTGGTGTGCCACAGGGATCAGTGCTGGGTCCATTGTTATTTGTCATCTGTATCAATGATCTGGATGATAATGTGGCAAATTGGATCAGCAAATTTGCTGATTATACAAAGATTGGAGGTGTAGTGGACAGTGAGGAAGGTTTTCAAAGCTTGCAGAGGGATTTGGACCAGTTAGAGGAATATGCTGAAAAATGGCAGATGGAGTTTAATGCGGACAAGTGTGAGGTATTGCACTCAGAAGGTCAAACCAAGGTAGAACATACAAGGTAAATGGTAGGACACTGAGAAGTGCAGTAGAACAGAGGGATCTATGAATACAGATACATAGTTACCTAAAAGTGGCTTCACAAGTAGATAGGGTTGTAAAGAAAGCTTTTGGAACATTGGCCTTTATAAATCAAAGTATTGAGTATAAGAGTTGGAATGTAATGGTGAGGTTGTATAAGACATTGGTGAGAACGAATTTGGAATATTGTGTGCAGTTTTGGTCACCTAATTACAGGAAGGATATTAATAAGGTTGAAAGAGTGCAGAGAAGATTTACAAGAATGTTGCCGGGACTTGAGAAACTGAGTTACAGAGAAAGGTTGAATAGGTTAGGACTTTATTCCCTGGAGCGTAGGAGAATGAGGGGAGATTTGATAGAGGTGTATAAAATTATGATGGGTATAGATAGAGTGAATGCAAGCAGGCTTTTTCCACTGAGGCCAGGGGAGAAAAAACCAGAGGTCATGGGTTAAGGGTGAAGGGGGAAAAGTTTAAAGGGAACATTGGGGGGGGGCTTCTTCACGCAGAGAGTGGTGGGAGTGTGGAATGAGCTGCCAGATGAAGTGGTGAATGCGGGCTCACTTTTGACATTTAAGAAAAACTTGGACAGGTATATGGATGAGAGGGGTTTGGAGGGATATGGCCCAGGTGCAGGTCAGTGGGACTAGGCAGAAAAATGGTTCGGCAAAGCCAAGAAGGGCCAAAAGGCCTGTTTCTGTGCTGTAATATTCTATAGTTCTATGAACTGAGGACTTTGATTAGAGTTACTATTGGGCATGTTGAGTACACAATTGGATCATCTGATCAAACATTCCTGGTACTTTAAACTGCAAGTGTGTTGACGGAAGTTGAATGAAAACATGCAATTATTTTGATAGGCTTTGCATTTTATTTGTTCTGTTGTTCGTGATGATGAGCCTTCAGATCCTGGGAACTCCAGGCCGAAGGGAGATGGCTGCTAACATGGTTCCAGTGGGCTCCCCACCATACCCCCACTACTGGTACATCATGGCTTGATACCTCTCCGTGGCCCTAGCCCACCCCAACCATTTACTAATCACCCTTCTACTCACAGACCCCTGAATAAACAGTTCAATATTTTGAATAAATTACTCTCAGGCTTCCAGCCAGGGACAGGTATTGATTTTAACCAACATTTCGAGTCCAGTGGTAGATATACCCCCATTATCTATCCCTCCTGTTTGGTTAGTCCTTATCCATTCAGGTTTCCGCTGTCCCACCTTGTTTACAATTGATTTCTAGTTTTTACTTGGAGGTGAGACCTTCGTGTTTGTTAAAATTCTTTTTTTAGTTTTATTTCAATTTTTTTAGTTTTTATTTTTATTCCTTCACCAGGCGGTCCCAAAAGCCATTGGTATGGCACAGTAGTTTTGTGCCATTAAAGTCAATCCTACAGCCATTGCGAATACAGTACTGCAGATTTCTCCGAGTAACCCCAACAGATCCACCTCTTATACTCGTTGATGCAGGCTTCCACCATGCGTCCCGTCTGGCCGATAGATGCTGCTCTGCATTCACAGGGAACACTGTAAACACCTGCAGTCCTGAGTCCCAGGTAATATTCGAACTGCATAAGCTGTGCATTTGCAATGGCCATAGGACTGACTTTGGGACCACCTGGTGAAGGAAGCCATTGAAATAAAACTAGAGAAAAGGAATTATAACAAAGGTAAAGGTCTCGTTCTAAGTAAGAAATGGAATTCGATTGCAAAGGATGTGCTAAAACTGGAGAGGGTTCAAAGGAGGTTCACAAAAATGATTCCAAGATTAAACAGCTTGTCATATGAAGAGAGCTTGATGGCTCTGGGCCTGTATTCACTGGAATTCAGAAGAATGAGGGGTGACCTCATTGAAATCTATCAAATGTTGACAGGCCAGAGATGTGGAAAGGATGTTTAAGACCACAGTCTTATGGTGGGAATGTCTAAGACCAGAGGACACAGCCACAAAATAGAGGGGCATTCTTTTAGAACAGATGAGGAAGAATTTTTTTTATCCAGAGGATGGTGAATCTGTGGAATTTATTGCCACAGGTAGCTGTGGAGGCCATCTTTATGTGTATTTAAGGCAGAGATTGATAGATTCTTGACTGGTCAGAGCATGAATGGATATGGGGGAAGGCAGGAGACTGGTGCTGAGAGGAAAAATGGATCAGCTTTGATAAAAGGCAGAGAAGACTCGATGGGCCAAATAGCCTAATTCTGCTCCTATATCTTATGGTAAACAAGGTAGACAGTGGAAACCTGATTGGATGAGGACTAACCAATCAGGAGAGATGGATGACTTGGGTATATATACTACCAGACTAGACATGCCCAGGCATCATCCCTGATGAAGATGGCAGTTTGCCACTGAAACATCAGTTAAAATTGATACTTGTACCTGGCTGGAAGCCTGAGAAGAGATTATTGTTTTTTCAGTTCAATATTTCACATCCTTATCTTCAGACCAAGGGAAATAAGAAGCACATCTTTATGCTGGCTAGGCACAGGTATGCCTTATAATCAGTGAACCACATTGTTATAATGTAGGAAACATAGTGATCATTTACAAGGGCACTTACAGACAGGTACAGGTGCAATCATAAACTCACCTGTAGTAGTATCACAGGCACATAGGTACAGACAACACACGGAAAATTGATCTACATAAATTAAACAAGACAGTGATGAAATTAAGACATGAACTCAGAAACAGTCAGAGGCAGATAAACAAGAGGAACACACACAAAATGCTGGAGGAACTCAGCAGGCTAGGCAGTCCAAATAATAAAAGTGAGGTAGTGTTCATGGGTTCAATGTCCATTTAGGAATCGGATGGCAGAGGGGACAAAGTTGTTCCTGAATCACTGAGTGTGTGCCTTCAGGCTTCTGTACATCCATCCTGACAGTAGCAATGAGAAGAGGGCATACCCTGGGTGCTGGAGGTCCTTAATAATAGACACTGCCTTTGTAAGGCACTGCTCCTTGAAGATGTCTTGGATACTACAGAGGTTAGTACCCATGATGGAGCTGACTAATTTAACAACTTTCTGTAGTTTCTTTCAACCTGTGCATTAGCCCTCCCCTCACCACCATACCAGAGAGTGATGCAGCCTGTCAGAATGCTCTCCATCTGTATAAGTTTTCGAGTGTCTTAGGTGACATACAAAATCTATTCAAACTCCTAATGAATTATGGTCTCTGTCTTGCCGCCTTTATAGCTGCATCGATATGTTGGGTCCAGGTTAGATCCTCAGAGATATTGACACCCAAGAACTTGAAACTCCTCACTCTCTCCACTTCTGATCTCTCTCTGAGGATTAGTTCATGATCACTTTCTGAAGTCAACAATCAGCTCTTTTGTCTTACTGACATTGAGTGCAAGGTTATTGCTGTAACACGACTCAACTTGCTGGTATATCTCGCTCCTGTACACCCTCTCGTCTCCATCTGAGATTCTACCAACAATGGTTGTATCATCAGCAAATTTATATTTGGTATATGAGCTATGCTTAGCCACATAGTCATGGGTATAGAGAGAGTAGAGCAGTGGGTTAAGCACGCACCCCTGAGGTGTGCCAGTGCTGATCATCAGTGAGGAAGAGTTATTAATACCAGTTCACATAGATTGTGATCTTCTGGTTAGAAAGTTGAGGATCCAGAGAAAGGGGGAGGTACAGAGGCCCAGGTTCCGTAGCTTATTGATCAGGACTGTAGGAATAATGGTATTAAATGCTGAGCTATAGTCAATGAACAGCATCCTGACAGAGGTGTTTGTATTGTCCAGCTGATCTAAGGCTGTGTGAAGAGCCATTGAGACTGCATCTACTGTAGACCTATGGTAGCATAGGTAGTCTCTAGTGTTCCGTAGGATTAGGGTTCAGATGGTCGGCTCAAGAACTGAATGGTTGATGGGAAGCAGCTGTTCCTGAACCTGATGGTGTGGGACTTCAGTTTCTGTTACCACCCTTCACTCCCCCGTCTGATGGGAGCATCAAGAAAATGGCATGAGCTAAACTTACATATGATATACCTGACCACGATGTCATCAATCAGAATACCTCCTCGTAATTATACCTATAACAATTGACTCGAATTGACTGAAGGTCCTGTTTCTGTGCTGTAATTTTCTCTGATTCTGTGACTCTATCCTTTGTGCCACAATATACCAGTTTTTTAATCTACTCCAAGATCAATCTAACCCTTCTCTTGCACTAAGTCCTGTATTTTTCTTTCATCAATGTGCCTATCTAAGAGTTTCTTAAATACTTCCAATGTGTCTTTCATCCAATTACCTTATTAACCCCTTGTCCCCTTGTATTAACCATTTCCACCCTAGGAAAATATCAGACTGTCCACTCAATCTGTGCATCTTATCATTTTGTACACCTCTATCAAGTCACCTCTCATCCTCCTTCACTCCAAACAGAAAAGCCCGAGCTCCGTCAGCTTACTCTCATAAGACAAGCTCTCTAATCCAGGCAGCATTCTGGTAAATCTGTTCTGCACCCTCTCTGAAGCCTCCATATCTTTTCTATAATATGGATGGGTCATCTTTTTTGCTGAAGGGCATGGAACCATGGGACCTCTTCTACCCAGGGAAGGAAGAAGCAGCCCTTCTGAGAGGAGCAGGTCTCTGAGACTTGTTCTCTGTGATATTTGTTGAGAGACAGTGACAATCATAGACTTTACTATGGAGAAGCTAAATTCAGACTAATGGTGAGAGATTAGAACTTCACAGTGTTTGACAGCTGGAAGGGCAGGAGGGAGGATTGTGTAGGTGCAGAGGAGGAACACACCAAAGGAAAAGTGTGGAGCTCACCAGAGTAATAGGAAAGGGGAAGGAGAAGGGGAGTGGAAGAGGGAGAGAGAGAGATAAATCAAGAATTGTGAGGGGTGCAGTTGTCATGATGTGCACTGGGAATGTCAGAAACAAAATGCGGAGGAGAGATGAACTACATTGTACAGACGATGACCGTTGTTTATTCATTAGGATTCCAACAGAATATAAGACCATAAGATATAACAGCTGAATTAGGCCATCTGGTCTTCTGGAGTATGCTCCGGAATTCAATCATGGCTGATCCTTTTTTTCTATCTCCTCCTCAATCCCAGTTCCCACCCTTCTCCCCATAACCTTTGATGCCATGTCCAATCAAGATTCTATCAATCTCTGCCTGAAAGAAACCCAACGACTTAGCCTCCACAGCTCCACGTGGCAACAAATTCAACAAATTTGCCTCCCTTTGGCTAAAGAAATTTCTCCGCATCTCTGTTTTGAAAGGGCACCCCTCAATCCTGAGGCTGTGCCCTCTTGTACTAGACTCTATCACCATGGGAAACATCCTTTCCACATATACTCTGAATAGGCCTTTCAATATTTGAAAATTTCAATGAGATTCTCCCTCATCCTTCAGAATTCCAGCAAGTACAGACCCAGAGCTATCAAATGTTCCTCTTATGATAACCCTTTCATTCCTGGAATCATCCTTGTGAACCTCCTCTGGACCCTCTCCAATGTCAGCACATATTTTCTAAGATGAGGGGCCCAAAATTGTTCACAATACCCAAGGTGAGGCCTCACCAGTGTCTTATGAAGCCTCAGCATCAGATCATTGCTCTTGTATTCTAGACCTCTTGAAATGAATGCTAACATGGCATTTGCCTTCCTCACCACTGACTCAACATGCAAGTTAACCTTCAGGGTGTTCTGCACAAGTACTCCCAAGTCCCTCTGCATCTCAGATTACTCAGTGGCTCAGTCAAGTGATACAGCAAGACATTACATTCTCCAAACTGGGACCCCGCTATTAACATTAATGGGGTGTCTGCTTAAGTAATATAAGTAACATGGAACCCCGAGGCTATCAAAATAAACTTGACAAGCTTAACTGAAAGTTCAGGAGACCACATTACAAAGAGTGAGTCGTTTGTGAAAATCACAAGGAATTCTGAACCATAAGACCAAAAGACATAGGAGCAGAATTAGGCCATTCAGCCCATCAAGTCTGCTCCACCATTCCAACATGGCTGATCCTGGATCCCACGCAACCCCATACACCTGCCTTCTCAAAATATTGTTTGATGTCCTGACTGATCAGGAAACAATCAGCTTATGCCTTACATATAGCCATAGACTTGGGTCTCCACTGCAGTCTGTGGCAGAGCATTCCACAGATACACTACTCTCTGGCTGTAAAAATAACTCCTTACTGCTGTTCTAAAAGGTTGCCCCTTAATTTTGAGGCTGTGTCCTCTAGTTCTGGAAACATCTTCTCCACGTCAACCCTGTCTAGTCCTTTCAACATTCAGTAGGTTTCAATGAGATCCTCCCACATTCTTCAAAATTCCAGTGAGTACAGGCCCAAAGCTGCCAAATGCTCCTCATATGAAGGATGTGGATACTATAGAGAGTGCACAGGAGATTTACAAGTTTGGAGAGTGTGCCTTATGAGAATAGGTTGAGTGAACTTGGTCTTTTCTCCTTGGAGTGACAGAGGATGAGAGGGGACCTGATAGAGGTGTATAAGGTGATGAGAGGTATTGATCATAAGACTATAAGATATAGGAGCAGAAGTAGGCCATTTGGCCCATTGAGTCTGCTCCACTATTCAATCATTGACTGATCCAATTCTCCCAGTCATCCACACTCCCCTGCCTTCACCCTATATCCTTTGATGCCCTGGCTAATCAAGAACCTGTCTTTGCCTTAAATACACACAGTGACTGCGGCCTGACTAGTGTCTTATAAATGCTCAGCATTATCTCCTTGCTTTTATATTCTATTCCTCAAAATTAATACCAATATTGCATTTGCATTGTTTACTGCCCCTCAGCCTGTAAATTAACCTTGTGGGAGTCTTGCATGAAGATTCCTAAGTCCCTTTGCACCTCTGATGTTGGAACCTTCTCCCCATTTAGATAATAGTCTATACTATTGTTCCTTTTACCAAAATGCATTATTATACATTTCCCAACAGTGTTTTCTATCATTAGGGTTTTTTCTCTCTTTCCTTCTCACAATAACTCCTTGCCATGCCCCTCCTCCTCTTCTTACCCCATCCCTAATTTTTAAATTTTAATTTTTTCTCACTCTCTTTCCCTCTCACAATAGCCTGTTCTCCATCTTCCTCTGGTGCTCCCCTCCCCCTTTCTTTCTTCCAAGGCATACTTCCCCTTCTCCAGCCTTGTATCCCTTTTGCCAATCAACTTCCCAGTTCTTAGCTTCAACCCTCCCCCTCCTGTCTTCTCCTATCATTTTGGGTCTCCCCCTCCCCCTCCCACTTTCAAATCCCGTACTATCTCTTTTTTCACTAGTCCTGACGAAGGGTTTCAACCCGAAACGTCGACTGTACTTCTCCCTATAGATGCCGCCTGGCCTGCTGCATTCCACCAGCATTTTGTGTGTGTTGCTTGAATTTCCAGCATCTGCAGATTTTCTATTGTTTGCTTATTTCCAGTGAGGTTGGGTGAGGCTAGATCTAGAGGTCATGGCTGAAGTGTGAAATATTTAATGGGAATCTGAGGGGAAACTTTTTTCACTCAGAGGATGGTGCGAGTGTGGAACGAACTAACAGTGGAAGTGATGAATGTGGGTTTGATTGAAACCTCTAAGAGAAGTTTTGATAGATACATGGATGGGTGGGGTATAGAGGGCTATATCCAGGTGCAGTTCAATTGGATGTTGCAGGAGGACCATTTGTCATGGACTAATGGGCTGAAGGGCCTGTTTCTATGCTGTGGTACTCTATAATGTGAAAAGACCAATCAAAGAAATGAGGCCTCGACCAACTGTTGGTGACAGGCTCCTGCTGGTTGGTATGCACTGCTCCTGGCGACAAGAGCAAGTAATATGAATACAGATATTTTTCTTAATTAAAAAGTTTATCAATAATTTGCTACATAATTCATGGGTGCTCAGTACAAATCTCATGAGTTGTGTCAGTGCTTCTGGCATGTTTGGCGAACCTGGCCTGCAGGCCTAGAAACAGGAGAAGCAACAGCTTGAGGGCAGATGGTGAAACATTCTGTGGACATGCAGCCTGATAGCCTTGGCAAAGAGCTCCTCCGCTCCGCTGAGGAGCAAAGACCATTCAGCCCATTCAGTCTGCTGATGACCCCACTACTGTTGGTTGAATCAAAGGTGGTGATGAATCGGCATAGAGGAGAGAGATTGAAAAGCTGGTTTCACTGAAGAGCAGCAAGGAGCTTCTAGTAAAAATAAAATGTGAGTCCTACTTCCCTGCTCCTTCCCCATGGTCCTGCTAGTTGTTTTCTATCAAGCATCTTTCCATTTCCTTTCCGAGACTCTCACCGACTGTTCACCACCTCAACAGGCGAAAAGTTCCAGATAATGCTGACACACGGCACGTTTACTCATATCCACCTTCATTCTTGGTCAGCTTCCCTAGTTGCTTGCCAACAAGCTAAAGAGAGCAGCTACTAATCCTGTCTTAACCCATCACACTGTAGACCACAAGACCATAAGATATAGGAGCTGAATTAGGCCATTTGGCCCACTAAGTCTCCTCCACCATTTCATCATGGCTGATCCAATTTTCCTCTCAGCCCTAATCTCCTGCCTTCTCCCCAAATCCCTTCATGCCTGACCAATCAAGAATCTATCAACCTCTTAAATATAACAAATGTCTTGGCTCCCACAGTCACATGTGGCAGCGAATTCCATAGTTCCACCACTCTCTGGCGAAAGAAATTCCTCCTCAGTTCCGTTCTAAATGAACGTCCCTCTATTCTGAGGCTGTGTCCTGTGGTCATAGACACCCCACCATAGCAAACATCCTCTTCACATCCACTCTATCAAGACTTTTCAACATTTGATAGATTTCTTTTTTTTTTGTAATTTATTTTTTTATTGGTTTATCATCAAACATTTCCATAAGATGTGTTTCAGACATTGTACCTATATATCATATAATTATATATATCACAAATCTCTACAAAGTATTTATCTGAGGTACACACTTATAGAAAAGAGTGGAGAGAAAACACAAGCAAAAGGGAAGAACTATGTACAAGTAGGGAGTGATCTTTTGTTTTTACAACAGATTCATTGATTTGTGAGAATAAAGTCAGGCCTATGAGGCATTATTTAGTTAAACCATTTTTCCCAGTATGAATCAAATTGTTCCAAATTGGATAAAATTCTCTTACGTTTGATTGGATTTAATAGCCCATTGACATTAAAAAAAATGAATTTTACCTTGTCCTTAGCCATCTGTATTTATCTGTCAATGTACCATTGAAATTAGAATAAAACTTAATCAATCTACTCCCTGAACAAATACGAACCGAGAAACGCAGATAATAACAAAAATGGCAACGAACGTGTGATTCCAAGGCTGAGGTCACTAGTAGATGACCCTGCGTTGAGCTAGAGGAAATGTCTAGCTGTGGGGGATAACCCCTTCCTACTTGTGAATTGAGGGCCCCCAATGCAGTATTCATAAAAGTCAGTGAACAAATCCATTACACAGAAAAGATTTCCCTGTGTACTCCTCATATATATATACACACACACATATACATACACACACATTACATACGTATATATATAATGTGTGTGTGTATGTGTGTGTGTATATATATATATATTCTCATTTTGGTGGGGAAAAAGGAGTAAGTGAGTGAATAAAGAATAACAACTAAGTAATATAAAATCCACATTATAATAAGTATTTCTCGAGATAGGTATATCACCGTGTACTTTTGCTTTCATTTAGCTTCTCAACATTTTTAAAGTTAGCTAAACCTTATGGCTCTTCTGAAGGGGGTGAGGACTGTCTTTGGGAAACTGCCGGTGTCAACCTGAAATTATTAACCTGCTCAGTTGAGGAAAAACACCAGAGACACGAAATTACCTCTGAAACGGTTTTTATTCAGAGAGGAGTTCGCAGCCCCACGCACTTGGGCGTAAGGTAGCCAACTCCCAATTTGTCGGTTTACAAAGGTCATACTTATACCCAAAAGCAGGGTACTACATTCGCAAATATGGTTACCAATTCAAATTCATCAATTGATTGGCTATTGCATAACTAAGCACGCGAAATACTCGGAATAAGCATAGATGCAAGCGTAATACTTGGAATGGGTATGGATGCAAGCAAAACACTCGAAATAGGTATATAGCTTAAAATACTTTGCCAAACACATTGTCTTGTGGTCGCAAGGTTCCTCTTCTTTGTGGTTGCCACATGCTGTCTGGCATCTTATTTTAGCTACCTCTTCCCTGTCCTCCTACACTTCCCCAATGACGTATCCTCTCCCTGGTCCTGTCTACATATTTTGCTACACTTAACCCTCGCCCACCCCTTCTATACGTACCCCTTACCCTCTTCACATTCTCACCGGTCTCTTCCTGATATATTTCTTTCAGCCTCCTCCCATCTCCTGCCTTCTCAATTCTTGCACTATTTCCCAAGCGGAGCGGGACAGTTCCTCAGTCAGGTTTTCCCTCATTTTGGTGACACTGACGGGCAACCCTCTGGCCTTCATGTCTGTAGTCGCCTCTTCCACTGTCTGGTACAACCGCGTCCCATTGTCATAAAGCACTCGAAGTTTAGCAGGGTACAGAGTTTGAAATCTAATCTTATTTTGCTTTAGCACTCGCTTTACTTCAGAGTATTCTTTGCATTGCTGCAGGACCGCGGGGGGGTAATCTTGGTCGAAATATATTAATTTATCATCGAAAAACACTCTCTTCTTACCCCAGGCCCTTTGTAGAATCTGTGTCTTGGTGCTGTACTGAAGGAATTTAATTATTATAGAGCGTGGCTTTCTGTCCTGGGTAGGTTTTGGAACCAGCGCATGGTGCGTCCTCTCGATTTCCAGCTCCATAGTTGAGGGAAGATCCCACAGTAACTTCTCGACAAACTCCGTCATAGACGAGCCCTCCGCTCCTTCGGGAACGTTGTAGATTCTGATATTTTTCCGCCGTGACCTTCCCTCCAGATCAAGCAGTTTACCTTCTTGGTGATGTATGATTTTTATTGTCTTGCTCAGTATCCGTTCCACGTTTTGAACGCGATCTTCCACCTTCTCAATGCGAGTCTCTGCCATGGCTATTTTTTGATTAAAGCTGGCGAGCTCTGCCTTAATATCCCAGAGCTGCTGCTTTATTTCTTTCTGGATCTCCATTATCTCTTTCAGGATTTCGAACATATTCGCCGCTTCGACTGAACGAGGCCCGGCTGCCACCTCGCTAGCACATGGTCGGGTCGGAGAGCCGCTCGCTGCACTCCTCTCGGACACAAGCTCCGTAGTGTCGCTTTCTTTATTTCCGTTCCTTTTCCCCATTCTTGCCCCTCTTTTCAGTTCAAATATTTTTTGAAAAATATTATATTTGATGGAATAACGGAGCTTAATACGTGCTTTTCCGGAGGAGCTAGTGACTTAAGCTGCCATTCTCGACGATGACATCACCAGAACCTTCACATTTGATAGGTTTCAATGAGGTCACTATTCCTTCTTCTAAATTCCAGTGAGTACAGGCCCACAGCCATCAAAAGCTCTTCATATGATAAGCCTTTCAATCCCAGAATCATTTTCATGAACCTCCTTTGAACCCCCTCCAATGTCAGCACATCCTTTCTGAGATAAGGGGACCAAAACTGCTTACAAAACTCCAAGTGAGGTCTCACCAGTACTCCAATATAACATTCTTGCTTTTATATTCTAGTCCTCGTGAAATGAATGCTAACAATGCATTTGCCTTCCTCATCATGCATTCCTCAATCTGCCAATTAACCTTTAGGAAATCCTGCACAAGGACTCACAAGTCCCTTTGCGCCTCAGATTTTTAATTTCCTTATAGATAATAAGTCCATGTTTTTATTTCTCCTTTAGTCCAACACACATACAAACCCTCCTGGAGGAGCTCAGGGATACCCTTGTATACACACACACAATACTGGAAGAACTCAGGGACACCCTTGAACACACACAATACTGGAGGAACTCAGGGATACCCTTGAACACACACAATACTGGAAGAATTCAGGGATACTCTTGTGTACACACAATACTCTTTCTATGTTGTAATTAATATTGTAGAGGAAAAACTTATAGTAATTCAGGAAGGTGTGATGAAGGGTTATTTGGTAGATTTAAAGCAGGGTAGTGGAAACTAGTGGCTCTTTACAGCAATATATTGTAACTGTGCTGTGTAGCAAGGCTGCATTGTCAAGGGGGTCAATATGGAAGCAACTGAACCTGCCAGAGAAGCAGCAGTATCAAGATGTTTGGCTCCTGGTTATCTCTGGCTGTTCTGGCTGAAAGACGAAAAGATTCCCCAAGGATACCAGCTGCAAGCAGAAAATTGTGCAGATGTCAGTATTAAAGCAGCCTGATGTCCTTGGGACCTATGGCAGAGAGATATAATTGGCACCCCTCTGCACAGCCCAATCAAGGAGGAAACTTTCAGAAAGACAGGAAAGCAACAGGACTCTGCTGGAGGCCGGAATCTGCCTCATCAACAACTGGTGAAGTGCAACCATTCATAAAATGCCTTTTTCTCTGCCTCTGCCATTTGCTTCTCCCGTGGCCTCAAGGTGGAACACAGAAGAGTGAAAATTAAGTTTCATTTTCGTAAAGCCCCACCTGGGAGGTGGGGTTATGGGCAGCCATCTCAAGTAGAGCTCTCAGCCTTGGAGGGGATTAGGCAAAATCACCGGAATTAGAGCTGGATGGAGGATTAATTTCCAAGTAAGACTGTAACCTCTGGAGGATTAAAGAACAATGTGTCAAGGTTTTAAGACTGAAGGAGGTGGTCAGATTTGATAATATTAATTACCCCTACTGAGCTGCTTTTTGATATGAAAGCCTCACCTTTCAGATACACGCTAGAAATATTCCCTTCTTCCCACCAAAACCTCTACAGGTGAGGCAAGGGCCTCCATCAGTCAGAAACCTGTACAAACCCCTCACAAAAAGGGCAGTATGTTAGCATAACATTTTGGAGAGCCTGTGATGGGATGATCAGGGTTCAATTCCCACTGCTGTCTGTAAGGAGTTTGTACCACCTCACCATGGTCACATGGGGCTCCTCCAGGTGCTTCAGTTTCCTCTCACGTTCCAGAATCATCTGGGTTAGGGTTAGCAAGGTGTGGGCAGCTATGTTACTTCCACAGTATGGTCACACATGCAGACTGCCTGCAGCACATCCTCGGACTGTGGACATTGCTGCAAACAATACATTTCACTATATGTTCTAATGGACTTGTGACAAATAAAACTAAACTTTAAATATTTAAAGGTCTGAGTTGGGGTGGGTGTGGGGGGGTGTGCTCTTCAGTTGACTACTTCAAAAGTGAGACTGATGAATTTCTGCTGGGCAAGGACACTGAGGATTACAGAGCCATGGTGGATGCAACTACGGAGAAGACACAACAGCAGCTATATTTCATTTGGAGTTTGAGGAGATTTGGTACATCACCAAAGACACTCGCAAATTTCTACAGATGTACCATGGAGAGCATTCTAACTGGCTGCATCACTGTCTGGTATGGGGGCGGGTGGGGGGGAGCGGGAGAGAGCTACTGCACAGGATCAATAGCATCCAGGGTATCTTCAAGGAGCAATGCCTCAAAAAGGTAGCATCCATCATTAAGGACCCCTGTCACCCAGGACATGCCTTGTTCTCATTGCTACCATCAGGGAGGAGGTACAGGAGCCTGAAGACACACACTCAATGATTCAGGAACAGCTTTTTCCCCTCTGCCATTTGATTTCTGAATGGACTTTCAATCCATGAACACTGCCTCATGACTTTTTAATCTCTATTCTTGCACTACTTATTTAATTTAACAATTTTATATATTTTTTTGCGCAATTCACATTTTTCCCTATTATTACTGTACTGCTACTGCAAAGACAACAAATTTCATGACATATGCTGTGATATTAAATCTGATTCTGGTTAAGAGAAATGGGAAAGGTTGAAGAGCTTCTCGCACTCCGCAGGTACTGTACATCTGTCCCACCATTTCACTCGGAGCTCCAAGGAGCTAGTGGGAGCAAAGGAGGTACTGGAGTGCAGCTGGTCAGTGTGCATCCAACAGCAGATGCATCCACAAGATGGAGCTGACAAACCAGAGTGGGAGGAGGAGGCAGTGTCCAGTTGGATTCTTGGCAAAGAATGGACTGGTGTTGTACAGTTGGATGGACATTGGGACCTGCATTTCTATATCCCTTTTCTCATTCCTTTCAGGATGACTGAAGCTGGTTCACTAGCAGCCGCTCTTGCAATATTGGAAATGCTGTGGTCAGGTTATGTACAGCAAGCTCCTAGTCAGGAACACGGTTAAGTAGTCAAGTGGTTTCATTTTGCACATCACGTTGGTTATGAACATTGGCTAGCAGAATCAACAATGGATGGGTGCTTGGGGGATAGAGAGCAGGGAGCAGTAACCACTCCCAACACTTCTTTAAACAACCAGCTGGAGGAGCTCTGTGGGTCAGGTAGCTCTGTGGGTGGGGAAGAATTAACAACATTTTGGCAGATGGATTGTGCTCCAGGCTCCAGCATCTGAAATTTCTTGACACCATAAGACACTGGAGGAACTCAGGGATATTCTTGTACACACACAATTCTGGAGGAACTCAGTGGTACTCTTGTATACAAAGAGTACTGGACGAACTCAGAGATACTCTGCTACACAATCAATACCGGATGAACTTTGGGACTCCATCATCCATTCCCTGGATCCTTTAGGTAAAAGGGCAGACAGGGCCTTGAGTTAAATCCTATCAGAATTCCAGGATCTGTAATGGTGGGAGCACCTACTGGAGTTCAGTCTGCATTTCCAGCAGGTCTGTGCAATGGGGTATGAAATGCAAAAGACAAACACACTGCAGGAAGAAAGCACAGCTTGCACGCTCGATCTATGAGTCTCAAACTGATCTTGTCCTCCCTCTTTCAGAACACAGATGATATTCTGGTGGCCTCTGCTGAGTGTCCAAGTGATGATGAAGACCTGCAGGAGTGTGAGCCCAGCACGGGTGAGTTTGCTAACAGGGGGGAGCTTGGTCGACCAGATTCCATCTTCCTATCTTGGTCATGCACCAGTGTTCAACATGTTGTTCTGCAGCTCTACCCCCTCACTGCTCCTGCAAGTGTCTCAGAGGCAGAGTAGGAGGGTGCTTGAACCAGCCTGGGTGCTTGTCCAGATCTCACAGACACGTTTTCCTGCTATTAGTCAGTACCTTTGTCTGCTAAGTGAGGTGAACTTTATCAGTGTACCTGCTCATTCCAGTTGGAACAATGCCTGTACTGTGTAACAGCCACCACTGGCTCCCGTGTCATGTAATGGGTGTAACGTGAACCTGGTGCATGCATAAACTATGTGTAAACATTCTCATTTTCATTCCTCTCTCTGTCTCTGTCTCTCATTCTCTTTCTTCCTGGCTCTCTCCCTCTCTCCTCTCTTTCCCTTTCCCTCTATCTCTCTCTCACTGTCTTCCCCTCCCCATCTCTCTCACTGGTTCTCCACTCTTTCTCTTTCTCAATCGCTCTCACACTGCCTTTCACAGCCTCTCTTTCTGACTTTCTCTCACTTTCTCTTACCCTCTCAGCTTTTCTCTCTCCCTCTTTTTCTTACTCTCTCTCCAACTCTCTCCCTCCCTCTGACTCTCTCCTTCTCAGTCTCTCTCTCTTCTTTTACTCTCTGTCTCATTCTCTCTATCTGACTCTTTTTCCCTGTCTCCCTCTCTCTCACTCACTCTTTCTCCCTGACTCTGTCTTGCCCTCTCTCTCACTGTCTCTCTCTCGCACACACAATGCTGCTCTGTTGCAGCATGCGCACGCACACACACACACACACACACACACACACACACACACACACACACACACACACACACACACACACACACACACACACACACACACACACACACACACACACACACAGCTATAAATCACACACACCGACTTTATATTCCAGTGAACACAAACTGAGTCACAAAGCAGTTATAGACGGATAGCTTAGTGTAACATATGCCCAAATGTACACACACTCACACACAGACACACACATGTCGACACAAGTAAATATACCAACTAGGCCATTCAGGTCTTCAGATATGTTGTTCTATCTACTGTAAGATCATCATGGTTTCTTTGGTACCTCATTTCCACATTCCAATCTGCATGACCCCCCACCCCAGTCACCTTCCAGCCCTTGTATCCACCAATCACCCCTCCCCCCGCTCAAAAAAATGTTCCAAATGCTCCAATTCCATCATCCCTTGAGAAGTTTCAAAAACTCACCATCCTCCAAAAGAAGGAATCTTGCCTAAAATGGGTGATGTCTTAAACAGTGAGTCTGATTTTAGATTCTCAAAACAAGAGAAAACGTCCTGTCCAAATCCACCCTGTTGAAACCCCTCAGGGTCTTAAATATCTCATTCAAATCCTCCCTCGTTCTACATTCCAGCCAGTACAAGCCTAGACTGCCCAAACTCTCCCCGTATGACAACCTGCCCATCCCTGGAAGTAGTTTATTAAACCCCACCTGAACTGCTTCCAGTGCATTGTCATATTTCCTTACACAGGGAGGCTGAGGCTGTGAAGAAATCTCTAAATATGGTCTCTTCAACAGCCAATGCAATTGTAACATAATCTCTATTTTCATATTCAATTCCCCAAGCAGCAAGCTCAAACAGTTTGTTAGCTTTCCTCATTAATTTGCTGAACTGCCTTCCAGCTTTTTACAAGTAATTCACCGAGACACCTGCATTCCTCTGCATCTCAGTTTGCCATGCGTTCACCATTTATTTTCTGAACATCATGCTCCAATTCCCAGGTCCTTGCCCACTCAACATGCTTCCCTACCTGTCCTGGTAGTTAACACCTGTATGTGCTCCCCTATCTGTCTTGTGGTTAGCACCTCTATATGCTTCCACACCTTTCCTTGTGATTATCACCTGTACCTGCTCCCCTGTCTGTCCTTGTGGTTATCAACTGTATGTGCACCCCTACTTGTCCTATGATTATCACCTGTACTTGCTTCCCTACCTGTCCTGTGATTAACACCTGTACATGCTCCCCTACCTGTCCTGTGATTATCACCTGTATGTGCTTTCCTACCTGTCCTTGTGGTTTGCACCTGTATGAGCTCTCCTACCTGTCTTTGTGCTTAGAAGCTGTATGTGCTCCCCTACCTGTTATAGTCATAGAAAAATACAGCACAGGAGCAGGCCTTTTGCCCTATCTAGTCCATGACAAATTATTGGGATGCCTTCTCCCATCAAACTGCACCTCCAAACATAGCCCTTCATATCCCTACTATCTATGTAACTATTTGAACTTCTCTTAAATGTTGAAATTGATCTCACATGCACCACTTGTGCTGGCAGCACATTCAACACTCTTACGACCCTCTTAGTGAAGACATTTCCCCTCATGTTCCCCATAAACTCTTGAACTTTCACCCTTAACCTATGATCTCTAGTTCTAGTCCCACACAACCTCAATGGAAATAGTCTGCTTGCATTTACCCTATCTATACCCCTCATAATTTTGTATACCTCTATCAAATTTCCTCTCAATCTTCAGCGCTCCATGGAATCAACTCCTAACCCTTTCAATCTTTCCTTACAACTCAGATCCTCCAGACCTGGCAGCATCCTTGTAAATTTTCTCTTGTACTCTTTCAATGTTATATTCAACTTTCCTGTAGTCAGATGACCAAAAATCCACACAATACTCTGAATTCAGCCTCACCAATGTCTTATACAAGCAACACACACAAAATGCTGGAGGAACTCAGCAGGCCAGTCAGCATCTATGGAAAAGAGAATAGTTGACATTTCAGGCCGATACCCTGAACTGATGAAGGGTTTTGGCCCGAAACATCGACTGTACTCCTTTCCATAGATGCTGCCTGGCCTGCTGAGTTCCTCCAGCAGTTTGTGTGTGTTACTCCGATTTCCAGCATCTACAGATTTTTCTCATTAATGTCTTATACAACTTCAACATAACATCACATCCCTTGCACTCAGTACTTTGATTTATGAAAGCCAATGTGGCAAAAGCTTTCTTTATGACCCTATCCACTTGTAACGCCACTTTCAATGAATTATGGACCTGTATTCCCACATCCTGTTTTTTCACCACACTCCTCAGTGACCTTCCATTCACTATGTAAATCTTACTCTGGTTGGTTGTATCGAAGTTCAACACCTCGCACTTGTCTGCATTAAATTCCATCTACCATTTTTCAGCCAATGTTGGTGTCATCTGCAAATTTGCAGATCCAGTTAACCACATTATCATCCAGATCACTGATATAGATAACAAACAATAATGGACCCAGCACTGATCCCTATGGCACTTCACAAGTCACAGGCTCCAGTCAGGCAACCATCTACGACCACTCTCTGGTGTCTCCCATAAAGCCAATGTATCTTCCAGTTTACTGCCTCATCTTGAATGCCTAGCAACTGAACCTTATTAACCAACCTCCCACACAGAACCTTGTCAAATGCCTTGCTACAGTCCATGTGAAAAACTTCTTCTGCCTTGCCTTCATCCACTTAGAATACCATCCAATAATCTTCCCACTCAGGCTCACTGCCTATAATTTACTGGTTTATTCTCAGAGTCTTTAACAGTGGAACAACATTGTCTGCCTTCAGATCCTCTGGTCGCTCTCCTGTCGCTAAGGATATTTTAAATATCTCTGCTAGGGCCCTGGCACTTTATGTACTTGCCTTTCACAGAGACTGAGGGAACACCTTGTCAGGCCCTGGGGATTTATCCACCCTGATTTGCCTCAGGATAGCAATCACACTGTATAGGGTCCACAGAACTGATAGTTTTATGTCTCACTTCTATAGACTCTGTATCTGTCTCCTGAGTATATCGAAATGAAAAAATTAATTTGAGGTCTTCCCCAACTCTTTTGACTCTCCATTTGCTGTTCCACACCATGTTCCGCCTTACTCTGCTGGGTAAGAAGCTGACAGCGATGCAGGTGGATGCTTCCCTGGTGTCATGGATTATTGATTACCTGACTGGCAGACCACAGTACGTGCGCTTGCAACACTGTGTGTTAGACAGAGTGGTCAGCAGCACTGGGGTTCCAAAGAGGACTGTCCTGTCTCCCTTTCTCTTCACCATCTACACCTTGGACTTCAACTACTGCACAGAGTCTCGCCATCTTCAGAAGTTTTCTGATGACTCTGCCATAGTTGGATGCATTAGCAAGGGAGGTAAGGCTAAGTACAGGGCTACGGTGGGAAACTTTGTCACATGGTGTGAGCAGAATCATCTGTAGCTTAATGTGAAAAAGACTAAGGAGCTGGTGGTGGACCTGAGGAGGGCTGAGGCACCAGTGACCCCTGTTTCCATCCAAGGGGTCAGTGTGGACATGGTGGAGGATTACAAATACCTGGGGATACGAATTGACAATAAACTGGACTGGTCAAAGAAAACTGAGGCTGTCTACAAGAAGGGTCAGAGCCGTCTCTATTTCCTGAGGAGAGTGAGGTCCTTTAACATCTGCCAGACGATGCTGAGGATGTTCTACGAGTCTGTGGTGGCCAGTGCTATCATGTTTGCTGTTGTGTGCTGGGGCAGCAGGCTGAGGGTAGCAGACACCAACAGAATCAACAAACTCATTCGTAAGGCCAGTGATGTTGTGGGGGTGGAACTGGACTCTCTGACGGTGGTGTCTGAAAAGAGGATGCTGACCAAGTTGCATGCCATCTTGGACAATGTCTCCCATCCACTCCATAATGTACTGGTTAGGCACAGGAGTACATTCAGCCAGAGACTCATTCCACCGAGATGCAATACTGAGCGTCATAGGAAGTCATTCCTGCCTGTGGCCATCAAACTTTACAACTCCTCCCTAGGAGTGTCAGACACCCTGAGCCAATAGGCTGGTCCTGGACTGGTTTCCACCTAGCATAATTTACTTATTATTTAATTATTTATGGTTTGTATTGCTATATTTCCACACTGTTCTTGGTTGGTGCGACTGTAACGAAACCCAGTTTCCCTCGGGATCAATAAAGTATGTCTGTCTGTCTGTCTGGATAACTTCACATTTCCCATTATGTTACATCAGCCACACACATATTGTCCATATCCTCTGAAACATATTTGCACCTCATGCCCTTCTCCATCTGGTCCCTCCTTCCTGACCATCTTTACACCCTCCTCCCTCCTCTACTTATTCACTATCCTGATCATTTCCTCCTCCCTCCTGATCATCTCCTCCCTCCTGAGCACCTCTTCCCTCCTGATCATCTCCTGTCTCCCTACTCCTAATCATATTCTCCTCCCTGCTGATCATCTCCTCCGCCCAATCATCTTCTCCCCCCGATCATCCCCTCCCCACTGATCATCTCCTCCCCCCGATCATCTCCTCCCTTCCTCTTGGTCACCTCTTCCCTCCCCCCTGATCATTTCCTCCCTTCCTCCTGATCATCTCCCCCCTCCCCTGATCTAGTCTGTTTCCTCCTTCCTGATAATTTTCTCCCTCCATCTGATCAATTTTACACCCTCCTTCTTCCTCCTGATCATCTTTACACCCTCCTCCCTCTCGATATCAACTCTTCCCTCCTTCTGGTAATTTCCTCCCTACCTTTTCATGATATTAATTGGCCTCATAACAAAGCTTTAAAAAATTCAAAGTATGTTTATCACATAAAAATAAGCAATAGATATCAATAACATGAGATAAAGAGTCCCTGAAAGTGAGTCCATTGTTTGTGGGAACATTTCAATGATGGGGAAAGTGCAGTTATCCCCTATGGTTCAAGAGCCTGATGGTTGAGGGGAACAACTATTCCTGGTGGTGAGAGTCCTGAGGCTCCTGTACCTTCTTCCTGATGGCAGCAGCAAGAAGAGAGTGTGACCTGGGTGGTGACAGTCCCTCATGATGATTGCTGCTTTCTGTTGATGTGCTCAATGGTTTTGGGGGGATGGAGTTGTGGCAGTAGTGGTTTGACCAAGAATGGACAGGGCTATATCCAAGCAACACACACAAAATGGTGAAGGAACTCAGCAGGCCAGGCAGCATCTATGGATGAGTACAGTCGATGTTTTGGGCTGAGACCCTTCAGCAGGACTGGAGAGAAAAAAATGAGTAGAGTTAAAAGGAATGGTGAAGATTGAGAGACCGCTTCGCCGAGCACCTACTCTCCATCCAC
Organism: Hemitrygon akajei; assembly: GCF_048418815.1. Classification (NCBI taxonomy): domain Eukaryota; kingdom Metazoa; phylum Chordata; class Chondrichthyes; order Myliobatiformes; family Dasyatidae; genus Hemitrygon; species Hemitrygon akajei. Next base: position 12,752,611 of record NC_133151.1, on the reverse strand, counting down.
CAGAAAAAGCAGGATCTCACATTGGCCACCATCTTAATTCCACTTCCCATTCCTCCTCCAATATATCTATCCATGGCCTCCTCTACTGTAGCGATGAGGTCACACTCAGGTTGGAGGAACAACACCTTATATTCTGTCTGGGTAGCCTTAAACCTGATGGCATGAACATCGATTTCTCAAATTTCTGGTAATGGCATCCCCATCCCCATTTCCCATTCTCACCTTATCTCTTTGCCTGCTCATTGCCTCCCTCTGGTGCTCCTTCCCCCCTTTTCTTCAATCCATGGCCATCTGTCCTCTCCTATTAGATTCCCCCTTCCCCAGCCCTGTATCTCTTTCACCAATCAACTTCACAGTTCTTCACTTCATCCTCTCCTTCAGGTTTCACCTATCACCTTCTGTTTCTCCCTCCCCTCTCCCCACCTTACAGTCTGCTCCTCATCTTTTTATCTCCAGTCCTGCTGAAGGATCTCATTGTAAAACGTTAACTGCACACTTTTCCACAAATGCTGCCTGGCCTGCTGAGATCCTCCAGCATTTTGTGTATGTTGCTTTGATTTCCAGCATCAGCAGATTTTCTCGTGTTTGTGGGCTGTATCCATCAGTCTCTGAAAGATTTTCTGTTCAAGGGAATTGGTGTTTCCGTAAAACAGGCCGTAATGCAGCCAGTCATATACTCTGCACCACACATCTATAGTTTGTCAGAGGTTTATATGTCTTGCTGAATCTACACAGACTCCTAAGGAAGTAGAAGTACTGCCATTTGGCTCAGGCGTTCAGTGATACTGGTCATCAATAGGTGAAGCCCAGCTCCAATCTAGAGGATTCACTCATCACAGTCTGTCAACTTGACAATGGCCCAATTATCTTTACCCTTTGCTTTATCATCTAACTATTTTGTAGCCCATTACCGTAGCACCAATGACCCCCCCCCCCCCCCTTCTCCCGTCTTCACCCCTGCTTCTCTTTCTGAACGCCCCGCTCTGTTCTTCTGCCTGCTCTGGATCTTTTTATCACTAACCACCAACCATCAACCATCTCGACTTTAACACTCCTCTCTCCAATTCTAAGCTTACTCCCTCTGAATGTGCTGCTCTCCACTCTCTCTGCACTAATCCAAACCTCACCATTAAATCCACAGATGTAGTGACTTGGCAGACTGAGGTGAGGCAGCAACTCTCAGGCACCTCCTCTTGAACATGACCCCACTAAGGTGCATTAGGCCACTGTCTCCTGCACCACCACCACCAACCTTATGGACTCTGGGGATCTCCCATCCACTGCCACCAACCTCCTTACCCATCACCTCCCATTTCTACCTCCTACCCAAGATCCATAAACCTACCTCCTGTCCAGCTAGACCCATTGTTTCTGCTTGTTCCTGCCCCACCAAGCTTGTACCTGCATACCGCAAGTCTGTTTAGCGCCCCCCCCAGGTTCAGTCCCTTCCTGCCTACATCCATGACGCTTCACATGATCTTGATCTTTTCAATGACTTTAAGTTCCCTGGCACCAATCATCTCATTTTCACAAAGGATGTCGGGTTCCTGTCCACCTGGAGGAGTCCCCCATCAGATGAGCCTTAAAGCTTTCTGCTTCTCTCTGGACAACAGAGCCAACTAGTTCCCCTCCACCACCAAGTTCCTCACTCTCAATAATTTCTCCTTCGGCTCCTCCCACTTCCTTCAAACCAAAGGTGTAGCCATGGGCATTCGCATGGGTCCCACCTTTTTGTATGTTATATGGAACAGTTTGTGTTCCAAACCTACTCTGGTATCACCCCCCAACTCTCCCGAACTATGCTGACAACTGTACTGGTGCTGTTTCTTGCACCCATGTTGAGCTCATTGACTTCATCAACTTTGCCTCCAATTTCCACCCTGCCCTCAAATTTACTTGGTCCATTTCCAACATTTCCCTCCGCTTCCTCAATCTTTCTGTCTCCATCTCTGGAAACAGTCGATCTATTGATATCTTTTATAAACTCAGGGACTCTCACAGCTATCTTGACTATACCTCTTCCCAACCTGTCACTTGTAAAAATGCCTTCCCCTTCTCTCAGTTCCTCCGTCTCCACTGCATATGCTCTCAGGATGAGGCTTGTCCTCGTTCTTCAAAGAAAAGGGGCTTCCCTTCCTCCATCAATGCTGCCCTCACCTGCACCTCTTCCATTTCACGCAAGTCTGCCCTCATCCATCCTCCTGCCACCACACCAGGGATCAGGTTCCTCTTGTTCTCATCTACCACCCCACTAGTCTCCAAGTCTAGCACATAATTTTCCATAAGTTCCGCCATCTCCAGCGGGATCCCACCACCAAATACATCTATTCCTCCCCCTTACTTTGCGTGGGGATCGCTCCCTATGCGACTCCCTTGCCCACTCATCCCTGCCCACTGATCTCCCTTCCGGTACTTATCCTTGCAAGTGGAACAACTGCCACACCTGCTTCTACATCTCCCTCACCAGCATTCAGGGCCCCAAAGGGCCCTTCCAGGTGAGGCGACACGTCAGCTGTGAATCTGTTGAGGTTATCCACAGTATCCAGTGTTCCCGGTGTGGCTATCTGTATATCGGTGAGACCTGACATAGGTTGAGAGACTGCTTCACCGAGCAACTCCACTCTGTCCACCAGAAAAAGCGGGATCTCCAGGTCGCCACCCATTTCAATTCTACTTCCCATTCACATTCCGACATATCAGTCCATGATTGTGAATATGTGGGCAGTGGGAAAATCATCCCCCTTGTGCTTCTTGATCTCGTTACTTGAGATTCTGTGTCACACAACCCTGCTACTTTGACCAGGTCCAACACTTGCCTTTGTTGGAATCTTCCTCCTTCTTATGGTTATGAATATGCTAAGATGATGGTGTGATTACTTATGGTGTGGGAGTGAGGGTGATGTAGGGAATGAGTGCTCAGGTGTGGGGGTGTCTGATCATGGGTTTGTGGGGTTGTATAGGCTAGGGTTTGCGTAGTGTGAGGGCCAGCGTTAGTTTTAGAGTTAGGGGCAGGATTAGGATGTAATTATGTGGGCAGTGGGAAAATTAACTCTCTTGTGTTTCTGGATCTGGTTACATAAAATTCAGTGTCACTTGGTCCTACCAGTTAGATCTGGCCAATACATTTCGTTCAACTGGTCCAACACTACTTGACTGGTGTGCACTGGAGGCATCATCAGCAATGTAAACTGGGGTCCTCAGGTGTTTTGAGTCTACTGCCATGATGAGGCCACACTCAGGTTGGAGGAGCAACACCTTATACTCTGTCTGGGTAGCCTCTAACTTGATGGCATAAACATCGATTTCTCAATTGTCCAGTGATTGTCTCACTCCTCCTTCACCATTCCCCATTCCTGTTTCACTCTCCCACCTTATCTCCTTACCTCTCTCTAGTGCTTCTCCTTCCCTTTCTTCCATTCTCTTCTGTCCTCTCCTATCAGGTTCTCCTTTCTGCAGCCCTTTATCTCTTTCACCAGTCAATTTCTCAGCTTTTTCCTTCATCTCTCCCCTTCACCTATCACCTTGTACTTCTTCCGCCCCTCCCCACTTTCTTACTCTTGAGTTCTTCCCCCTTCCTTTCCAGTCCTGATGAAGGGTCTCAACTCTTTACTCTTTCCCATAAATGCTTCCTGACCTGCTGATATCCCCCAGCACTTTGTGTGTGTTCCTCTGGCATTAGAGCATAGGCAGATTTTATCATGTTTGTGACCCTGAACCTGCCTCCAGAGTGGAATCTTAGTGAAGGCTCTCTGGAAATCCAAATACACCACATTCACTCGTCCACCCTTATCTGTTCTGCAAGTTGACAACTTGAGGAGATTTGTCAGTACTGTTTCATAAACACAAGCACTTCGGTTCAATTTTATTGTTAAATGCTTCTAGGTAGATTCCAACAATTTCCCCGTCACTGACATTAGACAAAGAGGTCAGTAGTTCCCCTTTGTTCTTCTTCTCATCCCTTAAACAGTGGCTCACATTTGCTCCTCTCCCAGGCACAACAATAATTCCTGAATGTACTCGATGGAATTTGGCGAGATGACAAACCAAGTGTTCACTATCTCGGTCAACACCCCTTTCAAAGCTCTGGATTGTAGAACAGTGGGTTCTTGGGATTAATCACTTAATCTACGTAGCCCTTTGTCAGACACCCTGATCCAATAGGCTAGTCCTGGACTTATTTCCACTTGGAATAATTTACTTATTATTATTTAATTATTTATGGTTTTATATTGCTATATTTCTACACTATTCTTGGTTGGTGCGACTGTAACGAAACCCAATTTCCTTCGGGATCAATAAAGTATGTCTGTCTGTCTGTCTGTTTGAAACTGACTCCCTTTGGTGCTTCATCGTTGCTCAAACCCTCAGTCCATAACCCTTAGTTCTCCGGTATTTCTGGCAAGTCTTTTTGTGTCTTTTCCAGTGAAGAATTAATTCATTTCATCTGATATTTCCTCAAGCCCTCCTCATTTTATAGAACAAAGTTTCAAACTACATTCATATCAAGATATGTATACAGTATACAAGCATGAGGTTTATCCTCTTGCAGGCAGCCACAAAACAAAGAACCATAGAACCCATTTAAAGAAAAATCCCACACAAGACCATCAAACACCCAGCTCGCAAAAAAAGAACAAATCAGGCAAACAGTAGAATGTGAGTAAATAACACGCAGACTATTTACTTTGAATGGTAGGGTCCCCGAAACGGTCCAAGAGCCACTGCCATTGAGTCAATCAGTTCAGAGCTGCGTCGATGCTTGCAGGCCACAGCTGCAGAACCAGTTCTACGCGCACTCAAGTCGAACAAGTAGAAAAAACAGTAAACAAAAAGTGAGTTCAGTAGAGAGAACCGCAGCGACCCCTGTAAATGAGGCCGCAACCGTAAGCTGCTGGGGTGATCCAGCTTTGCAGAGTGGGACCCAAGACTCACGCACCTTCCACCAGATGCAGCGAGAGGGAGACCAGGCAGACAGCCGTTCATTTTACGCTTTCATCCTCCTCAATTTTAATCTTGCTCGATGCTTTAATCGCCGTACAATCATGGAGCTGACCGTGGGTGCACGTTCCGCCATTAGATTGCCGCCCATGTGCATGCCGCTGGCAACATCGCCAAAACCTCCAGGGGATCACAAAAGCGCCAGATGGTTTAGTCAGCTAAAAAATACAGACTTAAAATGGAAATTATAGGCTGCAATCGATCGCATTTCGAGAGAAGAAATATATTTAAAAGAGTAGTAGTTTCTTGAGCAGCCTGCCAGATGTCGCCGCTAGTCACTGGCGCCATCCTGTGGGAAAATTGAACACTACAGTGCAGGCCATTTGAGCCATGATGTTGTGCTGACCTGTTAGCCAACTAATTTCCTTATGAGTTTTCCCATCACTCACTGTAGAGAACACCGATTTTGAAACCCTCTTTTCCTTTATACTGTACATGCAGACACAGGCTCTTCAGGATCCCCTGTCCTGAACCTCTTTTTCATTTATATATACACAGACACAGGCTCTTCAGAAACCCCCTGTCTTGAACTCCCTTTTCCCTTTATATATCCACACACAGGCTCTTCAGAAACCCCCTGTCCTGAACCCTATTTCCCTTTATATATCCATACATGGACTCTTCAGAAACCCCCAGTCCTGAACCCCCTTTTCCCTTTATATATCCACACACAGGCTCTTCAGAAACCTCCAGTCCTGAACTCCCTTTTCCCTTTATATATCCATACACAGGCTCTTCAGAAACCCCCTGTCCTGAACCCCATTTCCCTTTATATATCCACACACAGGCTCTTCAGAAACCCCCTGTCCTGAACCCCATTTCCCTTTATATATCCATACATGGACTCTTCAGAAACCCCCAGTCCTGAACCCCCTTTTCCCTTTATATATCCACACACAGGCTCTTCAGAAACCTCCAGTCCTGAACTCCCTTTTCCATTTATATATCCATACACAGGCTCTTCAGAAACCTCCAGTCCTGAACTCCCTTTTCCCTTTATATATCCATACACAGGCTCTTCAGAAACCTCCAGTCCTGAACCCCTTTTCCCTTTATATATCCATACACAGGCTCTTCAGAAACCCCCTGTCCTGAACCCCATTTCCCTTTATATATCCATACACAGGCTCTTCAGAAGCCCTCTGTCCTGAACCCCATTTCCCTTTATATATCCACACAGAGGCTCTTTAGAAGCCCCCAGTCCTGAACTCCATTTCCCTTTATATCTACAGACACAGCTCTTCAGTTTTATTTTTAGCTTCATGTCCGTATCTTTCCTTTCTCTGTCCATTTCCTTGCTGAATACTAAAATGTTTAAAATCTTCAAACACACATTATAAGTTTCTTACTTGAAGTTATAGCTCTCTTTAGTTTCTGTTGGTAGCCCTGGATGCATCACTTGTCTTGGGGTTTTTTTGTGCCTTAAAGGAATACAGATTTCCTGTAATCTGTTTCTGTGCACTGTTTCTCTAAGACACAGCCCTCGCTTGTCCACTATCCTACTTTTCAATGCATTTTTCCAAACAGCTCCACCAACACTGTACCTTCAATAGGTTCTCTAGTTTGGTTTCAGGGCTGTAGTTTTGGATTGAATTATGCACCAATTTTATATGATGTGGTATTAAATATCTATTATTTTATGCATTGTTATTTTGATATATTTCTGCATCCTACCCCTCTGTTCTGCAGTATTCTAAACCATGGGGATAGAATAGACCTGAACCCTTTACCAGACATTTGTGTCTTTCCCCGTCTGTCAACACTCTGCTGGAAGACCTCTTCACCTTTCCTGATCAATGCTAAAGCAGAGATTACTCCGGGAAGCTGGGTGTATCACGTTAGCCCCTCGTCGCCTACCTGGCATACCAATGTCCCACTTGTAAACCGATGCCTGTCTGGTACAGTGCAAACTCTGTCTTAGCCAGATGTGCTCTGTAGACTGCTGTGCTGAAACATTGGTGTCATGTGAGAACACACATACAAAGATGTACATACATAAGCTCACATAACAATAATGAACCAACAGAAACACAAACATTCAAATACTATACAACTATCACACAGATACCCACACATTATGTCACAATGTACACACAGTTGTGGCCTTTCACACAATGTAGCATCTAGACCAACACATCGATACACACTGAACCACAATTGTACAAGCACATTTACTGTCATTATGTTACACAGTATGCACACACACACACCATAAAATACACATAGATTAACACATCTATACGGACACTAACATTGACTATATTGTTAGGTACAGTCATTCTCACATATTCACTCCCGTAAGTGCACCCACACACACTTGTTCTGTGTTACATAACACGTTCAGTCTGACTGTTCTATAAGTGTTATGTTGAAACTTTGATGTATATTACCATGCACACCACTATAAGAAATTACTGTTCTCTCTCTCTCTCTCTCTTTCTCTCTCTCTGCCTCTCTCTCTCCCTCTCTCCCTCTCTCCCTCTCTCCCTCCCCCTCTCCCCCTCTCCCCCTCCCCCTCCCCCTCCCTCTCCCTCTCCCTCTCCCTCTCCCTCTCCCTCTCCCTCTCCCTCTCCCTCTCCCTCTCCCTCTCCCTCGCTCTCTCTCTCTCTCTCTCTCCCTCTCTCCCTCTCTCTTTTTCTCTTTTTCCCCCTCCATCGGTCAGAGTTCACTATGGATCCATGGATATTGTGCCCTAGATGTCTAGATATGTAAGATTGGGCAGTACGATATGGAGAGCAAGTTGTTGCCGATGTAGCAAGCTCCCCCTTTCCATGCATCTGATGAACCCAATACAGCAGCATCGCAGGAGTTGCCAGTCAGCATTGAACTCTCTGTACAGCTACCTTATGGGCTCCAGCTCCGGAATTTTCCCTCAGGGTTTACTCCCGAAGCCTTCCCCATGACTGAGTATAGCCGCGTAGCCACAAGGCAATGGAGGTTTGAGATCAGAGTTTTCCTTCTCTTAGATGAGCTGCCAACCATGGCCAATGAGCCCCATCTGCCCGAAGCGACTGGTTTCTAAGGTGCCAATAACCTGACTTTGCCCCTTTTCCTATCAGTAGAAATGGCTCCACTGGGCTTATTAGCTAAGCTACATGTGAAGGCCAGAAGCTGGACTTGGTTGCCAGAGGCTATTTGAGGCACATGCCATTGAGCATTTAATAAGTAGTGGGAGCTTGTCCCCATTACCACCACCAGCTATAACAACCTTAAGGAAAATATCAATATGCACAGTAATGTATATTTTCAGCCCTAACACGCTACTCTTATATGTGTACACAACCCTGACTTTTATTTAAGATACACAAGAATGAATTCTATTTGTATAATAGACACTGTACTGAGTTTGTATACACAGAAGCAATAGCTCAAACTATGTAATACCCACACTATTAAACCCTCATACACAGTACTACAGAGTAAAATACAGTCCCAACATAACAGGATTAAGTAAGCATTGAAGATTATAGACTGTAACAACATTGCTTTAAAGTCACAGAGAGAGAGAGAGATAGCACAGAAACTGACCCTTCAGCCCATCGAATCCATGCGGACAATCACTTACCTATTTAAACCAATCCTACATGGTAATCACTAACAGTGAATAATTTATATTACATGGATCCTATTTACACTAATCCGTAAGACAATAGAGCATAAGACATAGGAGCAGAATTAGGCCATTTGGCCCATCGAGTCTGCTCCACCAATCAATCATGGCTGATCCTTTTTCTCCTCTCCTCGGCCTCACTCCCTGACCTTCTCCGCATAACCTTTGATGCCGTATCCAATCAAAAACCTATCAAGCTCTACCTTAAATACGCACAACAACCTGACCTCCACAACTGCCTGTGGTAACAAATTCTACAAATTCACCACCCTCTGGCTAAAGAAATTTCTCCATATCTCTGCTTTAAATGGATGCCCCTTTATCCTGAGGCTGTGCCCTCTTGTCCTAGACACCCACACCATGGGGAATATCTACTCTGTCTGGGACGTTCAACATTCAAAATACACACACTTCTAAAGTCCAACAAATACAAACCCAGACCTATCAAATGTTCCTCATATGATAACCCTTTCTTTCCCAGAATCATCCTTGTGAACCTCCTCTGAACCCTCTCCAATGCCAGCACATCTTTTCTTAGATGAGGAGCCCAAAACCATTCACAGTACTGAAAGTGAGGCTTCACCAGTGCCTTATAAAGCCTCAGCATCACATCCCTGCTCTTGTATTCCAGACTCTTGAAACGAATGCTAACATGGCATCTGCCTTCCTCACTACCAACTCTACCTGCAGATAGGGAGTTCTGAACAAGGACTCCCAAGTCCTTTTGCATCTCAGGCTTTTGGATTTTCTTCCATTTAGAAAATAGTCCGCACATATATTTCTACTACCAAGCATTTTCCAACATTGTATTTCATTTGATACTTTCTTGCCAATTCTCCTAATCTGTCCAAGTCCTTCTGCAGCCTACCTGTTTCCTCAACATTGCCTGCCCCTCCACCAATCTTCATATCATCTGCAAACCTGGCAACAAAGCCATCTATTCCATCATCTAAATCATTGATATACGGCATTTAAAAGAAGCAGTTCCAACACCAACCCCTGCGGAACACCAACAGGTCGCTGGCAGCCAACCAGAAAAGGATCCTTTTATTCCCACTCACTGTCTCCTACCAATTAACTAATGCTCTAACCATGTTAGTAACTTTCCTGTAATAACATAGGCTCTTAACTTGGTAAGCATCCTCATGTGTGGCACCTTGTCAAAGGCCTTCTGAAAGACCAAATATACAACATCCACTCTATCCTCTTTATCTATCCTACTTGTAAACTCCTCAAAGAATTCATCAGGCTAGATTTTCGCTTAAGGAAATTATGCTGACTTTGTCCTATCTTGTCCTGTGTCACCAAGTACTCCATAACATCATCCTTAACAATTGACTAAACATCTTCCCAACCACTGAGGTCAAGCTAACTGGTCTATAATATCCTTTCTGCTGCCTTCCTCCTTTCTTGAAGAGAAGAGTGATATTTGCAATTTTCCATTCCTCTGGGACCATGTCAGAGTCCAACAATTTTTGAAAGACTATTATTAATGCCTCCACAATCTCTGCTGCTACCTCTTTCAGAAACCTAGGGTGCAGTTCATCTTGTCCAGGTGACTTATCTACCCTTAGGTCTTTCAGCTTTTTGAGCACCTTCTCTCTTGTAATGGTAACTGGACTCACTTATCTTCCCTCACAACCTTCAACATCTGGCACACTGCTAGTGTCTTCCACAGTGAAGACTGATGCAAAATACTCATTAAATTCATCTTTCATCTCTTTGTTCCCCCATTATTATTTTTCTGACTTCATCCACTCTATATCCACTCTCATCTCTGTTTTATTTTTTACATACTTGAAAAAGCTTTTACTATCCACTTTGATATTGTTTGCAAGTTTGCATTTGTATTTCCTCTTTTCCCTCATGATTCTTTTAGTTGCTCTCTGTAGGATTTTAAAAGCTTCCCAATCCTCTATCTTGCCGCCAGTTTTTGCTTTGTCCTATGCCCTCTCTTTTGCTTTTACATTAGTTTTGACTTCCTTTGTCAGCCATGGTTGTACTAATTTGCCAGTTGAGTTGAGTATTTTTTTTCTTTCTGGAGTACATCTATCCTGCTCCTTCCTCCATTTTTCCCAGAAACTCATGCCATTGCAGCTCTGCTGTCATCCCTGCCAGCATCTCCTTCCAATTTACTTTGGCCAACTCCTCTCTCATACCACTGTAATTTCCTTTACTCCACTGAAATACTGCTACATCAGACTACTTTCTCTCTATCAAATTTCAAGTTGAACTCAATCATACTGTGATCACTGGTTCCTAAAGGTTCTTTTACCTTAAGCTCCCTAACCACCTCCCATTCATTACATGTCCATGGTTACTGATTCTCTGGTAGGCTGCTCTAAAAAGCCGTCTTGTAGGCTTTCAACAAACTCACTTTCTTGTGATCCTTTACCAGCTTGATTTTCCCAATCGACTTGCATGTTAAAATGTCCCATGACTATCATTATATTGTCCTTTTGACATGCCTTTTCTATTTCATATTGTAATCTGTAGTCCACATCCCAGCTACAGTTGGGATGCCTGTATATAACTGCCATTAGGGTTCCCACATTGTATTCACTAACAGTGAATAATTTATATTACACAGATCCTACATTCATCCTACAGTGTTCTCCCCACATTCCCACCAACTCCACATTCTAGCCCTTACCATCACACTGGACAATTAACTTATCATTGGGATGTGAGAGGATACCATAGCATCCAGGGGAACGCCACACAGTCACAGGGAGAACATGCAAACTTCACACTCAGTCAGTGCCAAGGGCTGGGATTATGAGGCAGTAGTTCTCTCAGCTGTACAATAGAAATCTGATTCTCCCATGTTCCCTGAATGTGTCCAGCCCTTTATCATGAGTTTGTTTTTACCATAGTCTATAAGAAAACCAGTACTGTCTCCTCACTTACAGATAACCAATGCATCGTATCTATTTTATGTAAAACTCAACCACACTTCATACAGGGACAAGTGTTCACTGCCTGAAATCTGAGCAGAACTAGTTATTGTATTGTATTACCAGACTCTTTCACAGCTCCCTTCATTTCCAAGATTTTCAGAAATTTAGCAACACAAAGGATCGGCCTTCACACTTGTATTGGCTTTTATGGGGGCATCTTTACTCTCTCTCCCTGTACTCCTGCGTGTTTGCTTCTTTCAAGTAATGATTGAGCTCCCTTTAGAAAACTCTGATCAAATCAGCCTGTCAGGTATTGAGTTCTCGATATCTTTGATTCTTTTCATTCTCCTGTCATGACTAGAATTGAACTCTATGTTTTGCCCAGATCAATTTTCAATACAAGTTTATCAGCGCTTCCTCAAATTGTACACAATTACACCTTGGACTACCTTGGACTACCTGAAATACATTGTCTTGTTACGTATTACAATGCATCATTACTTGAATTTGTACAATTCAACACTAACTTGGAATGTTATACAATATGCAAGGACCAAGTTGCATTGGATAGAATAGAATAGAACTTTATTGTCATTGCTGAAGGCAACGAGATTGCGGTATTACTCCAGTCTGTGAAGAATCAGAATCAGGTTTAATATCATCACACATGAAATTTGCTAACTTTATGTCATCAATACAATGAAATAGAGACAAAACTGAATTACTATAAGTATATACAGTATATGTCTATTAAATAGTTAAGTTAAAATAAGAAGCACAAAAGACAAATAAAAAAGTAGTGAGGTAGTGTTCATGAGTTTGATGTCCATTTAGATATTTACATTGCATGTGGTAATGCTTAACTTAAAAAAAATTTTTCAAGCCTCCTGAATTAAACTATTTATTTAGCGAAACAGCGTGGGGTTGGCCATTCCGACCCTTCGAGCCAGTGTCCCAGCAAACTCCGACAAACTTGAGGCTGAAATGGCTGCCACAAGAGGACACGGGTTTGCCACAAGACCGACAAGACAGTCATACTTTATTGATCCGGAGGGAATTTGGGTTTTGTTACAGCCGCACCTACCAAGAACAGTGTAGAAATATAGCAATATAAAACCATAAATAATTAAATAATAATAAGTTAATTCTGCCAAGTGGAAATAAGTCCAGGACCAGCCTATTGGCTCGGGGGTCTGACACTCTGAGGGAGGAGTTGTAAAGTTTGATTGCCACAGGTAGGAATGACTTCCTATGACGCTCAGTGTTGCATCTCGGTGGAATGAGTCTCTGGCTGAATGTACTCCTGTGCCTAACCAGTACATTATGGAATGGATGGGAGTCATTGTCCAAGATGGCATGCAACTTGGACAGCATCTTCTTTTCAGACACCACCGTCAGAGAGTCCAGTTCCACCCCCACAACATCACTGGCCTTATGAATGAATTTGTTGATTCTGTTGGTGTCTGCTACCCTCAGCCTGCTGCCCCAGCACACAACAGCAAACATGATAGCACTAGCCACCACAGACTCGTAGAACATCCTCAGCATCGTCTGGCAGATGTTAAAGGACCTCATTCTCCTCAGGAAATAAAGACCTCTCTGACCCTTCTTGTAGATGGCCTCAGTGTTCTTTGACCAGTCCAGTTTATTGTCAATTCGTATCCTCAGGTATCTGTAATCCTCCACCATGTCCACACTGACCCCTTGGATGGAAACAGGGGTCACCGGTGCCTTAGCCCTCCTCAGTCCTTAGTCTTTTTCACATTAAGCTGCAGATGATTCTCCTCGCACCATGTGACAAAGTTTCCCACCGTAGCCCTGTACTCAGCCTCACCTCCCTTGCTGATGCATCCAACTATGGCAGAGTCATCAGAAAACTTCTGAAGATGGCAAGACTCTGTGCAGTAGTTGAAGTCCAAGGTGTAGATGGTGAAGAGAAAGGGAGACAGGACAGTCCCCTGTGGAGCCCCAGTGCTGCTGACCACTCTGTCTGACACATAGTGACACACAGGAGGCACGGGTTTAAGGTGCTGGGGAGTAGGTACAAAGGAGAGGTCAGGGGTAAGCTTTTTACTCAGAGAGTGATGAGTGCGTGGAATGGGCTGGTGGAGGCGGATACAATAGGGTCTTCTAAGGGACTTTTAGATAGGTACATGGAACTTAGAAAAATAGAGGGCTATGGGTAAGCCTAGTAATTTCTAAGGTAGGGACATGTTCCGCACAACTTTGTGGGCCGAAGGGCCTGTATTGTGCTGTAGTTTTTCTATGTTTCTATTCCCAATTAGCCCTAACCTAATCACAGAACAATTTACAATCACCTATTAACCTACCCAGGACACCTTTGGACTGTGAGAGAAAACCAGAGCACTTGGAAAATCATACTCTCCTTTATTACGCAGTATACACATTTAAATTTGTCTGCACACTTGGTGATAGCTGATTTTATATACAGTGTGTGTGCATATATGTATATATATATCGGGACCAGTTCCTCTCGCTCCAGATGAGTGGCTGCCCCAATTAGCTGAAGTTTCATGGAAATAGTTTAAAAAAAAGACAAACTACTGTTAAACTGACTAACAAATTATGTATTTAAATAAAATATAGAAAACATTAGAACAATGCTAATATTACTACAGCACTATATAACTGTGTATTAATTCCTACTAGTTAATAATAGACAAAGGAATTCTTCCAGTGTACGCTGCCATGTTCTTTTGATTGACTGTAAATGAACAAAATTACTGCAAACACCTAGTGTAGATAATGGACTGTCTTCATTGCCTTCCTGCATGAAGCAGTGTCAAAAATCACTGCTTTTTAATTTGGCATTGGCCCAATATAACACAAGCACACGAAGCAATGCTATTTAAAAACTGTTCATTCTAAACATGGTGCACTGTCTAACAGCAACACAGGTGCACACGACTGACACTAGTTCATTGACAGTCTCCTGCCCCAATTAAGCAGCATAGAGTCCCAGAAAAAACAAAGGAAATTCTCGTCACCTTCTCGATTTTTTTTTGTTCTTTAAGAGTTGTACCAAATAAGCAGCTGCCCCATTTAACCAAAAAGTATACTGCAGATGCTGTGGTCAAATCAACACATACAAACTAGCTGGATGAACTCAGCAGGTCGGGCAGCATCCGTTGAATTTCAACAGATGCTGCCCGACCTGCTGAATTCATCCAGCTTGTTTGTATGTGCCCCATTTAACTGATGGTCCAATTATAGAATCCACTATATTTATAACATATTTGATTATATATAACACACAGTATCTATTTCATTATTTAATACCCACCACATTGAGTCCCCTTGGCACAGTCTCACATCAATCAAACCAGATAACACCTTTTCCTTGTGACTGTAACCGTGTGGGATTCTCACGGGTTCTGTCATTACCTCCCACATGTCGGTTGGTTGGCTTATTCACCACTGTGAATTGCCACTGTGAACATGCAGGTGACTTGTCAGATCACGAGAGAAAGGTTAGTAAAGTGGCAAGGAAGAAATGACATTATTGTAGGATTGGTATAAATTGGACATTTGATGGTGAACACAGTGACAAACATTAGGCCGTTTCCATTGTGTGAGATGATATAACCTCCATGTAACTGTGAAATCCATATTCCCTGTGATACAGGATACACAAAGGGCATTTTATTCATAATCAATCCATTACACTGTAATATCCATTGGAAAATATTTCCTTTTGAATATCTGGGCGGTATGGTAGCATAGAGATTAGCACAGTGTTTTACAGTACAGGCGACTCAGGTTTAATTGTCACCACTGCCTTTAAGGAGTTTGTACATTCTCCCTGTGACCAGTCACAAACAAGAGAAAAATTGCAGATGTTGGAAATCCAAGCAACGCACATAAATTCTCTGGAGGAATTCAGCAGGCCAGGTATCATCTATGGAAAAGAGTACAGTCAACGTATCAGGCCGAGACCCTTCATCATGATTCGTAAATTACGATAAGAAATGTATATAAAATTTAAAATTCAGCAAGTTGTGCAAAAAGAGAGAAAAATAAAATATTGAGGTAGTGTGCATGGGTGCATTGTCCATTCAGAAATCTGACAGCAGAGGGGAAAAGCCTATTCCTAAAATATTGAGTGTGGGTCTTCAGGTTCCTGTACCTCCTCCCTAATGGTGGCATTAAGAAGAGGACATAGTTACCAATTGGCATGTATGTACTGTACACAGTGCCAGCTGAATGTAACCTGCAGAACTGCATGTATACATGTGCAAAGTACACTAGATAATAAATACAATGTCACCTAATGACTTGTAAATTGTAAAATATGTACTGATCAACTTTTAATATTCATTCACCAATCCTCAGCAAGGAAGTAACCCAACACCCTCCCAACACCCCAAGGCCTTTCCACAATCTACAAGGTACTTAAGAAGAGTGAGCAAGCACTCTCCACTTACCTGTCTGAGTGCAACTTTGCAAGGTGTTATACTTGCCAATCTAAAGCTCCACTAGAAAGCTCTTTACTCGGGCAATTCCAAGTGCAGCCCCTACCATAGGACCCCACTAGGAGATGTATCGCTGGTCCTGCATCGTTGCCAGGTTTGAATCTGGGACTCCCCCCGTCAAGGCGGCATGGTAGCATAGTGGTTAGCACAATGCTTTACGGTACCAGCAACCCAGATACATTTCCCGCCATTGTTTGTACGTTGTCATTGTGGCTGTGTGGGTTTCCTCTGGGTGCTCAGGTTTCCTCCCACAGTCCAAAAATATACAGATTGGTAGGTTAATTGTAAATTGTTCCATGATTAGGCTAGGATTACATTGGGGGATTGTTGGGTGAGACGGCTCAAAGGATTGGAAGATCCTATTCTGCGCTGTATCTCAATAAATCAATAAACAAATACAGGAGGAAGAAGAGTTCTTTAAATTAACTTTTGGGTAGAAAGAACCTCCCAACCTGAGAGGAACAATATGGGAGCTGATTGAGAGATTCTGAAAGATTCTTTTCCCTTAGTTCTGAGCCACAGTTTCAGGGTGGGAAGTTGACCATTTGGGACAGACAGGAGAAGACATCTCTTCATTCACAGAGCACAGGCCTCTGGAACTTTCTATTCTGCTCACTGAATGTGCATAAAGACAGGCATTGATCATTTTCTGAGAGATACATGGATGAGTTGCGAAGGAGGGAGCCAAGAAAAAGAGCTAGTTTAGGGGTCTGACTACACTTCTGTGACCTCAGTATGCACGGCCCCCCAAATCCCTCAGTCTTTCCATATGCTTTCAGCCCACTGCTGCCAGATTGAAAACCACCAAAGCCACTGTTCCAGATCTGTTGCACCATTTATCATCAGCTATTATATCCAATGATCATATTCAACTATGTAACAAAGATTTCTAAGCCAATTTAATAAAGTTCTCAATCACAAAAGTAATAAAGCCCTAGTGTAGTGTATTCCCAGCCACAAATCTAATAAAGCTGTCTGTGTAATGTAATAATTCTGAGCTCCCAGCATGTAATTCAATGGTTTCCATTTAATATCAGCTGCTGTCTTAAGTAGTTTAATAACAGCACCATGAATATTGATCTTTTCAAAAGATTTCTCGATTGGACAGCATGGGAAATCTACGTGGAGGCCTTACCCATGTGGTGCACCCTTTGATATGAACTTGTATTGTGGAAGATGTACCGCTGGAATATTTTCCAAACCCTACTTGATATCTGCAGCCAATGAAATAATTGGTCTGAAGATTTAAGATTATCTTTGTCACATGAGAATTGAAACATACAGTGAAATGCATCGTTTGCGCCAAATCGCTTATGACGTTTGTGCTTGGAAGTGTCTCCATGTTTTCAGCATCAACATTGCATGCTCGCAACTTCCTAACCCTGACCCATATGTCTTTGAATTTGGGAGGTAACAGGAGAACCCAGGAAACCCATGTGGTCATGGGGAGAATGTACAAAGACTCTACAGACAGCAGTGGGAATTGAACCCCAATCACTGGCGCTGTAAAGTGAAATACTGACCTTTATGCTTCTGGGCTGTGATCCTAAATGCTGATAACATGCAGATGCTGAAAACCTGAAATAAAATAGGAAGTGCTGTCAGCATTGAGCATCTGAGGAGAGAAGAGAAAACACCCTAACCCCTAATATTGCTCATATGTCTTATGATGCTAGAGTTGGTTTGGAGAGCCCATTTTCAGTATCCGAATCAGGTTTATTATCACCAGCACGTGACGTGAAATGTGTTAACTTAGCAGCAGTTCAATACAATACATAATCCAGCAGAGAAAAAAAATAAACAAGTAAATCAATTACGTATATTGAATAGATTTTTTAAAACGTGCAAAAACAGAAATACTGTAATTTTTTTTTAAAGTGATGTAGTGTTCAAAGATTCAATGTCCATTTAGGAATCAGATGGCAGAGGAGAAGAAGCTGTTTCTGAATTGCTGAGTGTGTGCCTTCAGGCTTCTGTATCTCCTGCCTAATGGTAACAGTGAGAAAAGGGCATGTCCTGGGTGCTGGAGGTCCTTAATAATGGACGCTGTCTTTCTGAGACATCGCTCCCTAAAGGTGTCCTGGGTACTTTGTAGGCTAGTGCCCAAGATGGAGTTGACTAGATTTACAACCTTTTGTAGCTTCTTTCGGTCCTGTGCAGTAGCCCGTCTGTTGTGTATGTGGCTGTTTACACAACAATATCATTAATAAAAACGCCGAAGGCGGGAGCTACATTAACAGGTTTCTTTACTAATTGAAACTGAACTGAACACATATATACAAATCAATATGCGCCCAATAGTGCATGCTCAATAACGTGTTACTACGACATAAAATAGTCCCATATTATACAGTAGGCTATATGGTACACTCTCCATACCAGACAGTGATATAGCCTGTCAAAATGCTCTCCACGGTACAACTATAGAAGTTTTTGAGTGTATTTGTTGACATGCAAAATCTCTTCAAACTCCTAATAAAGTATAGCCACTGTCTTGCCTTCTTTATAACTACATCGATATGTTGGGACCAGGTTAGATCCTCAGAAATCTGGACAACCAGGAACTTGAAGCTGCTCATTCTCTCCACTTCTGATCCCTCTATGAGGATTGGTATGTGTTCCTTCTTCTTACCCTTCCTGAACCCCACAATCAGCTCTTTCACCTTACTGACGCTGAGTGCCAGGTTGTTGCTGTGGCACCATTCCACTAATTGGCATATCTCACTCCTGTACGCCCTCTCATCACCACCTGAGATTCTACCAACAACGGTTGTATCATTAGCAAATTTATAGTTGGCATTTGAGCTATGCCTAGCCACACAGTCATGTGTATATAGAGAGTAAAACAGTGGGCTAAGCACACACGCCTGAGGTGCACCGGTGTTGATTGTCAGCGAAGAGGATATGTTATTACCAATCTGCACAGATTGTGGTCTTCCAGTAAGGAAGTCGAGGTAGTGGGAGAGTCCAGGACCAGATGGCACTGCCTAAATGCAAAAGGATGTCACTTTAGAAGAGAGATGAGGAGGAATTTCTCTAGCCAGAGGGTGGTGAACCTGTGGAATTCATTGCCACCGACGGCTGATGGCTTCTTGATTAGTAATGGTGCCAAAGGTTATTGGGGTGAAGACAGAAGAATGAATGGATTGAGAGGGAAAATCAGTCAGTGAGGGTAGTAGGGTGTGGGGTGTGTCGGTGTTAGAGTGAGGGGCGTGTGGTGTGTCAGAGTCATAGTGAGAGGTTGTGGGGTGTATCGGTGTCACAGTCAGGGTTGTGGGGTGTGTCAGTATTACAGTGAGGGGTGTGGAGTGTGTTGGTATTTCAGTGAGGGTGTGGGGTGTGTCGGTGTCACAGTGAGGGATGTGGGGTGTGTCGATGTCACAGTGAGGGGTGTGGGGTGTGTCGGTGTTACAGTGAGGGATGTGGGGTGTGTCTGTTTCACAGTGAGGGGTGTGGGGTGTGTCGGTGTCACAGTGACAGGTGTGGAGTGTGTCAGTGTTACCGCGAGAGGTGTGGGGTGTGTCAGTGTCACAGTGAGGGTGTGAGGTGTGTCAGTGTCACAGTGAGGAGTGTGGGGTGTGTTGGTAGTAAAGTGAGGGTGTGGGGTGTGGCGGTGTCACAGTGAGGGGTGTTGGTTTTGTCGGTGTCACAGTGAGGGATGTGGGATATATCAGTGCCACAGTGAGGGGTGTAGTGTGTGTAATTACAATGAGTGTAATTAATTAAACTAGTAATTTTTATTTATTTTTGAGCGAGGTTATCTTGTCTTCCATCCAAATAGATCAGTTTATTCATTTAAGGCATTTTAGGTAAAACATTAGGATATCATGAAATATAGAGTGTAACAGTTAAGGAGAGAGTGCAGAGCAAGCTGATAGTCACAACAGATAGATTGTGAGATCCAAGAGTCCACCTTATTGTATCAGGAAAACATTCTATCATCTTGTAACAGCAGGGTAGAAGCTGCTGTATCACATTCTTGTAAATTCTGTTCAAAGGGAGGGTTGAGATGAGAGAATGTCCAGGCTATGTAGTGATTGCTTTACCAAGACAGGGAGAAGTGTAGACAGACTGCATGGAAGGGAAGCTGGTTTCCATGATGTGCTTAGCTCTGTCTACCGCTCTCTGCATTTTCTTGTAGTCATGGTAAGAGCAGTTGCTGTTACAAGCTGTGAGGCATCTGGCGCATCAATAAAAACTGGTGAGAGTCAAAGGGGACACCGAATTTCTTTAGTGTGGTAACCTTTCTTGGCCGTGACATCAGTAGGGTTGGACCAGGACGGGCTGTTTGTGATGTTTACTCCTTTGAAGTTGAACCTCTCAGAAGAGAATACATGTGAGTGAATATTTTGTTGTTGGTGTGAAGTTGTTATGGTGTAGATTTGGGGATATTTCTGTGTTGTAATGGCATATATTGGAGAGTTTGCAGAGCGCATGGTACATGTTACATTGAGAGTTAAAGTTCCCAGATCACAGTGTTTTGACAAGGGGTCTGGACAGTGATAACTTCAATCTCTCAGAAGAGTTGAATATCTCTCAGGGGTAAGTTCTTTTAC
This sequence comes from Hemitrygon akajei, assembly GCF_048418815.1. Classification (NCBI taxonomy): domain Eukaryota; kingdom Metazoa; phylum Chordata; class Chondrichthyes; order Myliobatiformes; family Dasyatidae; genus Hemitrygon; species Hemitrygon akajei. The sequence goes on along the minus strand of NC_133151.1, from coordinate 12,732,054 downwards.
ACAGAGTGGTGGGTGTGTAGAATCCACTGCTGGCGATGGTGGTAGAGGCGGATACAATAGGGTCTTTTAAGAGACTCTTAGATAGGCACATGGAGTTTAGAAAAATAGAGGGCTATGTGGTAGGGAAATTCCAGGCAGTTTCCAGAGTAGGTTACATGTCCGGCTGAAGGGTGCTGTGCTGTGGATTTCAATGTTCCATATGTGAGTCTTACACAAAAGTATGGACAAGAGTTATACTGATGGAGTGATGTATCTGTCAGAGAAAGTTACTCTGGGAGATTAGGGTACATGAGGGAATGTGGTGTATGTATAGGGAAATGTCAAAATGGCTTTAGTGTGTTATCAAAGAATGGGAATATGTATTTCAGACTAGTGTTATAACAGACACTTTTTCTGAGCCTAAGGGGTTGATGCACCATCAATAACTCACTCTGAGACATAAGAAGCGAGGTATCAGCTTTTATTGACTGGAAGAATGAACAACACTACATCCTGGAGACTGAGGCCGGGCATCAGGCCTCAATCGCCTTTATACAGGGGTCTGTGGGAGGAGCCACAGAAGCAGTCAGCAGGGGTCTGTGGGAGGAGCCACAGGAGCAGTCCAGATAGGTATATGTAGTTCACCACAGGGGTATATCAAACAATGCAGTGCATTAGAAAATGTGGCTGTGAGAATCATGATTATATCAGAATTATAATGGCAGTGATCCTGTGAGTTTCAGGGGAGTGACAGGTGAGGAGCTTACCAGACAGACATAGTCATTGCAATGTGGCAGGTATGGTTGTGGGGTATATCAGTGTGTGACAGTAAAGACTGCAGCACAGAGCAGAGATGAGAGTATGATGTAGTGAGGGGTGCAGTGTATATGAGAGTAAGTTGTTTGAATCAGAAACTGGATTGTGTATGTAAGAAAATGTTTCACTATGAGCTAGGTGTTACAGTCAGTAACACTGGTGTATCAGTTGTGATATGCCTCACACAGGAGTATATTCAAGTGATATAGTGAGCTCAGGATGTGTTAGAGAAAAATACAAGTAAATCAGAAGTTATAGTTAGCAGTGTACCAGACAGATTTACAAGCAACAGATTGGCCTATGTTAGAGAGCATTGCAAGAGCAACTCAGCATTATGTGAGGATAATATAAAGTCCATGTGCTTGGGTAAGTTCTGCCATAAACTTTGCCCCAAAGGATGAACATCCTGTTTGATTGGAGAAAGAGTGAAAGACTGAGGGAGTGGAGATAAGCAGACAGAATGAGGAACTGGAAAAAGAAGAGGACTAAGGAAACACAGACTGAAGGATTTGGGTTGAATGGACTGAGAGGCCAATGGACCAGAGATGAAGGTGTGAATGGAGAGACCGAGTATCATAAAACACAGTGCTTACACTGGGTTTGAAGATTTTAGCAGAAGGTGGGAAACTTACTACTGACCAGCTTCCTGAGCCATATACATTTTAAAAAGTTTGGTGTAGTTGTAATCATGAACTCAAAAGTGCATTAAGTTCAGGAAATGTTGTGGTGTGAGGAAGTTCTCCAGTTTAGTAGACAGGTGAAATTACCCAGTTAAACTGATTAGAGCTTTTAAATGAATTAATTATGAATCTCCAGGAGAGAAAAACAAGCAACTAGGCTTTAAAACATTATGCAGCGTGCTGCTTTGTCATGGGTGATCACTGGTGCATAACCAACATTCAAATTTCCAGTTAATCCCTATTCTTTAACAAAATATTTTATTGTCGTATAGATCTGCAATGTGCTATAAACCTCATCAACAAACAAAGATGGCTGATAATTCAAATATGGTGTGAAAATTTTGGAATAATCCACAGGTCCTGTGTTCATTCCCATCCTAAAATATTTAAGTCCTCGAGTTTCTGGTAAGTGTCCCCACAAAGGCAGGATTCACAAACATGAACAATAGTTACTCAGTGGTTAAGCTGTCACCACATATTCCCAGCAAAGCTGGAACCCCATTCAGGGGAGAACATTCTTCTTCCCCCTAATTTGTCCATTGAAACATTCCTTTCATTTTCTAATCCATTCATTGAAGCCAAGACTCAAGTCGCACAACCACAATCAGAAAGTGGTACTTTTCTGGATATTAAAGTGGTGTAATAGAGAAAATTTAGGTCAGGCTAGAAGATCATTCATGGAGGAGGTGGCCAGAGAGACAGATGGCCTCCTAGACTTCATTATACTTTCTGATCAAAGCCTTTCCATTGAGGATCAGTCCGACTGACACTCTCATCTCTCCAACTGATGTCAATTGTTCACCTTTTTACTCCCTCTCAGATGACAAAAACTTTAGATCCCATACAACCCATTAAAACCCAATTGTTTGGTCCCAATTACTATACAAAGTTGACCTCTCTAACCACACTCCATCCAGTTGACTGAGTCAAATTTGAAAGTCCATTCCTTGAGTTCCTCATATCTCTTACAAAAGCCCATTATTTCATTCCATAATCTCTCACAGTGCATTCGCTCCAGTATTCCCACTCAATAACATGCCCATTTCTACCGAATCCACATTGTTCTATTGTCATCCCAACTGAATCCACATTAAATTCCATGAACATCCCTACTGAAACTAATTTAATTCTATAGTTATCACTACTGAATCCAAATTAAATTCCATAGCCATCCCTAGTGATGCCAATCTAAGTTCCATGATCATCATCAATGAATCCACATTAAATTCCATGGTCAACCGGACTGAATCCACATTAAATTCCATGGCCATTCCTCTGAATTCACATTAAAGCCATCCATACTGAATTACCACTATATTCCATGGCCATCCCTACCAAATCCACATTAATTTCCATGGCCGTTCCTACTGAATCCTCATAGAATAGCATAGCCATCTTTACTGCATCCACATTAAATATCATGGCTATTCTGACTGAATCGACATTAAATTCTATAGCCATTCTTACTGAATTGACACTATATCCCATGGTCATCCTAGTTAAATCCACATTAAGCTCTATAGTCATTCCCTATTGAATACACATTACATTCCATGGTTATCGCTACTGAACCCCAATTTAAATTCCATGGCTATTCCTAGTGAATGCACATTAAATTGCATGGTCACCCCTATTAAATTCTCATTAAATTCCATGGACATTCCTACTGAATCCACATTAAATTCCAAGACCATCACTTTTCAATCTACATTAAATTCCATGGTCGTCCCTACTGAATCCACATTAAACTCAATGGCCATCCAACTGAATACATTTTAAATTCCATGGTCGTCCCTACTGAATCCACATTAAACTCAATGGCCATCCAACTGAATCCAAAACAAATTCCATGGTCATCCCAACTAAATCCACATTAACTACTGTGGTCATCCCAACTAATCCTATGTTAAATTCCATGGTCATCCAACTGAATCCAAATTAAATTCCATGATCAGTCGTTTGAATCCACATTAAATTCTACGGTCCTCCCTACTGAATCCTCATTAAATTCCATGTCTATTCTGACAGAATCCATATTAAACTCCATGGACATCCCTACCAAATCCACATTAAATACCTTGATCTTGCCTACTTAATTCATGGTTATCTTTACTGAATTGACATTAAATTCCATGGCTATTCCGACTGAATCCACATTAAATTCTATGCTCATTAGTACTGATACCTCATTAAATTCCATGTCTATTCCTACTGATTCCACATTAAATTCCATGACCATTTGTACTGAATCAACATTAACATAGAAACGTAGAAAACCTACAGCAAAATACAGGCCCTTTGGTCCACAATGCTGTGCTGAACATGTACTTACTTTAGAAATCACCTAGGATTATCCATAGCCCCCCCATCTTTCTAAGCTCCATATACTCATCCAGGAGTCTTTTAAAAAAAACCCTATTGTATCCACCTCCACCACAGTCGCTGGGAGCCCATTCCATGCACTCACCACTGTCTGCATAAAAAACTTACCCTGACATCCCCTCTGTACCTGCTTCTAAGCACCTTAAAACTGTGCCCTCTCATGTTTGCCATTTCAGCCCTGGGAAAAAGCCTCTGACTATCCACATGATTGATGTCTCTCATCATCTTATACACCTCTATCCTCTGTCACTCCAAGGAGAAGAGGCCAAGTTCACTCAACCTTTTCTCGTAATGCATTCTCCCCAATTCAGGCAACACCCTTGTAAACCTCCTCTGCACCTTTTCTATAGTTTCCACATCCTTCCTGTAGTGAGATGTCTAGAACTGAGCACAGTACTCCAGGTGGGGTTTGACCAGGCTCCTATACAGCTGTAACATTACCTCTTGGCTCTTGAACTCAATCCAATTGGTTGAAGAAGGCCAATGCACTGTATGCCTTCTTAACCACACAGTCAACCTACACAGCAGTTTTGAGTGTCCTATGGAAACAGACCTCAAAATCCCTCTGATCCTCCACACTGCCAAGAGTCTTACCATTAATACTATATTCTGTCATCATATTTGACCTATCAAAATGAACCACCTCACACTTATCTGGGTTGAATTCCATCTGCCACTTCTCAGCCCAGTTTTGTATCCTATCGATGTCCCGCTGTAACCTCTGACAGCCCTCCACACTACCCACAACACCCCCAACCTTTGTGTCATCAGCATATCTACTAACCCATCCCTCCACTTCCTCATCCAGGTCATTTATAAAAATCATGAAGAGAAGGGGTCCCAGAACAGATCCCTGAGGCACACCACTGATGACCGACCTCCATGCAGAATATGACCCATCTACAACCACTCTTTGCCTTCTGTGGGCAAGCCAATTGTGGATCCACAAAGCAATTTTCCCTTGGATCCCATGCCTCCTTACTTTCTCAATAAGCCTTGCATGGGGTACCTTATCAAATGCCTTGCTGAAATCCATATACACTACATCTACTGCTCTACCTTTTTCAATATGTTTAGTCACATCCTCAAAAAATTCACTCAAACTTTTAAGGCATGACCTGCCTTTCACAAAGCCATGCTGACTAATCCTAAACATATTATGCCTCTCCAAATGTTCATAAATCCTGCCTCTCAGGATCTTTTCCATCAACGTACCATCCACTGAAGTAAACTCACTGGTCTAGAATTTCCTGGGCTATCTCTACTCCCTTTCTTGAATAAAGGAACAACATCTGCAACCCTTCAATCCTCTGGAACCTCTCCTGTCTCTATTGATGATGCAAAGATCATTGCCAGAGGTTTAGCTAACTCCTCCCTCGCCTCCCACAGTAGCCTGGGGTATATCTCATCCATTCCTGGTGACTTATCCAACTTGATGCTTTCCAAAAACTCCAGCACATCCTCTTTCTTAATGTCTATATGCTTAAGCTTTTCAGTCCACTGTAAGTCATCCCTACTATCACCAAGGTTCTTTTCCGCAGTGAATACTGAAGCAAAGTATTAATTAAGCACATTAAGTTCCATGGCCATTCGTAATTAATCAAAAACAAAATTTCATGGCCATCCAACTAAATCGAAATTAATTTCCATGGGCATCTGCATGGACTGCTGTGTAGGGAGATTCTTCACAGTTTCTAGAGTAGGTTACATGGTTGCTAAAACACTGTGCTGTAGAATATCTATGTTCTATATTCCATATTGAATCCACATTAAATTCCATGGCCATTCCAATAGAATCAACATTAAATTCCATGGAAATCGCTATAGAATCCATAATAAATTCCATAGTCATTCCTACTGAATCGGCATTAAATTCCACAGTCATTGCAACTGAACTATACAAAATTCATTGGCCATCCCAACTGAATCCACATGAAACTCCATGGTCATTCCAAATGAATCCACATGGAATATCTGAGGCCATTCCAACTCAACCCTCGTGGAATTCCATTGCCATCTCTACTGCATCCACATTAAATTCCATGGTCTTTCATTCTCATGGAATTCCATGGCCATATGTTCTGCATCCATATTAACTGCCATGGCTATTCCGACTGAATCAACATAAAATTCCATGGTCATCCCTAATGAATCAATGTTCATCTTTCCTAAATTCCATGCTCCTCCCTACTGAATCCTTATTAAATTCCATGTCCATTCTGACTGAATCCACATTAAATACCACGGTCATTACAACAGAATCCACTTTAAATTCCATGGTCGTCCCTCCTGTAACCACATGAAATTCCATGGTTATCGCTACTATATCCACACCAAATTCCATGGATGCCCCTACTGAATCCACAGTAAGTTCCATGGCAATCAAACATGAATCGACATTAAATGTCATAGCAATCCCTACTGAATCCACATTAAATTCCATGGCCACCTCTACTGAATCCTCATTAAATTCCATAACTATTCCCTCTGAATCCATGTTCATCTTTATAGAATCGACATTAAATTCCATGAAAATCGACATTAGATCCCTTTGTCCTCCTTTCACATTAAATTCCTTGGCATTTCTGCTGAATTCACATTAACTTTCATGGTTATCCCTATTGAATCTATGTAAAATTCCATGATCAACACCCATGAATCCATATTAGATTCCATGGTTATCCCAACTGAATCTCATTGTATAACATGGCCATTCCTACTGAATCCACATTAAATGTCATGGCTATTCCTACAAAATCGACATTAAGTTCCATGGTCTTCGGACTGAATCCTCATGAAACTCCATAGTCACCCCTGCTTAATCCACATAAATTCCATGGTTATCCATATTTAATTCCAGGGCCATTACTTCTGTAGGCACATTAAATGCCTTGTTCATTATCGTTCATATCTTTTGACAGAGAAATTGACAAAGACTGCAGAACCTCTGTAAACCAAATGCAATGGACTCTAATCTGTGGCAACTAACAGTGAAACTGGAACTGCAATAGGCATGCAATACCAAGCGAATGTAGGCATCAGACTAGATGGCAGACACTCTGTTATTGACACAATATGAACACAGTGATTGACAAAAACCAGAGGATATTGTTGTCACTTCCTGCAATCTGTGTGTAGAAAGTTACTTGAGTGGATTTCAAGCAACACGCTGTGTCCCTGTCCCTCTGAGCACTCTGTCAGGGATTAAATTGCTCACGTCCAGCTCTCTCCAGGAGGTACCACTACTCCATTAATCCTTATCCATCCTGCATTGCTACTATCACAACTCTGCACTGTCCCCGTTCCCCAGCCCCATTGTCCTAACAGCTTCTCTGCTACCACTAACCTTCAGGTTGTTTCAGTTCAACCTGTATGTGTCAGCATTTACATGACCCCTATCCTCCTCTCGGGCCCCTCATCTTTCACCCAGCTGGTCAAGTAATGTAATGCATGTAACTGGCCACTTTGAAAGGCCAGACTAGCTCAGTGGAGCTCGCTGCCAGCAGGTGGACAGTGGGAGGGTATCAGATAGGTCAGAGTTGATGCTGGAAACAAAGTGTGAACCACCCATAATGTTGCGCCATTCAGCCCTCTTCTCCATTCTACCATTCTGAACAGTCTCAGAGCCTTCCTGGGGAGTGAGCTTCCCATCTCCCCAACCATCTCCAGAGTTTTCTATGTTGCCGCCAACACGTTCTCCAGATAAACCAACGTTAATATTACTTGGCAAAAAAAAGCCTTTTAAAGCCACAGCATGACAGATCACACTGCCGGCAGCTCAAACCTCCTCAGTTCTTACGTTGGATGTGAGGGGTTCAGTAATATTGCCGATTCTGTGCTTTTTTTGATAACTGATGGGGAATGGGGACAGGTCATGTGGATTGGATTTTGGAATCCAACGTACTGACATTAACAGTGGTGCCTAATCTTACACCGCTCCTCGATATTGACTGTAAATATGTGTGCTCTGAAAATGAATTTTCGTCCTTTTTTTTGTGGGGAGGATGTTTTTTTTTTAATTCCAAGCTCAACCTTAGCCGGGGGTTAAGAGATTTGGGGTATTAGCACTGGTACAAGTTGGGGCTTCTTGCATATTATTGTTGCAGTTTTTATTTTCTTTGATGAAAGGTGTAGGTAGCTGTGTGTGTGTGTGTGTGTGTGTGTGTGTGTGTGTGTGTGTGTGTGTGTGTGTGTGTGTGTGTGTGTGTGTGTGTGTGTGTGTGTGTGTGTGTGTGTGTGTGTGTGTACAGTGCAGAAACAGATCCTTTGGCCCATCTAGTTAATGCTGAACCATTTAAGCTGCCTACTCCTATCAACCTGCACCAGGAACATTGCCCTCTGTACCCCTACCATCCATGTACCTATCCAAACCTCTCTTAAACGTTGAAATCAAGCTCACATGTACCACTTGTGCTGGCAGCTTGTTCCTCACTCTCACAGCCCTCTGAGTGAAGAAGTTTCCCCTCATGTTCCCCTTAAACTTTTCAACTTTCATCCTTAACCCATCACCTCTAGTTGTAGTCCCACCCAGCCTCAGTGGAAAAATCCTGCTTGCATTTACCCTATCTATACCCCTCATATTTTTGTACACCTCTATCAAATCTCCTTTCAATCTTTTACATTCCAAAGGTAGAAAGTCCTAACCTATTCAATCTTTCCATACAACTCAGGTCTTCCAGACCCAACAACATCCTTGTAAATTTTTTCTGTACATTTCAACCTTATTTACATCTTTCCTTTAGGTAGCTACCGAAACTGTGCACAATACTCCAAGTTCAGCCTCAATGTCTTATACAACTTCAACATAACATCACATCTCCTGTACTCACCACATTGATTTATGAAGGCCAATATGCTAAAAGCTTTCTTTACAACCCTATTTACCTGTGACGCCATTACAATGAATTATGGACCTTTCTTCCTCAAATCCCTTTGTTCCACCACACTCCTCAGCGCCCTACCGTTCACTGTGCAAGATCTACCCTGGTTGATCCTACCAAAGTGCAATGCCTCACACTTGTTTGCAGTAAATTCCATCTGCTACTTTTCCAGCAGATGCAGATCCCACTGCAAGCCACCATAGTCTTCCTCACTGTTCACTACACCCCCAATCCTGGTGTCATCCTCAAATTTTCTCATCAAATTAACCACATTATCATCCTGATCATTGGTATAGAAGACAAACAATGAACACAGCATCGATCTCTGCAGCACTCCACTAGTCATAGGCCTCAAGTCAGAGGCAATCATCTATGACCACTCTCTGGCCTCTCCCACAAAGCCAATGTCTAATGCAGTTTACCTGATTCTGACAGCTAAGCGTCTGAACCTTCTTAACCAACCTCCCATGCAGGAACTTGTCAAATGGGGGGGGGGGGTGTTTTGTTTGTTTCACATTTATACCAGAACTGTGCAATTGGAGTGCAGTGTATGTGTGAATGGTTTTCCATTTTTTCAATACGGCACAGGAGGCCAGTCGGCACACAGAATAATCTCATTCTGCCACAAATTGTCCCTGTAATCCAGTCTCCTCATATTAGATATAACTTCTCCCAGATCAAACACACACTTACAGTTTACAATGGGCACTTACTTGGGATGTGGGAGAAAACTGGAGCAGCAGGGGAAATCCCAGTCAAAGGGATAACTACAAACTGCACATGGTCATTACTGAAGGCCATAGGTGTATGGAACTGGGGAACAGATGCAATGCTCCCCACAGTATTATCTGCCTGGGGTGAGGGAGCAGTGATTAATTTGCTGGTGTAGCCAACGTTGGCATCTTCACCAAAGCAGGAAGTAGTGAGGCCCTTGGTACACATACCCCCCCCCCCCACCCCCAGAGAGTTAGGGCAATTGCTTTAGGAATACTTCCCATCCCCCATTTATAATCCAACCGAGTGAGCAGCCATGACACATCCTGGCCTCTGAAGGCGCAATCCCAGCAACTCAAACCAAACCCGAGGTCAATCACCTTCAATCCAAACTGGCGCAAATTCTAACCAATGTCCTGCCCCCCTCCAACACACACAGGACCAGCCTAGGACCCCGTATGCTACATTGATCTCCTGCAGGGCGGGAAAGTTGGGGTTAACGTCGCTGTGGGCGGAGGGGTGAGCGAACGGCGCAGGCGGGGAGAGCGGAATAGACCCCCCGGCTAAAGTGTGTATGGTGTTCTGACCTGCGGTGGGGGGGGGGGGGCAAGGGGTTAAAAAAAAGGATGAAAATTGAACTGTGAAACTTTCATTTCAACATCAAGCATTGTTTTTTCTTTAAAAAGAAAACGAGAGAATTAGTTTCAGAATCTGTAGCTAAAAAGAGTTGATCTTGTCCCAGGAAATTCTTATGCAACTTTCTTTTTGTAATTTTGTTTTCCTTCATGCAATAATCATGCGGCCAATTTGTTGATGTAAGTTGCCTGTATTCCGTGATCTGTTATTTTCTTTCTAAAAGACATATTTAGGCGTCTATTTGTAAGAGAGAGCGAAAAAAAATCAAAAAAACATCTTTTAAATCCTATTTTTTTAAAAAGTTGATAAGATTTTTTCTGTAATCGTGGAAACTTGATGTGTATGTTAAAAGTAAAACAACGAGACAGATATTGTAGTGTAACATCGCTGCAGCGAGTAGTGTTAAAATGAAGAGTAATTTGTTCTTGCAGTTGGTAAATGTTCTGTTGCTCCCTCCCCACTTCGCGTCGCTGACTTGCTCTCCGCTTCTCTTTTCTGTTGTAGGAGGCGAGCTTATTTTGCCCATAATCACGGAGGATGCGCTGGAAATGCCGGCGATTGTCACCCGCTCTCCCTTCGTGCCCCCGCCCCCGACCTACCGGCCCTTGCTCACGGCTGTGGAGGCCACTAGAGAGTCACTGACCCTGACCTCCAAGCTTGGCTCTCCCTGCCTCTTGGAGCAGGACGATGACTGCGACGAGGTGATGGTGGTGTCCGGCTACGGCTCCGGCGAGGTTTTTGACTCCAGCTTCCCTCCGACCGACGACGAGGACTTTTACGCCACCTTCCCCCTAGTCACCGACCGCACCCTCCTAGCCGGCGCCGACCCCTCTGGACCCAAATCCAAAGGCTTCCGTCCCAGCAAAGGGCCGAAGGGCCCCGACGGCGCCAGCGTGTCCCCCGATGGCCCGCTGTCCACCTCCTCTTCCTCCCCTGACATGATCCGAAAGCTGCCCGCCGGCAAGCTGAACCCCAAACCCAACCCGGACCTGGCGCACCCGCCTCTACCCACCGAGCACCTCAGCAAGAAGCAAGCTTGGCGGCCACCAGTAACCTCCGGCCACGGTTTTCACCATCTGCCCACAGCCAACCCCAGCGGGCCGGGCGCAGCGGGACCCCCGGGCGCCGTGGAGGTGATCCGCGAGTCCAGCAGCACCACCGGCATGGTAGTGGGCATCGTGGCGGCGGCCGCTCTCTGCATCCTAATCCTGCTCTACGCCATGTACAAGTACCGCAACCGCGACGAGGGCTCCTACCAGGTGGACCAGAGCCGCAACTACATCAGTAACTCGGCGCAGAGCAACGGCGCCCTGGTCAAGGAGAAGCCGCCGCCTGCCGCCAAGGCCGCGGGCAAGAGCAAGCGGAACAAGGACAAGGAATACTACGTGTGAAGCGGCGCCGGGGCGGGGTGACGGCTGGACTTTGGCCGTGGGGAGCCCCGTCCCCGGAGCTCAGGTTGGGGCAGGGTGTGGGGGGTGTTGGTTGCCCGCTCCCCACCCCAGCCCCAGGTCTGTGGAGGGGGAAGCCAGCTCACCCCCAATCACCTCCAGTCGCTGGGACGTCCCACCGAGGAGAGCAACCGGAGTCCGACCCCCAGAGAGGACGGGGCCGCTGTGAACTACTGGCCATGGCACTGCTCTGTCCCCAATAACCTCTCCATTCCCTGCTCTCCTCTCTCCCTCGGTGGCCCGGGACCAGACCCTGTGGCTTCTTCACACCTTCTCCCCCCTTCCTCCCTACCCCGGTTCCTCTCCTCCCGGACACGGGCCCTTCTGGATTCTCTTTCCCGTGTACAAGTGTGTGCCGATTCTGTGTTTGTTCAATTCCTGGGATCTCCGAGACGGACCTTGATGCGGGCGGTGCGAGCGGGGAGTGGCGGATTTCGGCTCTCCCGGAGAAAAGCCCACCCGAGAGCGGTTCACAGCTGGCGGCAGCGCGGGGCGTCAGAACTTTGCTAAGGTCGTCCCTTCAGAGAACGCTCCTGCCTCAGGCGCTCGCCCCGTGGGACTCCTCAATACAACTCCGTGACAGACTGCCTGTGGGTGGGGATGTGACCCTTCACAGCGTGATCTGTCCGTCAGGAACTACGTCAACTTGGAGACGCGCTCTCTCCTCGGAATCACGCGAAAATGCTGGCTCTGGGTACTAGTGGTTTCTGAACTGTGAAGGAATTCTAATGTTTACCGAGTGATGAACGTTTCAGCGTTACTTCCTTTCCACCGGTGTGCTCAGTCTGGGCGGGTGGAGGGAACACTGTGGAAGACCCAGTGTATGTAACATTGTCTGACTGTATAGTATTGTCACTTGAACCATTTTCAGTTCTTTGTTGAGATAACAGAATCGTTCAGCCCCACCACAACCCCTCCCGTCCCTCACCCAGCTCTCCTACCCACCAACTTTATATACAGTATGTGTATTGCATTTAGCCGCGGCTGTTCAACCGGAACCTTCGCGCGGACCGAAACCATTTCAGGAGGTAATGACGAGCCACCGAGTACACTAAATTTGCATCCACGAGGAGGCCCTCCTGCCCCATTTTCAAAGCACCAACAATCTGACAACCGAGTAGCCAAACAAAAAAAAGACGAATAAAGTTTGTGTGTCATTCTCCTCCCACACCTTGTGCTTTGTACACTTTGATCATTGATATTAAGGCTCGTTTAATGACGACTAGGTATTTGTCTTTTGCCCAGATGGGCCACAGGATTGGAAGGATATCGTTTTCTATCATACTCTGCCCTCGGTTATGAAATGATTGGTTCAGCTGTTGATAATGTGTGATATCATATATCTTCATGTACTCAATGTTATTGTAAAGTGTTACTAGTGACTGCCTCCCATAAGTGTAAATCTACCAGAGGGAAATACAATTGATTATATACTTCTTACAGCCTGGGACTTATTATTTGCCGTTATTTACCATCTACTGGGCTGATTGTCAGTGTCAGGACAGAGTGATGGGTGTCTGAGATGACCCCGCAGTGTCCGTGTTTCCCTCTGCAATGTCTCTGATTTCCTCCCGCGGTATCTGTGATGTCCTTTAGGATTTCTGTGATTCCCCCCCCCCCCCCCGCAGTGTCTGTGATGTCCTTTAGGGTGTCTGTGATTGTCCACTCCCCCCCCCCCACCGCGGTGTCTGTGATTCCCCCTCCCCCGCGCAGTGTCTGTGATTCCCCCTCCCCACCACAGTGTCAGCGATTCTCCCCATGCAGTGTCTGTGTTGACCCTCGCGGTGTCTGTGGTTTCCCCCTCGTCCTCGCAGTGCCTGTGCTGTCCTTTAGGGAGTCTGGGATTTCCCCCCCCCCCCCCCCGCAGTGTTGGAACGATCAAATGTTAAGACTAGCTGTTGTTAAATCCCAATATTGAATATGGCAGTCTAACTGAAATGGATGATCTCTGGTAAAGGCAAGTCGACAAGGATGACCTTATCTTGGATCTGAACACTGCTACTGTAAAGCTGCTAATCTGTGCACAGTAAGCTCCCACAAAGAGCAGATGATGTTGGTCATAGGATATTTAATTGTCTCGGGGAGACAAATGGGACTGAGCAAGGCCTGCTGTGCTGCACCAGATAATGGCCAGGTGATGTTGCTTGTGGGATCTTTAATTACCACTTTGGGATACATGGGACTGAACAAGGGCTGCTGTACTGCAGATTAAGTTCACTTGTTGGGGCGAGAAGGGGGGCCATTCAATTCGGGTGAACAGGATCCCTAAGGGAGTAAAAACTAAAGGGTAGTGGGAAGAGGACAAGGCATGGAACCAACCGCATTGCTCTTGCAGAGAGTCTGAATGGGCTCAATGGGCCAAGTGGCCTTCCATACAGTAACTCCTGTATGATATTAGAGACCCTTAGTCCACAGAGCCTGGCACTTCATGACTTTTATAGAGTTATAAATGACAGAACAGTACAGCACAGAAACATGCCTTTCAGCCCATCTTGTCCATGCCAAATGGTTATCCTCCTTAGTCACATAAACCTGTATCTGGACCATAGTCCTCCATACCTCCCCCCCATCCATGTATCTCACCAAGTTTGTCTTAAATGTTACAATCAAACTCGCATCCTCCACTTCCAACGGCAGTTCATTCCACTCTCACCATTCTCTGAGTGAAGTTCCCCCTCATGTTGCCTTTAAACATTTCACCTTTCTCCGTTAACCATGACCTCTAGTTCTAGTCTCACCCAACATAAGGGGAAAAGCCTGTTATACCTTTCATAATTCACTTTATGAACAATGTGTGAAGAGAATGTTTAATATCTAAATGAGGAGTCTGAGCCTCAGCTCAAAGTACCACCTGATCCCCCACTCATTCACTGGGAGCATTGACCACAATGAATCTCAAAGCAACAACCTTCTCTCTCAGATGGAAAGGCCATGCAGAATTCCACTAACATTGCTCATTGAGAGAGAGGAACACATTCACCCCTTCAATCCGCTTTATTATGAGTGATTCTCATGCGTGTCCACTTCCCCAATAGTTCCCTTAATTCCTAATTCCTTTGTGTCCGTGAAACTTCTAGTCTCAGTCATGGTTAACCTTGGCTGAGTTTGGACGCTGTACATGGATACGAAGGAATTAGTTACCATAGGTACATTAGGGACTGTTAAGAAATTCTTCAGTAGGTATTTGGATGATAGCAAAATGGAGGATTATGCAGGAAGAAACAACACACACAAAATACTGAGGAACTCAGCAGACCAGGCAGCATCTGTGGCAAAGAGTAAACAGTTGATGGTTTCAGCCAAGACCCTTCATCAGGACTAGAAAGGAAGGGGGAAGAAATCAGAGTAAGAAGGTGGGAGGATGGGAGGAAGAAGAACAAGATGGTAGGTGATAGATGAAACCGGGGAGGGGAGGAGTAAGTAAAGAGTTGGAAGAAGTAAAGGGCTGGAGGAAGATAGAAGACCATGGAAGAAAGGGAAGGGGGAGGAGCACCAGAGGAAGGTTATCTCCTTACCTGCCCATCACCTTACTCTGCTCCCCTTTCTTCATGGTCTTCTACCCTCTCCTATCAGATTTCCCCCTTCTCCAGCTCTTTATCTCTTTCACCAATCAGCTTCCCAGCTCTTTACTTCATCCCCCCTCCTGGTTTCTCCTATCACCTATCACCTTGTCCTTCTTCCTCCCCTCACCACCACTTTCTTGCTGTAACTTTTCATCTTTTTGTTTCCAGTCCTAATTAAGGGTCCCGGCCAAAACATCGACTGTACTCTTTTCCATTGATGCTGCCTGGTCTGCTGAGTTCCTTCAACATTTTGTGTTGCTTGGATTTCCAGCATCTGGAGATTTTCTCATCTTTATGCAGGATGAAGAGTTAGATTGATTTTAGAGTAGGTTAAAAGGTTGGCAAAATATTGTTGGCTGACTGGCCTGTACTGTTCAATGTTTTGTGTTTCTTTGGTGACTGAGTGACAACAGTCGAAGAGAGAATTCCAACTATCTGAAGAAATTATGGTGCACTGCTCACTATGGTAAAGGCAGTGTTGTCCGAGGTTACAGAACCACTCTGGTTTTTTCTCTTTGCATGCTGGGACCACCTCAAGCTCAGTTTGGAATCTGGGACAGGGTTGTCCCAGGGTTGGAGATCTGGGACAATCTGGATAGAGCCATCTGGGTATCTGTGCTGTGGATAATAAGGACCAAAAACTTGGTGTCATTATTGAGGGGGGACTGGGGTCACAGTTGGTATTGGAAAGCCACATTACTGATCCCTTTGTCAGGGATCATTATTACCCACTTTATGGTCGTCCTGTTAGTAACTAGCCTTCTCATGTGCATGCATTGTTAAGGGTGTTAACTCCCATCAGCGGGTTTCTGCTCTGGGTATTTGACTCACTGATTCAGAAGTTCTGGATTCAAGTCCTGCTTGAGAGATTTGAACAGGAAGTCCCAGCCAGTACGGTATTGAGGAAAAATTCAAGTGTCAGCTGCGTCATTTTGCAGGTAAGATTCTAAACTCCACATGCCCTCACATAACTGTGAAGGATCCTGTGGGTGAGCGATGGTAGGACAGGACATGTGTCTTCATCCAGTCAACATTGTTAAAACTAAGATCAAGTAGAGGTGATCACATTGCAGTTCATTAAATTAATTATTTGGATGAAAATGCAGGAGGCATGATTAGTAAGTTTACCATCACAGCAAAATTGGCAGTATAGTGGACAGTGAAGGTGGTTACAAAAATACCGAGATGAAATGTGAAAGGGGCCAAGGAATAGCAGATGGAATCTAACCTGGACAGTGGCATTTTTTGGGAAGTTAAACCAGAGCTGGGCTTGGATAGTGAATGGCAGATCCTGGCAAGTATTGAAGAAAAGAGAAACCTAGGGGCACAGGTGCACTGTTTCCTGAAAGTGCTGACACAAGTAGCTAGGGTGGGGAAGAAGGTGTTTGGCACTCTCCCCTTAATCAGTCAGGACACTGAGTACAGGACCTGGGTACAGGAGTACCTGGGTACAGGACCATGCAAACACAATTGGAGTTTTGTGTGTAGTTCCAGCTAGAGGAAGGATGTTGTAAAGCTGGGGAGAGTGCTGAACAAATCTTGAGTATATTACTAGGGCAGGAGGGCTTGAGTTATAATGAGAGACTGGATAGGCTAGCGGTTTTTACCACAGTAGTGTAGGAGGCTCAGGGAGGTTTATAAAATCATGAGGAGTTCAGTAAGGTCCCAGGGCAGGGGTGTCTAAAACAACGAGAACAGTTTTTAAAGCATCTGAGGGGCAACTTCTTCATCAAGAATGCTAGGTACTGTATACGGAATGACTTGCCAGAGGCAGATACAACTAAAATGGGTACGTCCATGGATAACAATGGTTTATAGGGATTGTGTTAAACTTGGGTAATGGGACTAGTTCAGGTAACTTGGTCAACATAGATATGCTGGGCCAAAGGGTCTGCCTCTAAGCAGTTTTCTATACTGTATAATGGCTCTGAAAAGTTCCCTTTTATTAGACACATGCATCTCTGTAACCACAACTCAAATCCTTAGCCAGAATCATGATCGTACCCTTTGCCTTCTGCATTCTGAACCCATTATTGGAATATATGGAGAACCAAAGTACTCAAGACAGCAGGGATAGAAAATGTTGGAATCAAGAGGCAAAAAATCAATCTGCTGGAAGAACTCAGCAGGTCAGGCAGCATCTCTGGGGGAGATGGCTAGTGTTTCGGGACAAGACCTTCATTCAGGACTGAGAGTGAGGGGGAAGACAGCCATTACAAACAGGTGAGGGAGAGGGAGGGAAGAGCTGGGAAGTGAGAGGTGGATCGAGGTGAAGGGGCAGATGGGAGTTGGGTGTAGGAGGGAGGGGTAGATATAGAGACAAAGGCTGAGTGATGACAGGAGGGGACTGGAGATGTCAGTAGTGCTGGGGAAGATATACAGAAGCTGAGCAGTCATCAGTTGTTCTACCAGAGGACTACAAATGTCATTAGAGCTGGAGATAGCACTAGCAGCAGTGATGATGTAGAGACGCTGAGGTGTGACACATGTTAGTACCAGAGGACTGCAGATGTCACTAGCGCTTGGGGTGTCACTAGTGCGGGGGATGATACAGAGGGGCTGAAGGGTGATGGGTGCTGGTACTAGAGCAGAGAATGTCATTAGTGCTGGAGATGTCACTAGCACTAGGGATGTCACTAGTTTGGGGGTTGTCACTAGTGGGGGAGATGCCACTAGTGTGGGGGATGATACAGAGGGGCTGAAGGGTGACAGGTGCTGGTACTAGAGGACTGTACTAGTGCAGAGAATGTCACTGGCACTGGGAATGATATAGAGAGGCTGAAGGTGAGTGATGTTACCAGAGGATTGCAGAGGTCCCTCTAGTCTATGCAAAAACCATTTAAACTACCTACTCCCATCAACCTGCACTGGGACCATAGTTTTCCACACCTCTGCCATGCATGTACCGATGCAAACTTCTCTTAAACATTGAAATCAATCCCACAGCACCACTTATGATGGCAGCTTGTTCCATGCTCTCACGACCCTCTGAGTGAAGATGCTTCCCCTCATATTCCCCTTAAACTTTTCACCTTTCATCCTTAACACATGTAATCCCACCCAACCTCAGTGGGAAAAGCCTGCTTGCATTAACCCAATCTATACCCCTCATACTTTTGTATACCTCCATTAAATCTCATCTCAATCGTCTATGTTCTAAGGAATAAAGTCTAACCCAACAGACATGGGCAAAACCCTTGTAAATTGTCTCTATACTCTTTCAATCTTGTTTACGTACAAACTGTAGGTAGGTGATGAAAACTGCACACAGTACTCCAAATTAAGCCTCACCAACATCTTATACGACTTCAACATAACATCCCATCTCCTGTACTCAAAACATTGAGCTATGAAGGGCAATGTGCCAAAAGCTTTCTTTATGACCCTATCTATCTGACATCACTTTCAATGGAATATGAACCTGTATTCCCAGATATCTTTGTTCTACCGCACTCTTCAGTGTCCTACCGTTCAGTGTAAGACCTACCCTAGTTGGTCCTGCCAAAGTGCAAAACCTCGCACTTGTCTACATTAAATTCCATCTGCCCCCCCCCCCCCACCTCCCCTCCTTGACCATTTTCCATACCCTCTTCCCTCTCTCACCTTATCGCCTTGCCTACCCATCGCCTCCCTCTGGTGCTTCTTTCCACACCCACCCACCCCTCACTTTTTCTTTCTTCCATGGCCTTCTGTCTCTTTCAATCAACTTCCCTGCTATTTACTTCACCCCTCCCCTTCAGGTTTCACCTATCACCTGATGTTTCTCTCTCCTCTCCCCCCACCTTTTAAATCTACTCCTCAGCTTTGTTTCTCCAGTCCTGCTGAAGGGTTTCAGCCCGAAACATCGACTGTACTTTTTTCCATGGATGCTGCCTGGCCTGCTGATTTCCTCCAGCATTTTGTGTGTGTTGCTCGGATTTCCAGCTTCTGCAAATTTTCTCTTCTGTGTGACTTATACATCTGGTCTTTTAGAATACATTCCACTAGCTTTCCCACAACTGATGTCAGACTCACTGGCCTATAATTTCCTGATTTATGTTTAGAGCCTTTCTTAAACAGCGGAACAACATTGGCTATCCTCCAATCCTCTGGCACCTCTCCTGTCATGAACAATGATTTAAATATCTCTGCTCGAGTCTCAGCAAATTCTGCAGTTGCCTCCCGTAGGGTCCAAGGGAATGCCTTGTCAGGCCCTGGGGATTTATCCACCTTGATTTGCCTCAGGGTAACAAACACTCCCTTCTCTGTAACCTGTATTGTGTCCATGAAGTTGATGCCACTTTGCCTCACTTCTATAGACTCTGCGTCCATCTCCTGAATAAATACAGATGAAAAGAATTCATTTAAGATCTCCCCCATCGGTTTTCGCTCCACCATTCTGGTGTTCCAGAGGACCAGTTTTGTCCCTTGCAATCCTTTAGCTCTAAAATATCTGTAGAATCTCTTAGGATTCTCCTTGACCTTATCTGCTAGAGCAACTTCAGCCCTTTTTTCATCTCTCCTGATTTATTTTTTTAAGTGTTCTCTTGCAAGTCTTATACTCCATAAGCACCTCCTTTGCTCCTACCTGTTAAACTCGATACCTGTACCAGCTGGAAGCTTGAGAATAGTTTATTCAAGGAATGTACAAGCATTGTACTCCCAAAATTTCACTTTTAAAGGCCTCCCATTTACCAGGTAAGAGCAAAGGAGACAGGAAACAGCATGTCCCAATCCACACTTACCAGGTCATTTCTGATACCATCAAAATTGTCCTTACTCCAAATTAGAATCTCAACCTGCACATGAGACCTATCTTTTTGCATTTTTACTTTGAAAATCATGGCATTGTGGTTATGAGATGCAAAGTGTTTCCCTACACAAACTTCTGTCACCTGCCCTGTCTCATTTCCTGATAGCAGATCAAGTATTGCTCACTCTCTCGGTACGACTTTTACATACTGATGAAGGAAACTTTCCTGAACACACTTGACACGCTCTGTCCCATCTAGTCCTTTTACGGTATGGGATTCCAGTCAATATGTGGAAAGTTAAAATCACCTACTATAACAACCTTACATTTCTTACAACAGTCTGCGATCTCTTTACAAATTTGTTCCTCTAAATCCCTAGGACGGTTGAGTGGTCTGTAATATAGCCCCATTTACATGGTCATTCCTTTCTTATTTTTACAGTTTGACCCATAACACCTCACTAGATGAGTTCTCCAGTCTGTCCTGACTGAGCACTGCCATAACATTTTCCCTGACTGGTAACACCACCCCTCCTCCTTCAATCCCTCCCGCTCTGTCACATCTAAAACAACAGAACCTTGGAATATTGAGCTGCCAGTTCTGCCTCTCCTGCAACCAGCTCTCACTAATGGCTACAATATCATAACTCCAGGTGTTCAACCAGGCCCTGAGCTCACCAGCCTTTCCTAGAATATTTCCTGCACTGAAGCTGAGGATGACAGGTGGTTCCTAGACTGCTGAGGTTACCAAGGCCAAGGATGTCACTAGCATTTAGTATTTCATTAGCACCCTGGATCTCACTAGTGCTGGGAATATCACTGGAGCTGGGGTTGATATAGAGAGGCTAAGGGGTGACAGGTGGAGGTAGCAGAGGACTGGGATGTCATGAGGATTGGAGATGATTATATGTAGAGAGGCTGAGGGGTGACAAGTGGAGGTAGCAGAGGACTAGGATGTTAGTAGCGGTGGGGGTGATATTGAGAGGGTGAGGGGTGACAGGTGATGGTACCAGAGGACTGAGATGTCACTATCGCCTGGGGATGCCACTCATTCAGCATGGACCAAGTAACAATTTCAATACATTGAAATCAGCTCTAAAGCGTTTAAACAGGATGATGAGGAAGACTGCATTCGCTTGCCCAAAGAGGACTTTAGCAAGAGGGGAATTAATGTAAACAGAAATTTGAAAAACTGCATATGTTGGAAATCTGAAATAAAGGTAATGAAGAGCATTAAGGTCCTTGGTAGAAAAGGGGGTGTGAGGATAATCTTTAGCTGAGCAGTGGGGATTTGGAGAAAAAATGTTCATCACATTAGGAAGATATCTGCATCTGCATGAACTTAGACTCCATAATCAACACAAAACTGCCCAAGAGGAGGGATAGAGGAGGCTTTAGAATATAGAACAGTGAAGCAATGGACAGGCCCTTTGGCCCATTGAGAACAAACAGTACAGCATAGCCTTTGGTCCATAATATTGTACCGAATCAATTAAATTAGTAATCGAATGGACAGCTGAACTAATCATCTCTGCCGACACATTGTCCATGCCTTTCCATTTTCCTCACATCTAAACTTTTCCCAAACTTTCTCTTTTATAATCGTGGATACAATGGTGTGAATGGCCTCAGACTGTGCTGTAAATTCCAGCTGAGATTGTCCAAGTTCATCATAATCTTTTAAGTACTGTACTCTGCTAAATCCCATTTTTAACCTCAGCTATCACTCACAGACAGTCTCTTCCTGGAAGGTGCATGAAGAGGGAACTGCCTGAATCTTTCTGTTGGTAAATATAACCACCTTGGCAAGGTGGAAGGAGCAAGGTTTACCTTGGCGTCAGGCTACCTTACCAACCAAAACGTCTGGGGAGATTTACAATGGACTAATAACTGACCATCCTACATGTCTGGTTGATTTATAGTGGGCAAATACCTCACCAACACACGTCTGGAAGATCTACAGCGGACAAATACCTCAACAACTCACACAAAAGACCATAAGACATAGGAGCATAATTGGACCATTTGACCCATTGAGTCTGCTCCGTCATTCAATCATGGCTGATCTTTTTTCTCCCTCCTCAGCCCCACTCCCCAGCATTCACCCCATATCCTTTATGCTGTGTCCAATCTACAACATACCAAGCTCTGCCTTAAATACAGCCAACAACCTGGCCTCCACACCAGCCTGAGGTAACAAATTCCACAAATTTGCCCTCCTCTGGCTAAAGAAATTTCTCTGCAACTCTATTTTAAATGTACACCGCTCTATCCTGAGGCTGTGCCCTCTTGTCCTAGGGTTCACCAACATGGGAAACATCCTTTCTACATCCACTCTATCCACTCCTTTCAATATTTGAAAGGTTTTAATTAGATCCCCCTCATCCTTCTAAATTCCAACAAGACCCAGAGCTATCAAATATTCCTCATATGATAACCCTTTTATTCCCGGAATCATCCTTGTGAACCTCTTCTGAACCCTCTCCAGTGCCAGAAATCTTTTCTCAGATGAGGATCTCAAAACTGTCATAATACTCAAGGTGAGGCCTCAACAGTGCCTTTAAAGCCTCAAAATCACATCCCTCCTCTTGTATTTAAGACCTCTTGAAATGAATGCTAACATTGTATTCGCCTTCTTCACCACCAAATCTACCTGCAAGTTAACATTTAAGGTGCTCTACACAAGGACTCCTAAGTCACTTTGCATCTCAGATTTTTGGATTTTTTCCCCATTGAGAGAATAGTCTGTCTACTGCCAAAGTACATGATCATGCATTTTCCAACATTGTATTTCATTTGCCACTCTCTTGCCCATTCTCGTAATCTAAGTCCTTCTGTAGCCTACCTGCTTCCTCAACACTACCTGCCCCTCCACCAATCTTCACATCATCTGCAAACTTGGCAACAAAGCCATCTATTTCATCATCTACAGCATAAAAAGAAGTGGTCCCAATACCAACCCCTGCAGAAATCCACTAGTCACTGGCAGCCAACCAGAAAAGGATCCTTTTATTCCTACTCGCTGCCTCCTATCAATCAGCCAATGCTTGAACCATGCCAGCAACTTTCCTTAACTTGTTAAGCAGCATCATGTATGGCACCTTGTCAAAGGCCTTCTGAAAGTCCAAATATACAACATCCACTGCATCCCCTTTATCTAACCTATGTGTAATCTCCTCAAAGAATTCCAACAAGTTTGCCAGGCAAGGCCTTTAAGGAAACCATGCTGACTTTGTCCTATCTTGTCCTGTGTCACCAAGTACTCTGTAACCTCATCCTTAACAACTGACTCCAATACCTTTCCTGCCACTGAGGTCAGGCTAACTGGTCTACCATTCCCTTTTTGCTGCCTTCCTCTTTTCCAGTTCTCTGGCAACATGCCAGAGTCCAATGATTTTTGAAAGATCATTACTAATGCCTCCACAATCTCTACCGCTACCTCTTTCAGAACCCTAGGTTGCGGTTCATCTGGTCCGGGTGACTTATGTTCCGTTAGGTCTTTCAGCTTTTTGAGCACATTCTCCCTTGTAATAGTAACTGCATTCACTTCTCTTCCCTCACACCCTTCAACATCTGGCAGACTGATAGTGTCTTCCACAGTAAAGGCTGATGCAAAGTACTCATTTAGTTCATCTGCCATTTCCTTGTCCTCTGTTATTATTTCTCCGGCCTCATTTTCTAGTGGTCCTATATCCACTCTCATCTCTCTTTTATTTTGCATACTTGAAAAAGCTTTTACTATCCACTTTGATATTGTTTGCACGATTGCTTTCATATTTCATCTTTTCCCTTTCTGTAGGCTTTTAAAAGTTTCCCAATCCTCTATCTTCCTGTTAATTTTTTCTTTGTTCTATGCCCCCTCTATTGTTTTTACATTAGCTTTGACTTCCCTTGTCAGCCACAATTGTACTATTTTGCCATTTGAGTATTTCTTCGTTTTTGGAACACATCTATCCTGCACCTTCCTCATTTTCCCATAAATATGCCATTACTGCTCTGCTGTCATCCCTGCTAGCATCTCCTTCAAATTTACTTTGGCCAACTCTTCTCTCATACCACTGTAATTCCCTTTACTCCACTGAAATACTGCTACATCAGACTTTAATTTCTCCCAACCAAATTTCAAGTTGAATTCAATCATATTGTGATCACTGTCTCTTAAGGGTTTTTTTACCTTAAGCTCGCTAATCGCCTCTGGTTCATTACATAACACACAATCCAGTATAGCTGATCCCCTAGTAGGCTCAATGACAAACTGTTCTGAAAAGCCATCTTGTAGGCATTCAACAAACTTACTCGCTTGAGATTCATTACCAACTTGATTTTTCCAAACAACCTGCATGCTAAAATCTCCCATGACTACCATAACATTGCCCTTTTGACATGCCTTATCTAATTCCTGTTGTAATCTGTGGTCCACATCCCAGCTACTGTTGGGAGGCCTATATATAACTGCCATAAGGGTTCTTTTACCATATTAGTTTCTCAACTCAACACACATTCAACATCTTCTGATCCTATGTCACCTCTTTCTACTGATTTAATGACATTCTTTACCAGCAGAGCCACACCACCCCCTCTGCCTACCCTCCTATCTCTCCAATATATTGAGTAACCTTGGACATACAGCTCCCAACTCCAACCATCCTTCAGCCACAATTCAGTGATGGCCACACCATCATGCTGATAATTTGTAATAGTGCAATAAGATCATTCACTATATACTCTGCGTATTGAGATATAACACTTTGAGTACAGTATTTGCTACCCTTTTTGATTCTGCATCCCTAATGCACTGATACCCCACTGGCTGCAATTCTGTTCTATCATCTGCCTGCCTTTTCTGACAGTCTGTATGCTATCTTTGCTTTTTGACAATCTAATCTAATCAATCTTATCCTGAATTCCTTCACTCCACCCTCCCCACCCACCCATAAAATTAGTCTAAACCCTCCCCTAAACCCTCTCCAACAGCTCTGACAAACTTGCCCATATTGGTTCCCCTTGAGTTCATGTGCAACCCATCACTTATGAGCAGGTCATACCTCCCCCAGAAGAGATCCCAGTGATCCAAGAACCTGAAGCTCTCCCCTTTCACCAGCTTCTCAGACACACATTAATCTTCCAAATCATCCTGTTTCTACCCTCACTGGCACGTAGCACAAGCAACAATCCAGAAATTACTACCCCAGATGTCCTGCTTCTCAGCTTTCTGCTCAGCTCTCTAAATTCTCTTTTCAGGACCTTTTAACTTTACCTTCTTATATCACTGGTACCAATCTATACCAAGACATCTGGCTGCTCTCCCACCTCTCCAAAATGTTGTGGATGTGATCCAAATGTCCCTGACCCTGGCACCTGGGAGGCAAAATACCATCCGGGTGTTCCATTCACATCCACAGAATCTCCTATCTACTCCCTTAACTATTGAGCCTGCTATCACTGCCACTCCCCTCTTCTCCCTTTTTCCCTTCTGCAACACCACAGACCTATGCCCGGAGCCAGTAACCCAGTTTCCGTGGTGTGATTAACAGACAAATACCTGACCAACCCACTCATCTGAGCTGATTTACAGTGGATAAATCCCTCACTAACCCACACACCTAGGGAGATTTACAGCAGACAAATACCTGACCGACCCACACATCTGGGGTGATTTACAGCAGACAAATACCTGACCGATCCACACATCTGGGGTGATTTACAGCAGACAAATACCTGACCGATCCACACATCTGGGGTGATTTACAGCAGACAAATACCTGACCAACCCACACATCTGGGGTGATTTACAGCAGACAAATACCTGACCAACCCACACATCTGGGGTGATTTACAGCAGACAAATACCTGACCAACCCACACATCTGGGAGATTTACAGCAGACAAATTCCTGACCAACTCACACATCTGGGTGATTTATAACAGACAAACTGTAAATCACTCACTAACCCACACACCTAGGAAGATTTACAGCAGACAAATATCTGACCAACCCACACATCTGGGAGATTTAAAACAGACAAATACCTCACTAATCCACACATCTGGGGTGATTTACAACAGGCAAATGAGTAAAAAACTTATCCCTGACATCACCTCTGTACCTACTCCCCAGCACCTTAAACCTGTGTCCTCTTGTGGCAACCATTTTAGCCCTGGGAAAAAGCCTCTGATTATCCACACAATCAATGCCTCTCATCATCTTATACACCTCTCACTAACAGACAAACCACTCACTAACCCACTCATCTGGGCTGATTTACAGTGGATAAATCCCTTACTAACCCACACACCTAGGAAGATTTACAGCAGACAAATGCCTTACTGACCCATACATCTGGGGTGATTTACAACAGACAAATTCCTGAGCAACTGACCCATCTGGGGAGATTTACAGTGGACTGTCAGGAGACGGAAGGGAGAATGGCAGATAGTGGAGAGCACCCCTGTTGCCGCGCCTCTCATAAGTACACCATTTTGAGTACTGTTGGGGGGGGGGGGGGGGGAACCTACCTGGAGGAAGCAACAGCTAAGTCTGGCCCTGTGGCTCAAAAGGGTAGGGAACTAAAGTGAGTGACAGCAATAATAGGGGACTCTATAGTCAGGGGATAGATAGGTGATTCTGTAAACACGGATAGTAGTTTACCTCCCAGGTGCCAAGGTATGCGATGTTTCTGAATGTGTCCACAATATCCTAAAAGGGAGGGTGAACAGCCAGAAGTCATGGTACATATTGGTACCAACAACATAGGTAGAAAAAGGGACAAGATCCTGATAGAAGAATATAGGGAGTTAGGAAGGAAGCTGAGAAACAGGACCTCAAGGGATTGCTGCCTGTGCCACACGACAGTGAGGATAGAACAAGAATGAGGTGGCAGATAAATGCATGGCTGAAGAATTGGAGCAGAGGGCAGGTATTCAGATTTCTTGATAACTGGGAACTCTCTGGGGCAGATAGAATAAAGAGTTAAATTGTACCACGGAGGCAAAATCCAAAGGACGAAGAATGCCAGACTGAAGGTGCCATATTTAGATGTTTGTTGCATTTGGAAAAAGGTGGACAAACTCGAGGCACAATAGAGATTGGTCAATATGACGTTGTGGGAATCGCTGAGTTGTGGCTGAAACAAAGCCATAGTTAGGAGCTCAATATCAAAGGATATACTTTGTATCAAAAGGACAAGTAGGAAGGCATAGGTGGTGGTGTGGCTCTGTTGGTAAGAGATGGAATTACTTCTTTAGAAAGAGGTTACATGGGGTCAGAGAATGTTGAACCTTTGTAGGTGGAGTTAAGAAACTGCAAGGGTGAAAAAGCCATTATCGGGTCATATGTTGGCTTCCAAATAGTAGCCAAGGTGTAGGGTTGAGATTGCAAAGGGAGCTGGAAAAGGCATGTAATAAGGGTAATGACACAATTGTAATGGGGGACTTCAATATGCAAGGGAATTGGGAAAATCAGGTTGGTGTTAGATCGCAAGATGGGGAATTAGTTGAATGTATACGAGATGGCTTTTTAGGGCAGCTTGTGGTGTGTAATAACCCAGATCTCATTAGGGAGCTTAATGAAAAGGAACCCTTAGGAGACAATGATCAAAGGGAATTACAGAGGGATGAGAGAGGTGCTTGTCCAGGTGGATTGGAGGAGGATACTGGCTGGCAGGATGGCAGTGCTGAGTTGGCTGAAGTTTCTGGGATAGTTCATAAGACATGGGATAGATATGTCTCACAGAAGACATAGTTCTCAAAAGGCAAGGGTGACAAAAACCGTGGCTGACAATGGAAATTAAGGACTGCATAAAAGCCACAGAAAGGGCATATAAGGTAGCAAAAATGAGTGGGGAGTTGGATGATTAAAATCCAACAAAAGGCAATGAAAAAGGCTATAAGGCAAAAAATTAAATATGAGGGCAACTGAGCCAATAATATAAAGCAGGATACAAAAAGATTTTTCAGTTATATAAAGAGCAAAAGGGTGGTGAGAGTTGATATTGGACCACAGGAAAATGATGCTGGTGAGGTAGTAATGGCAGACAAAGAAATGGCAAATGAACTTAATGGGTACTTTACATCTGCCTTCATGGTGGAAGACACTAGCAGTGTGCCAGTGGATCCTGAGCGTTAGGGAGCAGGAGTGAGTGCCATTGCTATTACAAAGGAAAAAGTGCTCAGCAAACTCAAAGGTCTTACGGTGGATAAGTCACCTGGGCCAGATGGATTACATCCCAGAGTCCTGAGAGAGGTTGCTGAAGAGATAACGGAAGCATTGGTCATGATTTTTCAACAATCACTTAATTCTGGCATGGTCCTGGAGGACTGGAAAATTGCAAATGTTACTCACTCTTTAAGAAGAGAAGGCAAAAGAAAGGAAATTATGGGCCAGTTAGCCTAACCTCAGTGGTTGGGAAATTATGTCTATTATTAAGGATGAGGTTTCAGGGTACTTGGATACTAATGATATAATAAGTCAAAGTCAGCATGGTTTCTGTCAGGGGAATTCTTGCCTGACAAATCTGTAAGAGTTCTTCAAGGAAGTAATAAGCAGAGTAGACAAAAGAGAGGCAGTGGATGTCATTTACTTGGATTTTCAGAAGGCATTTGATAAGGTGCCACACACAAGGCTGCTTAACAAGATAAAATCCTATGGCATTGCAGTAAAGATACTGTACTGGCATAGATAGCGGAATGGCTGACAGGCAGCAGGCAGTGAATGGGAATAAAAGGGGCCTTTTCTGGTTGGCTGCCAGGGACCAGTGGTGTTCCTCAGGGGTCAGTATCGGGACCGCTACTTTTAACAATGTTTGTCAATGA
This sequence comes from Hemitrygon akajei, assembly GCF_048418815.1. Lineage (NCBI taxonomy): Eukaryota > Metazoa > Chordata > Chondrichthyes > Myliobatiformes > Dasyatidae > Hemitrygon > Hemitrygon akajei. The sequence goes on along the minus strand of NC_133151.1, from coordinate 12,703,413 downwards.
TTGGATAATGTAATTGATGGCTTTCTGGCAAAATTTACAGATGATATGAAGATAGGTGGAGGGGTAGGCAGTGCTGAGGAAGCAATGTGATTGCAGCAGGACTTAGACAATTTGGAAGAATGGGCAAAAAGTGGCAGATCAAGGACAGAGTTGGGAAATATATGATAATACATTTTGGTAAAAGGAACAATAGTGCAGACTATTATCTAAATGGGGAGGTTAAAAAAAAAAGGAGGTACAGAGGGACTTAGGAGACCTCATGCAAGACTCCCAGAAGGTTCATTTACAGGTTGAGTCTGTGGTAAAGAAGGCACATGCAATGTTGGCATTTATTTCAAGGGGAATAGAATATAAAAGCAAGGAGATAATGCTGAGCCACTAGTCAGGCCACAGTTGGAGTAGTGTTAACAGATTTGGTCCCATATGTCAGAAAGGATGTGTTGTCATTGAAGAGAGGCCAGAGGAGGGTCACAAGGATGATTTCAGGATGAATGGGGTTAACATATGAGGTGTGTTTGGCAGCTTTGGTCCTGGACTTACTGAGGGAATGCAGGGGGATCTCATTGAAACCTACTGAATGTTGAAAGGACTAGATAGGGTGAATGTGGAGAGGATGTTTCCTATGGTGGGGGCATCGAGGACTAAAGGGCACAGCCTCAAAATTGAGGGGTGACCCTTTAGAACAGAAATAAGGAGGAATATTTTCAGCCAGAGAGTAGTAAATTTGTGGAATGCTCTGCCACTGACTGTGGTGGAGGCCAAGTATATTTAAGGCGGAAGTTAATCATTTCCTGATCGGTCAAAGGTTATGGTGAGAAAGCAGGAGTGTGGGGTTGAACCAGGATGGATGGGCTGAATGGCCTAATTCTGCTCCTATGTCTTATGGGATTATGGACAAATACTTTACCAACCCACATGTCTGGGTGATTTACAGCAGACAACTGTCTCACCAACCCACACATCTGGGGAGATTTACAGTGGGCAGCACCTGACCAACCCAACCTCTGCCATGATTTACAGTGGACAAATACCTCACAAACTGACACATCTGGAGTGATTTAAAGCAGACATATAGCTTACCAACAAACATGCCTACAGTAGTTTACAGTGGACAAATAGTCAAGTCAAGTCACTTTTTATTGTCATTTTGACCATTACTGCTGGTACAGTACACAGTAAAAAACAAGACAACGTTTTTCAGGACCATGGTGCTACATGAAACAGTACAAAAATTACACTGAACTACGTAAAAACAACACTAGACTACAGACCTACCCAGGACTGCATAAAGTGCACAAAACAGTGCAGGCATTACAATAAATAAGAAGCAAGACAATAGGCCCAGTAGAGGGCAGTAAGTTGGTGTCAGTCCAGGCTCTGGGTATTGAGGAGTCTGATAGCTTGGGGGAAGAAACTGTTACATAGTCTGGTCGTGAGAGCCTGAATGCTTCAGTGCCTTTTCCCAGATGGCAGGAGGGAGAAGAGTTTGCATGAGGGGTGCGTGGGGTCCTTTATAATGCTGTTTGCCTTGCGGCTGCAGTGTGTAATGTAAATGTCCATGATGGCAGGAAGAGAGACCCCGATGATCTTCTCAGCTGACCTCACTATCCGCTGCAGGGTCTTGTGATCCGAGCTGATGCAATTTCCGAACCAGGCAGTGATGCAGCTGCTCAGGATGCTCTCAATACAACCCCTGTAGAATGTGATGACAATGGGGGTGGAAGATGGACTTTCCTCAGCCTTCGCAGAAAGTAGAGACGCTGCTGGGCTTTCTTTGCTATGGAGCTGGTGCTGAGGCACCAGGTGAGATTCTCCGCCAGGTGAACACCAAGAAAGTTGGCGCTCTTAACAATCTCTACCGAGGAGCTGTCGATGTTCAGCGGGAAGTGTTCGTTCCATGCCCTCCTGAAGTCAACAACCATCTCTTTTGTTTTGTTCACATTCAGAGACAGGCTGTTGGCTCTGCACCAGTCCATTAGCCATTGCACCTCCTCTCTGTAAGCTGACTCGTCATTCTTGCTGATGAGACCCACCACGGTCATGTCATCGGCGAACTTGATGATGTGGTTCGAGCTGTGTGTTGCAGCACAGTCATGGGTCAGCAGAATGAACAGCAGTGGACTGAGCACACAGCCCTGGGGGGCCCCGTACTCAGTGTGATGGTGTCGGAGATGCTGCTCCCAATCCAGACTGACTGAGGTCTCCCAATCAGGAACTCTTGGATCCAGTTGCAGGGGGAGGTGTTCAGGCCCAGTAGGATCAGCTTTCCATTCAGTTTCTGAGGGATGATTGTGTTGAATGCTGAACTGAAGTCTATGAACAGCATTCCAACGTATGTGTCTTTTTTGTCCAGGTGGGTTAGGGCCAGGTGGTGGGTGATGGCAATGGCATCGTCTGTTGAATAGTTAAGACGGTACGTGAACTGTGAGGGTCCAATGAGGGGGGCAGCAGGGTCTTGATGTGCCTCATGGCGAGTCTCTCGAAACACTTCATTATGATGGATGTGAGTGCAACGGGACGGTAGTCATTGAGGCAGGACACTGAAGATTTCTTCGGCACGGGGAAGATGGTGGCGGCCTTGAAGCATGTTGGAACGGTGGTGCCGCTCAGGGAGATGTTGAAGATGTCTGTGAGAACATCTGCTAGCTGGTCTGCACATCCTCTGAGCACTCTAACAGGAATATTGTCTGGTCCAGCATCCTTCCGTGGGTTGACCCTGCACAGGTAAGACCACGGTGAGACACAGCACCTGGTCATTTAGAGGAGGGGTGGACTTCCTCACTGCCACATCATTTTCCGCCTCAAAACAAGCGTAGAAGTTATTCAGTGTATCTGGGAGGAAGGCATCATCTGCACAGTCAGGTGATGTTGTCCTGTAGCAGGTGATGTCCTGAATGCACTTCCACATGCGCCACGTGTCGCCGCTGTCCTGGAAGTGGCTGTGGATTCACTGGGCACGTGCACGCTTTGCCTCTCTGATGGCCCGGCACAGTTTGGCCCTCGCTGTTGTTAGAGCTGCCTTGTCACCTGCTCTGAAGGTGGAATCACGGGTCCTCAGCAGCGCACGCACCTCCGCGGTCATCCATGGTTTCTGGTTAGCGCGTGTTAGCGCATCTTGGACCATCACCTCACCAACCCACACTGCCTTTGCACGTTCTCCCTGTGACTGCATGGGTTTCCTCCAGGTGCTCCAATTCCCTCCCACAGTCCAAAGACGTAACCGGTGGGATGGTTGATTGATCATTGTAAATTGTCCTGTGATTAGGCTGGGGTTTAACTGTGTGATTGATGGGCAGTGTGGATCGAAGGTTCAGAAAGGCCTGCTCTGTGCTGTATGTCAATAAAGTAAAACCCACAGAGTGAACAAATACCTCACCAACCCACGTATCTGAGGAGATTTACAGTGATCAAATACCTCACTGTAGTGTTCTCACACAGGTGTAAAAGAACTCTGAACTAAACACCAAGCTTAAACCAGTCAATGAGGCAGTCCCAGTAAGATTAACCATTTGCCGTTCACTCTTCCACATTAACGTATGGTGAAAACTGTTGATAAAACAATACAAAATATATACAGTATTTGTTTCCTTCTTGACATCACATTTACATCATAAATACATAAAAACTACAACAATTATATTACATTAAAGTGCAACATACAGTCAGAATCTACCTACGCCATCGACTGGCTTTAAATACACTTCAACACAAACTATCTGCAACTCTTTAAATAACAAAAAACATAAACTTTATCAACAAATTTACTTTAAACAACCTTAACTTTAACTAGAAAACAATAACAAACGAATTACTAAAGCGGAAATATAATAAACTAAACAAATGCCTTAAAGGCAACACACTCCCTGCCTGACCTTCGTAAGGTCACTATGAACATAATACAAAACTTCAGTCTCTAAATCAGTCCTTAGGTAGAAGTAGAATGACTGCTGCAACTGGCCTTTGGTAAATTTTCACATCACCTTGGTCAAAAGTTTTCAACTCAACCTTCCTGACATGTCCATCCCTACTAGGGAATGTGGCAGTGATTCTGGCCACTGGCCAGCAGTTGCGGGCAATTTGCTTGTCCCTGAGCAGGACTAAATCTCCAACTTGAAGATTCCTGCGGGGTTCTGTCCACTTTTGTCTGTGTTGCAACGAGACCAGAACTGATTTGCCAGAGCCTGAACCTGTCTCCATTGCTTTGTGTACAAATCCTTATCAGAGAAGTCCCCAGGTGCTCCTGCCTTCTGCGTAAGGAGCATTGATGGCGAGATTATGAAGGGGTTTTCTGGGTCAGAAGTCACAGGTAGGAGTGGTCGTGCATTTATAATGGCTCTGACCTCTGCCATTAGTGTGCACAGTACCTTGTCGGTCAGTCGGGTGCGTTGCTGCAGAAACATTGAATCAAGAATTCTTCCCATGTGAGAGGCATTGTGGTGTGTTAAACTCCCAGTTGCATCCCTGCTGACTGAGGTACCTTTGCACCGTTTTGTCCATCCCCAGCTCCTTGGACGTTCCAACAAAGTTCAGACCTTAACTGTTTTGCAGGGCCTCTTAGCGCAAAGAAGCGCCTGAAAGTGTTAATGCAGCTGGATGTATCCAAAGATTCGATTACCTCAATGTGTACCGCTCTTGAACTCATGCAGCTGAACATGATGGCCCACCGCTTGCTCTCTGCTTGTCCTCCTCTGGTGCGTCTAGTAGTGATAGTCCAGGGACCAAATACATCGAGCCCCACATATGTAAAAGGAGAGCAGGCTTCAAGGCATTCTGGTGGGAGGTCTGCCATACGTTGAGCTTCCAACTTGCCTCGCAGTTTCCTGCAGGTTACACATCTGTGGAGTACTGAATTAATCAGTGTTTTGCCTCCCAAGATCCACAGACCCACTGCCCTTATTGCTCCTTCCGTCAGGTGACGGCCCTGATGCCTTACCTGTTCATGGTGACAGCGTGTGAGCAGTAAGGACACATGGCTGTCTTTGGGCAGGATTACTGGGCTCTTTTCTGCAGCTGGAAGGTGGGAGTGTATTAACCAGCCTCCAATGCAAATGATAACATTCTTCAGGATTGGGTTGAATTTTCTCAAAGGGCTATCCTTTGGTATTGGTTTATTAGCTTGGAAAGCCGAAAACTCCCTTGCAAAAGCTGCTCTTTGAGTTGCTTTAAAGATGACGTTCTTTGCCTGGGCCAATTCGTCTGCAGTGCGAGGTAAGTTACATTTGTGCCATAAGAAACGGAGGAAATTCCGATGGTCCTCCTGTACTAAGAAGCTATGGAACATCTGCTGGATGTCCGCTAAGATTGCGACCTTCTCCTTCCGGAAGCCCATCAGGATCCCGAGAAGGGTATTGTTAAGGTCGGGGCCTGTCAGGAGCATGTCTTTAAGGGAGATACCAATGTACTGAGCACTGGAGTCAAAGACCACCCTGATCTGATTGGGCTTTTGTGGGTGGTAAACCCCAAACGTTGGGAGGTACCAGCACCCCTCACCTTCTCTCCGTGGCGGTGCTACTTCAGCATGTCCATTAGCGAAGATCTTCTCCATAAATGCTACGTATTGTTGCTGCATCTCAGGTTTCCTTTTCAGGGTTTTTTGCAAGGAGGTGAACTGCTTGACTGCCTGCTCTTTGTTGTTTGGCAAGCGCTGGCGTGGTTCTCTGAAAGGTAGTGGGGTGACACAATTATTTGCTTCGTCTCTGAAGACCTTGGTGTCCATTATTTTTAAGAAAATGGCATCTTGTGCTGATGGAGCAAGTTTATTATCATGCTCAGTTTGAGTGAAGACTGACTGTCTTGTCGGTTACTTTACATTTGTTAAAGCCTTGTCGTGCTTCCTTGATACACATGAAACTTGTGCAGAGTTGAAAAATTGAATGGCGGCCACTCTCTAGCACATTGGTCTTGAGTGTGTTAACTGTCGGTTTGTGTACATTTCCAAGGCACACCTCTCCTATCACCACCCAGCCCAGATCCAGGCATTGGGCAAAGGGGGCGTCCTGTGGTCCATTGACCTGCTGCCTAACCTTGTGCACCTGGAGAACATCTCTTCCTAATAGCAGGAGTATTTCTGCTTTGGGATCCAGTTCTGGGACGTGCTTGGCAATGTGGTGGAGTTGTGGCTAGTGTAGCACTGCACTTGGCGTCGGGATCTCAATGCGGTTATTCAAAATTTCATTGCACTCTAAGAGTGGAGGGAGACAGATGACAACTTTACCATCCAGGGACTTGAGCTGGAAGCCTTCTGCCTTCCTTCCATAAGTTTCCACGCTGCCTGAGCAAGTTCTAAGGTAGTATGGGAACTGATTACTCTCAATGTTGAACAAGTCAAAGAACTCTGGTCTGACTAGTGAGCGATTGCTCTGGTCGTCCAGAATAACATAGGCTTTGATGGCCTTGTCTCTGGCTCCCTTAGGGTACACCTCAGTGAGGCAGATCTTTGAACAAGAACGGCTTGACTGAGATTGACCGCAAACTTCTGTGCAGCTCGAGCTGACAACAGTTGTCCTGGACTGAGCCTCTCCCTCCCCGCTGTCCTGTTGTGAGGGTGAAGGAGCTTTGTCAGTTTGCGGTAACGGGCCGGGATGCATGGCCCCATCATGATTAGTGCTATTACATTCCGGGCACTTCACGGAGATCGTACACTCTCTAGCAAGGTGAGAGGTAGAGGAACAGCATTTAAAACATATTTTTTTCTCCTTGAGAAGGGCCATTCTCTCTTAAAGGGGTTTTTTCCTAAACGTTCTGCATTTTTTGTGGGGGTGGGGTTTGTTGTGCAATGGACAATTCTTGCTAGGGTCATTGTTAGTTGTAAAGACTTCAGTTTTACGCACTGAGACAGGTTTATTAATGTTAAAATTATTCGAAGTGGATTTAACTGGCTTGGTGTAAATTGTACTGCTACCTAGACTCATGAAGCTAGGATTGTTTTGCTTCTTCGCCTCCTTTCACAAACCTAGTGAAATACTCAAAGGGAGGAAATCGACCATCGTTCTCTTCCTTGTACTCTGAGCCAACAGACACCCACCTTTCCTGCAGCCCAAATGGAAGTTTGTCCATGATTGGTCTAATCCCGTATGAAGTATCTAGGTATGACAGACCAGTTAAATAGTCATCTTCTTTGGTGCCTTGAATCTCCATAGTAAATCTCCGAGCTCTCTTAACTTAGTGTGGTCCTTGGCTGACACCTTAGGAAAATTTTCCAGATGTCGAAATAGTGCCGTTTCAATAATTTCAGGGGCCGCATAGCACTCGCGAAGTCTCTCCCATGCTTTGCGTAAGGCTAGCTTGGGATTGTTGATGTACACTGAACGTATGCGTCTCACCTGTTTGCATGATTCTTTTCCCAGCCATTTCGTCATAAGATCCAACTCTTGGGTTGCTCCGAGCTGGACTCCGTGGATAGCGTTGGCTAATGAGGAGTACCATGCACGGTAATTTTCAGGTTTATCGTCAAACTGGTATAGTCCTGAAGTGATGAGATCTCGTTGTGCTAAATACTGTGCAATGGGTTCAACTGCAAGTGGCATGCTGGCTGGGGTAAAATGTCGGCGGGTATATGACTGAGGGTGTACATTTGCTATGGAATTTGCTGTTCTGAATTCAGCCTTTGCCTCTCCTCCCGCCAAATCTGGTAAGTTTGGTGTCGAGAAGTATTTGTCATCAGCCCTTTCATTCTTGAATTCATCGCGGTGTTGCAAGGGTAAATTGTCTTCCTCAGATGGATGTGATGCAATTGGGCCTCTCTGAGACTCCTCATGAGGTGGGATGTTAGCATATAAGTATGGAGAGGAAGAACGAGTCTTCAAGTCCATTTGAGATCGGACATAGTCGCTTGTGCGTTCCAATCTGGTCCTTCCTGAAGTAGATCTTACGTCATCCAGAACATGCATTTCTTCAGCACTTTCTAATATCTCTGCTTCCACCTTGGCAGCTTCTGCTTCTTGGTGTAGCGTCAGCACTTCTAACTCTGACTCTATCCTTACCTTTTCCAACTGGTTTTCGGCTTCTCTGGCAGCCGCTTCCTTTTCTCTGGCAGCCTTTTCCATTTTCAATTTTGCTTCTTGTTCGGCATACAGCGCTCGCACCTTGGCGGCTTCTGCTTTAGCTCTTGCATGGGCAGCCTTACTGCTCCTGGCGCTGGATGGCAATGACTTGATACTGGATCGTGATGCCATCGTAGCACTTGAAACACCTGGTAATGCCGCCTTTTCAATGTAGTGTTCTCACACAGGTGTAAAAGAACTCTGAACTAAACACCAAGCTTAAACCAGTCAATGAGGCAGTCCCAGTAAGATTAACCATTTACCGTTCACTCTTCCACATTAACGTATGGTGAAAACTGTTGATAAAACAATACAAAATATATACAGTATTTGTTTCCTTCTTGACATCACATTTACATCATAAATACATGAAAACTACAACAATTATATTACATTAAAGTGCAACATACAGTCAGAATCTACCTACGCCATCGACTGGCTTTAAATACACTTCAACACAAACTAACCGCAACTCTTTAAATAACAAAAAACATAAACTTTATCAACCGTCATTACTTTTAACAGAATCAGCGTTAACATTTTTAATTCAACATATCGATTATCTTATGAACTTAAGGCTTTGCTTCTCTGATGTTTCTAGTGCGTAGAAAGAAAACTTTTCTTGCGCTGATCCTGCACACACAAGCCCCCCCCCCCCCCCCTTCCCGTTTGTCCAAACCGGTATTTTCCCACAGGACGCAGTGAAACCAGGTGTGACATCATCGCATGCCGCGATATATCACAGACAACAAATTTACTTTAAACAACCTTAACTTTAACTAGAAAACAATAACAAACGAATTACTAAAGCGAAAACATAATAAACTAAACAAATGCCTTAAAGGCAACACACTCACGAACCCGCGTGTCTGGGGAGATTTACAGTGAACAATACCTCACCAACCCGCGTGTCTGAGTGATGCACCATGGGCAAATTCGTCACCAACCCACATGTCTGGGGAGATTTACAGTGGACAAGTACCTTACCGACCCAACATCTGGCGAGATTTACAGTGGGCAAATTCCTCATCCAGCCAAACATCTAGAGAGATTTATAATGGGCAAAAATCTCACCAATCCGCACAGCTGGAGAGACTTACAGCAGTCAAATACCTCAGCACTACATACATCTGTGGAGGTTTACAAGGACAAATACCTTACCAACCCACACATCTTTGGGATGTTGAATTATGCTGGAGTACCTTGGGAAATCCTGCACTGTCACTGTGGGGAACATGAAAATTCCACATGGGCAGCAGAAGGTGTCTTGATGGAGCCCTGATATTGTGAGGAGATGGTTCCAGAGCTGCCATTCTCTTTTGTTTTAGATGATGTACAAGATGATGAGAGGCATTAATCTTGTGAATAGTCAGAGGCCTTTTCCCAGGGCTGAAATGGCTAACATGAGAGGGCACAGTTTTAAGGAGCTTCAAAGTAGGTACAGAGAAGATGTCAGCTGTAAGTTTTTCACAGAGAGTGGTAGTGTGTGGAATGGGCTGCCATCAACAGTGGTGGAGGTGGATACAATAGGATCTTTTAAGAGACTCCTGGATAGGTTCATAGAGCTTAGAAAAATACAGGACTAGGTAATTTCTAAGGTAAAGGCATGTTCGGCACAACTTTGTGGGCCGAAGGGCCTATATTGTGCTGTAGGTTTTCTATGTTTCTATATTTTCATCTTTAGACTATCTTTAATCTCAGTATATCCCGACTGGAATACTTTTCGAGCAATCTCATATGTGTCTTGTTACAGAACCATACTGCAAACATTATTTGATAGAACAATAATATTTGATAGAACATTATTTGATACATGAACTGTTTATCAGAAATTAATTCTTATAAACAATCCAACACATAGATTTTCCAATTAATTTGCATCTCAAGGCAGTAAAATGAACAAAGAATCTCAACCAAACTTGGGACCTTAGTTTGCCTAATGTACACAATAATGTAACTTGCTGTTGAGTCCTTTTGCTGGAAAGTCGCCAAGCATGACATTATATGTGCCAACTACTTCACCAATTATTTTGCATAATGTTGGCTACAATCAGACAACAAATAATTTGGTTTCACTTGCTTTTATCCAGCCTCATCCATGTAAAAACATTTATGTTGTCTTTGTATCACCAACGCTGACATGATTCAAATAATAAAGGCACTCTACCCTACTTCTCTAACGTCTTCTTTCCTGAGACTCTTGCTGTGTGGCATGAAATCTATGTCCATTATTTGTGCACGTTTATAAAGGTGGAAACCTTCATAAAGGTTTATAAAGGTGGAAAACAGCAATAAGATGTGGGGTTTCAGAGGGTTATTTTTGGATCAATTAAAATTTGAAGATCAATTTGAAGTCTCTCCTTTAGCAACAGTAAAATATTCACTTTATCACACACTAAGGGTGTTGAAGATCAGCTTGAGGAACTGTTAGGACAGGAAATCAGAGTGCAAAATATTCTTCAGATGCCATGAGATTATTGAATGCTGGTGTACAGGGAGATCTAGGCATTCCACTGCATACACACATGTAACCAACCCGGTAATTAAACTTTTTGATGTTGACTGCAGGTAGGATAGAGTAAGACTTGCTGTAGCTGTGACTTCATCCCTTTTTCTCACCAAGTCCAACCCAGAAGATCCAGTGCCGTAAAAGACCATATGACCATAAGACATAGGAGCAGAATTAGGCCATTTGGCCCATTGAGTCTGCTCCACCATTCAATCATGGCTGATCATTTTATCCTCTCCTCAACCCCATTATCTGAACTTCTCCCCGTAACCTTCAATGCCATGTCCAAACAAGAACCTATTAAGCTCTGCCTTAAATACACACAACGACCTGGCCTCCACAGCTGCCTATGGTAACAAATTCACCACCCTCTAGCTAAAGAAACTTCTCCACATCTCTGTTTTAAATGAACACCCCTTCCTTAACACTAACTCAACCTGCAAGTTAACCTTTAGGCTGTTCTGCACAAGGATTCCCAAGACCCCTTGCATCTCAGATTTTCGGATTTTCTCCCTGTTTAGAAACATAGAAAATAGGTGCAGGAGTAGGCCATTCGGCCCTTTGAGCCTGCACCGCAATTCAGTATGATCATGGCTGATCATCCAACTCAGAACCCTGTACCTGCTTTCTCTCCATACCCCCGATCCCTTTAGCCACAAGGGCCATATCTAACTTAGATATAACTTAAAATAGTCTACACATTTATTTCTTCTACCAAAGTGCATGACCATGCATTTTCCAACATTGTATTTCACTTGACACTTTCTTGCCTATTCTCCTAATCTGTCTAAGTCCTTCTGCAGACTACCCATTTCCTCAACACTACCTGCCCCTCCTCTAATCTTCGTATCATCTCCGAACTTGGTAACAAAGCCATCATCTAAATCATTAGTATACAGAATAAAATAAAGTGGTCACAATACCGACCCCTGAAGAACACCACTTGTCACCCGATTCGGATATAGCCCAAGTGTGGAGTGAGAGACACTGAAGTGGGTCGATAGTTCACAGACTTTAATGAGAACAATGTTAAAGGGAAAAGAAAACAATGAACTCTAGGCCAAACAGGGCCATTAAATTAAACTCTCAAATAGAAAATGAAGCCTACACTGCGGCTGCAGAGAACTCAATATAAAACGAATACCGCTAGTCTTCAGAGTCAGTTGACCGATAGTCCAATTTCTCAGGCAAGACCAAATGCAAACAGGCAGCGAAGTGTTGCTGTGTTCTATCCAAGTCTTGACAAGCACTACAACAGAATGAATGGAGTTAAATACTGTCATAATGAAATAATAATTAGCTGAATCATGCATATTCACGAATGTAATTGCCGTATCTACTGCGCTGCTGAATCCGTGGTTGTGACACCACTAGTCACTGGCAGCCAACCAGAAAAGGATCCTTTTATTCATGCTAGTAACTTTCCTGTAAGTAGGTACAGAGGAGTTGGCAGGGGTAAGTTTTTTATGCGGAGAGTGGTGAGTGCATAGAATGGGCTGCTAGAGACAGTGGTGGAGGCGGACAAGATAGGGTCTTTTAAGAGACTCCTGGATTGGTACATGAAGCTTAGAAAAATAGAGGGCTATGGGTAACCCTAGGTAATTTCTGAGGTAAGAACACGTTCGGCACAGCTTTGTGTGCCGAAGGGCTTGTATTGTGCTGTAGGTTTTCTAATATCATGGGCTTTTAACTTGGTAAGCAAGTGTGGCACCTTGTCAAAGGCCTTCTGAAAATCCAAATAAACCATGTCCACTGACTCTCCTTTGTCTGCTTGTTAATTCCTCAAAAATTCTAACTGATTTGTCAGGCAAGATTTTCCCTTAAGGAAACTATGCTGACTTTGCCATAACCTCTGCCTTAATAACTGACTCCAATATTTTCCCAACCACTGAGGTCAGGCTAACTGGTCTATAACTTCCTGTCCTCTGCCTTCCTCCCTCCTTAAAGAGTGGAGTGACATATTCAATTTTCCATTCCTCTGGAACAATGCCCAAATCCATTGAGTCTTGGAAGATCATTATTAATACATCCACATTCACTTCAGCTGCCTCTTTCAGAATCTTAGGGTGTACACCATCCGGACAAGGTGATTTATTCACCTTAACTCCTTTCAGTTTTCCAAGAACCATTGTAATGGCAGCTTCACACACTTCTGACCCCTGGCACTCTTGAACTTCCACCGTACTGCTAGAGTCTTCCACAGTGAAGAATGATGCAAAATACTTGTTCTGTTCATCCTCCATTTCTTTTTCCATTACTACTTCTTCAGCATCATTTACCAGTGTTCAATATCCACTTTAATCTCTCTTTTACGCTTTATATATCTGAGAAAACACTTTTTATACACTCTTTTGGCTAGCCTAACTTCATACTTCATCTTTTCTCTCTTTATGGCTTATTAGTTGCCTTTTGTTGGTTTTTAAAACCTTTTTCCAATCCTCTAACTCCCCACTGATTTTTTTCTCTGTTGTATGCCCTGTCTTTTCCTTTAATGCTGTCCTTGACATCCACGGCTGTGTTGTTCTGCCTTTAGAATACTTCATCTTTAGGATGTATCTTTTCTGTGCCTTCTGAATTTTCCCTAGAAACACCAATCATTGCTATTCTCCATCATCCCTGCTAGAAATTACCTAGGGTTACCCATAGCCCTCGATTTTTCTAACCTTCATGTACTTATCCAGAAGTCTCTTAAGAGACCCTATCGCATCCGCCTCTATCACCATCGCCGGCAGTACATTTCACACACTCACCACCCTCTGTGTAAATAAACTTGCTCCTGACATCTCCTCTGTATCTATTTAAAACTGTGCCCTTTCATGTTAGCCATTTTAGCCCTGGGAAAAAGCCTCTGAATATCCACGTGGAATGGGCTGCCAATGACAGTGGTGGAGATAGACACAATAGAGTCTTTTAAGAGACTCCTGGACAGGTACATGGAGCTTAGAAAAATAGAGGGCTATGGGTAACCCTAGGTAATTTCTCAGGTAAGGACATGTTCAGCACAGCTTTGTAGGCTGAAGGGCCTGTATTGTGCTGTAGGTTTTCTATGTTTCTATACCCACACGATCAATGCCTCTTATCATCTTATACACCTCTGTCAGGTCACCTCTCATCCTCGGTTGCTCCAAGAAGAAAAGGCCAAGTTCACTCAACCTATTCTCATAAGGCATGTTCCCCAATCCAGGCAACATCCTTATAAATCTCCTCTGCACCCTTTCTATGGTTTCCACATCCTTCCTGTAGTGAGGTGACCAGAACTGAGCACAGTACTCTAACTGGGGTCTGACCAGGATCCAATAAAGCTGAAATATTACCTCTCTGCATTTAAACTTAATCCCATGGTTGATGAAGGCCAATGCACCCATATGCCTTCTTAGCCACAGAGCCAACCTGCATAGCTTTGACTCGGACCCCAAGATCCCTCTGATTCTCCACACTGCCAAGAGTCTTACCATTAATACTAGGTCATATTTGACCTACCAAACTGAACCACCTCACACTTATCTGGGTTGAACACCATCTGCCACTTCTCAGCCCAGTTTTGCATTCTTTCGAGGTCCCGTTGTAACCTTTGACAGCCCTCCACACAATTCACAACACCCCCAGCCTTGGTGTCATTCAACCTTGTGTTGAGTCGTTGTGGGTAGAGCTAAGGAACTGTAAGAGTAAAAAGACCCTGATGGGAGTTATATACAGACCTCCAAAGAGTAGTAAGGATGTGGTTTAGAAATTAAAGGGGGAGATAGAAATTATATGCAAAAATGGCAATGTTACAATAGTCATAGGAGATTTCAATATGCAGGTAGATTGGGAAGATCATGTTGGTGCTGGATCACAAGAAGGGGAGTTTCTAGAATGCCCATGAGATGCCATTTTCGAGCAGTTCATGGCTGAGCCATGTAGGAATCAGGTATTCTGGACTGGGCGTTTGGAGTTGATTAGAGATCTTAAGGTAGAAGAATGCTTAGGGGAGAGTGAGCATAATATGACAGAATTCAGCCTGCAATTTGAGCAAGATGTAACAGTATTAGAGTGGAGTACTGGGAAATATAGAGACATGAGAGAGGATTGGCCAAAATTGATCGGAAAAGAACACTGGCAGGGATGGCGACAAAGCAGCAAAGGCTGGAATTTTTGGAAGAAATTCGGAAGATACAGGATATATACATCCCCAAAACAAAGAAGTATTCTAAAGGCAAGATGACACACTGTGACTAACAAGAGAAGTCAAAGGACTTCATAGAATGCATCCGTGATGGCTTTCTTGAACAGCATGTTGGTGAACCTACAAGGGAAAATGCTATCTTAGATCTAGTCTTGTGCAATGACGCAGGTAAGATTAACGATCTTGTAGTCAGGGATCCTCTTGGAAAGAGTGATCATAGTATGATTGTATTTCGCATACAGATGGAGGGTGAAATTGTTAGATCTAAAACTAGTTATTATGCTTGAACAAGGGAGACTACACAGGATGAGGGAGGAGATGACTAATGTGGATTGGGAGACCAGACTATTTGGTAGGACAGTTGGTATCCCAGTGGAATACTTCCAAAGAGATTTTTCACAGTGCTCAACGAAAGTATATTCCAGTCAAAAGTAAGGACAGTAAGTGTGGGGAGAGCCAGCCTTGAAAATAAAAGACAGTATTGAATTAAAAGCTCATGTGTACAAAGTTGCAAAGAATAGTGAGAGACTGGAGGATTGGGAAAACTTTAAAAAGCAACAAAGAACAACTAAACAAGAAATAAGGAAAGGGAAGATAGAGTATGAAAGTAAATTAGCACAAAATATAAAAACAGATAGCAAAAGTTTTTATAAATATGTAACCCCCTGGGTCGCCTCAGGCTCGCTCAGCTCGTTCTCGTCTAGGGGGAGCAGCCTTCGGCCCCGCCAAACTGGGTAATCAGCTGGTGTGGATGCTGTGTGATGTCCCCGCCTCGCCAAAGAACAAACAGGATACCATATGCGATTAAATGATTACAGTTTATAAAGATTACTATAACTAAGTGATTAATAACGATACAGTATACATGAAGGAAAAGAAAATAAAGAAAAGGCGCCAAACTTATCAAAGTCCAAACCACTTCGTGCACAACCGTTGGAGCTCAATTACTGAAGTCTTCTGGCCACCATTCGATCCCCTCGGAACTCCTCGACTCGCAGCTCAGGACCACCCGAAGTGGTCAACCAAGCACATCTATCTTCGTCTCCTCTCCTCGGGGTACCTCCTGGCCTTGGACTCCTCTGTTCCTCGGCCAGTTTACAACATGGCGTCCTCTCTCTCTCACCCCCTCGCGCCGATCTCCCCAAAAGCCCGCCAACAATAGTTTACAGACTCAGAAGAAAGAACAACATTAATCCCAATTGGTTTACAAAGGAATACAATTCTCGTTATCAGTAAATTTTAACCCAAACAAGCTTCCAGCACTCTCTCGCAACAAAGAAGCATTCCTACTTTTAACAAAACAAAGAAGCCATTTTGATTAACATACGTAGTAACAAAGAAAAAGAAGAAACCCCCCTTTACATTCTCCCCCCACCAAATAAAAGTCATGTCCTCATGACTATTAAATAACTCGCCCACTCTTCCTGCCAACACAAACCCTAACCCAGGCACAAACAGTGACATTGCTTCCCAAACAGTAAACCTCACGCGCTGTTCCTCAGGCGCTACATAGGCCAACTTATCTGGGAGTTTCCTAACCCTCCAAGACCTCCGTACCCCCTCACCTAAACCCTTCAGGCTCTGACACAACTGGGGATACCTCGGGCTCGCTACCAACTCCTCTCTCAACCTCTCACTCATGCCCCCACTGCAACTCTGAGCCCCCTGCTGCCCACAGCTAACCCTTCCCACTACACCTGACTCAGTGGGAGAAGGGCCAAGGGTCTCTTCCTCAATCGAGGGGAAGACAGCAAAAGGCAGCAAGTACCACACATCCAGCACATTATCCATCGAATCCGAATTCTTCCTCATTTCTGTGATCGGTAGATCTGTTTGATCTTCTCCAAATGGAAACACGTGGCTTGCACTGCTCCTGCAGTCTCTTCAGCCTCCTGCAATCGAGAGATCAGCTTCTTCTCTGGCCCCTCCAACTCTCGCCACAGGCTCACAGTTCTGACTCACGCATCCCGGCTACCTCAATCTGGGACGCAGTTACTCCAACAGCTTCTTCCACCCCGACCTGAAAAGCAGCAGTTAAAGATTGGTCAGCCTCCAGTTCAGTATTCACTGCACTTATCTCCAGCTTTTTCTTCATCATGACTTCTTCCAGATCGACTTTCAGGCTTTGCACTTCATTTGAACTGTCGATGGTCATCTTCAGGTTCCCTTCAAGCGTCCGCTTCCCTCTTCCGAGGTTTGTCTGCAATTTCTTCACGTCCGCAAACTCCCCTCTCCAGGCTCTCAGTTTGCTGTTGCCCTCAGTCAGACAACTTTCTTCGTTTTCTCCAACTTGTAAGTCCTCGCACTGGTTCCAGATCACTCTCTCCGGTCTCTCCGTCTTCATTTCAAACTTGATTCTGCTCACGAGCTGCGACCTTCGCCAGCCCTGGCACGTGTCCAGAAAACACTTTAACTCTATAGTTCTCAGCCGCTCCTGCAACGACCTCACTTCATATTCTCCCGAGGCAAATCCAAATACCAGGAGGTCATCCACATCTGCCAAAACTCCAAACACTTCCACATGCCCCGCGGGAAGGTTGCAAGGCCTCCGGATATGCCTTGTGGCATCTTTTCGGACTGGAAGAATCCTAGGGAACTTATAACTGCCGTCTTCTCCTTGTCGGCCCCACTCATCGGGATCTGGCAACATCCACTCCTCAGATCCAGCACCTTAAACCACTTCGCACCACTCAGACAGGCCATCGCCTCTTCGGCCCTCAGGGCAGTATTCTGGTCAATATAATCCACACGCACGCTGCCTACGTCTTCCACGGCTGTAGGGGCCAGTCGCCGCAACCTCTCTCTCACCGACAACACGAGTGAATCTGCAGATGCTGGAGCTTTGTGTTTTTATTCTCTCTCACCGAGGTGTCTTCAGCGATCAACTCCCCTCCCTCGTGGTATTTCGCAGCGTCCACTAAGACGGTCTCACCCTCAGATACTTCCCCCAGGCCGTACCACCACCGGCTCTTGTTTGAATTCGGTACCGGCCCAATGCTGCTACACACGTCTGCACAAGCAGCTCGAAACTCTGGGTGTATCGACAATGCCTCCAAACAGCGCTCACCCGCCTCCTCCGGGCAGGCCCCCAAGCGCACCAGCAGGATATTGGTTCTCTCCAGAACCGAAACGCTTCCTTTCTCAACAGTGTCCAGCATTAACAATTCACGAACCTCAGTCACCCCCACATTTGCCTCTAAGAACTCCATTTTCACTGACCAACAACCGTCGTCTAGATAATCACTGGCACTGGTACCCCAAATCTCCAGTGCCCTCAATGTCGTCAAGAGTAAATGCTTCCAATAACGGTTATAAAACAAACTGTACAGCAACTTAACCAGCGCCACGGTGTCGAGGATGGCTTTAACTAGGCTTCCATCCATCCGTAACGACACCTGAGTGCGTGGTCCATCTAAGCCTTCAGGAATAGGGTCTGATCCTTTCGGGAGTTCCTTGGTACATTGCTGGGAACGTGCTCCCCCAGAGACACCAAGCCGTTCCCCCACTGGGCCTCCTCTAAGTTTCCTGACACCTCTCGGATCAACTGAACAACTGAGGGAGGAGCTGATCCCCTTGACAGATCCCCCTGGCACCGCAAGCAATTTATCTGCCCCCCCCCCCCCCCCCCGCCAAAAGGGATATACTAAAAACTTTCCACCAATCTCCTGCCACGGATGTGGTAAGCCCCCCAGCTGCGGCATTTGACTTCCAGTCGAACCAAACGCATTTTCCCACACTTTACCAGAACTGGCAGCTGTCACTTCGAGGTAATTGCACCCGACAGTTCTAACAACGTCACCAGCCCGCCTACTCAAACTTTCAACCAATCACTGTCGCTTTCCCTCAGCCAAGCACTGCCACTCACCCAACAACTGAGAGGTTCGCTCCGCCCGCGCCTCCGCCCCTTTAGGGCTGGACATTATTCCAACAACCGGGCGGAGCCCACCATAGCTGGAAGATACTTACCACTCATTACCCGCTCTCTTAACAGCATGGACAGCCCATAGCCTCACCACCATTTCGTCAACGCTAGTCGGAACTCGAACAACGCCCTCCGGGGCACCAACAGCCACCCCACGCAATCGCACACCCGCAAAGGCACACCAGCTCTTTGCCGCAGACATAATTTAAAGAGGGCGATCACACAGCTTCCACAGAAATCAATCCGGACGAGCCCCCACAATGTAACCCCCTGGGTCGCCTCAGGCTCGCTCAGCTCGTTCTCGTCTAGGGGGAGCAGCCTTCGGCCCCGCCAAACTGGGTAATCAGCTTGTATGAATGCTGTGTGATGTCCCCGCCTCGCCAAAGAACAAACAGGACACCATATGCGATTAAATGATTACAGTTTATAAAGATTACTATAACTATGTGATTAATAACGATACAGTATACATGAAGGAAAAGAAAATAAAGAAAAGGCGCCAAACTTATCAAAGTCCAAACCACTTCGTGCACAACCGTTGGAGCTCAATTACTGAAGTCTTCTGGCCACCATTCGATCCCCTCGGAACTCCTCGACTCGCAGCTCAGGACCACCCGAAGAGGTCAACCAAGCACATCTACGTCTCCTCTCCTCGGGGTACCTCCTGGCCTTGGACCCCCGCTTGGGGTCCGTTCCTCGCCCAGCTTACAGCATCGCGTTCTCTCTCTCTCTCTCTCTCTCTCTCTCTCTCTCACTCACCCCCTCGCGCCGATCTCCCCAAAAGCCCGCCAACAACAGTTTACAGACTCAGAAGAAAGAACAACATTAATCCCAATTGGTTTACAAAGGAATACAATTCTCGTTATCAGTAAATTTTAACCCAAACAAGCTTCCAGCACTCTCTCGCAACAAAGAAGCATTCCTACTTTTAACAAAACAAAGAAGCCATTTTGATTAACATAGGCAGTAACAAAGAAAAAGAAGAACCCCCCCCCCCTTTACAAATATATAAAGCAGAAGAGGGTGGCTCAAGTCACCCTCTGACTTTAGTGTGAAGGGCACTATAGTCTCTGACTTTATCTGTGAAGGGCAGATTGTGTCTAACAAGCATGTTAGAGTTCTTTGAGGAGGTTACCAGGCATATGCATGAGGGTAGTGCAGTGTATGTGATCTACATGGATTTTAGTAATGCAGTTGATAAGGTTCCACATGGTAGGCTTATTCAGAAAGTCAGAATGCATGGGATCCAGGGAAGTTTGGCCAGGTGGATTTAGAATTGGCTTGCCTACAGAAAGCAGAGGGTCGTGGTGGAGGGAGTACATTTGGATTGGAGGGTTGTGACTAATGGTGTCCCACAAGGATCAGTTCTGGGACCTCTACTTTTTGTGATCTTTTATTAACGACCTGGATGTGGGGGTAGAAGGGTGGGTTGGCAAGTTTGCAGACGACACAAAGGTTGGTAGTGTTGTAGATAGTGTAGAGGATTGTCGAAGATTGCAGAGAGACATTGATAGGTTGCAGAAGTGGGCTGAGAAGTGGCAAATGGAGTTCAACCCAGAGAAGTGTGAGGTGGTACACTTTGGAAGGACAAGCTCCATGGCAGGATACTTGGTAGTGTGGAGGAGCAGAAGGATCTGGGGGTACATGTCCATAGATCCCTGAAAGTTTCCTCACAGGTAGATAGGGTAGTTAGGAAAGCTTATGGGGTGTTAGCTTTCATAAGTCGAAGGATAGAGTTTAAGAGTCGCTAGGTAATGATGCAGCTCTATAAAACTCTGGTTAGACCACACTTGGAGTACTGAGTGCAGTTCTGGTCGCCTCACTAGAGGAAGGATGTGGAAGCATTGGAAAGGGTACAGAGGAGATTTACCAGGATGCTGCCTGGTTTAGAGAGTATGGATTATGATCAGAGATTAAGGGAACTAGGGTTTTACTCTCTGGAGAGAAGGAGGATGAAAGGAGACATGATAGAGGTGTACAAGATATTAAGAGTGGACAGCCAGCGCCTCTTTCCCAGGGCATCACTGCACAATACAAGAGGACGTGACTTTAAGGTAAGGGGTGGGAAGTTCAAGGGGGATATTAGAGGAAGGTTATTTACTCAGAGAGTGGTTGGTGCATGGAATGCACTGCCTGAGTCTGTGGTGGAGGCAGATACACTAGTGAAATTTAAGAGACTACTAGACAGGTATATAGGGGAATTTAAGGTGGGGGGATATATGGGAGGCAGGGTTTTAGTGTCGGCACAACGTTGTGGGCCAAAGGGCTTTGTACTGTGCTGTACTATTCTATGTTCTATGTTCTTGTTCTAAGACGAGAAGGGGAAATTGACATTGGTGATAAGGAAATGGCTGAGGCATTGAACGACTATTTTGTGTCAGTCCACGGTGGGGGACACGTCTAATATGCCAAAGAATGATGTTATGGATGAAATTGGAGGTAAGGACCTTGATATAATCACTGTCACTAAAGAGATAGTGATGAGCAAACCAGAGGGCCTGAAGGTAGATAAGTCCCCTGGTCCTGATGGGATGCATCCCAGGGTGCTGAGGGAATTGGCGGGGGTTATAGTAGACGTGTTGGTAATCATTTACCAAAATTCTCTAGACTCTGAGCAGGTCCCAGGGGACTGGAAGACAGCAAATATCATGCCACTTTTTTTAAAAAAAAGATGTAGGCAGAAGATGGGCAACTATAGGCCAGTTAGCTTAACATCTGAGTCGGGAAAATGATTGAAGCTGTCATTAAGGAAGAAATTGCAAAACATTTAGAAAGGAGTGGTTCCATTAGACAGATGCAGCATGGATTCAGAAAGGGAAGGTCCTGTTTGACAAACTTATTGGAGTTCTTTGAGGACATAATGAGTTCAGTGGATAGAGGGGAACAGGTGGATGTCATATACTTGGATTTCCAGAAGGTGTTTGATAAGGTGCCGCACAAGAGACTTATAAATAAGATACGGATGCATGGAGTCAGAGGAAGTGTATTGGCATGGATAGTGGATTGGTTAACCAATAGAAGGCAGAGAGTTGGTATAAATGGGTGTTTCTCCAGTTGGCAGTCAGTGGTGAGTGGGGTGCCGCAGAGGTCGGTGCTGTTTACCATTTACATTGATGATTTGGAAGAGGGGACTGAGTGTAGCGTAGCAAACTTTGCTGATGACGTTAAACTGAGTGGAAAAGCAAATTCTACAGAGGATATGGAGAGTCTGCTGAGGAATATAGATAGGTTAAGTGAGTGGGCCAAGGTCTGGCAGATGGAATACAACATTGGTAAATGTGAGATCATCCACTTTGGAAGGAATAATAGAAGAGCAGATTATTATTATTATTATTACTTAAACATTTAAATGGTTAAATGTTGTGCAGAGGGACTTGGGAGTGCTTGTTCATGAATCTCAAAAAGTTGGCTTGCAGGTACAATAGATTATTAAGAAGGCAAATGGAACATTGGCCTTCATTGTTAGAGGGATTGAATTCAAGAGCAGGGAGGTCATGCTGCAACTGTACAGGGTACTGGTGAGGCCGCACCTGGAGTACTGTGTGCAGTTCTAGTCTCCATAATTGAGGAAGGATATACTGGCTTTGGAGGCAGTGCAGAGGAGGCTCACCAGGTTGATTCCAGAGATGAAGGGGTTAACCTAAGAGGAGAGATTGAGTCGCCTGGGACTGTACTCTCTGGCATTCAGAAGAATGAGAGAGGATCTTATAGAAACATACAAATTTCTGAAAGGGATAGATAGAAGTAGGAAAGTTGTTTCCATTGGTAGGTGAGACTAGAACTAGAGGACATTGCATCAAGATTCAGGGGAGAAGATTTAGGATGGAGATGAGGAGAAACTGTTTTTCCCAGTGGAATTCTCTGCCCAGGGAAGCAGTTGAGGCTTCTTCACTCAATATATTTAAGATACAGTTGGATAGGTTTTTACATAGTAGGGGAATTAAGGGTTATGGGGAAAAGACAGGTAGATGGAGCTGAGTTCATGGACAGATCAGCCATGTTATTGAATGGCGGGGCAGGTTCGATGAGCTAGATGGCCTACTCCTGCTCCTATTTCTCATGTTCTTATGTTCAAAGACAACACAAAAGCCAAAGAGAGGGTATATAATAGAGCAAAAATTAGTGGTAAGTTTGAGGATGGGGAAGCTTTTAAAAACCAACAGAAGGCAATTAAAAATGTCATTAAGAAGGAAAGGATGGAATACAAAGATAAGCTAGATAATAATTTTAAAGAGGCTATCAAAAGATCCTTCGGATGCATAAAGTGTAAAAGAGGAGCAAGAGTGGATATCCAACCGAAAGTGATGCTGGACAGGTAATAATGGGGGATACAGAAATGGCAGATGAACTGAATAAGTATTTTATAGACAATAGACAATAGGTGCAGAAGTAGACCATTCGGCCCTTCGAGCCTGCACCGCCATTTTGAGATCATGGCTGATCAATTCCTATCAATACCCGGTTCCTGCCTTGTCCCCATATCCCTTGATTCCCCTATCCATAAGATACCTATCTAGCTCCTTCTTGAAAGCATCCAGAGAATTGGCCTCCACTACCTTCCGAGGCAGTGCATTCCAGACCCCCACAACTCTCTGGGAGAAGAAGTTTTTCCTTAACTCTGTCCTAAATGACCTACCCCTTATTCTCAAACCATGCCCTCTGGTACTGGACTCTCCCAGCATCTGGAACATATTTCCTGCCTCTATCTTGTCCAACCCCTTAATAATCTTATATGTTTCAATCAGATCCCCTCTCAATCTCCTTAATTCCAGCGTGTACAAGCCCAGTCTCTCTAACCTCTCTGCGTAAGACAGTCCAGACATCCCAGGAATTAACCTCGTGAATCTATGCTGCACTTCCTCTACAGCCAGGATGTCCTTCCTTAACCCCGGAGACCAAAACTGTACATAATACTCCAGGTGTGGTCTCACCAGGGCTCTGTACAAATGCAAGAGGATTTCCTTGCTCTTGTACTCAATTCTCTTTGTAATAAAGGCCAACATTCCATTAGCCTTCTTCACTGCCTGCTGCACTTGCTCATTCACCTTCAGTGACTGATGAACAAGGACTCCGAGATCTCTTTGTATTACTCCCTTACCCAACTCTACACCGTTCAGATAATAATCTGCCTTCCTGTTCTTACTCCCAAAGTGGATAACCTCACACTTATTCACATTAAACGCCATCTGCCAAGTATCTGCCCACTCACCCAGCCTATCCAAGTCACCCTGAATTCTCCTAACATCCTCATCACATGTCACACTGCCACCCAGCTTAGTATCATCAGCAAATTTGCTGATGTTATTTTCTATGCCTTCATCCAAATCGTTAACTTAAGTTGTAAACAGCTGTGGTCCCAATACCGAGCCCTGTGGCACCCCACTAGTCACCACCTGCCATTCCGAGAAACACCCATTCACCGCTACCCTTTGCTTTCTATCTGCCAACCAGTTTTTTATCCATGTCAATGCCTTCCCCCCAATGCCCTGAGCTTTGATTTTACCTACCAATCTTCTATGTGGGACCTTATCAAATGCCTTCTGAAAATCGAGGTGCACTACATCCACTGGATCTCCCCTGTCTAACTTCCTGGTTACATCCTCGAAAAACTCCAACAGATTAGTCAAGCATTTACCCTTGGTAAATCCATGCTGGCTCAGCCCAATCCTATCACTGCTATCTAGATATGCCACTATTTCATCCTTAATAATGGACTCTAGCATCTTTCCCACCACCGATGTCAGGCTGATAGGTCGATAGATCTTTGTTTTCTCCCTCCCTCCTTTCTTAAAAAGTGGGATAACATTAGCCATTCTCCAATCCTCAGGAACTGATCCTGAATCTAAGGAACATTAGAAAATGATTACCAATGCATCCGCAATTTCCAGGGCCACCTCCTTTAGTACCCTAGGGTGCAGACCATCTGGACCTGGGGATTTGTCAGCCTTCAGTCCCATCAGTCTTCTCATCACCGTTTCCTTCCGAATGTCAGTCTGTTTCATTTCCTCTGTTACCCTATGTCCTTGGCCCATCCATACATCTGGGAGATTGCTTGTGTCTTCCTTAGTGAAGACAGATCTAAAGTACTCATTAAATTCTTCTGCCATTTCTCTGTTTCCCATAACAATTTCACCCAATTCATTCTTCAAGGGCCCAACATTGTTCTTAACTATCTTCTTTCTCTTCACATACCTAAAAAATCTTTTGCTATCCTCCTTTATATTCCTGGGTGGCTTGCATTCATACCTCATTTTTTCTCCCTGTATTGTCTTTTTAGTTAAGTTCTGTTGTTCCTTAAAAACTTCCCAATCATCTGTCCTCCCACTCACCTTAGCTCTGTCATATTTCCTTTTTTTTAATGCTATGCAGTCTCTGACTTCCTTTGTCAACCACTGAGGCCACTTTCCCCCCTTTGAATCCTTCCTTCTCTGGGGGATGAACTGATTTTGCACCTTGTGCATTATTCCCAAGAATACCTGCCATTGCTGTTCCACTGTCTTTTCTGCTAGGCTATCCGTCCAGTCAACTTTGGCCAGCTCCTCCCTCATGGCTCCATAGTTTCCCCTGTTCATCTGCAACACTGACACCTCCGAGCTGCCCTTATCCTTCTCAAATTGCAGATAAAAGCTTATCATATTGTGATCACTATCTCCTAATGGCTCCTTTACTGCAAGATCGCTTATCAAATCCTGTTCATTACATAACACTAAATCCAGAATAGTCTTGTCCCTGGTCGGCTCTCGTACAAGTTGTTCCAAGAATGCATCCCGTAGGCACTCTACAAACTCCCTATCCTGTGGTCCAGCGCCAACCTGATTCTCCCAGTTCAGCTGCATGTTGAAATCCCCCATAACTACTGCGACATTACCTTTGCCACATGCCAATGTTAACTCCCTATTCAACTTGCACCCAATATCCGTGCTACTGTTTGGTGGCCTGTAGACAACACCCATTAGGGTCCTTTTGCCCTTACTGTTCCTCAGTTCTATCCACACAGACTCTACTTCTCCTGACCCTATGTCCCCCCTTGCAAAGGACTGAATCTCATTCCTCACTAACTGGGCCACCCCACCCCCTCTGCCCACATTTCTGTCCCTACGATAGCACGTATACCCTTGTACATTCATTTCCCAGGTCTGATCTCCCTGCAGCCATGTCTCCGTTATCCCAACAACATCATAGTTACCCATTCGCACCTGGGCTTCAAGCTCATCCGCCTTATTCCTGACACTTCATGCATTCAGATATAGAATTTTTAACCCATTTCTCCTCTCTCTGTTTGAATCGGTGCCTATTGTGCTTAACCCAGCTCCCTGAACTCCCATTGGGCTATACGCCCCTAGAATTTTGTTGTCCTTCCCATATTTACTTATTCTTTCAACACATTTAACTCCATGTTCCGTCAGACCATCCCTCTGTACACGAGTCCTCCTTATCACTTGTTCCGCCCCACCTTCCTCTACTACACACTTAATATTCTGGAACCGTGTAGTCCACACCTGTCCTTTATTCTTCCTCTCGCTATCCTCTCTCACATTCTGGATCCCCGCCCCCTGCAAATTTAGTTTAAACGCCCCCCCCCCCCCCCCAAGAAGCTCTAGCAAACTTCCCTGCAAGAGTGTTAGTACCGCTCCAGTTCAGGTGTAAACCGTCCCTTCGGAACAGATCCCACCTTCCCTGGAACAAGGCCCAATTATCTACAAACCTGAAGCCCTCCCTCCTGCACCATCCTCTCAGCCACGTATTAATCTGTATAATCCTCCTGTTCCTTGCCTCACTCGCACGTGGCACAGGTAGCAATCCTGAGATTGTTACCCTGGAGGTCCTGCTCTTCAGCTTCGCACCTAACTTCCTGAACTCCCTACGCAGGACCCCCTCACTCATCCTACCCACGTCATTGGTCCCTACATGGACCACAACATCTGGATTATTGCCCTCCCTCTCGAGAATAACCTGCATCCGATCTGAGATGTCTCGGACCCCGGCACCAGGGAAGCAACATACCATCCGAGACTCCCGATCTTCCCCACAAAATCTCCTATCCACCCCCCTGACTATAGAATCCCCTATCACTACCGCTCTCTTCTCTTCCCTCCTCCCCTTCCTAGTCGCGGGTCCAACCTCAGTGCCAGAGACAGGACCACTGCAGCTTGTTCCTGGTAGGTCATCCCCACCAACAGTATCCAAAACGGTATACTTATTGTTGATGGGAACGGCCAAAGGGATGCTCTTCACTGTGGCTTCATTTTGCATCAGTCTTCACTGTGGAAGACACTAGCAGTATGTCAGAAATTCGAGACTGTCAGGTGCAGAAGTATGTGAAGTTGGCATTACTGGGGAGAAGGTTCTTGGGAAACTGAAAGGTCCAAAGGTAGATAAGTCACCTGGACCAGATGGTGTACACTCCAGGGTTCTGAAAGAGGTGCTGAAGAGATTGTGGAGTCATTAGTAATGATCATTCTAGAATCACTAGATTCTGGCATGGTTCTCAGTAGACTGGAAGGTTGCAAAAGTCACTCCAATCTTCAAGAAGGCAGAGAGGCAGAAGAAGGAAAATTATAGGCCAGTTGGTCTGACCTCAGAGGTTAGGAAGATGTTGGAGTCGCTTGTTAAGGATGAGGTCTCAGGGTACTTGGACGCACATGATAAAATACGCCATTGTTTCCTCAAGAGAAGATCTTACCTAACTCTGCTGGAATTATTTGAAGAAATACCAAGCAGGATAGACAAAGAAGAATCATTGTATACTTGGATTTTCAGAAGGCCTAGAAGGTGCCACACATGAAGGCGTTACTATGCAAGCAATAAGCCCATGGTAGTACTGGAAAGATACTAGCATGGTAAAACAGCAGTTGATTGGCAGGAAGCAAAGTGTGAGAAAACAGGGAGCCTTTCCTGGTTAGCTGGCAGTGACTAGTGGTGTTCTACATGCGTCTGTGTTGGAACTGATTCTTTTATGCTATTCATCAGTGACTTGGATGATGGAATTGATAGCTTTATGGTGAAGTTTGTGGATGTTATGAAGACAAGTGGAAGAGCAGGTAGGTTTGAGGAATTAGAGAGGCTACAAAAGGACAGACAGATTAGGAGAATAGGCAAAGAAAATGCAGCTGGAATACTGTGTCATGAAGTGTATGGTCTTTGTTAGAAGAAATAAAAGGGTAGACTATTTTTAAATGGGAAGAAAATTCAAAAATTTGAGGCTCAAAGAGACTGAGGAGTCTTTGTGCAGGATTTCCTAAAGGTTGATTTGTAGATTGTGTTGGTGGTGATGAAGGCAAATACGATGTTAGCATTCATTTCGATAAGATTAGAACATAAAAGCAAGGATGTAATATTGAGACTTTATAAAGCACTGGTGAGGCCTCTGTTGGAGTATTGTGAGCAGTTTTGGGTCCCTGATCATGGAAAAGATGTACTGAAACTGGAGAGGGTTCAAAGGAGGTCCAGAATTAAACAGCTTATCATACAGTATAAAGAACGTTTGATGGCTCTGGGCCAGTACTCACCTGAATTCAGAAGAATGAGGAGTGACCTCATTGAATATAGAATATAGAATAGTGCAGCACATTACAGGCCCTTCAGCCCAGAATGTTGTGCCGACACTCAAACCCTGCCTCCCATATAACCCCTGTCTAGTAGTCTCTTAAATTTCACTAGTGTATCTGCCTTCACCACTGATGCAGGCAGTGCATTCCATGCACCAACCACTCTCTGAGTGAAAAACCTTCCTCCAATATCCCCCTTGAAGACATGTCCTCTTGTACTGAGCAGTGGTGCCCTGGGGAAGAGGCACTGGCTGTCCACTCTATCTATTCCTCTTAATATCTTGTACACCTCTATCATGTCTCCTCTCATCCTCCTTCTCTCCAAAGAGTAAAGCCCTAGCTCCCTTAATCTCTGATCATAATGCATACTCTCTAAATCAGGCATCCTGGTAAATCTCCTCTGTACCCTTTCCAATGCTTCCACATCCTTCCTGTAGTGAGGCGACCAGAACTGGACGCAGTACTCCAAGTGTGGTCTAACTAGAGTTTTATAGAGCTGCGTCATTACATCGCGTCTCTTAAACACTGTCCCTTGACTTCTGAAAGCTAACACCCCATAAGCTTTCTTAACTACCCTATCTACCTGTAAGGCAACTTTCAGGGATCTGTGGACATGTACCCCCAGATCCCTCTGCTCCTCCACACTACCTGCATATATAACATATAACCATATAATAATTACAGCATGGAAACAGGCCATCTCGGCCCTTCTAGTCCGTGCCGACACTTACACTCACCTAGTCCCACTGGCCCACACTCAGCCCATAACCCTCCATTCCTTTCCAGTCCATATACCTATCCAATTTTACTTTAAATGGCAAATACTTTGCCTTGGAGTTTGTCCTTCCAAAGTGTACCACCTCACACTTCTCTGGGTTGAACTCCATTTGCCACTTTTCAGCCCACTTCTGCATCCTATCAATGTCTCTCTGCAATCTTCGACAATCCTCTACACTATCTACAACACCACCAACCTTTGTGTCATCTGCAAACTTGCCAACCCACCCTTCTACCCCCATATCCAGGTCGTTAATAAAAAATCACGAAAAGTAGGGGTCCCAGAACTGATCCTTGTGGGACACCACTAGTCACAACCCTCCAATCTGAATGTACTCCCTCCACCATGACCTTCCGCCTTCTGCAGGCAAGCCAATTCTGAATCCACCTGGCCAAACTTCCCTGGATCCCATGCCTTCTGACTTTCTGAATATGCCTACCATGTGGAACCTTGTCAAATGCCTTATTAAAATCCATGTAGATCACATCCACTGCACTACCCTCATCTATATGCCTGGTCACTTCCTCAAAGAACTCTATCAGGCTTGTTAGACATGATCTGCCCTTCACAAAGCCATGCTGACTGTCCCTGATCAGACCATGATTCTCTAAATGCTCATAGATTCTATCTCTAAGAATCTTTTCCAACAGTTTTCCCACCACAGACGTAAGGCTCACTGGTCTATGATTAGCCAGACTATCCCTACTACCTTTTTTGAACAAGGGGACAACATTCGCCTCCCTCCAATCCTCCGGTACCATTCCCGTGGACAACGAGGACATAAAGATCCTAGCCAGAGGCTCAGCAATCTCTTCCCTCACCTCGTGGAGCAGCCTGGGGAATATTCTGTCAGACCCCGGGGACTTATCCGTCCTAATGTATTTTAACAACTCCAACAACTCCTCTCCCTTAATATCAACATGCTCCAGAACATCAACCCACTCATATTTCTCACTCTTTGGAGCGTAGAAGGTTGACTGGGGACTTGATAGAGGCAATTAAAATTATGAGAGGGATAGATAGAGTTGACGTGGATAGGCTTTTTCCATTGAGAGTAGGGGAGATTCAAACAAGAGGACTTGAGTTGAGAGTTAGGGGACAAAAGTTTAAGGGTAACACAAGGGGGAATTTCTTTACTCAGAGAGTGGTAGCTGTGTGGAATGAGCTTCCAGTAGAAATGGTAGAGGCAGGTTCAGTATTGTCATTTAAAGTAAAATTGGATAGGTATATGGACAGGAAAGGAATGGAGGGTTATGGGCTGAGTGTCAGTGGGACTAGGTGAGAATAAGCGTTGGACACGGACTAGAAGGGCCGAGATGGCCTGTTTCCGTGCTGTAATTGTTATATGGTTATATTGTCCTCACCATCATCAAGTTCCCTCTCATTGGTGAACACCGAAGAGAAGTATTCATTGAGGACCTCACTCACTTCCACAGCCTCCAGGCACATCTTCCCACCTTTATCTCTAATCAGTCCTACCTTCACTCCTGTCATCCTTTTGTTCTTCACATAATTGAAGAATGCCTTGGGGTTTTCCCTTACCCTACTCGCCAAGGCCTTCACATGCCCCCTTCTTCTCAGCCCCTTCTTAAGCTCCTTTCTTGCTACCCTATATTCCTCAATAGACCCATCTGATCCTTGCTTCCTAAACCTCATGTATGCTGCCTTCTTCCACCTGACTAGATTTTTAACATCACTTGTCACCCATGGTTCCTTCACCCTACCATTCTTTATCTTCCTCACTGGGACAAATTTATCCCTAACTTCCTGCAAGAGATCCTTAAACATCGACCACATGTCCATAGTACATTTCAACAATGCAAAAACATCATCCCAATTCACACCCACAAGTTCTAGCCATATAGCCTCATAATTTGCCCTTCCCCAATTAAAAATTTTCCTGTCCTCTCTGATTCTATCCTTTTCCATGATAATGCTAAAGGCCAGGGAGCAGTGATCACTGTCCCACAGATGCTCACCCACTGAGAGATCTGTGACCTGACCTGGTTCATTACCTAATACTAGATCTAGTATGGCATTCCCCCTAGTCGGCTTGTCAGGACACAGGAATCCGTCCTGGACACACTTAACAAACTCTGCCCCATATAAACCCTTGGAACTAATCAGGTGCTAATCAATATTAGGGAAGTTAAAGTCACCCATGATAACAACCCTGTTATTTGAAACCTATTGAACGTTCAAAGGCCTCAATAAAGTACATGTGGAGAGGATGTTCCTATGGTGGGAGAGTCTAAGACCAGAGCACACAGCCTCAGAATTGAGAGACATTCTTTTAGAACAGAGATGAGGAGGAATTTACTTAGCCAGAGAGTGCAGAATCTGTGGATTTCATTGCCACAGGCGGATGTGGAGGCCAAGTCATTGGGCATATTTAAGGCAGAGGTTTATAGATTCTTGGTTAGCCAGGGCATGAAGGGATATGGGGAGAAGACAGGAGATTGGAGCTGAGAGGAGAATGAATCAGTCACAATGAAATGGTGAGGCAGACTCTATGGGTCAAATGGCTTAATTCTGCTCTTATATGTTATGGTCTTATTGACTTATTTAGGCTTGATTTGAACTTTCAAATCAAGTCAAGTCAAGCTTATTGTCATTTAACTATATACGTACATGTATATAACCATATAATGTATACAGAAATGAGACAATGTTTCTTCGAACCAGGGTGTAAAACACAGTAGTAAACTTAATACACAATAATTTATGAAGGTAAGGATAAAATCTAAAGATGAATCACACATAAACAACAAACTAAAGTGCATTAACATTAAATATTGTAAGGTACAGAACAAATTAACCAGTGCCACTTTGAATACGATGTGACAGGGAGTTCAGAAGCCTAATATTCTGCGGGAAGAAACTGTTTCTCATCCTGGCCATTCTTGTTTTTATGTTTTTGTGTGTGTTGTTTGAATTTCCAGCTTCTGCAAATTTCTTCGTGTTTGCTTGTTTTTAGGCATTGGAGTCTCCTGCCTGATGGTAGGAAGTTAAAGAGGATGCTGGATGGATGGGTGGGATCCTTAATACTACTAAGGGCCCTGCATACACAGAATTACTGATAAATGTCCCTCATAGATGGTAGAGAGACC
Source organism: Hemitrygon akajei (assembly GCF_048418815.1). Taxonomy (NCBI): domain Eukaryota; kingdom Metazoa; phylum Chordata; class Chondrichthyes; order Myliobatiformes; family Dasyatidae; genus Hemitrygon; species Hemitrygon akajei. The sequence continues at coordinate 12,671,339 of NC_133151.1, read as the reverse complement.
CTTATGATCTTTTCTCACAGTCCTTTGTAGGGATTTCAGGTCCGATGCTTGACTGGTCCCATATCAGATGGAGATGCAACCTGTCAGACGCACTCCATGATGCACCTGTAAAACACGGTTAAGATGGGGGTTTGGATCTTTGCTTGCCTCAATCTTCTCAGGAAGTGGAGGCATTGTTGTGCCTTCTTGTTCAGGGAGGTGATATTATCTGTGTTGTGAACTCCCAGGAACTTGGTGCACTTAACTCTCTCTATGTATTTGCAAGGGGAATGGTACATCTGCACTTCCTGATGTCCACAATGATTTCACTTGTCTTCTCCACGTTCAGGATTAGGGTGTTCTTCTCATACCAATCCACCAGCCATTCCACGTCCTCTCTATACTCCGTATTGTCATTGCATCTTACACTCTTGTTTCTTATCTATCTCCTTATCCTTCTCATATCTCCACCATCTCTTCAACCTTCTTTTCTCTCTTAACCAAGTCTAATCATTTCTCCCCTCCACCTTTGTTCTCTCCCCGAAAAATTTATCAGTCTCAATTCCTCCCTCTTCTTGCTTTCTGTTTCTTTCACTCTCCCCCCATATCCTTTCTCTCTATAGCCTTTCACAACCATTTTTTTCATTTCCAGTTTTCTCCTGCCAGTAGACCCTTCCCAATTTCCCATCACTTTCTGTTCTTTGCCTTTGATGACTCTGCAATCCCTGCAGAACAGGTAAGGTCCAGCAGATGGCGATACTGTGCCACCTACTGAGTTACGGCCACCAGGTGGCGGCATTGTCCACCCATTCGATCAGCGAGCTCGCATCTGGACTGAGAAACTTTCCAATGTTTGCAGAGACCAGCACTGATCACATGGACAAATTTATCGAGACTTTTCTTTCTCCAGATATTCTCACACTGATTTAGGTTAGGTCTTGGTACGTTCTACACTATCTAAAATGATTCTCTGCTGCGGCTTCTACCTCCAGCGCCTCTCCCGCCCTGTCATTGTTACCGTACCTAATACGATCTATGATTGGCAACTTCACAGGACCAATCAAAACATTCCCCTAGGGCACAAGAGAATGAAGAGTATAGATCAGGAGAATGCATGCAGGGTCTGGCGAGACTTGAATTATAAATCAGAGGATAAGGGTGAAAGGTGAAATCTTTAAGGGATCCAAAGGGGGGAGGGGAACTTCTTCACTCAGAGGATGGTGAGAGTGTGGAACAAATTACGTGTGGATTGGAACATTTATCAGGTTTGGGTAAGCACATGGCTGGGAGTTGTCTGGAAGACAACATGTGCAGTTTGATGGGATTAGCAGTTTGGCATGGACTACACTGCGGTGCTGTAAGACTAATGGGCCAATGAGCCTAACTCAGTGCTGTAGTGTTATATGTCTATCGGACTAGGTCGGACAAAGAGCCAGTCTCTGTCTGTTATATTCTATCACTGTGACTCTAGATGGGCCAAAGGGCCTGTGTCTGTCTGTTCTGTTCTATCACAGTGACTCTAGATGGGCAGAAGGGTCTGTGTCTGTCTGTTCTATTACAGTGACTCTAGATGGGCCAAAGGGCCTGTGTCTGTCCTGTTCTATCACAGTGACTCTAGATGGGCAGAAGGGCCTGTGTCTGTTCTGTTCTATCACAGTGACTCTAGATGGGCAGAAGGGCCTGTGTCTGTTCTGTTCTATCACAGTGACTCTAGATGGGCAGAAGGGCCTGTGTCTGTCTGTTATGTTCTATGACCTCACATTAAACGCTCAGATCATTATCTGTGATGTTAATTCCAACATCAAACAGGTCAAACCAGTTCTAAAGGTGGAGAAAGCCTGCTTTCATAATATGATCTGGAGAATGTTTAGGAAGGCTGCTACCGATGGGCAAATCAGGAGCCACGGATTACCGCTGTGGTACGGGTATGGGTGAGGGATTGTAATGAAGCCATAAACAGATTAGCACAATTAGGCTAGTTGGCCCATCAAGCCTGATCCTATCTCAGCCCCACACCCCAACCTTCTCTCTGTAACCTTTGATACTGTGTCCAATCAGGAACATAACAAGCTCTGCCTTAAATGCACCCAATGTTCTTGGCTCTAGAGCTGCCTCTGGTATCAACTTCAACAAATTCACCACCCTCTGCTAACATTGTATTTGCCTTCCTCCCACCAACTCTACCTGCAAGTTTACCTTAAGGGTGTTCTGCACAAGAACACCCAAGTCCCTTTGCATTTCAGATTTTTGGAATTTCTCCCTGTTTAGAAAATAAACTCCACATTTATTTCTGCTACCAAAGTGCATGACCATGCATTTTCCAACATTTCATTTGCCACTTTCTTGCCCATTCTCCTAATCTGTCTAAGTCCTTCTGCATTGATGAAGGAAGAGATGTAGTGTATATGGATTTCAGCAAGGCATTTGATAAGGTACCCCATGCAAGGCTTATTGAGAAAGTAAGGGGGCATGGGATCCGAGGGGACATTGCTTTGTGGATCCAGAACTGGCTTGTTCACAGAAGGCAAAGAGTGGTTGTAGATGGGTCATATTCTGCATGCAGGTCAGTCACCAGTGGAGTGCCTCAGGGTTCTGTTCTGGGACCCTTACTCTTCGTGATTTTTATAAATGACCTAGATGAGGAAGTGAAAGGATGGTTTAGTAAATTTGCTGATGATACAAAGGTTGGAGATGTTGTGGATAGTGTGGAGGGCTGTCAGAGGTTACAGCGGGAAATTGATAGGATGCAGAACTGGGCTGAGAAGTGGCAGATGGAGTTTAACCCAGATAAGTGTGAAGAGTTTCATTTTGGTAGATCAAATATGATGGCGGAATATAGTATTAATGGTAAGTCTCTTGGCAGTGTAAAGGATCAGAGGGGTCCTGGGGTCTGAGTCCATAGGACGCTCAAAGCAGCCATGCAGGTTGACTCTGTGGTTAAGAAGGCATATGATGTATTTGCTTTCATTAATCGTGCAATTGAATTTAGGATCCGAAAGGTAACGTTGCAGCTATACAGGACCCTGGTCAGACCCCACTTGGCTGTGCTCAGTTCTGGTCGCCTCACTACAGGAAGGATGTGGAAGCCATAGAAAGGGTGCAGAGGAGATTTACAAGGATGTTGCCTGGATTGGAGAGCATGCCTTATGAAAACAGGTTGAGTGAACTTGGCCTTTTCTCCTTGGAGCCACGGAAGATGAGAGGCGACCTGATAGAGATGTATAAGATGATGAGAGGCATTGACTCTGTGGATAGTCAGAGGCTTTTTCCCAGGGCTGAAATGGTTGCCACAAGAGGACACAGGTTTAAGGAGCTGGGGGGTAGGTACAGAGGAGATGTCAGGGGTAGGTTTTTTACGCAGAGAGTGGTGAATGCGTGGAATGGGCTGCCGGCAACGGTGGTGGAGGCGGATACAATAGGGTCTTTTAAGAGACTTTTGGATAGGTACATGGAGTTTAGAAAAATAGGGGGCTATAGGGAAGGCTAGTAATTTCTAAGGTAGAGACATGTTCACACAGCTTTGTGGGCCGAAGGGCCTGTATTGTGCTGTAGGTTTTCTGTGTTTTCTATCCTACCTGTTTACTCAACACTACCTGCCCCTCCACCAATCTTCATATCATCTGCAAACTTGGCAACAAAGCCATCTATTCCATCATCTAATTCATTTAAATACGCATAAAAAGAAGTGGTCACAACACCAACCCCTATGGAACACTACTAGTCACTGGCAGCCAACCAGAAAAGGATCCTTTCATTCCCACTCACTGCCTCCTACCAATCAGCCGATATTCTAACCATGTTAGTAACTTTCCTGTAATACCATGGGCTCTTAACTTGGTAAGTAGCCTCACGTGTGGCACCTTGTCAAAGGCCTTCTGAAAGTCCAAATAAACAAAATCCACTGCATCCCCTTTATCTATCCTACTTGTAATTTCTTCAAAGAATTCCAACAGATTCCTCAGGCAAGATTTTCCCTAAAGGAAACCATGCTGATTTTCTACTATCTTGTCCTGTGTCACCAAGTACTCCATCACCACATCCTTAATAATTGACTCCAACACCTTCCCAACCACTGAAGTCAGGCTAACTGGTCTATAATTTCCTTTCTGCTGCCTTGCTCCTTTCTTAAAGAGTGAAGTAAGATTTGCAATTTTCTAGTCCTCTGGCACCATGCCAGAATCCAATGATTTTTGAAAGATCATCACTAATGCCTCCACAATCTCTACTGTTACCACTTTCAGAACCCTAGAGTTCAGTTCTGATCCGGGTGACTTATGTACCCTTCAGCCTTTCAGCTTTTTGAGCACTTTCTCCATTGTAATATTAACTACATTCACTTCTCTTCCCTCACACCCTTCACATCTGGCACACTGCTAGTGTCTTCCACAGTGAAGACTAATGCAAAATACTCATTTAGTTCATCTGCCATCTTCTTGTCCCCTGTTATTATTTCTCTGTCCTCATTTTCTAGCAGTCCTATATCCACTCTCAACTTTTAATTTTTACTTTCTTGATAAAGCTTTTACTATCCACTTTGATATTGTTTGCTGGCTCACTTTCATATTTCAGCTTTTCCCTCCGAATGACTCTTTTAGTTGCTCTCTGTAGAGTTTTAAAAGCTTCCCAGTCCTCTGTCTTCCCACTAACTTTTGCGTTGTTGCCTCTCGTTTGCTTTTACATTGGCTTTGACTTCCCTTGTCGGCCACGGTTGTACTATTTTACTATTTGAGTATCTGCACCTTCGTCATTTTTCCCAGATACTCATTCTTTGCTGCAGTGCTGTCATCCCTGACAGCATCTTCCTGTTGACTTTAGCCAATTCCTCTCTGATACCACTGTAATTTCCTTTACTCCACTGAAATACTGCTACATCAGACTTTACTTTCTCCCTATCAAATTTAAAGTTGTATTCAATCATACTGTGATCACTGCCTCTAAAGGGTTCTTTTACCTGCAGTTCATTATGGAGGATTACTTGCTACAAGTCTACCCAGCACATCAGTGACCAGGATGCTTCACTCCTGCTTGTGAAGAAGGCAACCCTCCTCTCAGGAGCAGACATTCTGTCTGGCTGAAGCTGAGGGAAGGAAGACTATGACCAGAGTCAACCAAAGCTTAGGGGCCCAATAATATGCCAAGCTGGGTTCTGAAAGACTGCACAGCCCAGCTGACAGAGATGCTGGTTGATATATTCAACGTCGCTCTGGATGTTCCAGCACCAAAGGAGGCACAGTAACCTGCCTAAATGACTATCGTCTGGTGGCATTAACAGCAACCATTATGAAATGCTTTGAGCGTCTGGCCATAGAGCACATGAATGCCTTTCTCCCGACTACTGGACCCTCTCCAGTTCACTTATCACTCAGATCAATCCACTGATGATACAATAGCCTCTACCCGCCACTCTGTCCTGTCCCACCTGGAAAATGGAAAATGCCAGACCTCTGTTTATAGACTTCGGATTGGCGTTCAGCACCATCATACCCCAGAAACTGGAGGGGAAACTGTCCTAGCTGGGTCCCAACACCTTTCTCTGAAATTGGATACTGGACTTCTTAACAGTAAGACCACAGTCAGTCTATATGGGCAGCAAAGTCTCTTGTCCCATTACATTGGCGCTCCCCAAGGTTGTGTGCTCAGCCTGCTGCCGATCACACTGCTGATGTATGACTGTGTCGCAGGATCCAGCTCAAACCATATCATCAGGTTTGTGGATGATACAACAGTGGCTGGTCTCATCAAGAACGATGATAAGACTGAGTACAGAGAGGACGTGGAGCAGCTGGTGGATTGGTGTGAGAAGAACACCCTAAGCCTGAATATGGAGAAGACAAAGGAAATCACTGTAGTTGCAGACAAACCATCCCCCTCTGCAAATGCATGCTACCTCCATAGAGAGAGTTAAGTGCACAATGTTCCTGGGAGTTCACATCACGGATGACCTCTCCTGCTCCATTAATTTCACCTCCCTGAACAAGCAGTGCCTCCATTTACTAAGAAGATTGAAGCAAGTACCGTAAGTCTCCCATCGCTCGTCTTAACCGCATTTCACAGGAGCAGCATTTAGAGCATCTTCACAAGTTGCATCTCTGTGTGCAAAGGGAGATAAAATCCTATGGGGTTACAGGAAAGATAGTGGTATGGGTAGAGGAATGGCTGACAGGCAGGAGACAGCAAGTAGGAATAAAAGGGGCCTTTTCTGGTTTGCTGCTGGTGACTAGTGGTGTTACTTTTCACATTGTTTATCAATGAATTAGATAATGGAATTAATGGCTTTGTGGCAAAGTTTGCATGTGATATGAAGATAGGTGGAAGGGTGGGTAGTGCTGAGGAAGGAATGCGATTGCAGCAGGACTTTGACTAATTGGACACATGGGGGAAAAGTGGCAGATGGAATACAGTGTCAGTAAATGTATGATAATGCATTTTGGTAAAATGCAATTTCCGAACCAGGCAGTGATACAGCTCCTCAGGATGCTCTCAATACAACCCCTGTAGAATGTGATGAGGATGGTGGGTGGGAGATGGACTCTCCTCAGCCTTCGCAGAGAGTAGAGACGCTGCTGGGCTTTCTTTGCTATGGAGCTGGTGTTGAGGGATCAGGTGAGATTCTCCGCCAGGTGAACACCAAGAAAATTGGTGCTCTTAACGATCGTTATCAAGGAGCTGTCGATGTTCAGTGGGGAGTGGTCGCACCATGCCCTCCTGAAGTCTTCAAGGGGAATAGAATATAAAAGCAAACAGATCATGCTGAGCCTTTATAAGACACTAGTCAGGCCACACTTGGAGTATTCCTAGCAGGTAGGAGTTTAAGAATGAAATCAGGAAAACCAGAAGGGGCCATGAGAAGGCCTTGGTGAGCAGGATTAAGGAAAGCCCCAAGGAATTCTACAAGTATGTGAAGAACAAGATGATAAGACGTGAGAGAATAGGACCAATCAAGTGTGACAGTGGAAAAGTGTGTATGGAACTGGAGGAGATAGCGAAGATACTTAATGAATACTTTGCTTCAGTATTCACTATAGAAAAGGACATTGGCAATTGTAGGGATGACTTACAGCGGACTGAAAAGCTTGAGCATATACTGTAGACATTAAGAAAGAGGATATGCTGGAACTTTTGGATAGCATTAAGTTGGATAAGTCACGGGGACCGGATGAGATGTACCCCAGGCTACAGTGGGAGGCGAGGGAGGAAATTGCTGAGCCTCTGGCGATGATCTTTGCATTACCAATGGGGACGGGAGAGGTTCCGGAGGATTGGAGGGTTGCAGATGTTGTTCCCTTATTTAAGAAAGGGAGTAGAGATAGCCCAGGAAATTATAGACTAGCGAATCTTACTTCAGTAGCTGGTAAGTTGATGGAGAATATCCTGAGAGGCAGGATTTATGAACATTTGGAGAGGCATAATATGATTAGGAATAGTCAGCATGGCTTTGTCAAAGGCAGGTCCTGCCTTACAAGCCTGAATGAATTTTTTGAGGACGTGACTAAACACATTGATGAGTTTAAGAGCTGAGAGGTATTGTTACAGCTTTATAGGACCCTGGTCAGACCCCACATGCAGTATTGGGCTCAGTTCTGGTCACTGCACTACAGGAAGAATGTGGAAACTATAGAAAGGGTGCAGAGGAAATCTACAAGGATGTTTAAAAAGCAAACAATAGGAAATCTGCAGATGCTGGAAATTCAAGCAACACACACAAAATGCTGGTGGAACGCAGCAGGCCAGGCAGCATCTATAGGAAGAAGCACTGTCGATGTTTCGGGCCGAGACCCTTTGTCAGGACACCAAAACGTCTCGGTCCGAAACGTCGACAGTGCTTCTTCCTATAGATGCTGCCTGGCCTGCTGCGTTCCACCAGCATTTTGTGTGTGTTGCTACAAAGATGTTGCCTGGATTGGGGAGCATGCCCTATGAGAATAGCTTGACTAAACTTGGCCTTTTCTCCTTGGAGCAACAGAGGATAAGGGGTGGCCTGATAGTGGTGTATAAGATAATGAGAGGCATTGATCATGTAAATAGTCAGAGATTTTTTTCCAGAGCTGAAATGGCGAACACAAGAGGGCACAGTTTTAAGGTGCTTTGAAGTAGGTGCAGAGGAGATGCCAGGGGTAGGTTTTTACACGGAGGGCGGTGGGTGTGTGAAATGGGCTGCCGGCGACGGTGGTGGAGGCAGATATGATAGGGTCTTTTAATAGATTCCTGGATTGGTACATGGAGCTTAGAAAAATAAAGGGCTGTGGGTAACCCTAGGTAACTTCTAAGGTAAGGACATGTTCAGCACAGCTTTGTGGGCTGAAGGGCCTGTATTGTGCTTTTTCTGTGTTTCTAAGAATGGGGAAAAATTGCAGTGTCCAGATGTGCAAAGCTGATAGAGACCTATCCACACAGACTCAAGGCTGTAATTATTGTCGAAGATGTATCTACTAAATACTGACTTGCAAGGGGTGTATACTTATGCAATCAATTATTTTGTGTTTCATATTTGTAATTAATTTAGACCAATTTGTAGAAATTTGATTTCACTTTGTTATGAAAGTCTTTTTCTGTTCATCAGTGTCAAAAAAGCCAAATTAAATCCACCATAATTCAATGTTATAAAACAATGAAACATGAAAATTTCCAAGGTGGGGTTAATACTTTTTATGGCACTGTATGTTAATTTATTATATGGTTAGAGACATTATATACATCTATGTAGTTAAATGACTCTATACTTCACTTGACAACTTGTCTAGACAGGCCAACGAGCCGGTTTTTGTGCTGTCATGCTCTGTGACTCTGGATGGGCTGAAAGGCCTGTTTCTGTGCTGTACATCTCTGAGTCTAGATGGCCTGTTTCTGTGTTGTAATGCTCTGTGACTCTGGATGGGCTGAATGGCCTGTTTCTGTGCTGTACATCTCTATGACTGGTACTCTATGAAGAAGTCTCCTTCAATGGCTCAGTTTAACACAAGTGGACCATTTACTTTGTGAATCTTAAGCTGGATCAGGGCTGCTCTGTAAGATATCCTCACATGCCTGCCCTCTGTTTAACCAATTTTTATAAATGGCCTATTATTATTTGCAGTTTTGCTCCTGAAACCAGGGCTGTGATGGAGAGAAGATATCTGCAATAAAAGGGAGCAAAAGTGGAACAAAGAAGTGATGAACAGAGTCTGTTTGACAGTTTCCGAACAATTCCTAATCCAATTCCTTGCCTTGCTTTTTCCATGGAGAGTGGTTAATCTTTGGGATTGTCTGCCCAAGAGGCTGAAGAACCTCAGTTAAGGAGTCCATTTTAAACAGACATTGAAAGAACATTGGATAGCAAGGGAAATTAGATTTGTGCAGAAGAGCAAAATGCCATCTGTGATCTTGGTGAGTGGGATAGCAGGCATGAGGGATTGAAAGGACTCCCCTACTCCAATATCTGATGCCCCTATCTTTGCTAACAGGAAAAATCTATTGTGAGGATAAATATATGACAAATCTGGGGTTTGTTCGGCACATCAGGTCACTAGTGTTCTCCTCCCTGACTGGCTCTTCAGAAGTTATTGAAATCTACATGGTGTCTCCCTCTGTCCCACCCTTTCAGGATGTGAGTCTCTCTCATTGAATGAAATACATTTTCAAAGATATTTTATGCACTTCACCTAATGTCCTCAGATCCAAAGAAAATGATCTCAACCTGTCCGGTCACTGTTCAAAGTTAAAAGTATATCCAGCGTAAGATCCACACCAGTCCCCACCAGTGCTCCTGTATCAGCAGACAGCTCTCCTGTAATGTGCTAACTGGAACTCTCTGCAGTGGCTTAAGTGTGGTTTAACTAATGTAGGGTACAGTCCCAACACAATCTCTCTGCTCCCATTAAGTGAAGGAAATTACCCCATCTGCATTGTGAAGCACCTTATCAATGTCTTCAGATACTTTGAAATCTCTCCACACCGCTTTCTGGTCTCATTCTCTCAAGTGAGCAAAACTCCCATCAATGTAGAAGATATTGCCTGTTCACTGTTGGGTAGAGAAGCTGTCTCAGGGAATGAAGTGAGGCAGATGATTGGAGAATCAGTGACCATAAAGTTTCACAGTAGATCATAACACCATAGACTTCGGAGCAGAATTAGGCCATTCAACCCAATTCTGCAAGTCTACTCTGCCATTTCATTGTGGCTGATTTATTATCCCTCTCAACCCCAATAACTGGCCTTCTGCCCATAAACTTTGACAACCTTACTAATCAAGAACCTATCAACCTTTGCTTTAAATATATCCAATGACCTGGCCTCCACAGCCATCTGTGGAAATGAATTCCACCCTCTGACTAAAGAAATTCCTTCTTTTCTCTGTTCTAAAGGGACAGCACTTATGGAAAATAATGATTCTCTGAAGGTAAGGTCCTGAACTGAGGAACATCCAGTTTCCATATCCTGGACTCTAATGACATAGACTCAGAGATGTGTCTACACCCAACAGGTAGGAATCATGCAAAAGTGAAGTAATTAGAGTTCAGGACCACCATGTTCAATGGCTCTTCACACAGCCTTAAGCTACCTGGACAACACAAACCCCTATGCTGTTCATCGACTATAGCTCAGCATTTAATACCATCATTCCCACAAGTCTGATTGAGAAGTTGCAGAATCTCGGCCTCTGTACCTCCCTCTTCAATTGGATCCTCGACTTCCTAACCGGAAGACCACAATTTGTGCGGATTGGTGATAACATATCCTCTTCACTGACGATCAACACTGGTGCACCTCAGGGGCATGTGCTTAGCCCACTGCTCTGCTCTCTACATACACATGACTGTGTGGTTAGGCATAGCTGAAACACCATCTATGAATTTGCTGACAATACAACCTTTGTTGGTAGAATCTCAGGTGGTGACGAGAGGGCGTACTGGAATGAGATATGCCAACTAGTGGAGTGGTGTCACAGCAACATCAGTAAGAGGAAAGAGCTGATTGTGGACTTCAGGAAGGGTACGACAAGGGATCAAAAGTTCAGAGAGTGAGTAGTTTCAAGTTCCTGGGTGTCAAGATCTCTGAGGACCTAACCTGGTCCCAACATATTGATGCAGTTATAAAGAAGGCAAGACAGTGATCACACTTCATTAGGAGTTTGAAGAGATTTAGCATGTCAACAAATTCTCAAAACCTTCTATAGATGAACTGTGGAGAACATACTGACAGGCTGCATCACTGTATGGTATGGGGGGGGGGACTACTGCACAGGACTGAAAGAAGCAACAGAGGTTTGTAAATATAGTCAGCTCCATCTTGGGTACTAGCCTACAAAGTACCCAGGACATCTTCAAGGAATGGTGTCTCAGAAAGGCAGCATCCATTATTAAGGACCTCCTGCACCCAGGGCATGCCCTTTTCTCACTGTTACCATCAGGTAGGAGGTACAGAAGCCTGAAGGCACACACTCAGCAATTCAGGAACAGCTTCTTTCCCTCTGCCATCAAATTCCTAAATGGACATTGAACCTGTGAACACTATCTCACTTTTTAAATATATATTATTTCTGGTATTGCACAATTTTTAATCTATTCCATATTTATGTACTGTAATGGATTTACATATTATTATTTTATTAGTTTTTTCTTCTTCTAGATTATGTATTGCATTGAACAGCTGCTGCTAAGGCAAATTTCACAACACATTCTGTGATAATAACTCTGTTCCTGTAGTAGTGGAAATATCGAATCCAAGGAACCCTGAATGTCTAAAGATACCAAGGATTGGATAATGATAGAAAGACAGAGTAAGGGATCTGACAAAAAGACTTTCAGAAAACTCGATAAGTGGCAGAGTTGTGGTCAATGAGGAAAGTTGGCAAAAGAAACAACAGATATCAGATCATTTAGAAATCTAGGTGGAGTATGGCAGGAAGTTTAATTAAGATATGTGGGATGCTGCACTTTGGGAGCATAAAAGACATAGGAGTAGAATTAGGTCATTTGGCTCATTGAATCTACTCTATTATTTCATCATGGCTGATCCACTTTTCCTTTCAGCCCCAATCTCCTGTCTTCTCCCTGCGTCCTTTCCTGCCCTGACCAATCAAGAACCACTGACCTCTGCCTTAAATATATTTGGCCTCCATAGCATCTATACCAACAATTCCATAGATTTATTACTCTGAAGAAATTCCTCCTTATCTCCATTCTAAAAGGAGACTGTTTTCTAAAAGCCTCTATTTTGAGACCGTGTCTTCTGGGTCTAGACGTTCCCACCATAGGAAGCATCCTCTCCACATCGATTCTATCAAGTCCTTTCAACATTTGATAGGTTTCATTAGGTTCTCATTCTCTAGACAATTCAGGCTCACAGCCATCAAATGCTCTTCATATGATAAGCTGTTCACTCCTGGAATGATTTTTGTTAGCCTCCTTTGAACTCTCTCCAATGTCAGCACATCCGTTCTAAGATAATGGGCTGAAAACTTCTCACAGTATTTCAGGTGAGGCCTCACCAATGATTTATAAAGACTCATTATTATATCCCCTTAAAATGAATGCTAATATCATATTTGCCTTCCTCACCACTGACTCTACCTGCAAATTAACTTTTAGAGAATCCTGCACAAGGACTCCCAAGTCCCTTTGTGCCTCAGGTGTTTGAATTTTCTTTCCATTTAGTAAATAGTCTACCCTTTTATTTCTTCTATCAAAGTGTATGACCATAGACTTCCCAACATTGTATTCCATCTGCCACTTCATTGCCCATTCTCCAAATTTGTCTAAGTCCTTCTGTAGCCTCTCTATTTCCTCAACACTACCTGCCCCTCCACTTATCTTCATATTGTCTGCAAACTTTGCAACAAAGCCATCAATTCCACCATCCAAGTCATTGACATATAATGCGGTCTGAACAGAGGAAAATGAGACAGGAAATGTACAGTGGGGTGTACAGGAACTTTAGAGGGATCCTGGGGAACTGTTTCATAACTCTCTCAAAGTGGAAGCACAATGGTAATAAAGGTACACAACACATTCATCTTCATCAGTCTGGGTGTTAAATATAAAATTTAGGAAGTTTTATTTCAGCTGTACTCACTACCCTTTGTATAAAGAGATTGCCCCTTGGGACTCTTTTAAATCTCTTCCCTCTTCTCTTCTGTCTGTGTGGTCTGGTTTTGGACTCCCTGACCCTGGGGGAAAGACTGTGACCATCCACCTGATCCACACCCCTCATAATTTTATAAACTTTGATGAGGTCACCCCTCATTCTCCAGGTAATAAAGATCCAGTGTGGCCAACCTCTCCCTATAACTCACACCCTAGAGTCTAGTCAGCATCCTTGTAAATCTCTTCTGCACCTCTCCAGCTCGACAATGTCTTTCCTGTGACAGGGTGACGTAAACTGTACACAGCACTCCAAGCATGACCTCACCAACTTGTATAACTTCAAAATTACTTCCCTTGTGCTAAACTCGGCGCCCTGACTGATGAAGGCCAGAGTGCTAAACACCTTCACCAGCCGACCTACCTACCCGCTCACTTTCAGCAAACTGTCCCTGTACTCTCAGGTCCCTCTGTTCCACACTCGCCAGTGCCCAGCCATTCACTGTATAAGTCCTACCCTGGTTTGTCTGTCCAAAATGCCTCACCTCACACGCATCTAATTGAAATCCATTTGCCATTCCTCAGCCCATCTCCCTGACTGACCAAGATCTCTTTGGAATTCACTGTAACCTGCTTCACTGTCAAAACTCCTGAGTTACTGTCATCAGCCAACTTGCTCATCATGCCATGTATGTTCACATTCACAAAAATAATGAGTAACAGAGATCCTAACACTGACCGCTGGGGCAACCCACTAGTCACAAGGCTTCAGTCGGAGGATCAAGCTTCAACCATCACCCTCTGCTTCCTATCATTGAGCCAATTCTGAATCCACCTCACCAGCTCCCCCTGAACCCACATGACCTAACCTTCCAGATCAGCCTGCCATGCTGGACCTTGTCAAACACTTTGCTAAAGTCCATTTAGCCAATATCCACTGCTGTACCTCTTTGGAAATATTCAAAAGATTAGTCAGACATATTTCTTTCAGGATACAAAGTTAATCTGTCAAAATCAGCACTCTCCCTCCCCAGATTAATGTTACAAATGAGGTCCTCTACTTGGGTATTAAAATTAATACCTCCCTATCATGTGTGGCTAAAACAAATTACTCTTTAATTTTGAAAAAAAATAGAAGATATTAATAGATAGAGACATCTGCCAGCATCAGCTCCAGCCCGTATATCGGTCATTAAAATGAACATCTTACCCCGCATTAATTTTATCAGCTCAATGATCCCACTTGCACCTCCAGCAGGATATTGGCAAAAACTTGACTCATTACTACGATGCTATGTTTGGAACGGTAAATGACCCAATATAAAGTGGTCAGCTCTACGATTCAAAAAGTCAGATGGGGGATTGGCATGTCCAAATTTTAAACTGTATCATTGGGTATTTGTATTAAAAAATCTTAGCTATTGGATGGAGGAGGATAAAGTTTCATCATGGAAAAATATAGAACAAGGGCAAATAGCACCAATAAGGTTGAAGGACTTTCTCCTTATAGGTATGTCTACCAAAAAATATGATTTGTATTATGGTCCAATGTTAACCCATATACTACAAATGTTTAGAGCAGCAGAAAAAATCCTAAAATTTAAAAGCGTATGGTGCAAATCATCTGCATTGTGGAACAATAATCATCTATCTGGGGGGAATTTGGGAGGATAAAGCTACTCTTCAAAATATTAATGGGGCAAGTACTATCCTTAGCTTTCAAGAACTGGTATCTCGATATAATATTGATAAACACTCTCTTTTCTTCTACTTTAGAGTAAGATCAGCTTGTAAAGCCTACGGGGTTCCCTGGGGGTCAGATTTAAAGGACCATCCCATTTTAAGTGGGATACAGACTGCTCCAAGATAGATAGTGTCATATATCTATGATAAATTAAACTCCCAGAAATATATGGTCACATCAGGAATGAAAGCCTGGGATAGGGAGATATCTGAATTGGGACAAGACTAAGACTGGGATGCGATTTGGGATAATGCTGCTGGTGCTTTGAAAAACCCAAATCATCGGTATATACACTTGAAATTTTGTCATAGAGCATATCTAACACTGAGAATTAGACATCAAATGGGACTGGTTCCTGACCCATACCACTCATTTTGCCCCCACGGAACCATTGGCCCTTTTATTCATGTTGTATGGGAACATCCAGGAGTTTTTGGTTTGTGGGGGAAGGTTATCAATACTCTTACAGAACTAACAGGGGTACAATTACCAATGGACCCCACTGTACATCTTCTAAATGATGACTCCCATCTTTCCCTTACAGAAAAACCACGCAAAATCTGGCTGGCAGGCCTGACTGCAGCTAAGAAGATTGTAGTCCAGCGTTGGAAACCTCCTCATGATATTTCAAGTACTCTCTGGCTTCAGAGCTTTTTGGACATTTCTTACCTGGAATTATCATCAGCAAGAGTAAATGATGCACGGCCAAACACAATCTTAATGTGGACAAATTTGATATCTAACTTAAAAGATCTTCTGTTAAAATAGGAATGCTCTGTCTGCGTATGCACTACTATTCAGTTGGTTGGTGGAGCGGGGAGGGGTGGGGGGGAGGATTGGGGGGGTGGCTGGGTTAAACAGACAAAATGTAATCGGCAACTGATTGTATTGAATGTAATTTGTTGGTGTTGCAATAAAATAGTGATTTTTAAAAAAGATTAGTCAGACATGATCACCAAAACCACACTGACTATTCCTGAACAGGCCTAGATGATCCAAGTGATGGCAGATCTTGTCTCTCAGAATTCCCTACAGAGTCACTGGCCTGTAGTTCCATAGCCTGTCTTTGCTACCCTTCTTGAACAAAGGAATAAGATCAGCCTTCTGGAACTTCTCCAATGGCTAGAAATGATGCAAGAGATGGTTGTTGACTTCAGGAGGGCACGGAGCAACCACTCCCCGCTAAACATCGATGGGTCCTCAGTAGAGATCGTAAAGAGCACCAAATTTCTCACCTGGTCCCTCAACACCAGCTCCATAGCAAAGAAAGCCCAGCAGCGTCTCTACTTTTTGCGAAGGCTGAGGAAAATCCATCTCCCACCCCCCATCCTCATCACATTCTACAGGGGTTGCATCCTGAACAGCTGCATCACTGCCTGGTTCGGAAATTGCACCATCTCGGATCACAAGACCCTGCAGCGGTTAGTGAGGTCAGCTGAGAAGATCATCGGGGTCTCTCTTCCTGCCATCACAGACATTTACACTGCATGCTGCATCCGAAAAAGGAAACAGCATTATGAAGGACCCCATGCACCCCTCATACAATCTCTTCTCCCTCCTGCTGTCTGGGAAAAGGCTCCGAAGCATTCCGGCTCTCACAACCAGACTATATAACAGTTTCTTCCCCCAAGCTATCAGATTCCTCAATACCTGAAACCTGGACTGGCACCTTGCCCTACTGTCCTGTTTATTATTTATTGTAATGCCTGCACTGTTTTTGTGCACTTTATACAGTCCAGTGTAGGTCTGTAGTCTTTGTCTACAAAAACTCTGTGTCGTTTTTTTTTATCATGTAGTTCAGTCTAGTTTTTTGTACTGTGTCATGTAAACCATGGTCCTGAAAAACGTTGTCTCATTTTTATTATGCACTGTACCAGCAGTTATGGTCAGAATGACAATAAAAGTTGACTTGACTTGACTTGAATTATCTCTACAAGGGCATCTGCGATTTTCTTTCCTGGCCTCCCATAATGTCTGGAGGTGCACTAGGTCAGGCCTTGGGGATTTTCCAACCTCCTTCCTTGTATTATGTATCCAAGACCTCACTATTTATTCCCTCATTTCTTTGGCATTAATGATATTCTCCTTAGCAAACATCAAGAAACAGCGATTAAAAGTCTTAGCCATCCCCTGAGGTTCCCTGACAGTCTTTTAAAGAACCTAGTATCTCCCAGGTTACTGTTAATGTATATGAAGAGCCTTTTGATTAGGATTATCTTTAACTCTGCCTGCCAAACCCATCTCATACTCCCATTTTGCCCTCCTGATTTCCCTCTTAAGTCTGCTTTTAAATGTTTTATGTTCATTGAGGGACTCTTTCATAGCCAGCTGCCTAAAGGTGGTGTACCTGTACACTTCCATAGAACCATACACCATAGAACAACTCAGCACAGAAAACAGGCCATTTGGCCCTTCTAGTCTGTGCCGAAACTTTAATCCACTAGTCCTATTGACCTGCACCCAGTCCATAACCCTCCAGACCTGTCCCTTCCACGTATCTATCCAATTTATTCTTAAAACTTAAGAGTGAGCCAGTATTTACCACGTCAGATGGCAGCTCATTCCTCACTCCCACCACTCTCTGAGTGAAACAGTTCCCCCTAAACCTTTCCCCTTTCACCCTAAAGCCATGTCCTCTCGTATTTACCTCTCCTAGTCTGTGAAAAGAGCCTACTCACATTTACACTGTCTATACCCCTCATAATTTTGTAAACCTCTATCAAATTCCCCCTCATTCTTCTACGCTCCAAGGAATAAAGTCCTAACCTGTTCAATCTTTCCCTGTAACTCCTGAAGATCCGGCAACATTCTAGTAAATCTTCTCTGCACTCTTTCAATCTTACTGATATCCTTCCTATAGTTAGGTGACCAGAACTGCGCACAATACCTGTGATGCCACTTTCAGGAAATTATGTATCTGAACTCCCAGATACCTTTGTTCCTCCACACTCCTCAGTGCCCTACCATTTACTGTGTATGTCCTACCTTGATTTGTCCTTCCAAAATGCAACACGTCACACTTGCTTGCGTTAAATTCCATCTGCCATTTTCTGGCCCATTTTTCCAGTTGGTCCAGATCCCTCTGCAAGCTTTGAAAGCCTTCCTCGCTGTCCACAACATCTCTGATCTTAGTGTCATCAGCTAACTTACTGATCCAATTTACCATATTATCATCTAGATCATTGATATAGACAACAAATAGCAATGGTCCCAGCACAGATCCCTGAGGTGCACCTCTAGTCACAGGCCTCCAGTCTGGGAAGCAATTATCCACTATCACTCTCTGTCTTCTCCCACACAGTCAATTTCAAATCCAGTTTACAACTTCTCCATGGAAACCTAGTGTCTGAACCTTCTGAACTAACCTCCCATGTGTGACCTTGTCAAAGGCCTTACTAAAGTCCATGTAGACAACATCCACAGCCTTTCCTTCATCTACTTTCTTGGTAACCTCCTCAAAAAACTCTACAAGATTTGTTAAACACGATCTACCATGCACAAAGCCATGTTGACTACCCTTAATCCAAATTGGCTGTCCAGATACTTGTACATCCGATCTCTCAGAACACCTTCCAATAATGTACCTACTACTGATGTCAGGCTTACCGGCCTGTAATTACCTGGTTTACTTTTGGAGCCTTTTTTAAACAATGGAACAGCATGAGCTACCTTCCAATCCTCTGGCACCGCACCTGTGGCTAAGGACATTTTAAATATTTCTGCCAGGGCCCCTGCAATTTCTACACTAGTCTCGCTCAAGGTCCGAGGAACTACCATGTCAGGCCTAGGGGATTTATCTACCTTTATTCTCTGTAAGGCAGCAAGCACCTCCTCCTTTTTAATCTCTATATGTTCCATGACAGTTTTCTGAGTAAATACTGATGCAAATACTGTTTAAGATCTCCCCCATCTCATGAGGTTCCACACATAGACAACCACTCTGATCTTCCAATTGACCAATTTTGTCCCTTACTAACCTTTTACTCTTAATACACTGTAGAAGCCCTTCGGGTTTACCTTCACATTATCTGCCAAAGCAACCTCATGTCTTCTTTTTGCCTTCCTGATTTCCTTCTTTAGTATTTTCTTACATTTTCTATACTCTTCAAGTACCTAATTTGTTCCTCACTTGACCAAAGCTTCTCTCTCTCTCATCAGCCAGGGTTCCCTGAATTGGTATGTCTACCCTTCACCCTGCTGCTGGATTCTCGACCTGCCACTTTTCAAACCCTCGCACTTTTAACTGTTCCTTTGCTTTTACGTATAGTCATACAGTTGACCTTGGCTAGATCCTGTCTCAAACACTCAGTGATCTTCCTCCATAACTATTTTAAAACTAGTAAAAATTGGGGCCACTGGAGCCAAAGTGCTCCCCAGCTGCCACTTCAGTTACTTTGCCTACCTTGATCCCCAAGAGGAGATCAGAATTGCTCTTTCCTGATCAGATTCCTCTACATAAATACATCACAAGCTGTCTTGGATGTACTGCACAAATTCTACCTCATCCATACCCTTTGCTCTCCGGGTGCCCTAGTCGACCCTGGGAAAACTAAAATCTCCCCAGAACCATCCCACTATTCCCACAACTACCTACAATCACTTGACACATCTGCTGCTCAAGTTCCCACTGACTATTGGGGGGAGGGGGTCTATTACACAACTTTATTAAGGTGGCAGGGTGCAGTTATGTCTCGACCAAAGACCCTCCTTCCCTCCACTAACCATCATCCCACCCTTGGGCAAGGTGCAGCACCTGCTTAGCCCCCCTGATCAGGGTTACATGAAGCCATGGGAGCAGGTGATGGATTGTCGTATGATTAGCCGGTGCATATCACAAGTCCTGGTTATGTGACCACTGTCTTCAGGCAGACAATCTCTGAAGAGTTTTGATAATGACTGGGGTCCCCCGTCATGCAAAGACACGGCCCAGAAGACGGCAATGGCAAACCACTTCTGTAGAAAAATTTGCCAAGAACAATCATGGTCATGAGACCATGATCGCCCACGTCATACAACGACACAATGATGATGCCATACAATGACACATAATGATGATGTCATACAATGACACGTAATAATAATGACCAAAGTGGCCATCCCCACCTCATTTCTAAGTTCTACCAAATAGCCTTGTTAGATGATTCCTCAAGAACATGGTTTCTAAGCACTGCTGTTATTTCCTTTTGTATTTAAAAGGGCAGCAACCCCTCCACTCCATAGATTTGTGTTAAGGGGAGATTTATGTTAAGAGTATAAAGGAAATATATTAGATGAGTTTTTACAGAGAGGATTCCTGCAACATCCTGCCAGGGGTTGTGGTAGACATAGATGCAAAAGCAATGTTTAAGAGATATTTAGTCAAATGCATGGAATGGATGGATATGGATGATGAACAGGAAGATGAGATTAGTTAGATTATCACCATGGAAGGATTGGACCTTGACCTGAAATGCTACATTTCCTTTCCCCCACAGATGTTCAGATTGCTGTGTTCCTCCAGCAAGATTGCTTGGTGCTTGGATAATGGAGAACTTGGTGACCTGGCTGTAATATCCTGCTGTTATGCACATTGATAGCAATGTCTTTTTTGCATGTCCTAAAATGATTTCCTGGTTGATTGTACTGGGAAACATAGTTAGGGCATTGGAAGATGCTAGTGCTGTTAATCAGTATGCAGTAAACACCCACATTCCCCAGTGTGAGCAGATGGTTTGTGGTTTAATGTGCAAAGTCTTGCCAAGGATACCCTCTGTCAATTGTGACGATGAGATCTACAATCAAAAAGCTGTTACCACAGCTTGGTGGATCTTCAGTCCAGTCGTCCCATGAATCCCATGGCTGCAAGTGTTACTCCCAAGTCATAGAGAAATTTAGAACAGTACAGCACAGGCCCTTTGGCCACAATGTTGTGCTGACCTTATAAACTACTCTAAAATCAATCGAACCCTTCCCTCCCACATAGCCCACCAATTTTCTATCATCCATATGTCTATTAAAGTCTAATAGTCTATTAAATGTCCCTACTTTACTGCCTCCATCTTTATCACCAACCCTAGGCAGGGTATTCTACGCACCCCCTACTCTGTGTTTATATAAAAAAAACTACCTGTGACATAACCCCACCCATATTTTCCTACATTCATCTTAAAGTTATACCCCTCATATTAGACCGTAAGACATTGAATCAGAATTAGGCCATTCAGTCCATCGAGTCAGCTCTGTCATTCCATCATGGGTAATCCCAGATCCCACTCAATCCCATACACCTCCCTTTTGCCATATCCATTGATGCCCTGACTGATCAGGAAACGATCAACTTCCACCTTAAATATACGCACAGGTTTGGCCTCCACTGCAGTCTGTGGCAGAGCATTCTACAGATTTACTACCCTCTGGCTAAAAAAATACCTCCTTACCTCTGTTCTAAAAGGTCGTCTCTCTATTTTGAGGCTGTGTCCTCTATTTCTATACACTTCCACCATAGGAAACATCCTCTCCACATCCACCCTATCTAGTCCTTTCAAACATTTTGTAGTCAGTGAGCCAGTGAGTACAGGCTCAAAGCTGCCAAACACTTCTCACATGTTAACCCCTGCATTCCCGGAAGCATCCTCATGACCCTACTCCGACTCTCTCCAAAGACATGTTGTTTCTGAGATATGGGTCACAAAAATTTTGACAATACTCCAAGTGTGGCCTGACTCATGTCTTATAAAGGCTCAGAACGATCTCCTTGCTTTTATATTCTAGTCCCCTTAAAATAAATGCCAACATTGCATTTTTTCTCTTTACCACAGACTCAACCTGTAAATTAACCTTCTGGGAGTCTGCCTCTCCTCATTTAGATAATCGTCCACACTATTGTTCCTTTTACCAAAGTGCATTATCATACATTTCCCAACACTGTATTCCATCTGCCACTTTTTTGCCTATTCTTCAAATCTGTCTAATTTAATTGCTTCCTCAGCTCTATCTATCCCTCCACCTATCTTTGTATCATCCTCAAACTTCACCACAAAGCCATCAATTCCATTATCTAAATCATTGATAAACAATGTGAAAATCGGCGGTCCCAATATTGATTCCTGAGGAACAAGACGAGTCTCTGGCAGCAACCAGAAAAAGCCTCCTTTTTATTTCCACTCACTGCCTCCTGCCAGTCAGCCATTCCTCTATCTATGCCAGTATCTTTCCTGGAATGCCATAGGATTTTATCTCGTTAAGCAGCCTCTTGTGTGGCACCTTATCAAATGCCTTCTGAAAATCCAATCCAAATGACATCCACTGCCATCTCCTTTCTCCACCCTAGTTGTTATTTCCTTGAAGAACTCGAACAGATTTGTCAAGAAACCATGCTGACTTTGACTTATTTTATCATTAGTCTCCAAGTACCTCAAAACTTCATCCTTAATAATAGACTCCAACACTTTCTCACCCACTGAGTTTAGGCTGACTGGCATATTACTCTGGGGCCATGATAGAATCAAGTAATTCTTGAAAGATCATGACCAATGCATCTGCTATCTCTTCAGCAATCTCTCTCAGGACTCTGGGATGTGGTCCATCTGGCCCTGGTGACTTATCCACCGTAAGACCTTTGAGTTTGCTGAGTACTTTTTCCTTTGTAATAGCAATGGCACTCACTCCTGCTCCCTGACACTCACGGACACTAGCACACCGCTAGTGTCTTCTACAGTGAAGACTGATGCAAAGTACCCATTAAGTTCATCTGCCATTAATTTGCCCCCAATTACTACCTCACCAGCATCATTTTCCAGTGGTTCAATATCAACTCTCACTTCCCTTTTACTCTTTATATAACTGAAAAACTTTTCATATCCTTCATATATTGTTAGTTACTTGGCCCTCATACTTTATCATTTCCCTTCTTATAGCTTTTTTAGTTGGCTTTTGTTGAATTTTAAAAGCTTCCCAATCATTCAAATTCCCACTCACTTTTGCAATCTTATGTGAGCTTTCCATGGGTTTTAGACCATAAGACATAGGAGCAGAATTAGGCCATTTGGCCCATTGAGTCAGCTCCACCAATCGATCATAGCTGATCCTTTTTTTTTCTATCCTCAGTCCCAATCCCCGGCCTTCTCCCCGTAACCTTTGATGCCATGTCCAATCAGGAACCTGTCAATCTCTGCCTTAAATACACCCAACAACCTGGTCTCCACAGCTGCCTATGGTAATAAATTCCACAAGTTCACCACCCTCTAGTGAAAGAAATTTCTCTGCATCACTGTTTCAAAAGGACGCCCCTCTATCCTGAGACTGTGCCTTATTGTCCTAAACTCTCCCACCATGGGAAACATTCTTTCCACATCTACAATGTCTAGGCCTTTCAACATTTGAAAGGTTTCAATGAGATCCCCCTCATTCTTCTAAATTCCAGTGAGTACAGACACAGAACTATCAAACATTCCTCGTGTAACTCTTTCATTCCCGGAATCATCCTTATAAACCTCCTCTGAACTCTCTCCAAAGCTAGTTCATCTTTTCTTTGATGAGGAGCCCAAAATTGTTCAGAATACTCAAGGTATGGCCTCACCAGTGCCTTATAAAGCCTCAGCATCACACTCCTGCTCTTGTATTCTAGATCTCTTGAAATGAATGCTAACACTGAATTTGCCTTCCTCACCACTGATTCTACCTGTAAGTTAGGCTTCAGAGTGTTCTGCACAAGGGCTCCCAAGTCCCTCTGCATCAGATTTTTGGACTTTTCTCTCTATTTAAAAAATAGTTTATACAATTATTTCTGCTACCAAAGCGCATGGCCATGCATTTACCAACATTGTATTTCATTTGCCACTCCTTTGTCCATTCTCCTAATTCATCTAAGTCCTTCTGCAGCCTACCTAGTTCCTCAACACTACCTGCCCCTCCACCAATGCTTGGATCATCTGCAAACTTGGCACCAAAGCCATCTAACAACACAACAAAATGCTGGTGGAACACAGCAGGCCAGGCAGCATCTATAGGAGAAGCACTGTCGTCGTTTTGGGCCGAGACCCTTCGTCAGGACTAACTGAAAGGAAAGATAGTAAGAGATTTGAAGGGGGGAGAGGGAAATGCGAAATGATAGAAAACCAGATGGGGTGGGATGAAGCTAAGAGCTGGAAAGGTGATTGGCGAAAGTGATACAGAGCTGGAGAAGGGAGAGGATCATGGGACGGGAGGCCTCGGGAGAAAGAAGTGGGGGGGGTGGGGAAGCACCAGAGGGAGATGGAGATCAGGCAAACAACTAAGTATGTCAGGGATGGGGTAAGAAGGGGAGGAGGGGCATTAACAGAAGTTAAAGAAGTCAATGTTCATGCCATCAGGTTGGAGGCTACCCAGCCAGTATATAAGGTGGGGGCCAGGGAACTTAAAATCATTGAAAAAATTCAAAGCATGAGAAGTGTCACGAACATAGGTGGGAAGTGATTGAACAAGGGGGTATAAGACAGTGTCAAGGTATGCAGAAATGAGTTCGGTGGGGCAGGAGCAAGCTGAGACAATAGGTCTACCTGGACAGGCAGGTTTGTGGATCTTGGGTAGGAGGTAGAAACAGGAAGTGCAGGGTGTGGGAACTATGAGCTTGGTGGCAGTGGATGGGAGATCCCCAGAGCTGATAAGGTTGGTGATGGTATAGGAGACAATGGCCTGGTGCTCCTTAGTGGGGTCATGATCAAGGGGTAAATAAGAGGAGGTATCAGAGAGATGTCACTGTGCCTCAGCCAGGTAGAGGTCAGTATGCCAGACAACAACAGCTCCCCCCCTTATCAGCGGGTTTTATAGCGAGGTTGGGATTGGTGCGTTCGGAAGTAGTTAGGTTGGAATTGGAACAGGCTGCAGTGAAGTCGAGACGGTTGATGTCCCATCGGCAATTAGCAATAAAGAGATCCAGAGCAGGCAGAAGACCAGAGCGGGGTGTCCATGAAGAGGAGGAGGGTTGAAGACGGGAGAAGGGGTCATTGGTGGGGGTAGGAGAGTCCTTGTCAAAGAAGTAAGCTCGGAGACGGAGCCGGCGGAAGAAGAGCTCAGCGTCATGGCGTACGCGGAACTTGCTGAGGTGTGGGCGAAGGGGGATAAAGCTGAGGCCCTTACTGAGGACGGAGTGCTCTGCCTCAGAGAGTTGAAGGTCAGAGGGAATGGTAAAGACCCGGCACAGATGAGAGATGGGATCGGGGGGGGGGGGGGGGGGAGGCTGGTAGTGTCAGTGGAGAGGGAAGGGTTGGGGTGAGAGGAAGATGGAGCCTCTGAGGGCCCAGGAGCTGACGATGGGATCTGAGGGAGAGGGGATTGCAGAGTGGTGGTGGGGGAAGGGGAGACGGGAGTCACAATCGCAGCATGTGAAGACCCGGCCTGGAGTTCAAGGCTGGAGTCGCAGTCGGTGGTTACGCAATCGCTTTGAAGCTGTCCATGGTCGTTGGAACCCGCGTTGATGGTGCTGGAGTCCGGGTTTTCAATGTGCCCTGGGTTGCCATTGATGGTGCTGGAGTCCGGGTTCCTGGGTTGCCGTTGATGGTGCTGGAATCCGGGTTTTCAATATGCCCTGGGTTGCTGGGGCAGCCAAGATCGACGGCCGAGGCCAATCCATGGTCGTTGGAACCCGTGTTGATGGTGCTGGAGTCCAGGTTCTCAATATGCCCAGGGTAGCTGGGGCAGCCGAGATTGACGGCCGGGCCCAGGGACGCGATACGAAGTCCATGCTCTGGGGTCTGCAGATGGAAGATCTTGCGATCCTTGCAGGACGTGATGAAGTCAAAGAAACGGTGATTGCACGCATGGATCCGACGGAGGATGAAATAACAGACAGGTCCATTGCAAACGGAGAAAAAGGTGTCCCGTAGGCATGGAAGGGATTGTGATAGGGACGCCAGGTACCTTCTCATGGCGGAGAGTCATCTATTCCATCATCTAAATCATTGATATACAACATAAAAAGAAATGGTCCCAACACCGACCCCTGCAGAACACTACTAGTCACTGGTAGCCAACCAGAAATGTAACCTTTTTTACTCAATCACTGCCTCCTAACAATCAGCCAATGCTCTAACCATGCTAGTAACTTTCCTGTAATATTTGGCAAGCAGCCTCATGTGTGGCACCTTGTCAAAGGCCTATTGAAAGTCCAAATATACAAGATCCGCTGCATCCATTTTATCTATCCTACTTGTAATCCTCAAAGAATTCCAACAGTTTTTTCAGGCAAGATTTTCCCTGAAGGAAACCATGCTGAATTTGTTCTATTTTGTCCTGTGTCACCAAGTACTCCATCACCTCATTCTTAACAATTGACTCCAACATCTTCCCAACCACTGAGGCCAGGCTAACCAGTCTATAATTTCCTTTCTGCAGCGGAATGACATTTCCAATTTTTCAGTCCTCTGGCACCATGCCAGAATCCAATGATTTTTGAAAGATCATTACTCATGCCTCCACAATCTCTACTGCTACCTCTTTCAGAAACCTAGGGTGCAATTCATGTGGCCTGGGTGACTTGTATACCCTTCAGTCTTTCAGCTTTTTGAGCACCTTCTCACTTGTAATAGTAACTGTACTCACTTTTCTTCCCTTACACCATTCAACATGTGGCATACTTCTTGTGTCTTCCACAGTGAAAATTGATGCAAAATACTCACTTTGTTCATCTGCCATCTCCTTGTCCCCCATTATTATTTCTCCAGCCTCACTTTCTCACAGTCCTCCATCCATTCTTTTCTCTCTGTTATTTTTTGCATTCTTGAAAAAAGCTTTTACTATCCACTTTGATATTGTTTGCTAGCTTGCTTTCATATTTCACTTTTTCCCTCCTAATGATTCTTTTAGTTGTTCTTTGTAGGTTGTTGAAAGCTTCCCAATCCCACTGTGTCTTCCCACTAACTTTTGCTTTGTTGTATGTCCTCTCATTTGCTTTTACATTGGCTTTGACTTCCTTTGTCAGCCGCGGTTGTACTATTTTGTTATTTGAGTATTTCTTTGTTTTTGGAATACATCTATACTGCACCTTCCTCATTTTTCCCAGAAATTTGCGCCTTTGCTGATCTGCTGTCATCCCTGCCAGCGTCTACTTCCAATTTACTCTGGCCAACTCCTCTCTCATACTGCTGTAATTTCCTTTACTGCACTGAAATACTGCTATGTCAGACTTTACTTTCTCTCTATCTAAAATTTCAGGTTAAACTAAATCGTGTTGTGATCACTGGTTCCTAAGGCTTCTTTTACCATAAGCTCCCTAATCATCTCCAGTTCATTACGTAACACCCAATCTAGGATAGCTGATCCCCTAGTAGGTTTAACAACAAACTGTTCTAAAAAGCCATCTCATAGGCATTCAACAAACTCGCTCTCTTGAGGTGTATTACCAACCTGTTTTTCCCAATCGATGTGCATGTTGAAATCTCACATGACTATCATAACATTGCCCTTTTGACACGCCTTTTCTGCTTCCTGTTGTAATCTGTGGTCCACATCCAGCTACTGTTGGGAGGCCTATACTGTACTGTATATAACAGCCATCAGGGTTCTTTTACCATTACAGTTTCTTAACTCAACCAACAATGATTCAACATCTTCTGATCTAATGTCACATCTTTCTACTGATATGATGCCATTTTTTACCTGCAGAGCCACGCCACCCACTCTGCCTAGCTTCCTATACATCTGATACAGCATGTAACCTTGGACATTCAGCTGCTAACTACAACCATCCTTCAGTCATGATTCAGTGATGGCCACAACATCATACCCGACAATCTGTAAAAGTGCAACAAGACCATCTACCTTATCTCTTGTACTCTGTGCATTGAGATATGACACTTTGAGTACTGTATTTGCTACCCTTTTTGATTCTGCATCCCTAATGCACTGAAACTCACCCTGCTGGCTGCAAATTTGTCCTATCTTTTACCTGCCTTTCCTGATAATCTGACTGTACATTATCTTTGCTTTTTTACCATCTGTCCTATCCTGAGTCCCTTCACTCAGTTCCCACACCCCTGCCAAATTAGTTTAAGCCCTCCCCAACAGCTCTAACAAACCTGCCCACAAAAATATCTTTTGAATAGGTCATACCTCCTCAAGAAGAGATCTCAATGATCCAAGAACCTGAAGCCCTGCCTCCTGCACTCAGCCACTCATTAATCTGCCAAAATCATCCTGTTTCTACCCTCACTGACACGTGGCACTAGAAAGTATTACCCTGGAGGTCCTGCTTCTTAGCTTTCTACCTGGCTCTCTAAATTCTCTTTTCAGGACCTTTTTGCTTTTCCTTCCTATATCCGTCCAATTTCCTTCTAAGGTCAGTACAGTCAACGAAGATAGATAGATAGATAGATAGATAGATACTTTATTCATCCCCATGGGGAAATTCAACATTTTTTCCAATGTCCCATACACTTATTGTAGCAAAACTAATTACATACAATACTTAACTCAGTATAAATATGATATGCATCTAAAATGCATTATGCATTTAAATGAACTATCACTGCCTAGAACCAATGAAAAAAACACCGATTGTGGTCGGAAGTGCCCATAGAGGACACTTCGAGGAAGCACAGGTGTAGAAGAGTTACAAGTGCATTGAAGGAAATGGGGTTTTAAATCCCCTATACCAACTATCTTGCTGGCGAATGTGCATTCTCTGGTGAATAAAATCAATGATCTCAGAGCCAGGGTGCTGAATCAGATGGACATTAGGACCGCGTGTGTCCTTTGTTTCATGGAATCCTGGTTAACTCCTTCCATACCAAATGCAGTGATCCAGATTGATGGGTTTACTATACACTGTCAGGATAGATCCATAGAGTATCTCAAAACCAGAGGTAGAGGAGTATGCCTCATGATCTTGGTACATAAATATATCAATGCTATCCCAATTCTGCTCACCAGACCTGGAATATCGAGCAGTAAAATACCATCCTTTTTACCTTCCCTGGGAGTTCTCTGGGATCATTTTGGTAGCAGTTTACATTCCACCTCAGGCCAATGTCAAGCAGGCTTTAGATAATCTGAGTAATGGGATCAACATGCACAAAACAGCACACCCTAACACCTTCACCATTGTTTTGGGAGATTTTAGCCAGGCCAGTCTGAAAAAAATCACTAAGCAACTACCATCAATAGATCACTTGCAATACCAGAGGAAAGAGGGTTATGGGTAACCCTAGGTAATTTCTAAATTAAGTACATGTTTGACACAGCAGTGTGGGCCAAAGGGCCTGTATTGCGCTGTAGTTTTTCAATATTTGCAAACAACACACGGGACCATTGCTACACCAACATCAAAAATGCCTGCTGTGCTATTCCACACCCTCACTTCGGGAAGTCTGATCACGTGGCTGTACTTCTACTCCCTGAGTATAGGCAGAAACTGAAGACTGCAGCACTAGTAGCGAGGACCAAGAAGGTATGGACAAGGAAAGCACAGGAGCACCTACAGGACTGCTTTGAATCGGTGGACTGGACTGTATTCAGGATTCATCTTCGAATCTGGATGAGTATGCTGCAGTTGTTACCAACTGCATTGAAACCTGTGTCGATGAGTGTGTGCCTACAAAGATTTGCTGTACAGTCCCAAAACAAAAGCCATGGATGAACCAGGAGGTATGTCATCTGCTGAAGGCTAGATCTGTGTCATTCAAGTACGGCAATCCAAACCAGGTATGATTTGTGGAGGGCTATTTCAAGGGTGAAGAGACAATCTCGAATGAGATTGGAGGTGACATCAGATGCATAGCAACTCTGGCAGGGTCTGCAAGAAATTACTTCCTGCAAAGCGAAACCCAATAGCACGAATGGCAGTGATGCTTCACTACCAGATGAACTCAATGCCTTCTACGCACGCTTTGAAAGAGAGACCACAACTACAGCTGTGAAGATCCCTGCTGCACCTGGTGACCCTGTGATCTCTGTCTTAGAAGCTGATGTTACACTGTATTTAAAGAGAGTGAACCCTCGCAAGGCAGAAGGTCCAATGAAGTACCTGGTAAGGCTCTGAAAACCTGTGCCAACCAACTAGTGGGCGTATTCAAGAACATTTTCAACCTCTCACTGCTACAGTCGGAAGTTCAAAAAGGCTTCAAAAAGGCAACAATTATACCAGTGCCTAAGAAAAATAATGTGGGCTGCCTTAATGACTATCACCTGGTAGCATTCACATCGACAGTGATAAAATGCTTTGAGAGGTTTGTCATGACTCGACTGCACTCCTACCTCAGCAAAGACCTGGACCCATTGCAATTTGTCTATCATCGCAATAGGTCAATGGTAGATGCAATCTTAATGGCTCTCCACGTGGCTTTAGACATTCTGGATAACATAAACATCTACATCAGGACGCTGTTCATCAACTAAAGCTCACCATTTAATACCATCATTCCCACAATCCTGATTGAGAAATTGCAGAACCTGGGCTTCTGTACCTCCCTCTGCAATTGGATCCTCAACTTCCTAGCCAGAATTGGTGATAACATGTCCTACTCAACCCAATCAACACTGGCGCACCTCAGGGGTGTGTGCTTAGCCCACTGCTCTACTCAAGTCAAGTCAAGCCAAATCACTTTTATTGTCATTTTGACCATAACTGCTGGTACAGTACATTGTAAAAATGAGACAACGTTTTTCAGGACCATGGTGTTTCATGACACAGTACAAAAACTAGACTATATACACATGGCTGTGTGGCTACACATAGCTCAAATACCATCTATAAATCTGCTGACGATACAACAATTGTTGGTAGATTCTCAGGTGGTGACGAGAGGGCATACAGGAGTGAGATATGCCAACTAGTGAAGTGGTGCCGCAGCAACAACGTGGTACTCAACATCAGTAAGACTGATTGTGGACTTCAGGAAGGGTAAGATGAAGGAACACATACCATTCCTCACAGAGGGATCAAAAGTGGAGAGAGTGAGCAGCTTCAAGTTCCTGGGTGTCAAGATCTCTGAGGATCTAACCTGGTCCCAACATATTGATGCAGTTATAAAGAAGGCAAGACAGTGGCTATAATTTATTAGAAGTTTGTAAATCTACTCAGTTCCATCTTGGGTACTAGCCTGCAAAGTACCCAGGACATCTTTAGGGAGCAGTTTCTCAGAAAGGCAGTGTCCATTATTAAGGACCTGCAGCACCCAGGTAGGAGGTACAGAAGCCTGAAGGCACACACTCAGTGATTCAGGAACAGTTTCTTCCCCTCTGCCATCCGATTCCATTGAATCTTTGGACAATACCCCACTTTTTTTTAATATACAATATTTCTGTTTTTGCACATTTTTAAAATCTATTCAATATAGGTAATTGATTTACTTGTTTATTTATTTTTTCTCTGCTAGACTATATATTGCATTGAGCTGTTGCTGCTGCTGCTAAGTTAACAAATATCATGTCACATGCCGGAGATAACAAACCTGATTCTGATTCATTGGTACCAATATGTACCAAAACATCTGGCTGCTCTCCCTCCCTCTCCAAAATGCTGTGGACGCGATCTGAGACATCCCTGACCCTGGTACCAGGGAGGGAAAATACCATTTGGGTGTCCCGTTCATGTCCACAGAATCTCATGTCTGTTCCCCTGACTGTTGAGTCCCCTATCACTGCCACACCCCTCTTCTTCTTCTTTCCTTTCTGCACCACAGACCTACATTGGTGGGGATGACAGCAAAGCAGAGATGGCTGAAGTTTCAGGGAATAATTATCAAGGCACAGGATAGATACTTACCACAGAACTTGTTCTCAACTGGCAAGGGTAGGCAACCGTGACTGACAAAGGAAGTTAAGGACAGTATAAAAGCAAAAGAAAGGGCATATGGTATATATAACAAAAGTGAGCGTGAAGTTGGATGAATGGGAAGCTTTTAAAATCCAACAAAAGGCAACAAAAAAAGCTATACAATGAAAAATGAGGGCAGACTAGCCAATGGTATAAACTAGGATACCAAAAGTTTTTTTCAGTTATATAAAGAGTAAATGAGAGGTGAGAGTTAAACTTGGTCCACTGAAAAATGATGCTGGTGAGGTAGTAATGGGGGACAAAGAAATCGCAGATGAACTTAATGGGTACTTTGCATCTGTCTTTACTGTGGAAGATAAAAGCAGTGTGCCAGAGGTCCGTGAGTGTTAGAAACATAGAAACATAGAAAATAGGTGCAGGAGTAGGCCATTCGGCCCTACGAGCCTACACCACCATTCAGTATGATCATGGCTGATCATCCAACTCAGAACCCTGTACCTGCTTTCACAAGGATCCCTTTAGCCACAAGGGCCATATCTAACGTCCTCTTAAATATAGCCAGTGAACCGGCCTCAACTGTTTCCTGTGGCAGAGAATTCCACAGATTCACCACTCTCTGTGTGAAGATGTTTTTCCTCATCTCAGTCCTAAAAGGCTTCCCCTTTATCCTTAAACTGTGACCCCTCCTTCTGGACTTCCCCAACATCGGAAACAATCTTCCTGCATCTAGCCTGTCCAATCCCTTTAGAATTTTATACGTTTCAATAAGATCCCCCCTCAATCTTCTAAATTCCAGTGAGTATAAGCCTAGTCGATCCAGTCTTTCTTCATATGGAAGTCCTGCCATCCCAGGAATCAATCGTGAACCTTCTCTGTATTCCCTCTATGGCAAGAATGTCTTTCCTCAGATTAGGGGACCAAAACTGCACACAATATTCTAGGTGTGGTCTCACCAAGGCCTTGTACAACTGCAGTAGAACCTCCCTGCTCCTGTACTCAAATCCTCTTGCTATGAATGCCAACATACCATTTGCCTTTTTCACCGCCTGCTGTACCTGCATGCCCACCTTCAATGACTGTTGTACAATGACACCCAGGTCTCGTTGCACCTCCCCTTTTACTAATCGGCCACTGTTCAGATAATAATCTGTTGTCCTGTTCTTGCAACCAAAGTGGATAACCTCACATTTATCCATATTAAACTGCATCTGCCATGAATTTGCCCACTCACCTAACCTATCCAAGTCACCCTGCATCCTCTTAGCATCCTCCTCACAGCTAACACCGCCGCCCAGCTTCGTGTCATCCGCAAACTTGGAGATGCTGCATTTAATTCCCTCATCTAAATCATTAATATATATTGTAAACAACTGAGGTCCCAGCACTGAGCCTTGCGGTACCCCACTAGTCACTGCCTGCCATTCTGAAAAGGTCCCGTTTACTCCCACTCTTTGCTTCCTGTCTGCCAACCAATTCTCTATCCACATCAATACCATATCTCCAATACCGTGTGCTTTAAGTTTGCACACTAATCTCTTGTGTGGGACCTTGTCAAAAGCCTTTCGAAAATCTAAATATACAACATCCACTGGCTCTCCCCTATCCGCTCTACTAGTTACATCTTCAAAAAATTCTATAAGATTCGTCAGACATGATTTTCCTTTCACAAATCCATGCTGACTTTGTCCAATGATTTCACCTCTTTCCAAATGTGCTGTTATCACATCTTTGATAACCGATTCTAGCATTTTCCCCACCACCAATGTCAGACTAACCGGTCTATAATTCCCTGATTTTTCTCTCCTTCCTTTTTTAAAAAGTGGGGTTACATTAGCCACCCTCCAATCTTCAGGAACTAATCCAGAATCTAAGGAGTTTTGAAAAATTATCACTAATGCATCCACTATTTCTTGGGCTACTTCCTTAAGCACTCTGGGATGCAGACCATCTGGCCCTGGGGATTTATCTGCCTTTAATCCTTTCAATTTACCTAACACCACTTCCCTACTAACATGTATTTCCCTCAGTTCCTCCATCTCACTAGACCCTCGGTCCCTTACTATTTCCGGAAGATTATTTATGTCCTCCTTAGTGAAGACAGAGCCAAAGTAGTTATTCAATTGGTCTATGATCAATTCACCTGTTTCTGACTGTAAGGGACCTACATTTGTCTTGACCAATCTTTTTCTTTTCACATATCTATGAAAGCTTTTACAGTCAGTTTTTATGTTCCCTGCTAGCTTTCTCTCATAATCTTTTTTCCCTTTCCTAATTAAGCCCTTTGTCCTCCTCTGCTGGTCTCTGAATTTCTCCCAGTCCTCAGGTGTGCCGCTTTTTTTTGCTAATTTATATGTTTCTTCTTTGGACTTGATACTATCCCTAATTTCCCTTGTCATCCACGGGTGCACTACCTTCCCTGGTTTATTCTTTTGCCAAACTGGGATGAACAATTGTTGTAGTTCATCCATGCGATCTTTAAATGCTTGCCATTGCATATCAACTGTCAACCCTTTAAGTATCATTTGCCAGTCTATCTTAGCTAATTCACGTCTCATACCTTCAAAGTTACCCTTCTTTAAGTTCAGAACCTTTGTTTCTGAATTAACTATGTCACTCTCCATCTTAATGAAGAATTCCACCATATTATGGTCACTCTTACCCAAGGGGCCTCGTACGACAAGATTGCTAACTAACCCTTCCTCATTGCTCAATACCCAATCTAGAATGGCCTGCTCTCTAGTTGGTTCCTCAACATGTTGGTTCAGAAAATCATCCCGCATACATTCCAAGAAATCCTCTTCCTCAGCACCCTTACCAATTTGGTTCACCCAATCTATATGTAGATTGAAGTCACCCATTATAACTACTGTTACTTTATTGCACGCATTTCTAATTTCTTGTTTAATGCCATCCCCAACCTCACTACTACTGTTAGGTGGCCTGTACACAACTCCCACCAGTGTTTTCTGCCCCTTAGAGTTATGCAGCTCTACCCATATTGATTCCACATCCTCCAGGCTAATGTCCTTCCTCTCTATTGTGTTAATCTCCTCTCTAACCAGCAATGCTACCCCACCTCCTTTTCTTTCCTGTCTATCCCTCCTGAATATTGAATATCCCTGGATGTTGAGCTCCCATCCTTAGTCACCCTGGAGCCATGTCTCTGTGATCCCAACTATATCATATTCATTAATAACTATCTGCACATTCAATTCATCCACCTTGTTACGAATGCTCCTCGCATTGACACACAAAGCCTTCAGGCTTGTTTTTACAACACTCTTAGCCCTTATACAATTATGTTGAAAAGTGGCCCTTTTTGATTTTTGCCCTGGATTTGCCTGCCTGCCACTTTTACTTTTCACCTTACTACTTTTTGCTTCTACCCTCATTTTACACCCCCCTGTCTCTCTGCACTTGTTCCCATCCCCCTGCCACATTAGTTTAAATCCTCCTGAACAGCAGTAGCAAACGCTCCCCCTAGGATATTGGTTCCAGTCCATCCCAGGTGCATACCATCCTGTTTATACCAGTCCCACCTCCCCAGAACTGGTTCCAATGCCCCAGAAATTTGAATCCCTCCCCCTTGCACCATTTTTCAAGCCACGTATTCATCTGAAATATCCTCCTGTTTCTACTCTGCCTAGCAAGTGGCACTGGTAGTAATCCAGAGATTATTACCTTTGTGGTCCTACTTTTTAGTTATCCCCTAACTCCCTAAATTCACCTTGTAGGACCTCATCCCGTTTTTTACCTATATCGTTGGTACCTATGTGCACCACAACCACTGGCTGTTCACCCTCCCATTCCAGAATGTCCTGCAGCCACTCAAAGACATCCTTGACTCTTGCACCAAGGAGGCAACATACCATCCTGGAGTTTCGTTTGCGGCCGCAGAAACGCCTATCTATTCCCCTTACGATCGAATCCCCTATCACTATAGTTCTCCCACTCCTTTTCCTTCCCTCCTGTGCTGCAGAGCCACCCATGGTGCAATGAACTCGGCTGCTGCTGCCTTCCCCTGATGAGACACCTCCCCCAACAGTATCCAAAACAGTATATCTGTTTAGGAGGGAGATGACCTCAGGGGACTCCTACATTACCTGCCTGCTGCTACGCTGTCTAGTGGCCACCCCTTCCCTTTCTGCCTGTGTAGCCTTTACCTGCGGTGTGGCCAACTCACTGAACGTGCTATTCACGACTTTCTCAGCATTGCGGATGCTGCAGTATGAATCCAATCGCAGGTCTTATTTCCTTTCTGCTGCCTTCCTCCTTTCTTAAAGAGTGGAGGGACATTTGCAATTTTCCAGTCCTCTGGCACAATGCTAGAGTCCAATGAGTTTTGAAAGATTATTACTAATGCCACCACAATCTCTACCATTACCTCTTTCAGAACCTCAGGCTGCAGTTCATCTGGTCCATATGGTCTATGTGCCCTTTGGACTGTCAGATTCCATCGCAATAGTAACTGCACTCGCTTAGAGGACTACAGATACTTGAGGGGAGCATGGGAGCGATCATGCAGAATTGGAAGACACACGTGTGAATTTTACACTGTGATAGTGTTTCTGCAGCAGCCACAAATTTCAGGGACAGACAAAGTAGAATATACGGATCCAGACAAAGTAAACTGAGCTGGTAAATTTGACCCAGAAACTTCAAGCCATAGACTGAAGACCCTTTCATTTGATTTAACAAAGTTATGTTAGATATCAGAGAAAAGTGATTTTCAACACTTGCTCATAGACAGATTCAGGGGATTCAAGGAATTCAACTACTCACATTATTTGCAGAATGTTCCTTTTTGTAATGAGTAGACAAAATATGAACATGTTATCAGGACACAAAAGGATATTATTGGCAAAGACACAAACTGCAAGATAAGCTTAGTTGCAGTGGGAAGAAGCATTTGGGGAAAAAGGCAGAGGTACATAGCCATTTGTTCTGTATATCTCCTGGCTGACCTTCTTCAGAGGGAACAGGTGTCAAGTAAAGGAAAAATTTACTCCTATCCCTTTATGTCAAGCCCATGTCTGTCTCAGAAATGTTTGGGAATCCTCTTTGTGTCATAAAAGAGTTAGCTCATAGGTCAGTTGCTGCAATGGTGAGATAGGTACAGAGTTCAAGGAGACCCATGATAATATTGACCAGCGTTGTCCCTCCTCTTGGCCTATTTAATGGGGCAGCGAAGATGGAGCTTTTCTCTGAGTCTAAGCCATTTCTAAAATGTCTGCTTCTCCTATCCTCTTAGAGCTGAGTCACATCCAGCAGAACCACAGAGTTATTCACACCACATTTCATGAGACGTCTCTATTTATAATTCAGATCAAGTTGACAAGAACAATGTCTTTGGTGAACTCTCTGAAGAATTGACAGAAAGTCACTTCAGCCCAATGAGTCTGTGCTAACTTCAACCATCCACTTATATTAATCCAATGTTTTAAAAATATGGCCTCCAACTCCTCCAAAATCTGACATTCGCCCTCACCTGAGGCCAGTTGACCTTTTGGTGATATTACCACTCTATTATGTAGTATTTCTGTGCTATCATTCCCTCAAAACTGATCAATAAGCTTCAAGATTTTGGCCTCCTTGTACAACTGGATCCTCGATTTCCTCACTTGCAGACCCTAGTCAGTTTGGATTGGCAACAACATCTCCTCCACAATAACATATCCAGCTCTCTGACAATCAACACTGGCACACCTCAGGGATGTTAGCTTAGCCCACCGCTCTACTCTCTGTATACACATGACTGTATGGCTGGGCATAGCTCAAATTTTTTTTGTGTGTGCCATACTCTGCCAGAGCCTTGGCACCCACTTTTTTTTTCAAGTGGTTGTCTTGGAAGAAAGATTCTGTGAGTGGTCCCCCACCTCCTTCTCACAGTGTTTTTTTTTATGAGGCCGAGTTGTAAGCTCAACATTCAACCCAGCATGGATGGAAAGCAGTGTCCAGGAGCAGCCCAACTGAATTGCTCCGGGAACCTTCGCTCTGGAGTCCGGCGCTGATGTTACTACACCACCAGCCGGCCAATAGCTCAAATACCATCTATAAATTTGCTGATGATACAACCATTGTTGGCAGAATCTCAGGTGGTGACGAGAGGGCGTTCAGGAGTGAGATATGCCAACTAGTGGAATGGTGCTACAGTAACATCCTGGCACTCAATGTCAGTAAGACAAAGGAGCTGATAGTGGACTTCAGGAAGGGTAAGACGAAGGAACACATACCAATCTGGAGTTCATTGAGGACATAATGAGTGCAGTGACTAGAGGGGAACAAGTGGATGTCGTATACTTTGATATCCAGAAGGCGTTCGATAAGGTGCCACACAAGATAAGATATGGATGCATGGAGTCAAAGGAAGTGTATTGGCATGGATAGTGGATTGGTTAACCAATAGAAGGTTGGTATAAATGGATGTTTCTCGGGTTGGCAGTCAGTGGTGAGTGGGGTGCCACAGGGTTCGGTGCTGGGCCTGCAGCTGTTTAGCATTTACACTGATGATTTGGAAGAGGGGACTGAGTGTAGTGTAGCAAAACTGGCTGATGACACTAAACTGAGTGGAAAAGCAAATTGTACAGAGGATGTGGAGAGTCTGCAGAGGGATATAGATAGGTTAAGTGAGTGGGCCAAGGTCAAGCAGATGGAATACAATGTTGGTAAATGCAAGATGCACTTTGGAAAGAATATTATAAGAGCAGATTATTATTTAAACGGTGAAAGATTGCAGCATGCTGTTGTGCAGAGGGACTTGGGACTTGTTCTTGAATCGCAAAATGTTGGCTTGC
Source organism: Hemitrygon akajei (assembly GCF_048418815.1). Taxonomy (NCBI): domain Eukaryota; kingdom Metazoa; phylum Chordata; class Chondrichthyes; order Myliobatiformes; family Dasyatidae; genus Hemitrygon; species Hemitrygon akajei. The sequence continues at coordinate 12,633,035 of NC_133151.1, read as the reverse complement.
AGGTACAACAGGTTATTAAGAAGGCAAACAGAATGTTGGCTTTCATTGCTAGAGGGATTGAATTCAAGAGCAGGGAGGTCTTGCTGCAACTATACAGGGTACTGGTGAGGCCGCACCTGGAGTGCTGTGTGCAATTCTGGTCTCCATACCTGAGGAAGGATATATTGGCTCTGGAGGCAGTGCAGTGGAGGTTCACCAGGTTGATTCCAGGGATGAAGGAGTTAACCTATGAGGAGACATTGAGTCACCTGGGACTATATTCTCTGGAATTCAGAAGAATGCAAGGGGATCTTATAGAAACATACAAAATTTTGAAAGAGATAGATAAGATAGAAGTAGGAAAGTTGTTTCCATTGGTAGGTGAGACTAGAACTAGGGGACATTGCCTCAAGATTCAGGGAGAAGGATTAGGATGGAGATGAGGAGAAACTGTTTTTCCCAGAGGGAGGTGAATCTGTGGAATTCTCTGCCCAGGGAAGCAGTTGAGGCTTCTTCACTAAATATATTTAAGATACAGTTAGATACATAGTAATGGAATTAAAAGTTATGGAGCAGGTAGATGGAGCTGAGCTTACAGACAGATCAGCCATGATCTTATTGAATGGTGGGGCAGGCTCGATGGGCTGCATGGCCTACTCATGCTCCTATTTCTTATGTTCTTATGTAATCCTTATAGAGGGATCAGAAGTGGAGAAAGTGAGCAGCTTCAAGTTCCTGGGTGTCAAGATCTCTAAGAATTTAACCTGGCCCCAACAAATCGATGTAGTTATAAAGAAGGCAAGACAGCAGCTATACTTTAATAGGAGTTTGAAGAGATTTAGCATGTCAACAAATACACTCAAAAACTTCTATAGATGTACCATGGAGAGCATTCTGACAGGCTGCATCACTGTCTGGTATGGAGGAACCACTGCAAAGGACCGAAAGAAGCTATAAAAGGATGTAAGTCTAGTCAGCTCCATCTTAGGCACTAGCTTACAAAGTACCCAGGACATCTTTAGGGAGCGGTGTCTCAGAAAGGCAGCGTCCATTATTAAGGACCCCACACCCAGAGAGTCTGCAGAGGAACTTGGATAGATTGGGGGAATGGGCAAAGAAGTGGCAAATGAATTACAATGTTGGAAAGTGTACAGTCATGCACTTTGGAAATAAACGGGCAGACTATTATTTAAATGGGGAGAGAATACAAAGTTCTGAGATGCAACGGGACTTGGGAGTCCCTGTGTAGGATACCCTTAAGGTTAACCTCCAGGTTGAGTCAGTGGTGAAGAAAGCGAATGCAATGTTGGCATTAATTTCTAGAGGAATAGAGTATAGGAGCAGGGATGTGATGTTGAGGCTCTATAAGGCACTGGTAAGACCTCACTTGGAATACAGTGTGTAGTTTTGGGCTCCTTATTTAAGAAAGGATGTGCTGACATTGGAGAGGGTTCAGAGAAGATTCACTAGAATGATTCCGGGAATGAGAGGGTTAACATATGAGGAACGTTTGACTGCTCTTGGACTGTACTCCTTGGAGTTTAGAAAAATGAGGGGGGACCTCATAGAAACATCTTGAATGTTGAAAGATATGGACAGAGTGGATGTGGCAAAGTTGTTTCCCATGGTGGGGGAGTCTAGTACGAGAGGACATGACTTGAGGATTGCAGGGCGCCCATTCAGAACAGAGATGCGAAAAATTGTTTTTAGAGGGTGGTGAATCTACGGAATTTGTTGCTACGGGCGGCAGCGGAGGCCAAGTCAGTGGGTGTATTTAAGGCAGAGATTGATAGGTATCTGAGTAGTCAGGGCATCAAAGGTTATGGTGAGAAGGCGGGGGAATGAGACTAAAGGGGAGATTGGATCAGCTCATGATGAAATGGCAGAGCAGTCTCAATGGGCTGAATGGCCAACTTCTGCTCCTTTGTCTTATGGTCTTATGGTCATCTCATATCCTCTATTTATTGCTTATTTATTATGTTTTTCTCAGCTCAAGCTTGTAGACACTCATTTCTCAGCTATTAGGAACTTCTAGACTATTCTCGTGGTGTATACTATTGTGCCTTCCTGGAATTTACATAAATATTGCAGAGTAAGCATAATTATTTAATGCTATTGTGCAATGACCTTGGGACAATACCAGTTTTTGATATTACTGTTGGGATAGGCCCTCTTCACGTTTTATAGTCTTTCAGTTTTCTCTTTTAATTCAGCATATTTCTGGTGTTTTCACATATCGATTTCTGTAAGTTATGTGTGCTTGGAATGGCTATACTTGGGAAGTAAGTGGCTCTTGCTTATATTTTATCCTGCATTATTATATCTGGATGGTTATTCTGGATTGTCCCATCTGTAATAATGGATTGATAGAAACATAGAAACATAGAAAACCTACAGCTCAATACAGGCCCTTCGGCCCACACTGCTGTGCCGAACATGGACTTACTTTAGAAAATACCCATAGCCCTCTAAGCTCCATGTATCTATCCAGGAGCCTCTTAAAAGACCCTATTGTATCTGCCTCCAGCAGCCCATTCCACACACTCACCACACTCTGCATAAAAAAAGCTTACCCCTGACATCCCATCTGTACCTACTTCCAAGCACCTTAAAACTGTGCCCTCTCATATTAGCCATTTCAGCCCTGGGAAAAAGCCTCTGACTATTCACACGATCAATGCCTCTCATCATCTTATACACCTCTATCAGGTCACCTCTCATCTTCCGTCACTCCAAGAAGAAAAGGCCAAATTCACTCAACCTATTCTCATAAGGCATGCTCTCAATCCAGACAACATCCTTGTAAATCTCCTCTGCACCCTTTCTGTGGTTTCCACGTCCTTCCTATAGTGAGGCAACCAGAATTGATCACAGTACTCCAAGTGGTGTCTGACCAGGGACCTATATAGCTGCAACATTACCTCTCGGCTTCCACGATTGATGAAGGCCAATGTACCATATGCTTTCTTGGCCACAGAGTCAATCTGCGCAGCAGCTTTGACTGTCCTATGGACTCGGACCCCAAGATCCCTCTGATCATTATATCATTTGTGGCTCTGACTCTAAAGTTGGATCAGGATTGTACTTGTAGTAAAATACGGTTTCCTTTATGAGTTTGTATATATGAAAGCAAGATTTTGGTGAATGATATTTGCCTTTTGATTCTCCCAGTGTAAGTGATCAGATTGAATTAAATTGCTGCTGTAATGTGTTGGATTGTTTCTGGCTTTTCTTGGCATTTTCTGCATTTATCACCTTGAATTTGTTGGTCTTATATTATGAATTTCAGTTATTTTTGCACTAAAAGCCTGATCCTGTATTGCCACAAGGAACCTTTCTGTTTCTGGGATGTGGTCTCCAACTGCTCAGATCGTGGGGTTTTTCCATGGACGGTCCTGTTCTTCCATTGGTTATCTTTTTCTTCAATAGTGACAATTTCTACGTTTTTCTGGGTTGTGCTTTCATTTTAAGTTTAGTGGTGTGTACCTCTTATCAGAATTGTACATGCTCGCATGGAGTGCTGAGTCCTGTTTTTGTTGATGAAAATATATCCGGAGAAGTTTTATCTGACTATTGTGTAAATTTTTTTATGTCTGTTATTCCTCTTCCTCCTTCTGTCCTAGGTAGCGTTAAACTCAGTGTATTTGAGTGTACATAGTGTTTTCTAAAATTTGTCAATACAATTCTTATTTTTCTTTGTAAATTTTCCAGATTGGTTTCAGACCAAGATTTATGCCAAAAGATATATGTGTTAATATGTGATTATTGCCTTTGTTACACATACAAAACACTGGAGGAACTCAACGGGCCAGGCAGCATCCATGGAAAAGAGTATGGTCGACATTTCCTTTGTTATATTTTTACTACTGAGCAATTTAGCAGATTTCCTTAAGCTTTGAAGTAAATACTGTTGAAAGTTTTCCCTTTATCCTTCACAAAATATTTGTAATTAAAAATAAATATTATTGTTGTGGTATTATTTTTCTCGGCTCAAGCTGGTAAAATCTGAGGTGCAGGCATAGCCAAACCACTGATTTCTCAATTGCTATGAACTTTTCTAGTGGTGTTTAGTACTGTGGCTCCCTGGAGGTTTACATAGATATTGCTAGGTAGGCCTAATAGTTTAATGCTGTTTTGTACTGACTTTGGGATGATACCAAATGTATACATTGCAATTGATATACGATTATTATTTATTTTTCATAGCTCAAGCTGGTAAAACCTGAGATACAGGCATAGCCAGAGCACTCATTAGTGATTTGCTAAGAACAATGATAATAATAATATTATTTCTCCTTTCGTTTTGTATTTGCACAGTTTGGTCCCCTTTGCTCTCTGATTGACCACCTTGTTGGTGTAGTCTTTCATTGATTGCATTCAGTTTATTGGATTTATAGTGTATACCTACAGCAAAAAGAATCTCAGAATTGTACATAGTGACATAAATGAACAGAAAAAATAAATTTACTTTGAACTTACCAATCTGGATGTGTTTGGGGTATGCAGGAAACAAGAGCATTCAGGGCAAAATCTTCAGGATCATAGGGAGAACGTGTAAAATCCAGAAAGTCAACTAATTGTCATTCACTGTAACAACGACACACCCCACACCTTTCACTGTGACAATGACGCATCCCACACCCCTCACTGTAACAGCGACACAACCGACACCCTCAGTGCAACACCAATGCACCCCACACCCCTCACTGTAACACTGACACACCCCACACCCCTCACTGTAACACTGACACACCCCATACCACTCACTGTAGCAATGACACACCCACACCCATCACTATAACACTGACACCCCCCCACCCCTCACTGTGACACAGACACACCAAAACACCCCCCAATGTAACATTGACACACCCCACACCCTCACTGTAGCACTGGCACACCCCTTATTGTAAAACTGACATACCCCTCACTGTAACACAGACGCAGCCCCACTGTGACACTGACAAGCCCCCCACTGTAATTGACATGACTCCACTGAAACTCCCACGCACCCCTCACTATAACACCGACATGCCCCCCCAGTGTAACTCTGACATGGCCCCTCTCCTCACAGTAACACCAACACCCCCCTGTAACTGTAAAACGACCCCACTGTAACATTGACACTCCCCCACTGTAACATCGACACCCCCCCACTGTAACACTGACACACCCCCACTGTAACTCTGACACGCCCACACTGTAATACTGACACGACCCCCACTCCTCACTGTAACTCCGACATGCCCCCCAATGTAACTCTGACACGGCTCCCACTCGTCACTGTAACATCAACGCGACTCCACTGTAACACCGACATGGCCCACATCCCACACTTTTACACCAACACCACCCCCCATTGTATCTCCGAGACACCCCCCCATTGTAACTCCGACACCCACTACTGTAATCGATACGCCCCCCACCGTAACTCTGACACACCCCTCACTGTAACACCAACATCCCCCCACTGTAACTCCGACACCTCCCCCACTGTAACTCCGACACCTCCCCCACTGTAACTCCGATACGCCCCCCATTGTAATACCGGCATGCCTCCCCCAATGTAACTCTGACACGGCCCCCACTCCTCACTGTAACACCAACATGACCCCACTGTAAAACCAACGTGGCCCACATCCCACACTTTTACACCAACACCCCCCCAATGTATCTCCGAGACATCCCCATTGTAATCCCCATTGTAATTGACACGGCCCTCTATTGTAATACCAGCACGCCCCCCACTGTAACTCAGACACGCCCCCACTGTAACTCCAACACGTCCCCTTATTGTAATACCGACACGCCCCCAATGTAATACCAACATGCCCCCCAATGTAACTCCGACACGACCTCCACTCCTCACTGTAGCACTAACACGACCCCACTGTAACACCGACATGGCCCACATCCCAGACTGTAACACCAATACCACCCCCCCCCCGCTGTAACTCCGACTTGCCCCCCACTGTAACTCCAACACCCCCCCACTGTAACACTGACACACCCCCACCCCTCACTATAACACTCTGATATGTGCCACTCCATAATGCAGTTGGGATAAATCTGCACACCTCACTTTAATATTTCCTCAGCTTCTGTTTGACAAAAGTCACCCAGTTTTTCACTATTGTGTTCTGCTCCTGAAGTGGGTTTCAGTTATTTTTTAATAAAATTTATGTATGTCCTTATGTACAAAATGAGACTTGACGTGTTATCTGCAATAAAAGTTGTTGTGAACTAGAGAAGAGACGGCGTTTGGAGTGGAGCCAGTTCCATAACCGGCCCCACAATTTTGACTGACATTGCCCTTTTAAGAGGCTGTACAAAGACCGGGGATGATGAAGTGTTTTTTTGGAACGATTTGAGTTGACAGAAGCCATCACCGAGAGTGCAGTGGAATTAGCAAGGGCTTGGATATATCACCACAAGTCAACGATACTGAGCTGGATTCAAATTTATCAAGTAGCAGTTTCTGTCGGAAAACTTTTACTGAGGTTATGGGAAGCTCTCATGCCTGGAATCAATCAATTTTACTCTTGGGGTAAGACTGTTCTGTGTCTGCTTACAATCCAACCAATGTTACTGCATTGCGTTTTGTTTGACTGGTGGATCCTGGGTTACTGTTTTTTCAATATTTTGTTTAAAAATATTTCTGACAGTTTTGTGTAAGGTTTTCATCTTTCGGGACATTTCGTGTTGGGATGTTACGCTGCAGTGAGACCACACTGAGAGTACCGGTTTGGTTGTCCTGTTATAGGAAGGACACCATTTAGATTTAGAAAGGTGCTGACAGGACTGAGTTGTAGGGAGAGCTTAAGCAGGCTAGGACATTATTCTTTTGAATGCCGGTGACCTTACAGAAATGCACGAAACCATAAGATAATGCTGTCCATAAGATGAATGCACACAGTCTTTTCCCAGGGAAGGTGAGCAAAAACTAGCGGGCACAAGTTTAAGGTGAGAAGGGTAAGAGTTAGACAGGGACCCGTGATGCAACTTCTTCCCCAGAGGGTGGTCGGTATATGGAAGGAGCTGTCAGAGGAAGTGGTTAAGGCAGGTGTATTAACATTTTAAAAACATTAATTTTAGAGAGCAAAGATTGAGAGGGGTAGGAATAGGGCTATCTGGGTGGGCATTCTGGTCGGTGTGGACCAGTTGGCATAAGGTATGACTCTATGACTTGTGTTTCTGTAATGTAATTCAGCATCTCGGGAAATTACAAAGAAATCCATTTCTCAGTGATTTATGTAGTGAGGTTACTGTTGTAATGAAGAGCTGGTGATAGCCAGTTCTTGAACAGAAAACTCCCATAACAGAGTACCTGTCCACCACACAGCAATAACTGATGTCTCTTTCCTCTCGCCACACTCATAGGCAACAAATCAGTGGTCTAGCAAAAGATTCAGTGATGCTCTGGGCTCAAACAACAGCTCATATCAAAAGAAAGTATAAAAGTATTTGTTAATCAGGATGTGGTTATTCAGTGTGAGGGAACTAAGACCTTGCATTTGCAAAGCAATTTGACTTTTCTGTGAAGAGAGCATTATTTAAAAAGGGCTGAATAGTCTCTCCATTCATGATGTCTCCAAGCTAATGAAAGCATTCAGAAGCTCCATGTAACACTTGTCCATCCTTCCCATAGTCCTGCACTGGGATTTCACAGGAAACAACCCAGCCACAGGTATGCTGTACTGACTGAAAGATGCACTGAAAGAGGGTCAGATGAGGTGTAAACTGAGGACCTCTGCACATTGATCTAGTAACAGCATTATTGAATTTTCCCTAGTATAGGACATAGAAGTGCTGACTGTGGTGTGCTACCCATGACACTCTACTGGCTGGTGTTCAGAAGAAAGATGGGTAAAATCTCATTGAAGCCTATCAAATATTGAAAGGACTAGATAGAGTGAAGGTTGGAGAGGATGTTTCCTATGGTACTGGAGTCTAGGACCAGAGTAGAAGGAAGCCAATTTAAAATGGAGATGAGAAGGAATTTCTTTGGTAAATGGTAAATCTGTGGAATTGGTTGGCATGGACAGCTGTGAAGGCCAAATCCAAAAGACCATAAGACAAAGGAACAGAATTAGGCCATTGAGTCTGCTCCACCATTCAATCATGGCTCATCCTTTTTCCCCCATCATCTCCACACCCTGGCCTTTTCCCTGTAAGCTTTGATGCCATGGCCAATCAAGAACCTGTCAATCTCCACTTTAAATATACCCAACAGCCTGCCTGTGGTAAAAAAAAATCCACAAATTCACCACCCTCTGGCTAAAGAAATTTCTCTGCATTTCTGTTTAAAATGGATGCCCCTCTATCCTGAGGCTGTGCCCTCTTTTCCTAGACTCCCCCACCATGGGAAACATCATTTCCACACTTTATCTATGCCTTTCAATATTAGAAAGGTTTCAATGAGATTCCCCAGCCTCATCATTCTAAATTCCAGCAAATGCAGGCCCAGAGCATTCAAATATTCCTCATATGATAAGCCTTTCATTCCCAGAATCATCCTTGTGAACCTCCACTGGACCCTCTCCAATGCTAACAGATCTTTTCTTAGATGAGGAACCCATAACTGTTCACAATACCCAAGGTGAGGCCTTACCAGTACCTTATAAAGCTCCAACATCACATCCCCGCTTTTGTATTCTAGACCTCTTGAAATAAATGCTAACATTGCATTTGCCTTCCTCACCACCAACTCAACCTGCAAGCTAAGCTTGGAGTTCCAAGTCCGTTTGCATCTCAGATTTTTGGATTTTCTCTCTGTTTAGAAAGTAATGGGGCATTCAACAATGGAACAAATGACGTACTTCTGCTCCTATGTGTTATGGTCATATAGTCTTCCTCTATTCACTGCCTGAACACATATTTGTCCAACTGCTTCTTAAGTGCTGTTATCAGATCTGCTTTCTACACTTTCCCTGACAGCGAGGTCCAAGTACCCATGAACATGTGCGTGTATATAAAAACTTGCCATGTTCATATTCTTTAAACTTTCCCCCTGATAACTTAAATTTGTTATTTCCATCCTAGGAATAAGACTCTACTCTATCATACTTCAATAAGGTCACTCCAGAGAATCTGGGCAGTACCCTAATGAACCTCTTCACATATAGTTCAACTCTTTGAGTGATTATGCAGAAAGTTTGAAGTTAGTAACTCATCGGGGTGTTTGATAAATTCGTGGCCTAAGCTAGAAGGAGATGAGTTACTAACTTCTGCATAATCACTCAAAGAGTTGAACTATATGTGCATGTAATGAGAGCTGTATAACTCATCTCCTTCTACCTTAGGCCACGAACTTATCAATCACCCATCCTATGGACACTTTCTGGAGGTCCAAGATCCGTATGCGCCACGACCACTGGACTAAGTGTGTAAGTGTAGGAGGGGACTATGTTGAAAAATAAATGAGCTAGGTTTTCTAAAATCGACTCCTTCTACCTTAGGCCACAAACTTATCAATCACTCCTCGTATGTTCTAAACCCAATCTGCCATCTGTCTGTTCCGATCCAGCTGGTCCATACTCTGTTCTGATTTCCAGCTGATCCATGTCCTGCTCCGATTTCCAAATGGTCTGTGCCCTGCTGCAGTCATCTGCTGCGATTTCCAGCCAGTCCGCATCCTGGTCCGATTTTCAGCGGGTCCATGTCCTACTCCGATTTCCAGCTGGTTCATGCCCTGTTCAGATTTCCAGCAGGTCCATATCCTGCTGTATTCGTCTGCTCCAATCCAGCTGGTCCATGATCTGCTCCGATTTCCAGTTTCTCCGTGTCCTACTCCAATTTCCAGCTGGTCCATATCCTGCTGTATTCGTCTGCTTCAATCCAGCTGGTCCGTGCCCTGTTCCGATTTCCAGCTGGTCCGTGTCCTAGTCCAATTGCCAGTGGGTCTGCATCTTGCTGTATACCTTAACATCCTTCTTTGCTGCTCATAATTCTGCCAATGTTGGTGAAGACATGGAGTCAGAGAGTGACTCTGGTGGTCATTATCCATTTGGTACAGCCAACCCAGTTTGTCTCAATTTATTGTGTTCAGTCCATACCTCTCTTACACTTAAAGACATTCATCATCATTGTTTGCTGTGCCATATGACATGAGCGATTATGGTCTTCACCAAGATTGTTTTTATCAAATATTTCTACAGAAGTGGTTTGCCATTGCCACCTTCTAGGCAGTGTCTTTACAAGACGGGTTACCCCAGCCATTACCAATACTCTTCAGAGATTGTCTGCCTGGTGTCAGTGGTCGCATAACCAAGACTTGTGATACAACCATCCATCACTTGATCCCACGGCTTCATGTGACCGTAACCAGAATGCTATGGAGGGCCAAGGATAACCTGAAGGCTAGTGGAGGGAAGGAGTGCCTTACACCTCCTTTTGTAGAGATGTATCTCCATCCCACCAATCAAAGACAGACCAGCTAATTCGGCCACCTATATTTCCATCCAACATATTCAAATAACAGAGGTCCAGCACTGTTATCACCACAGGTCATGGATGTGCAGTCACAATATTACCCGTCCATCAGCAGCCTCTGTCTCCTATGACCAAGCCAGCTGCCAAAAGTCACAAAGGTTCTGTTACAATAACACCTCTCTATCCTCCTATGACAAAGCCAGCTCATTGTGGATCCTGTGTCTCAATCTTTTGGATCAGTCTAGTATGAGGGAGTTCAAAATATGCTTTACTCTGACCAATATCCACTCTTCAGTTAATGTCACTGTAACAGTCTACTGTAACATTGTGATGCTGTCACACAGGTGTTGGTTATGTCACTGTAACACTGTGACACTGTCACACAGGTGTTGGTTATGTCACTGTAACAGTCTACTGTAACATTGTGATGCTGTCACACAGGTGTTGGTTATGTCACTGTAACACTGTGACACTGTCACACAGGTGTTGGTTATGTCACTGTAACAGTCTACTGTAACATTGTGATGCTGTCACACAGGTGTTGGTTATGTCACTGTAACAGTCTACTGTAACATTGTGATGCTGTCACACAGGTGTTGGTTATGTCACTGTAACACTGTGACACTGTCACACAGGTGTTGGTTAGTGTCACTGTAACAGTCTACTGTAACATTGTGATGCTGTCACACAGGTGTTGGTTATGTGACTGTAACACTGTGACATATGTATTGGTCGAATTAGCCCTATTTACCCACTATAATCAAGGCTGTTCTTCAAGAAATACAAATGGGTTGAAAAATGACAGGTGGAATTTAATGCATACAAGTGCAAGGTGTTACACTTCGGTAGGGTCAACCAGTGTTGGTCTTACACAGTGAATGGCAGGGCACTGAGGACTGCAGTGGAACAAAGGGACCTGGGAACATAGGTCCATGATTCATTGGAAGTGGCATCACAGGTGGATAAGATCATAAGAAAACTTTTGGATGCCGAGTACAGGAGATGGAATGTTATGGAAGCTGTATAAGACATTGGTGAGGCCTATTTTGGAGTATTGTGTGCAGTTCTGGTCAACTACCTACAAGAAAGATGTAAACAAGGTTGAAAGAGTACAGAGAAAGTTTACAAGGATGTTGCTGAGTCTGGAGAACCTGAGTTATAAGGAAAGATTGAATAGGTTAGGACTATATTCCTTAGAACATAGAAGATTGAGAGGAGATTTAATAGAGGTATGCAACAAACATAATTCCCTGTTCCACAGGTACTGTGGGACATTTTCTCCACTGAAAAGTGATGGGTAAAGGAATTAGAGAATTGTCTCTCATATGACCTTCACGTTATCTGGAGAGCTTTCCTGAACCCCGCTGCAGACATCTCTCTAGTTGGCAGCATCTTCCATTTAGTTAAGGGCAGCCATTCCCCCTTAAGGCTGAGATACATAGTTACAATCTTTCCATGCTTTGTCACTGATGGCAGAACTTGCTTCAAAGTTCTCTCAGGATCATGATAGACTTTCAACACAGGAGAGATTTCATAGAACATAGAAATCTCTATTTTTCTAATCTCCATTCACCTATCTAAGAGTCTCTTAAAAGACCCTATTGTATCCGCCTCCACCACTGTCACTGGTAGTGCATTCCACGCATCAACCACTCTCTGTGTGAAAAACTTGCCCTTCTTACCTACTTCCAAGCACCTTAAAACTATGTCCCCTTGTGTTAGCGATTTTAGCCCTGGGAAAGCCTCTGACTATCCGCACAATCAATGCTTCCCATCATCTTATGTACCTCTATTAGGTCACCTCTCATCCTCTGTCACTCCAAGGAGAAAAGGCCAAGTTTACTTAACCTATTCTCATAAGGCATGCTCTCCAGTCCAGACAACATCCTTGTAAATCTCCTCTGCACGCTGCCTATAGTATCCACATTTTTCCTGTAGTGAGGTGACTGGAGCTGAACACAGTACTCCAAGTGGGGTCTGACCAATTTCAAACCATCATGTTCACACTGCCTTTAACTGACTCTCATGTTTCTCTGCAATTATTCTCAATGGCAGCCACCTATTGCCTTATCATCTCCCCAACTCTCCCTACCCTTTACCACATCACAGGCATTAAAGGAAGCAAGGGAGGAGCTGGCGAGGCAGTGGTCAGTCCTCAACATCTACAGGAAGGGTGCCAGATGACTGGGTGAGTGCAATGTATAATTATTTAGCAAAGGAGACAAGAAAATACAGTGGAGTTAATTTCACTGTGGTGAACGGTAAATATAGCAGGGCAGCGTAAACCTTCAGGAAAAAGCAGCAGTTAATCAGGGGCACTCAACTTCATTTGCCCCATCACTGAACAAATTATGGACTCACTTTCAAGAACTCGTCATCTCATGTTCTCGATATTTATTACTTATTTGTTGTTATTCTTACTTTTTTCTTTTTGTATTTGCACAGTTTGTCGCCTTTTACACACTGGTTGATTCTGCTGTGGTTATTATTCTATTATGGATTTATTGAGTTTGCCCACAAGAAAATGAATCTCAGGGTTGCATATGGTGACATATTTGTATTTTGATAATAAATTAATCAAACTTTGACACTTAACGTGGACCTTACATGGGAAAGTCTATTTGACAGACTTGGCTGAATATTCCGGGGTGGTATCCAGGACCGATGAGGACAGAGCAATATATTTGATGTGACATTTGACAAAGTCCCACATGATTTTAGGTCACAGAAGTAAACCCCTAGCATCCAAGTGAGTGTGACAAATTGTCTATAAGCTTGGCTCAGTGCAGAAGACACACAGGATAATGAGTGTTAGGTGTGTTAGTGACCCTCAGGTTATTCCACCATTGGGTTCCATAGAACTCGATTCTTTACTGTTTGCAGAATGTTTCCAACAAAGACTTGAATGTAGGGGCACAGTGAAGAAGTTTAAAAGTAATACAGTGATCACGTCACTGTTCATGAAGGGAGATGCTGAGACTTCTGAGAGATAATGATGGTCTGGTCAGCAGTGTGGAAAAGTGGCAAATGGAATTTAATCCAGGGAAGATGAGCGAACATAACTGAGGATATAAGACCATAAGACATAGGAACAGAATTTGGCCATTTATCCCATCAAGTCTGCTTCACCATTCAATCATGGCTGATCCTTTTTTCCACTCCTCAACCCCATTTCACGGACTTCTCCCCGTAACCTTTGATACCATGTCCAATCAAGTATCTATCAATCTCTGCCTTAAATCCACTCAACGACCTGGCCTCCACAGCTGCGTGTGGTAACAAATTTCACAAATTCTCCACCCTCTGGCTAAAGAAATTTCTCTGCATCTTTGTTTTAAATGGATGCCCCTCTATCCTGAGCCCTAGAATCTCCCACCAAGGGAAATATCCTTTCCACATACTCTGCCTCAGCCTTTCACCATTCAAAAGGTTTCAATGAAATCCCCCTTCATCCTTCTAAATTCCAGGGAGTACAGACCCAGAGTCATCAAACATTCCTTGTATGATAACCCTTTAATTCCTGGAATCATCCTTGTCAACCTTCTCTGAAATCTCTCCAATATCAGCAGATCTTTTCTTAGTTGAGGAGCCCAAAACTGTTCATAATACTCAAGGTGAGGTCTCACCAGTGCCTTATAAAGCCCAGTATCACATCCTTGCTCTTGTATTCAAGCCCTTTTGAAATGAATATTACATTGCATTTGCCTTCCTCACCACTGACTCAACCTGCAAGTTAACCTTTAGGGTGTTCTGCACAAGGACACCCAAGTCCCTTTGCATCTCCTAATCTGTCTAGATCCTTCTGTAGTTGACCTGTTTCCTCAACACTAAAAGCCCCTCCAACAATCTTTGGATCATTTGCAAACTTGGCAAAATTCCATCATCTAAATCATTGATATACAGCATAAAAAGAAGCAGTCCCAACACTGACCCTTATGGAACACCAATAGTCACTAGCAGCCAACCAGAAAATGATCCATTTATTCCCACTCGCTGCCTCCTACCAATCAACCAATGCTCTAACCATGTTAATACCATGTAAAACCATGGGCTCACAACTTAGTAAGTAGCCTCATGTGTGGCACCTTGTTAAAGGCCTACTGAGAGTCCAAATATACAACATCCACTGCATCCCCTTTATCTATCCTACTTGTAATCTCCTCAAAGAATTCCAACAGGTTCCTCAGGCAAGGTTTTTCCTTAAGGAAACCATGCCGATTTTGTCCTATCTTGTCCTGTGTCACCAAGTACTCCATAACCTCATCCTTAATTCCAACATCTTCCTAACCACTGAGGTCAGGCTAACTGATCCATAACTTCCTTTCTGCTGCCTTCCTCCTTTCTTTAAGAGTGGAGTGACATTTTCAATTTCCCAGTCCTCTGGCACCATGTCAGAGTCCAATGATTTTTTGAAAGATCATTTCTAATGCCTCCACAGTCTCTAACGCTACCTCTTTCAGAACCCTATGGTGCAGCTCATCTTATCCAGTGACTTATATTCCTTTAGATCTTTCAGCTTTTTGAGCACCTTCTCCCATGTAATAGTAACTGCATCCACTTCTTTTCCTTCACACACGACAACATCAGGCATACTGCTAGTGTCTTCCACAGTGAAGACTGGTGCAAAATACTCATTTAGTTCATCAGCCATCTTCTTGTCCCCCATTATTATTTCTCTGGCCTAATTTTCTAGTGGATTCCTGCTAATTTTTGTTTTGTTGTATGCTGTCTCTTTTGTTTTTACATAGCTTTGAATTCCCTTGTCAGCCGCGGTTATACTCTTTTACTATTTGAGTATTTCTTTGCTTTTAGAATACACCTATCCTACACCTTTCTCATTTTCCTCAGAAACTCATGCATTGCTGCTCTCCTGTCATCTCCTTCCAATTCACTTTGGCCAACTCCTCTCTCATACCACTGTAATTTCTTTTACCCCACTGAAATACTGCTATGTCAGACTTTACTTTCTCCCTATCAAATTTCAAGTTGAACTCAATCATGTTTTGATCTTTGGATTCTAAGGGTTCTTTTACCTTAAGCTCCCTAATTGCTTCCGGTTCATTACATAACACCCAACCCAGTGTTGCTGATTCCCTAGTAGTTTCAACAACAAACTTCCCTAAAAAGCCATCTCTTAGGCATTCAACAAACTCCCTCTATTGAGATCTATTGCCAACCTGATTTTCCCAATCAACCTATGTGTTAAAATCTCCCATGACTTTATATATATAGCTAGGGTGCCTAAGACTTTTGCACAATACTGCATTAGTCAACGTGGAGTGGAGTGCGAGTTTATAAATCTGGCCGGTGCACAGGATGTTGGGAATAGCAATGGTGGAGCGCTGCGGGAGGTGTAGGAGATGTGGCAGAAAAGGAGAGCCAGGGTCAGGAGGTGCTATGGGTGCAGGTACACCCAGTCCTGAGACACCAAGCAACGTCATTTTATTCTAAACAATTAGTTACTCACTCCCCTCTCCCTTTCCCTTTTCAAGCCATGATTCCTGTCTCCCTGCCCCCTTCCCACTCTCAGTCCACAATAGAGACCCATGTCAGAATCAGGCTTATCATCACTCATATCTGTCATGAATTTTTTTCGTGGCAGAAGTACAGTAGAATAAAATTACTACAGTAAAAGTCAAGCACCTTTATAAATCAAGCTTAGAAAGTTTTTTGAGAAAGTTAGCAGGTAAGTGGATGAAGGTAAGGAAGTAGATGTTGTCTACATGGACTTTAGTAAGGTACTCTATAGAAAGGGTGCAGAGGAGATTTACAAGGATGTTGCCTGGATTAGGGAGCATGCCTTACATGAATAGGTTGAGTGAACTGGGCCTTTTCTCCTTGGAGCGGCAGAGAATGAAAGGTGACTTGATAGAGGTGCATAAGATGATGAGAGGCATTGATTGTGTGGATAGTCAGAGGCTTTTCCCAGGGCTGAAATGGCTAGCATGAAAGGGCACAGTTTTAAGGTGCTTGGGGGCGACAGTGGTGGAGGTGGATGTGGTAGGGTCTTTTAAGAGACTCCAGGATAGGTACATAAAGCTTAGAAAAATAGAGGGCTATGGGTAACCCTAGGTAATTTCTAAAGTAAGTACATGTTCGGCATAGCATTGTGGGCCAAAGGGCCTGCATTGTGCTGTAGTTTTTCTATGTTTTGATGTTTCTATTTGATAAGGTCCCGCATGGGAGGTTGGTCAAGAAGGTTTACTCACTCAGCACTCAGGATGAAGTTGTAAATTGGATCAGACATTGGCTTTGTGGGAGAAAACAGAGAAGGTCATAGATGGTTGCCTCTCTGACAGGAGGACTGTGGCTAGTGGTGTGCTGCAGGGATTGGTGCTGGGTCCTTTGTTGTTTGTCATCCATATCAATGGTCTGGATGATAATGTGTTTAACTGGATCAGCAAATTAGTGGATGACACCAGGATTGGGGGTTAAGTGGACAGTGAGGAAGGCTATCATGGCTTGCAGTGGGATCTGCATCAGCTGGATTGAGGAATGTGGTAGAACAAAGGGATTTGGGAATACTGGTACATAATTTGTTGAAAGTAGTGTCACAGGTAGGGTCATAAAGAAAGCTTTTGGCACATTGACCTTCTTAAATCAATGTATTGAGTACAGAAGATGGGATGAATGTTGGAGTAGTATAAGCCATTGGTGAGACATAATTTGGGTATCTAATACTGTGAACAAGAAGAAATCTGCAGATGTTGGAAAACCAAGCAATACACACAAAATGCTGGAGGAACTCAGCAGGCCAGGCAGCATCTGTGAAGAAGAGTAAACTGTCCATGCTTTGGGCTGAGACCCTTCATCAGGGCTGGAGAAAAAGGATGAGAAGTCAGAGTAAGAAGGTGGAGAGAGGGGAGGGAAAAACAAGGTAGTAGGTGACAGGTGAAACTGGGAGGGAGGAGGGGTGAAATAAAGAGCTGGGAAGTTGATTGGTGAAAGTGAAAGAGAAGAAGGTGGAATCTGATAGGAGAGGACAGAAGACCATGGAGGCAAGGGAAGGTAGAGGAGCACCAGAGACAGATGATGGGCAGGTAAGTATATAAGGTGAGAGAGGGAAATGGGAATGGGGAATGATGAAGAGAGGGATGCATTACTGAAGGTTAGAGAAATCAATGTTCGTGTCATCAGGTTGGAGGTTACCCAGATGGAATCTAAGGTGTTGCTCCTCCAATTTGAGTGTGGCCCCATTGGGGCAGTAGAGGAAGCCACAGACTGACATGTTGGAATGGGAATGGAAAGTGGAATTAAAATGGGTGGCCACTGGGAGATCCTGCTCATTCTGGTGGATGAAGCATAGCTGCTCGGCAAAGTGGTCTCCCAAACTACATTAGGCCACACAGGGAGCACTGGATTCTATAGGTGACCCTACCAGACTCACAGATGAAGTGTAACCTCACCTTGAAGGACTGTTTGGGGCCCTGAATGGCAGTGAGGCAGGAAATGTATAGGCAGGTGTAGGACTTGTTCTGCTTGCAATGGTAAGTGCCAGGAGGGAGATCAGTGGGGAGGGACAAATGGACAAGGGAGTTGAGTAGAGAGTGATCCCTGTATAAAGAAGAATGTGGGCAGGAGGGAAAGATGTGCTTGGTGGCGTGATCCCATTGGAGATGGCAAAAGTTACAGAGGATTGTGTGCAGGACTTGAAGACTGGTGGGATGGTAGGCGAAGATAAGAGAAATGTTATCCCTGGACGGGTAACAGGAAGATAGCATGAGGGCAGATCTGTGTGAAATAGAGGAGATAAGGTTGAGGGCAGCATTGATGGTGGAAGGGAAGGGAAGTTCTTAGTTTTGTGTACAGTTTTGGTTACCCACCTACAAGAAAGATATAACCAAGGTTGAATGAGTGCAGAGACAATAGACAAGGACGTTGCTGGGTCTGGAGGAAAGATTGCATAGGTCAGGACTGTATTTTTTCAAACACAGAAGATTGAGAGAAGATTTGATAGAGATATACAAAATTATGAGGGGTATAGATAGAATAAATACAAACAGGCTTTGTCCTCTGAGGTTGGGTGGGACTACAACCAGTGGTCATGAATTAAGGGTGAAAGATGAAAATCTTAAGGGGAATATGTGGTGAAACTTCTTCAGTCAGAGGGTTGTGAGAGTATGGAATGATCTGCCAGCACAAATGGTACAGATGAGCTCATTTTCAATGGTTAAGAGCAGTTTCGATAGGTACATGGATTTTAGGGATATGGTGGCTATGGTCCCATTGCAGGGCGATGGGAGTAGGCAGTTTAAATGGTTCAGCACAGACTAGATGGTCCAAAGGGCCTAATCTTGTGCTGTACTTCTGAGTCTATGACTCTATGACACCCTAGTATGTATATGTGCTCAAGACTTTTACACAGTTCATTCATTTGTCATGTGCCATGTTGTATGACGAAGGCAATCGTGGCTATTCCACACCTATGACTGCCCCTGACAAATTTTTCTGCAGAAGTGTTATGCTATTGCCACCTTCTGGGCAGTGTCTTTACAAGACGAGTGACCCCAGCCATTATCAATACTCTTCTGATATTGTCTGCCTGGCATTAGTGTTCATATAACCAGGACTTTTGATATGTACCAGCTGCTCATACATCCATTCACCACCTGCTTGGATGGCTTCATGTGGCCCTGATCGGTGGTGGTGGAGGAGGGGGGGGGGGGGGTGTGGAACTAAGCAGAGGGAAGAAACCTTGCCCCTCCTTTAGTAGAGGCATTTCTCCACCCTGCCACCCTTTTACACAACACTATCTATTAAACAGAATGGAGAGCAGAGAGATCTTAGAATGTACACCCACAGATTTTTAAGGGTGACAGGACTTATCAAAAATGTGGTTAAAAATCACAGGGTGTTTTTATTTATTAGCCAAGGCAGAGTATTTAAAAGCAGGAGATTACATTCAAACTGTAAATAACATTAATTTAACCACAGAAGGAGCAGGTTACAGTCACCACAATAGAGGAGAGATGTAGTTCCCCTGGAGAGAATGCAGGGAAGTTATGAGGATTTGCCTGGACTGGAAAATTGAAGCAATGCAGAAAAATTGGATGTTGGAATTGTTTTCCTATAAACAGAGGCCGAGGGGAGACTTAATACAAGTGATGAGAGTCTGGAGAGAGGAGTTGTGTCCCTGAGCAGTGGAGTTAAAACCAAGCTGTTCTGGTTAAATGTGTAGAGCGGAGCTGAGAAAGATGTGTATTTCACACAAACGGTGGGTTTTGGGAGCTGGGATCTGAAACTTGCTGCCTGAGAGGGTGATGGAGACAGAAAGTTGTTACATTGAAAGAAGTGCATTTGAAGGCCATAGGTCTACGGGGGAGATTGGGAAGTAGGGATTAAGCTGCGTGGGATGAATATCGTGCTACGACTTTGTTAATATTTAATGATACTGTTTCCAGGAGCTGAGAGTGCGGACGAAACCAGTTTAATGTCTTATCTCAGTGTCCTGTTCCTGTGGTACAACCACTGGTCTATTAGTCTTTAAAGCCAAGACACTGTGAGCAGACTCACAACCGTGATCATTGGAGGAAAAGGAGTATGATGCCTACTGAGCTGCTATGCCCAAGGCAGCTGGCAAATCCCTGTGGCAACACCACAGATCTTTACGCAATGCCCTTTACTATATGGTGCACAGATTGAATCCTCAGTCTATACTTGGATAAAGGAGAGAGTGCAGTATTGCCAGTGAATCCCATCATTAAAGCTGCAAATCTCAATCTCAGTTGGAATCATGAAAGTCCACGTGGGGGGAATCAAAGGTCATGGGCAAAAATCCATTAACATTTAGGCTGAGGTGTGCTCCCCATGCTACAAAATTTAGAACCAGTGATATATCCATAGTGTAACAGTTCAGCATGGACTAGATGGGCCAAATGGCCTGTTTCTGTGTGGCAATACTCTGTGTAGATAAGCCAAATAACCTGGTTCTGTACTGTAGTACCCTATGACTCTAGGTGGGTCAAAGGGCCTGTTTCTATGCTGCAGAGCTCTGCGTCTATGACTATCTCTAGGTGGGCTGAATGGACGGTTTCTGTGCTCTGCTGTTCTATGAGTCTATGACTCCCATTGAGCCATTAGTACTCTGTCTAGATGTGCTGTAGGGCCTGTTTCTGTGCTGTACTGTTCTATAACAAGAGGGCTGAATGGCCTTTTTCTGTGCTGTACTTTTCTATGACTCAAGACTAGATGGGCTGAATGGCCTATTTCTTTGCTGCAGTTCTCTGTGACTATGTCTCTATGAACAGGTATCAGAGAGGTTGAGGTATTTTCTCAGCCTGACAGCTGGGTTGCTTTGATTTCTCACTCACAGTTCGAGTGGGCCACTGACTAAACACAGGCAAATGGGACCTGCGTTTGACACCTTGACACCTTGCTCAGCATTGATGAGTTGAGCTGAAAGGCCTGTTTCAGAGCTGTATAAATCTTTGAATCTATAAATTAACATTCAAATCTGTTTACTTAGTCCCATCAAACAGATCCCTTGCCTTTGTGTCAGCATGCTTGTATACCAGACAATTTGTTGTCTTCCCCTTTTGGCTTCCGTTTTAAGCCCGTCTTCCCATAAGTATTGCAAGAATCTGCTCTTGCAAAAGACTGCCTCTTGACTCAGCTGTATTAGCCAGTTTCCGGAGGCTGCAATTATAAATAGATGAACAGAGCGAGTGAGGAAAGGGGACTGCAGCTATGGGTGAACTGTATATCAGAGGAATATCCTTGATTACCACCAAATGCCAAGAATCGCTCCCTGTGCCCTGTGCACAAGTCCCTGCACTCCCATCAGTTAGTCTAGCTCAATTATTTATAAATGATGCCATTGTTGACCCTGTTCCGGATGTTAATATTCAAATTTAGAATGGGAATATCCTTTGTGTAATTGCAGGGTGATGAGCTTTGCATTGTGAATTTCCATAACTGTGGAGGTAGGAATTCCTGATGGGACTGTTCAAGTCAGATTTAACCCTCAGGTCATGAATGACTTTAGCTCATTAACTCTGTAAAAAAGGAAAATTGTTTACTCAATAGTACTGCCATAAGATAGGTTAAGACTATTTTTTAAAAGATTGTACGTCAAAATATCGAAACGTACAGTGAAATGCATCATTTGTATCAACTACAAATACAGTCCGAGGATGTGCTGGGACAGCCCGTAAATGCCACTTCACTTCTGGCACTAATATGGCATGCCTACAGCTTCCTAACCCTTTAGAATGGGGGAGAATATACAAACTCCTTACAGGCAAAAGGGGAAATCGAACTCCGAACAGTGGTCACTGCCACTATGAAGTGATCACGCTCGCCACTAAGCTGTCCATGGTCCGTGTAATTCATTCTCCCCCTTGCCTTGACTAAATGTGTCCTCCAGCTCGCCTACCTTATCAACGTGAGGGCTCTGTCCTTTATCCTAGGGAACTGTACCCTGCTTGCATGAGGGTGAGACTCCTAGCAGCCGTGGGAATTTGTGCTGACTGTGCAAAAGTATTCTTGCAATAATAGAGTGGAAGTACAATGTTAGAGAGAGTTATAGAATCAGAGAGCTGTGGAGCACATTAACAGGCCTTTCAACCATCACGTTTTCTGTGAAAGGTTTAATCAAAAATCCCTGTTCTCATTTAACCCTTCTCACACGTCCCCACTGACTTTGATCTTTCTTTGCTCTTTACCTACACTAGAGAATTTTCTACCTGTTAAACTACCATCACATCTTTGGGATGTGGGAGGAATCTGGAACACCCTGGGGAGATCCTGCACAGTCCCTGATCCTCACCCAAGGTCAGGTTGAAACCCACAACAGCAGCACCTATCTCAGCCAGTCTTCGGTGCAGTAACATTTTTGCTGTAATGTTGTGAACAGAACTGTACACCACAGGGAAGCAGTGGCCCGCTTTTTAAGGTTAGATGGTAGGGAGGCAACATTGATAATATTGAAGATCCTCAGGCGGTCGGTCAGGCAGCACCTGTGGAGGGAGAAAATGAGTTGTCATTTCAAGGCATTTGCCTTTCATGAGAACAAAACAAAGTTAGAAAGGAAGTGTGTTTTAAAGGGTGAGAAGTGGCAGAACAGAGGGAGCACCTGATGATACAATGCAGACCAGCTAGTATTAGCGCTCTATAGAGCACTCTATACAGAATCTAATCACACAGCTCTACACTCTATGCATTGATTGGCTAATGAAGGGTCTGTCCTGCTAGTGGGATCTGCAGGTAGCTTAACCAGGAGGACAGAGATGTTAACGTGCCGTGGTTTTCACAGAAAACTTCATCACGTGAATTTTTTCAACTGCAGTGTTGACATTAACGGTAGTTACTGTTAGGCTAATCGAGATAACTGAGCAGGTGCCTGAGGTTGTAGCTGGGGGCCCACCTCCCAGTGCTGACAGCACACTGGGCGTTGCCTTTTGTAATTAAGCCACAAAGTGCAACAGAGCCCGCAACTGGTTTCCTGCTTATGCACACCCCCACACGCCATGCTCTGTCTCTCCAACAACACCAGCAAGGTCAGGCTGTTGCTAAGGAAACAAAAGTTGAATGGCCTTGCCCTTCCTGCTCTGTTTCCTTCCCCACCCTTCCTTGTCAACCTGTTGGCTAGCCTGTCTTATGACAGCCAGACAGAATCTTGCAGATGGATTTCCCCACGTCTCCAAAGCTCAGAAGTTGAAATACTCAGCCCTAGGCCTGTGAATTTTTGGGGAAGGTCCAGACCCCACTGCTTCCTCCCCTTTGTCCAGGAAATGCCCGGGGAAGGGAGTCAGGGAGATGCTGGTGTGAGTGTCAGGAAGTGCTTGCTGATGAACAGTGGTATCAGTCAGTTGGCAGTGTGATGCCTGTGCAAGAGAATGGGTAGTTGTATATCAAGTATGGCAGTGCAGTCAGTCGTGTCTGTCAGTTTGAGTGTGCTTGAGTCCTGGTCTATGTGTTCTGGGAACAAAGCAAGACAATAAAGACATGAACTGTTGAGGCAGTGATGCAGACGTTAGACTGAGCCAACAGAAATGTACACTTATCAGTACAGAAATGTCACTCAGTGAAATAACAACAGCAGGAGTACAGGAACTGAAAAAACGCTACACTCCTGATAAGGCTTGAATCGAAATCTGCTGCTGGGACTTTCAGAACAAAAAACAGGAAAGAGCTCTGCTGTTGATCAATCTTGTGTCATAGTATTTCAAACTCCCTTTACACTGTCCCCTCACACACTCCCAGGGTTAGACAGCGTGAAACCTCATCTAAACTGTCTAACCTTGGGAGTGTGTTTATTTAAGGCAGTGGTTGATAGATTCTTGATTGGTCAGGGCATAAAGGGATGCATGGAGAAGGCAGGAGAAAATTGGATCAGCCATGATGAAATGGTGGAGTAGACTCCATGCTGTTCCTATATCTTATGGTCTTATTATCATACACTAAGGCAGGAACAGGATGGATTAAGCCCAGAGTGAAAATCCTTTAATTTTGTCCAATCAAAGACTCTCAGGAGAGGCACAGCACATGTTCACATTTGCTCAAACCCTCATTTATTTGAAAAATGTGATGGTGAGTTTGGACAGGACAAAGATGGGCCAGGAATTTGAAAAGGTCACATTTAAAATTTGGGCTCCTACAAGACAAATGTTCATGTCAAGGGTGGTTGAGGAAAGGATTATCATGGTCCCAGGGGATGGTAGAGACACTGACATTTTGAGTGCAGCTGTGAGGCGTGGGAGAAGACGTTCTCACAGAAGAACAATGCTACTGTCTTGTTAACATTAGATCCTGTTTATTTTAATTTCTATGGTGATTAAACTTATTTACTTTTTTATTCCAATGACTTTTGATTGAACATATGTCCTAGCCTTCAAGTGCACTGTCTAGCTGTACTAAATTCAACTCTGGGCTCTGAGACGTATAAAATTCTAAAGGGATTGGACAGGCTAGATGCAGGAAGGTTGTTTCCGATGTTGGGGAAGTCCAGAACGAGGGGTCACAGTTTAAGGATAAAGGGGAAGCCTTTTAGGACCGAGATGAGGAAAAACTTCTTCACACAGAGAGTGGTGAATCTGTGGAATTCTCTGCCACAGGAAACAGTTGAGGCCGGTTCATTGGCTATATTTAAGAGGAAGTTAGATATGGCCCTTGTGGCTAAAGGATCAGGGGTATGAGAAGAAAGTAGGTACAAGGTTCTGAGTTGGATGATCAGCCATGATCATACCGAATGGCGGTGCAGGCTCGAAGGGCCAAATGGCCTACTCCTGCACCTATTTTCTATGTTTCTATGTTTCTATGAGACACCCCAGAACTGATGCAACTGACTGATGAAACCCTATGGCCTTTCTCTGATTGAGTTCCCTCAGACTTCAAAGTTCAAAGTGAATTTATTGTCGAAGTACATATATGTCACCATATATCACTCTGAGATTCATTTTCTTGTGGGCATAGGCAGTAAATACAAGAAACACAATAGAATCAATGAAAGACCACACTCAACAGGATAGACAAACAACCAATGTGCAAAAGCCAACAAACTCGGTAAATGCAAAAGGAAAATAGAAATAATAATAGATAAATATTGACAACATCAACCCAGATAAGTGCAAGGTGGTTCCTTTTGGTAGGTCAAATATAATGGCAGAATATAGTATTAATGGTAAGACTCTTAGCGATGTGGCGGATCAGAGGGATCTTGGGGTCTGAGTCCATAGGACACCAAAAGCTGCTGCGCAGGTTGACTCTTTGGTTAAGAAGGCAAACAGTGTATCAATCGTAGGATTGAGTTTAAGAGCTGAGAGGTAATGTTGCAGCTATATAGGGCCATGGTCAGACCCACTTGGAGTACGGGTGCTCAGTTCTGGTCGCCTCACTATAGGAAGGATGCAGAGGAGATTTACAAGGATGTTGCCTGGATTGGGGAGCATGCCTTATGAGGTTGAGTGAACTAAGCCTTCTTTTCTTGGAGCAACGAAGGATGAGAGGTGACGTGATAGAGGTGTATAAGATGATGAGAGGCATTGATCATGTGGATAGTAATAGGCTTTTTCCCAGGGTTGGAATGGCTAGCACAAGAGGGCACAGTTTTAAGGTGCTTGGAGGAGATGTCAGGGATAAGTTTTTTATGCAGAAAGTGGTGAGGGCATTTATAGGGCTGCTGGCAAAGGTGGTAGAGGTGGATACGATAGGGTCTTTTAAGAGACTCCTGGATATGTACATGGAGCTCAGAAAAATAGAGGGCTATCGGTAACCTTAGGTAAGGACATGTTCGGCACAGCTCTGTGGGCCAAAGGGCCTGTATTGTGCTGGAAGTTTTCTATGTTTCTATGTTTCTAACATGAGATGAAGAGTACTTGAAAGTCAGTCCATAGGTTGTGGTAACAGTTCTCCACTCTTTCAACAGCCTAATGTTTGAGGAGTAATAACTGTTCCTGAACCTAATGGTGTGGATCCTGAGGCTCCTGTATCTTCAGCAGCAAGAGTATAGCTTGGGTGGTGGGGGTCCATGATAATGGATGCTGCTTTCCTGCTTCGGTGTTCAATGTAGATGTGCTCAGTAATGGAGAGTGCATTATCCATGATGGATAATGAAAGTTGTGGGCTGTATCCACAACTTTTTGTATTGTTTTCCATTCAAGGGGATAGGTGAAATATATCAGCCCATGATGCAACCCATCAATATACTCTCCAGCACAAATCTATAGAAGTATGTCAAAATTGTATTTTAGCACAGACCCTATAAGTGAATGAGAAGCTAGAATTGTACAGTAATTATAACCATTTCAGACATGCCAGTGACCTACACCTGACATCTCCTCTGTACCTACTCCCCAGCACCTTAAACCTGTGTCCTCTTGTGGCAACCATTTCAGCCCTGGGAAAAAGCCTCTGACTATCCATACGATCAATGCCTCTCATCATCTTGTACACCTCTATCAGTCACCCCTCATCCTCCTTCGCTCCAAGGAGAAAAGGCCAAGTTCACTCAACCCATTCTCATAAGGTTTCCTCCCCAATCCAGGCAACATCCTTGTAAATCTCCTCTGCACCCTTTCTATGGCTTTCACATCCTTCCTGTAGTGAGGCGACCAGAACTGACCACAGTACTCCAAGTGGGGTCTCACCAGGGTCCTATATAGCTGCAACATTACCTCTTGGCTCCTAAACTCAATTCCATGATTGATGAAGGCCAATACACCATATGCCTTCTTAACCACAGAGTCAACCCGCACAGCTGCTTTGAGCATCCTGTGGACTCGGACCCCAAGATCCCTCTGATTCTCCACACTGCCAAGAGTCTTACCATTAATACTATATTCTGCCAACATACTTGACCTACCAAAATGAACCACTTCACACTTATTTGGGTTGAACTCCATCTGCCACTTCTCAGTCCAGTTTTGTATCCAATCAATGTCCCGCTGTAACCTCTGACAGCCCTCCACACTATCCACAAAACCTCCAACCTTTGTGTCATCAGCAAACTTACTAACCCATCCCTCCACTTCCTCATCCAGGTCATTTATAAAAATCACGAAGAGTAAGGGTTCCAGAACAGATGCCTGAGGCACTCCACTGGTGACAAATCTCCATGCAGAATATGACCCGTCTACAACCACTCTGCCTTCTGTGGGCAAGCCAATTCTGGATCCCCTTGGATCCCATGACTCCTTACTTTCTCAATAAGCCTTGCATGGGGTACCTTATCAAATGCCTTGCTGAAATCCATATACACTACATCTACTGCTCTTCCTTCATCAATGTGTTTAGTCACATCCACAAAAAATTCAATCAGGCTCGTAAGGCACAACCTGCCCTTTACAAAGCCATGCTGACTACTCCTTATCATATTATACCTCTCCAAATGTTCATAAATCCTGCCTCTCAGGATCTTCTCCATCAACTTACGAACCACTGTGGTAAGACTCACTGGTCTATAATTTCCTGGGCTATCTCTACTCCCTTTCTTGAATAAAGGAACAACATCTGCAACCCTCCAATCTTCAGGAACCTCTCCAGTCCACATTGATGATGCAAAGATCATTGCTAGAGGCTCAGCAATCTCCTCCCTCACCTGCCATAGTAGCCTGGGGTACATTTCATCCGATCCCAGCAACTTATCCAACTTGATGCTTTCCAAAAGCTCCAGCACATCCTCTTTCTTAATATCTACATGCTCTAGCTTTTCAGTCTGCTGCAAGTCATCACTAAGATCCTTTTCCATAGTGAATACTGAAATATTCATTAAGTACCTCTGCTATTTCCTTTGGTTCCATACACACTTTCCCACTGTCACACTTGATAGGTTCTATTCTTTTACATCTTATCCTCTTGCTCTTGTAGAATGCCTTGGGGTTGTCCTTCATTCTGTCCACCAAGGCCTTCTCATGGCCCTTTCTGGCTCTCCTAATATCCTTGTTAAGCTCCTTCCTAGTAGCCTTATAATCTTCTAGATCTCTAACATTACCTAGCTCTCTAAACCTTTTGTAAGCTTTTCTTTTCTTCTTGACTAGATTTATTACAGTCTTTGTACACCAGGGTTCCTGTACCCTACCATAACTTCCCTGTCTCATTGGAACATACCTATACAAAGCTCTACACAAATATCCCCTGAATATTTGCCACATTTCTTCCGTACTTTTCCCTGAGAATATCTGTTTCCAATTTAAGTCTCCAATTTCCTGCCTGATAGCCTCTTAATTCCCCTTACTCCAATTAAACGCTTTTCTAACTTGTCTGTTCCTATCTCTCTCATATGCTATTGTAAAGGAGATAGAATTATGATCACTATCTCTAAAATGCTCTCCCACTGAGAGATATGTCACCTGACCAGGTTCATTTCCCAATACCAAATCAAGTACAGCCCCTCCTCATGTAGGCTTATCTACATACTGTGTCAAGAAACCTTCCTGAACAAACTCCACCCCTCGCTCTAGAGAGATGTCAATCGATATTTGGGAAATTAAAATCTCCCATCATGACAACTCTGTTATTATTACACCTTTCCAGGCTCTGTTTCCCTATCTGCTCCTCGATATCTCTGTTACTATTAGGCAGCCTATAAAAAACATCCAGTAAAGTTATTGACCCCCTCATGTTCCTAACCTCCACCTACAGAGACTCTTTAGACAATCCCTCGATGGCATCCACTTTTTCTGCAGCCGTGACACTATCTCTGATCAACAGTGCCACACCCCCACCTCTTTTGCCTCCTTCCCTGTCCTTTCTGAAACATCTAAAACCCGGCACTTGAAGTAACCATTCCTGTCCCTGAGCCTTCCAAGTCTCTGTAATGGCCACCACATCATATCTCCACATACTCATCCACACTCTAAGCTCATCCGCTTTGTTCACAACACTCCTTGCATTAAAATAGACACATCTCAAGCTTTCGGTCTGAGCGTGTCCCTTTTCTATCACCTGCCTATCCTCCATCTTGCACTGTCTACAAGCTTTCTCTATTTGTGAGTTAACCTCCTCTTCCCCAGTCTCTTCAGTTTGGTTCCCACCCCTCAACAATTCTAGTTTAAATTCTCCCCGTAGCCTTAGCAAACCTCCCTGCCAGGACGTTGGACATGTTGTCCCAATGTAGTCACTGTAGTAATGTAGGGACTTCTGTTGCATGAATGAAGCCACCAGATAAAAGTACTGGTAGTTACAAAGCAGCTTCTTTATTCGACAGAATAAGGCACAGCAGGCATCATATGGAAAGGCCTCGCTGGCTCAAGGACGAGCTCGGTATTTTATGTGCTAAACATCAAAGGACAGTATGGACATGCTTTCTTTGAAACTACACAGAAACTTCATACCTCCATATTCGCACACATACCACAGACATCCAAATGAATTTTAATCTGCATTTTCTGATCTGAGATTCAAGGCTTTTAGCAAACTCATTGTTCAAAGCTGCACTCCAAATCAAATCCACAATACATAGCAACACACAGAAAATGCTGGAGGAACGCAGTAGGCCAGGCAGCATCTATGAAAAAAGAAGTCGATGTTTTGAGCCGAGACCCTTCGGCAGGGGTCTTGGCCTGAAACGTCAACATACTTCCCAGCATCTCCAGGTTTTTTCTTTTCCACAATACAAATTCGGAGATGAAGACTGGTAGCCAAAGTCACTTACTAAATGTAAATGTGCTCAACCCCAAAATTGGTTTAACATATATCCTCCTCTTGACCCTCCTGGACAAAAGTAAATTTGCACCAGGAAAGGCTAACCACAAGGAGGATCTACTCAAATAGGACAGCAGAAATGCCCTGCCTCAGAATTCTCCCCCCCCCCCCATTATCTTATGTGCATTTGCATCTACCCTATCATCCCTAATCGCTACCTACAAAATGCTAAGCAGAGAGATTGTACCAAAAGCTTGAACAAGTCTTTAGAAATGCAGCTTCTTTTGTACACCTGTTGTCTCTTCCCCTGCTGGCCGAATGCAGTTTAATCATATTCCTCATCTTTACCCCTTCATTCTCAGGTAGCTAAAACTCTCTCTTTGCAGGGGCACCAGCATAGTAAATGTAACAGGCTACAGGCCCTCTCATCGATGCACAGGAAGGGGTTGTGGGTGGTCTTTATTTTATTCTATGCTACTCACCCACCTGGAGAAGAGGGCTACATACATTAGAATGCTATTCCTGGACTACAGTTCGGCATTCATAATTCCCTCCAGACTTGAGAATCAGAATCAGGTTTATTATCACTGGCATCTGTCATAAAATTTGTTAACTTAGCAGCAGCAGTTCAATACAATACATAATATAGAAGAAGAAGAAGAAGAAGAAGAAGAAGAAGAAGAAGAAGAAGAAGAAGAAGAAGAAGAAGAAGAAGAAGAAGAAGAAGAAGAAGAAGAAGAAGAAGAAGAAAATAATAAAACAATAATATTAAATAAATAATACCGGTAAATCAATTACAGTGTATGTATATTGAAAAGATTAAACATCGTGCAAAAAATTAGAAATAAGAGTTATTAAAAAAGTGAGGTAGTGTTCACAGGTTCAATGTCCATTTAAGAATCCGATGGCAGTGAGAAGAGGGCATGCAACACACACAAAATGTTGGTGGAATGCAGCAGGCCAGGCAGCATCTATAGGAAGAAGCACTGTCGACGTTTTGGGCCGAGACCCTTCAGAGACTATACTATCCTGACAAAGGGTCCTGTGTGCCCTCTCATCACCACCTGAGATTCTACCAACAATGGTTGTATCATCAGATGGTATTTGAGCTATGCCTATCCACACAGTCATGTATATATAGACAGTGTAGCAGTGGGCTAAGCACATACCCCTGAGGTGCACTAGTGTTGATCGTCAGTGAGGAGGAGATGTTATCACTAATCGACAAAGATTGTGGTCTTCCACTTAGAAAGGCGAGGATCCAATTGCAGAGGGAGGCACAGAGGCCCAGGTTCTGTAACTTCTCAATCAGGATTGTGGGAATGATGGTATTAAATTAGATCAGATTAGATTCAATTTTATTGTCATTTTGCCGAGTATAGATACCAAAGCCAAATGAAATGCAGTTAGCATCTAAGCAGAAATGCAACTGCAAAAATAACTGCAAATAAAAATAAGTGCTACAGTACACAAACATAAAAGTACAATACTGCTTAGCGCTGTGATGTGAGGTTCAGCAGGGTCACAGCCTCAGGGAAGAAGCTCTTCCTGTGCCTGCTGGTGCGGGATCAGAGGCTCCTGTAGCGCCTACTGGAGGAGAGTAAAAAATCCATGGTTAGGGTGAGATGCATCCTTGATAATTCTTTTCGCCCTGCCCAGGCAGCGTTTATGGTAGATGTTCTCAATGGTGGGCAATTGGGTGCCAATAATCTGCTGGGTAGTTTTCACCACACGCTGGAATGCTTTGCGGTGCGATACGGGACAATTGCCATACCACACCGAGATGCAGTTGGTGAGTATGCTCTCAATGGTACAGCGGTAAAAGTTCGTCAGCATCCTGGGACAGAGGTGAGCATTCTTGATGCCCCACAGGAAATAAAGGTGCTGCTGCGCCTTTTTGATCAGGATGGAGGAGTTCAGGGACCAGGTGAGATCCTGGGAAATGTGGACACCAAGGAATCTGAAGCTTGATACACGCTCCACTACAGCTCCATTGATGTAGATGGGGATGTGAGTGTAGCTCCTAGCATACCTAAAGTCCACAATGATCTCTTTGTTCTTTTGGGTGTTAAGGGCCAGGTACTGGACCCTAATGCTGAGCTATAGTCCATGAACAGCATTCTGACTTAAGTGTTTGTTAACAAGAAGTTCAGAGACCTTGGCCTGCACCCCATCTTGTGCAGCTGGATTCTAGACTTCCTATCAGTTTGCCAACAGGTGGTAAGGATGGGCTCCCTCACATGTGCCCCTCTGACCCTCAACACAAGTGCCCCCCCCCAAGGTTGTGTCCTGAGTTCCTTACTCCTTCCTTTACACCCACGAAGATGCCATCAAACACAGCCTCAATATGCTGGTCAAATTTGCAGATGACACTATGTTGATCAGCCTTATTTCTAGCAGTGACGAGACAGCCTACAGAGGAGAAGATAGCACCCTGACACAGTGGTTCCAAGATAAAAATCTCTCCCTTAATGTTAAAAAAAAAATCTGATCATGGATTACAGGAGGAACAAAGACAGACTAGCCTCGATCAACATCAATGGGTCTGCAGTGAAGAGGGTGAGTAATTTCAAGTTCTTCGGTATACACATCAAGGAAGATCTCACCTGGACTATACACACCGGCTCTGTGACAAAATAAAAAGCACCACAGCATCTCCTCCACCTCAGGCAATTGAAGAAGCTCGAACAAGTCCCCTCATCCTCAAGACTTTCTACAGGGGCACCATTGAAAGCATCCTGACTGGCTGTATCACTGCCGGCTATGAGAACTGCACCAACCTTGATTGCTGGGCATTGCAGAAAATGATACAGACAGCCCCATCTCATCTGTGGACGTGTAATTCCCTCCATTGAGGACATTTATAGCACCAGGTGCAAAATAAGGCCTGGAAGATCATCGGGGACACAAGTCACTCCGACCATAAACTGTTTCAGCTGCTTCTGTCTGGCAAACGGTACCACAGCATACAAACTTGGACTAACAGGCTACAGGGCAGCTTCTAATAAGCCATTAGACTTATAACTTCACATGTCTGTACATTGCGATGGAGTCATAACGCAAAGATTTTTACTCCCTCATGTTGTGGAATGGATTTAAGATTTAAATAAATTCAATTCGATACTCAACTAATATCAACATTCAGCAACCAATCACATACCATCACCATCACACTTTAGCCTGCTATTCACGGGTTTCTGTCACGCTCTTGGTGTCTTCTGCTTTCGCCTTTCCTGCGGGTATGTTTTCATCAGCTATGGTCAGGTTTGGTGTGGCCAGCTGGTGTTCATCTCTTAAGTTCTCTATAATTACAGGGTTACTGGGTATACTTGATCCCCCTGCTGTCATGGTCTGGTCCGTGAAGTCTGCATTCCGGTTCACGGTCCGGTCCATTGATCCTTATTCTGGGTTTTCCTGTTTTCCCTGGTTCTATTGGGTGCCTTAATTGAGGCACCTGATTCTCGTTTTGGGCTGGCTCCATAAATAGCTTTGGGATTCAGCTTCAGGCTGCTGGACTGTTCCCTTTCCTTTGTTCTGAAGCCTTGCCTGCCCAGTCTGGTGTGGAGATTCCTTGTCCTGTGCTGGATCATCCCCATCCAAATCCTCGGCAGGCATTCTGGCCTTGCGTCCTAGGAAGCATCCTGGTCCTGCATCCAAGAAAGGGTCCCGGCCCTGCGAAAGGGTCCCAGCCCCATGTCCTAGGAAGGGTCTCGGCCCTGCACTCATAGAAGGAGTCCAGGCTGTGTACCCAAGAGCCTAACCAAGCTGAGTCCAAGAGCTGAGCTAAATCTAGTTCAGGAGCCACGTCCAGTGCTGGAGATTCCTCGCCCAGCCTGGTGCTGGAGTTCCCTCGCCCTGTCCAAGCCAAGTCTTTGAACCTTGTCCTGTCCAAGGCATAGCTTTGTATTCTTGTCCTGTCCCGTAGCCATGCCACAGCCTGTAGCCGTGTCTTGTCCTAGCCTAGACCTGGGGTCTGGTTCTGAGTCAAGACCCAGGTTCCTAGTTCCAACCAAGACCTATGCTCTGTTCCATAGTCCCATGTTCCCTGTCCAAGTCTGAGCTTTGTGGCCTCATCCAATTCTGGTGCCTCTTCCAGTCCATGTGCCTCACCCAGCTCAGGAATACCTCGCCCAGCCCGGTGCTGGAGATTCCTTGTCCTGTCCAAGCCATGTCCAAGAACCTCATCCTGTCCAAGTCTTTGCTTTGTATTCCACGTCCAGTCCTGTAGCCCCATCTAGTCCTGTAACCATGTCTCATCCTTGGCTAGATCCGGGGTCCAACCCCGAGTCAAGAACCAGATTCTAGGTCCCTGTCCAGTCTCTGGCTCGGAGTCCTAGCTCAGGCTCTTAGTTCCAAGTTCCTTGTCCTGGTCCCGCTTTCCTAGTCTTAGTCCTAGCCCTGGCCCGTGTCCTTGTCTCGTCCAGTGCCTGTGTATCAATGTCCAGTGTTGTTTCTTCTTTACTCACCTTGCTATTTCAATAAACCTAGACCTGTTCCTAGTACTTCAGTGCCTGTGCCTTGCAGTAGAGTCTGCCATCAATGCCCACCTTGTAACACCCGCTCTGTCTGCGGGAGCAACAAGAAAATGAGTCGTACGGTTTAACCTGGTCATGTGTTTCCACTGGCTGCCTTGTCGAGTCTGCACACAGGTACATGTGTCACATGGTCCTATCCATCTGTGAGCAACCCCTGCCCTTTCAGGCAGCTCACTCACCATGACTTATTCACTGGGCTTTGGGATGACTCTCTCCTTTCCCACCAGCTCTCTCTGACCAGCAATGTGCTGCTGTTGTTTTGCCCAGTCCTTCAATACTTTAAGTTGAGTTACAAAAGTCTTTCACAAACTGTGTCATTCTATCCCTGTAAGTCCCAGGCTCACCGCAACCCATAATTACCCCATAAGGGAGTTGCATTGCTGGCCCCATCAATAATTCATAGGAGCTGATACTCAGCATGTAGTTTGGCATTGTTCGTAATCTCATCAGGATTCCTGGTAATACATCATTCCATGTCCTTCCCATCTCAGCTATAGCTTTGGCTAAGATATATTTGATTGTTCAGTTCATTCTTTCTACCATTCCTGAACTCTGAGAGTGTGTGGAACCATTGTGGAATCCCTAATAGTCAGCACATTTCCTTTATCATTTTCCCTGTGAAATGTGCTCCATGATCCGAGTCGACTGGAACTGGATTCCCCACCTTGGGAGGGGATTTCCTGAACTAGAATCTGCACAGCGATGCGGACAGTGCAGTCCTTGTTGGGCAAGCCTCTACCCCCCAGGTGAAGTGATCCATAATTTCCCCCTGCTTTTGCGAAGGGTCCTCGAGGTCCATCTGGATGTTTTCCCCAGGGTCCCCTTGGGCCCTACCAGCTGTAGCTTTATGCCTTTACCAGGGTTAAGCTGGGCACTGAATTTCTCAACATCCCCACCCATCCCTGGCCATCACCAGTCCTGCCAGAGGGTTGTGACCATGCTCCATCTTCCTTGTTGCATCACCCTGCAATATAACTCCATCAGTGTCTTCCTAATACATGGCGGTGTTGTGACTCTTTCCTTCCTGTGTATCCAGCTCCCATCTGGTCTCTCCTTAGCTCCCTTTCTCCTCCATTTCTCCTCTTCTGCCTTTATGTAATTGTATATTATTTTACTAATTTCTGTCGTTTCTTCCTGCACACTTGCAATTTCAGTTGCCTCTTGTTTTTTTGCTGCCTGCTTTGCGGTAATGTCTGCCCACTCATTTCCTTTCTGCGCCTTACTCTCCCCTTTCTGGTAAGCTTTAATTCTAACTGCCACCACCTCTGATGGCAGACTCACTGCTTTCAGCAGTTGTTGTGTTAGGTGCCTGTGCTGAATGCCTGCCCTTCTGTTGTCAGTAACTGCTCTCTGCCTCCCTGTATTCAGAAGCTCTACAATGGTATGGGGTGTGTGTAGTGTGAGTTGTCCCATCATTACAACTCATTCATTTACTCACACTGCCCACGGGACACAGTCTAAAGCTGCTACCCAGCGGCGAAGTCTTACTGCAAATGGTGTCTGTTTCCTTGAATAATATGTGTCTCCACAGACCCACACCACTACTGAGTTGTAGTGCCTTCCTTCATTGCTGCAGTATAAGTGAAAGGGGTGAGTCGCATCCGTAATCCAAGTGCAGGTGCAGAGACCAGGGCTTTCTTAATTTTGTAAAAACCTTTTTCTCATCTGCCCCCCCATCTTACTTCCTCCAGAGGAGGCTTTCTTCCTTTAATCTTGTAAATTCCTTTAATCTTAAGGCTTGTAACAGGGCCACTCATGAAGAGAACCCAGGTATGAAACTGCCTCAGTAATTAAATGGACCCATTACTTTCCTCACCATCCTAAACGTTTATTGGATAGGGCATGAAGCTGACTGCTGAACATCCGTCATCTGACATGTCCTTCCTCCCCCTGGGGAGAACTCAATGCCTTGTCATAGAATTCAACACCTTCTATGCCCACTTCGAAAGGGAGAATATAACTATTGCTGTTAAGATCCCTGCTTCACCCAGTGACCCTGTGATCTCTGTCTTGGCAGCTGATGTGCCTAAGAAGAATAATGTGATGTGCCTTAATGACTATCGCCCTGTAGAACACACATTTACGTGATGGAATGCTTTGAGCGGTTGGTCATGAACTCCTGCCTCAGCCAGGACCTCGACCCATTGCAATTTGCCTATCGCCACAATAGGTCAACAGCAGACATAATCTCAATGGCTCTTCACACGGCTTTAGACCACCTGGACAATACAAATACCTATGTCAGAATGCTGTTCATTGACTATAGCTCAGCATTTAACACCATCATTCCCACAATCCTGATTGATAAGTTACAGAACCTGGGCCTCTGTACCTCTCTCTACAATTGGATCTTCGACTTCCTAACTGGAAGATCATGATCAGTGTGGATTGGTGATGATATCTCCTCCTCACTGATGATCAACTCTGGTGCACCTCAAGGGTGAGTGATTAGTCCACGGCTCTACTTTCTCTATATCCATGACTGTGTGGCTAGGCATGGCTCAAATACCATTTATAAATTTTCTGATGATACAACCACTGTTAGTAGAATTTCAGATGGAGACGAAAGGACGTGCAGGAGTGAAATATGCCAACTAGTGGAATGGTGTTGCAACAAGAACCTGGCACTCAATATCAGTAAGACGAAAGAGCTGATTGTGGACTTCAGGAAGGGTAAGATGAAGGAACACACACCAATCCTCATAGAGAGATCAAAAATGGAGAGAGTGAGTAGTTTCAAGTTCCTGGGTGTCAAGATCTCTGAGGACCTAACCTGGTCCCAACATATCGATGAACACTTCATTAAGAGTTTGAAGTGATTTTGTATGTCAACAAAAACACTCAAAAACTTCTATAGATTTTGGAGCATTCTGGAGGAGAGCATTCTGACAGGCTGCATTGTTGTCTGGTATGGTGGGGGAGGCGCTACTGCACAGGACCGAAAAAAGCTACAGAAGATTGTAAATTTAGTCGGCTCCATCTTGGGTTCTAGCCTAGAAAGCGCCCAGGACACCTTCAGAGAGCGTTGTCTCAGAAAGGCAGCGTCCATTATTAAGGACACCCGGCACCCAGGGCAAGCCCTTTTCTCACCTGTTACAATCAGGTAGGAGGTACAGAAGCCTGAAGGCACACACTCAGCAA
Organism: Hemitrygon akajei; assembly: GCF_048418815.1. NCBI lineage: Eukaryota > Metazoa > Chordata > Chondrichthyes > Myliobatiformes > Dasyatidae > Hemitrygon > Hemitrygon akajei. Next base: position 12,595,869 of record NC_133151.1, on the reverse strand, counting down.
CTCACGAACAGCTTCATCCCCTCTGCCATCCAATTCTTAACTGGATATTGAACCCGTGAACACTACCTCACTTTTTAAATCCATATTATTTCTGTTTTAGCACAATTTTTAATTTATTCAATATACGCATACTGTAATTGATTTACCTATTTATTTATTTATTTTTCTATATTATGTGTTGCATTGAACTGCTGCTGCTAAGTGACAAATTTCATGATACATGCCGTTTTTGGGACTCAGGTGCTAAGGGCAGCCCCCGAAATCCATTAGCGATATCCGGGACTGAAAAGAGCCTTTATTTTCTGGAGACCGGCCATTCAGTATTGTTGCAGGGCTCGCCACGGTGGGTGCAATATTGGCATGGTCTTACTAAGGGTGGTATAGTCTATTGTTAACCGATATGATCCATCTTTACTGGCCATATAGGCGAGTTAGTAGTTGCTGCAGTATATTCCCTAGTTTCTTCACTATACCCCGGACAACGGTCAGTGCGTCGGTTTTTATAGGGTACTGTTTATTGAGATTATACAGGCCCCCTCTATTTTAATTGAGTTTATCTTTACTCGACTATAATCTTGCATGTGTGTAGTTCACACTGCTGGGATCTGCTGGCTGATCGGGGCAGCTGCGACTATGCTAGCCAGGTTGTGTATTCTGTTGGTTGTACATGTTCCTTGCCCCTGACTTGTCCAGATTATTTCTCCCTTTCCCGAATCTAGAACGGCCCCTGCTTTCCCTTAGGATGTCTTTTCCTCATTATTTGGACATACCCAGAAATACACTGGAAACTACACTCCTCTGAGTTTGAGTATTTGTGACTTGCTTCTTTCTGCTTTCACTATTTTCCCTTCTGCACCCCTAATATAAACAGCCTGTCCGGTTGTTGTCAAGGGTAGGTCTGTTATCGATACCGATGCCCCTGTGTCCACTAATATATCGCGTTGCTGGCCCCCTAACAATGCTGTTGTGTCCATCTGCGGGTCACCAGCACTGGCAGTGGGGCCCGCCGCCACATCCTTTTTTGACCTAGGAGCCGTCTTTTCTAGCTCTATGATCTGATCGACTGTCAGATTGGTCAGACTGAGCACAGATGGGGTGAGAGATTGTGTGTCTGCTGTGACATTCACCTGTTTTTTCCCTCTTTTTTGAACACTGCCCCCAACCATGTCCTAATAGGCTGCGCCTGTAGCATATCAACTCCTTTACCCTCCCACGTCTATTCCAGCAATTCCTTGCTTCGTGTCCTAGCCACCAGCAAACAAAACAAACTCTCTGGAACATCAGAGCAGCTGCATCCACTATCGCCACTTTACGATTTCTCTTACACTTTTTTTGGTCTATCTCACTGACCCACGAAACGATTGCAGAGTAGGTCGACCCCACCGCTATCCCTAAATCTAAAACTTCCTGGTGGGCTGAGCTCAGGCCTTCCTTCATCAATTTCAGGAAGACTTGGTCATCCCTCCCAGGATTATCCAACACGGAATGCTCCTCATACGTTTGATATTTACGTTCTGCATAATCCATGGCTGTCTCATCAGCGCTTTGCATCACTGCTGTTATCATTCCCCAGTTGCTCTCTCTCTCACCTCCCCCAGTTGCAGCCTCATTTCTCTTTAAAAAGAGCAATATTTTTCTTCATTGCTGGCATTCCCGGTAGTTGCCAAGGTACCATCCCGCACCCCCTGGGCCATCCTGTCCCACATATTCCTCAGGCACTTCACCTTTACCAAGACATGTATATCTTTAGGGTGCATCTGATGAAATTCAACCATTTCCACGAGCTTGCACAGTAACTCTGAATTCCAACATGCGACTTTGAGGGCAACTCAGACAAAATGCTTTGTTTCTCCCCGGGGTGAAGGGCTTATGAATGGTCGTAATCAAGGTCAAGGGCTGGCTTGGATCATCAAGGTTTTTGACTTGAGTTTACCAGACCTCAATACGTGCCATCCTGACATATATCTGGGTAAATCTCTCTCTTTGAAATATCTCCACACTATGCAAAATCTTAAAGACGGGTACCAGTTAAACAGCACAACTGTACTTAAAACTGCAGAGTATGTGCTCTGCGATCTGCCACTTTTGAACATCTGAACTCATGATGCCTGCTGCATTCCTTTGCATCACGCTCGCAAAACGTGTATGCTAAAATGCAGCTCCCCAAACGAGTATACACGCCCCCACTCTGGCGTCCAGATCAGTCGGTAACCACCCTTCACAACTGGTGGCTCCGTCTCACCAAATTAACACACAAAATTCCAGCTCTTGTATAGACACATCACTTTTATATCTACCAGTTCAGCTTTCCGTGTTCATGATGCGTCGTGTTCCCGTGTACCACCGACCCAAACAGATTCAAGTGTCAGTGCTAATGTTTAAAAATACTCACCCACTTAGACTACTAAGTTCACTGGCCATGCAATGGGCCACAAAGTATCTCACTTCTGACACCAAATGCTGCATGAATGAAATCACCGGAGAAAATTACTGGTAGATACAAAGCAGCTTCTTTATTGGACAAACCAAGGTACAGCAGGCATCATATGGTCGAAAGGTCTTGCTGGCCCAATGTGGAGCTTCGTACTTTATGTGCTAAATTCCAAATTTACAAAGATGGACAATGCTTTCCTTGAAGCTACACAGAAACATCACACCTCCATATTCACAGGCACACCACAGACATCCAAATGAGTTTTAATCAGCATTGCCTGGTCTGAGATTCAAGGCTTTAGGAACCCATTGTTCAGAGCAGCACTTCCAAATCAAAACAACAATACATATTCAGATGTGAAGACTGATAGCCAAAGTCATTTGCTAAATGTAAATATGCTAAACCCAAAATTTGTTCTAACAGGGACGCTGGACATATCACTGTCCCAGTGTAGTCACTGTGATAGTGTACAGACATTGGACATATCACTGTCCCAATGTAGTCACACTGATGGTGTACAGACATTGGATATGTCACTGTCCCAATGTAGTCACTGTGATGATGGAAAGATGTTGGACATGCTGTCCCTGTGTAGTCACTGTGATGATGTACACAGCAGCCATCCACTGGTGAGGGTGGACTTTTTAACCCACAGCTGACATGACCAAACGCCTGTTAATTTAGTGTTGCAGACTTGTGTCTGAGGGCACAGAGCACCCACAGGGTGTGTGTGAACCTGGGGCACATGGTCCTGGAAGAACTCAGCGGGTAGGCAGCATCCATGGAAATGAACAGTCAACATTTTGGGTGGAGATCCTTCATCAGGAGCAGAAAGGAAGCAGGCAGAAGCCAGAGTAAGAAGATGGGGGACTTAAAGGACTACAACCTGACAGGTGATAGGTGAGATCAGGTAAGGGGACCATATGTGGGTGGGGAAAGGGTGATGGTAGGGAATAATGCAAGATAACAGGTGGAAAAGGCTGAGGACTGAAGTAGAAGGAAGAGGGAAAAATGGTTGAGGAGCAACTGGAATGAGAGAAAAAGCAGGGCGAAGGGAAAGGAAAACAGAGAGGAGTCGAATTGGAATGGGTGACCACCAGGAGCTCCTGATTGTTGAAGATGACTTAGCAAAGCTTTATTTTCTTTTGACCATAAGACCATAACACATAGGAGCAGAATTAGACCATTCACCCCATCAAGTCTTCACTGCTCAACATGGGTCCCACTCAACCCCATACACCTACCTTCCAGCCATATCCTTCGATGCTCTGACTGACCAGGGAACCATCAATTCCACCTTAAATATACCCACAGAAAAATCCTGCTTACCTCTGTTCTAAAAAGTCACTCCTCAATTTGAGGCTATGCCATCTAGTTCTGGATATCCCCAAGATAGAAAATATCCTCTCCACAACCACTCTATCTAGTCCTTTCAACACTCACTATTTTTCAATGAGATCCCCACACATTCGTCTAGATTCCAGTGAGTACAGGTCCAAAACTGCCAAATGCACCTAATATGTTAACCCCCTTCATTCCCAGAATCATCCTTGTGAACCTCCTCTGGACTCTCTCCAAAGCCAACACATTATTTCTGAGATATGGGGCCCAAAACTGTTGACAATACTCCACGTTGGGTCTGATTATTGTTTTATGGTCATACACTTTGGTGGAAGAAATAACAGCCAATATTATTTAGATGAAGGGAGAATTAAAATTGCAGAGATGCAAAGGGACTTGGGAGTCCTTGTGCAGGATACCCTAAAGGTTAACCTCCAGGTTGAGTTGGTTGTGAAGAAGGTGAATGCAACGTTGGCGTTCATTTCTAGAAATATAGAATATAAGAGCAGAGATGTGATGTTGAGGCATCAAAGGGTATGGGGTGAAAGCAGGGGAGTGGGGATGACTGGAAGAATTGAATCAGCCCATGATTGAATGACTCAATGGACTGAATGGGCTACCTGCTCTTATATCTTATGGTCTTATGGTCTAACTTATCAACCACTGAAGTAAGACTCACTGGTCTATAATTTCCTGGGCTCTCTCTACTCCCTTTCTTGAATAAGGGAACAACTTCTGCAACCTTCCAATCCTCCGGAACCTCTCCCATCCCCATTGATGATGCAAAGATCATTGCCAGAGGCTCAGCAATCTCCTCCCTCGCCTCCCAAAGTAGCCTTGGGTACATCTCGTCCAGTCCCAACTTGATGCTTTCCAAAATTTCCAGCACATCTTCTTTCTTAATGTCTATATGCTCAAGCTTTTCAATCCATTGTAAATCATCCCTACAATTGCCAAGATCATTTTCCATAGTGAATACTGAATACTGAAGCAAAGTACTCATTAAATACCTCTGCTATCTCTTCTGGCACCATATACACTTTTTCACTGTCACACTTGATTGGTTCTATTCTCTCATGTCCTATCCTCTTGCTCTTCACATACTTGTAGAATGCCTTGGGGTTTTCTTTAATCCTGCTCACCAAGGCCTTCTCATGGTCCCTTTCTGCTCTTCTAATTTCATTCTTAAGCTCCTTCCTGCTAGCCTTATAATCATCTAGATCTCCATCATTACCTATAGGAATGTAGTCCATCTGGTCCAGGTGACCTTTCCACCTTAAGACCTTTAAGTTAGCACTTTTTCCTTTGTAATAGTAATGGCACTCACTCCTGCTACCTAACACTCACAGACCTCTGGCACACTGCTATTATCTTCCACAGTGAAGACAGATACAAAGTACCCATTACACACTACATCTACTACTTTACCTTCATCAATGTGTTTAGTCACATCCTCAGAAAATTCAATCAGGCTCGTAAGGCACGACCTGCCTTTGACAAAGCCATGCTGACTATTCCTAATCATATTATGCTTCTCCAAATGTTCATAAATCCTGCCTTTCAGGATCTTTTCCATCAGCTTACAATGTTGGAAAGTGTATGGTCATGCACTTTGGTGGAAGAAATAAACAGGCAGACTATTATTTAGATAGGGGGATACTGACATTGGAGAGCGTTCAGAGAAGATTCACAAGAATGATTCCGGGAGTGAAAGGGTTACTGTATGAGGAAGGTCTGGCAGCTCTTGGGCTGTATTCCCTGGAGTTCAGGAGAATGAGGGGGGATCTCATAGAAACATTCCGAATGTTAAAAGGCCTGAACAGGTTAGATATGGCAAAGTTATTTCCCATGGTAGGGGAGTTTAAGACAGTGAGATCAAATGGAATGTGGTGATGGACTCCAGTGAGATAAAATGAATGTGGTTATGGGATCCAGTGAGATCAAATAGTATGTGGCGATGGACTCAAGTGAGATCAAAGGGAGTGTGGGGATGGGATCCAGTGAGATGAAATGGAATGTGGGGACGGGCCACAGTGAGATAAAAGGGACTGTGGGGATGCTGCCTGACTTTCTGAGTTCCTCCAACATTTGTTTGTTGCTTGGATTTCCAGCATCTGCATATTTTCTCTTGTTTGAGTTCAAAAGGAGTATGAGGATGGGACATTGTATGTTCAGTGGGCTCAAGTGAGATCAAAAGGATTGTGAGATGTTCCCTGGTGGGTTTAGAGGGAGGGAGGAAAGCTGGTAAGTCAGCTATTGATGCACGAGGATTTAGAGCTTAATATAGAGGAGCATTGGGTCCTCTCCGCCATTTCATCATGATCCATTTTCCCTTTCAATCCCAATCTCCTGACTTCTCTGTATCCCTTCATGCCCTGACTGATCAAGACTCCCCCACCATAGGAAACATCCTCTGCACTCTATTGAGACCTTTCAACATTCAATGCTGTCAGCTCTCATTTTTCTGAATTCCAGTGAGTAGACACCTGGAGCAATCAAACACTTCTGATATGATATTTTTGTGAACCTCCTTTGAACACTCTCCAATGCCAGCACATCCTTTTCAGATAAGGGGCCCAAAACTGTTCACAATACTTCAAGTGAGGCTTTATAAACAATAGTATAGCAAATTATCAAGTATTACTGCACTGGGATGGGTGACCAAATTCTTGGTAAAAACTTGTTTTAAGGAATGTCTAAGAAGTTTGGGGAGGAAAATTCTGAGTTCAACAGGCTGAACTCATGGTGGAGCAAATGGAATTTAAGAGGGGAGAACAAGAAGAGCATTTTAGGGCTGGAGGAGGTCACAAAGATGGAGATTGGTGGGACAATAGAAAGATTTGAAATAAGAGTGAGAGTTTTAAAGTCAGGGTGCTGCTTAAGCAGAAACCAAAATGGAAGGGATAGTGGGTGAAAGGTTTTTGGATGACCTCAAGTTTCTGGGTTGTAGAACAATGGAATCTGTCCAGGAAATCATGGGGTGTTCAGTGTGGAGATAACTAAGGATGTTAGAGATAGATGAGCTAAGCTGGGGAAAGAATTGGCTGATGTATAGATGTGGAAAGGTGTTGTGGATAGTTGGTATAAAATGTCCATAGATTGTGGATGGTTTTACCAGTGTAGAGTGAGACCCTGTAAGTTCCATGCAGATCTGATATTGGTGATTAGTTCATGATTCACATTTGGCCCATCATTTTATGCTGTCTACTGAGCACCCATCTGTATTAATCTAATCTTCCAGCACTTGGTCCATCGCCTCTAGGATTCAAGTACTCATCTGGACACCTCTTAAATACTGTCAGCAACTCTGCTTCCGCCACACTCCCGCAATGTATGTTCAAGATACTGGCCACTCTCTGAATGGAGAAGGTGTCCTTTAGGCCCCATCTAAATTTTTACACTTTATCTTAAATCTGTGTCCTCTAGTCTTATTAACCTCAGATATCCAGGAAAGATTCTTCTGGTCCACATTATCTATATTTATCATAATTTTATGTACTTCAACCATAGTATCTTAATCTTGTCCACTCCAGTAAAAACTGACATGGCCTTTCCAATCGTTCCTCATAAACGAAAGAGTCCATCCCAGGCAACTTCCTGGTGAATCACCTCTGCACCTGACTACACTATTACATCCTTCCTATAATGACATGAATATACCTCCAACTGAGTTAGAGCTCTGAACAACATTTTTTATAGCTGGAACGCGGCCTCTTGTCCTCAGTTCCCTGATTAAAGGCTACCATCCCATTGCCTTCTTAGCTATATTAACCATGTGAAGATGAGGTAGCTGGTTTACAAACAGAGGCAACGTGTAGTGAGGAGAGGCTGTTAGTAGGGCAAGATTGCAGTCAATAGGATGAGTTGAAACATAAAAGGCCGACAAAACCGAAAAGGGTAAATATAGGACAGAAGGTGTAATATTTGAATACACAAATATTCAAGAATAAAGTAGATGAACTTGCAGAACTGTTACAGATTGTCATGTATGATGTTGTAGGCATCACCGAATCATGGCTAAAAGAAAATTATAGCTGGGAGCTTAATGTCCAAGGACACATATTGGACAGGCAAGTAGTCGGTGGGGGGGGGGGGGGGCATGGATCTGTTGGTGAAAATAAAGTAAAATCACTGGAAAGAGGTGACATAGGGTCAGAAGGTGTTCAATCATTGTGAATAGAGTTAAGGAACTGCAAAAGATAGTTGTATACAGATCACCAACAGTAGTAAAGATATAGTCTACAAATTACAATGGGAGATAGAAAATGCATGTCAAAAGGACAATGTTACAATAGTCATGGGGTCTTCAATTGCAGGTAGATTGGGAAAATCAGGTTCATGCTGGATTCCAAAAGGGGGAATTTCTGGATTGACTATGAGAGGTTTTTAGAGCAGCTCATTCATGGTTGGGCCTACTGGGGATCAGCTACTCTGGGCTGGATGTTGTGCAATGAACCGGAATTGATTAGAGAGCTTAAGGTAAAAGAACGCTTAAGGGAAAGTGATCATAAATTCACCCTGCAATTTGAGAAGGAGAAACTAAAGTCAAATGTAACAGTATTACAGTGGAGTAAAGGGAATTACAGAGGCATGACAGAAGAGCTAGCCAGAATTGATTGGAAAAGAACACGAGCAGGGATACAGCACAGCAGCAATGGCTGGAATTTCTGGAAGCAATTCGGAAGGCACAGGATTTATACATCTCAAAGAGGAAGAAGTATTCCAAAGGAAAGATAACACAACTGTGGCAAATAAAAGAAATCAAAGTCAACATAAAAGCAAAAGAGAGAGCATAAAATAGAGCAAAAATTAGTGGGAAGTTAAAGGATTGGGAAACTTTTAAAAACCAACAGAAGGCAACTAAAAAGTAATTAAGAAGGTAAATATGAAATACAAAAGTGTTGAATTAAATTGACTTTATTACTTGCATCCTTCATATACATGGGAAGTAAAAATCTTTACGTTACATCACTGTCTAAATGTGCAATGTGCAATTTATGGTAATTTATAATAAACAGTATGTACAACAGGATTGTCAGTATAACATAGAAATACAGCTGTGTCAGCATGAATTGAGCAGTCTGATGGCCTGGTGGAAGAACCTGTCCTGGAGCCTGTTGGTCCTGGCTTTAATGCTGTGGTACCATTTCCCGAAAGGTAGCAGCTGGAACAGTTTGTGGTTGGAGTGACTCAGGTCCCCAATGATCCTTCAGGCCCTTTTTACACACCTGTCATTGTAAATGTCCTGAATGGTGGGAAGTTCACATCTACAGATGCACTGGGCTGCCCACAATCAGAGTCCTGCGATTGAAGGAAGTACAGTTCCCATACTAGACAGTGATACAGCCAGCCAGGATGTCCTCAATTGTGCCCCTATAGAAAGTTCTTGGGATTTGGGGGCCCACACCAAATTTCTTCAACCATCTGAGGAAAAAGAGGCGCTGTTGTGCCTTTATCACCACACAATCTGTATGTACAGACCACGTGAGATCCTCAGAGATGTTTATGCCAAGGAACTTAAAGCTGTTCATCCTCTCAACCCCAGATCCATTGATGTCAATGGGTATTAGCCTAGTTCCATTCCTCCTGTAGTCCACAACCAGCTCCTTTGTTTTTGTGACATTGAGGGAGAGGTTGTTTTCTTGACACCACTATGTCAGGGTGATGACTTTTCTATAGGCTGCCTCATTATTATTTGAGATTAGGCCAATTAGTGTAGTGTTGTCAGCAAATTTAATTAGCAGATTGGAGCTGTGGGTGGCGATGCAGTCATGGGTACAGAGAGTAAAAGAAGGGCCTCAGTACACAGCCCTGAGGGGCACCTGTGTTGAGGGTCAGAGGGGCAGAGGTGAGGGAGCTCATTCTTACCACCAGCTGGCGACCTGACAGAAAGTCTAGGAGTCTAGGTTCCAGCTACACAAGGCAAGGTGAAGGCTGAGGTCTCAGAGCTGCTTGTCGGGCCTGGAGGGAATTATGGTGCTGAATGCTGAACTGTAGTCCAAGAACAGCATTCTCACAAAAGCATCCTTCTTCTCCAGATCTGTAAGGATGGTGTGCAGAGCTAGACAATAATATTAATTCCCTAAATGTTAATTTGCAGGTTGCATCTGAGGAGAGGAAGGCAAATGCAATGTTAGCATTCATTGTAAGAGGACTAGAATAGGTGGTACAGTAGTGTAGTGGTTAGTACAACGTTTGACTGTGCAGGCAGCCCAGCTTTGGTTTTCACCTGCCTGTAAGGAGTTCGTAGATTCTCCCTGTGATCATGTGGGTTTCCTCCTGGTGCTCTGCTTTCCTCCCACTCCCCAGAGATTGGTCATTGTAAATTGTCCTGTGATTAGTCTCAGATTAAATCAGGCGAGCATCAAAGGGACAGAAAGGCTTATTTTGCACTGTATCTCAATAAATAAATAAATAAATAAATGGACGGGCGAATAAATAAATAAATAGATAGATAGATAAATAGATAGATAAAAGCAAGGATGTAATATTGAGACTTTATAAAGCACTGGTGAGGCTTCACTCAGAGTATTGTGAGCAAGTTTGTGCCCTTTATCTTAGAAAGGTTATGTTGAAACTGGAGAGGGTTCAAAGGAGGTTAACGAAAATTATTCCAGGATTAAACAGCTTGTCATACAAAGAGCATTTGATGCTGTGGGTCTATATTCACCAGAATTCAGAAGAATGAGGGGTGAGTTCATTGAAACCTAATGAATGGTGAAATGCCTTGATGGAGTGGATGTGGTGGGAGAGTCTACAATCAGAGGACACAGGCTCAGAATAGAGGGGCTTTCTATTAGAACAGAGATGAGGAGGAATATCTTTAGCTAGAGAGTGGTGAATCTATGGAATTCTTTGCCACAGGTGGTTGTGGAGGCCAAGTTAAGGCAGAGGTTGATAGATTCTTGACTGGTCAGAACATGAAGGGATATGGGAAAAAGCAGGAGATTGGGGCTGAGAGGAAAATTGGATCAGCCATGATGAAATGGCAGAGAAGATGATGGGCCAAATGGCTTAATTCTGCTCCCACACCTTATGGTCTTATGGCCTTATATTGTCTATCTTTGCTGCCACCAAAAAGATGTTTGGACTTGCACACCGGCCTCCCCCTGTAGCTGAAGTCTCCCCAGGATCTTAGTCCTAACCCCATTTACGCTCCCCAGCACATCAATAGAAATTGAAATTGAAATATCTTTATTGCCATTGCATGGTACAATTTGTCATGCACCAATACAGCGAAAATGAGTTTGCAACTCTGGTACTCAATGCTATAAAACAACAAATAAAATTAATAAACAAAAAATAAAATCAAGTAACCAGCCAGTACAAGCAATGTCCAGCAGCACAAAAACGCAACTCAGATGCATGACAGCCATAAAACCAGTATTAAAAGTGGCAATACAACAAATTTATGGATGATGCTTGATCAATTGGTTCAGAGCAATTATAGCTCTGGGGAAAAAGCTATTGTTCAGTCTGGAAGTGCGGGCATAGAAAATCTTATAATGTCTGCCAGATGGAAGAAGTTCAAACAGATGATTGCATGGGTGTGTATTGTCCTGACAGATGCTTGTAGCTTTCCTTAGGCAGCGTGAGCTATAGGTGTCCTCCAGGGCTGGGAGCTGTGTCCCGATGATCTTCTGTGCGCTAGAGATGACCCGCTGAAGTGCTTTCCTATCGCTGCTGTACAACTGAGATACCACACAGAGATGCAGTATGTTAAGATGCTCTTTATAGTGCAGCGGTAAAAGGTCACCAGCAACTGTTCAGGTTGACCAGCTTTCTTCAGTGCCCTGAGAAAAAAAACAAGTGTTGCTGTGCTTTCTCAACTATTGTTGTGGTATTAGTGGACCATGTAAGGTCGTCTGAGATGTGTATTCCCAGAAACCTGAAACTGGACTCTGTTAATGTAGACTGGAGCCTGTATGTAGACAATAGCCTAAGTCTACCCTCCACTTTGTCAACAATTCCAGTCACCTGCATATTTACTGATCGTAAACACAAGAGATTCATCACATGCTGGAAATCCTGCATAACACACACAAAATGCTAGAGGAACGTAGCAGATCAGGCAACATCTATGGAAATGATATGACATTCTGGGATGAATCTCATCTTCAGGACTTATGAAGTGTGCCTCCTACATCCACATTTGAGAATATTACAATCAGCAGGGGGTACCAGTATCAATCCCTGTGGAACACCACTAGTCACAGGTATCTAATCACATAGCCCATCAACGTCTGCCTCTGATTGTGGTGTGTATATCAAATTCATGTCCTTGTGGTATCTATAGACTCTATTGTCTCACTGCTTACATAAGCAAATAAACAAAAGAGGAACTATGAACAGGGAGGAAGATCCCCTACAGAAAGCTTTAACTCTCAATTGAACACAGTGTCTTGTTACACAGCACATTGCATTCCCTTTAAAAAGGAATTAAATTCATATACTCAGCTAAACCTTTTGCACCAAGGGTGCTGTTCTGATGGAGAGTCTATACAGAGATGCAGCCTGACCTGTTGACTATTTCCAGCTTTTATGTTTTTACTCTATATATTCTGCAGCTATATTTGATTTTCATTATAAACTATAAATTGTGCAGTGGTGATACTTACAGTTATGTTCAATGAACCATCAATTTGATTCATTCTTTAGTCCCCTTCAGTTTCCCCATGTCTTTCCCTGTTTAAATACACAATAAACCAATAATAACTGTAGTTAAATTTGTCAAGTTCAATGATTCAAAGATTCAAAGCACATTAATTGTCAAAGTATATATGTAGTATACAACCCTGAGAATTGTCTTCCTACAGACAGCCACAAAGCAAAGAAACACCTGTTCAAAGAAAACATCAAACACCCAAAACGCGGAAAAAAACAAATCACGCAAACAGCAAAAAATAGCAAATAACACACAGAATGTTCAACATCAAACCACAGAATCATTGGAACAGTCTAGGAATGTTCAGTTTAGTTCAGTTCAGTTCAATTTAGCACTGTGTCATTTGCTGACTGCAGGCCGCTCAGCCAGTCCACCCTAATGAAAATCACACAAAATAGCAATAAAAAAAGTAGAAACATGGATAACATGAACTGCAGAATCCTCTAAAAATGAGTCCAATTCACAAACCGCAATGATGAAACATTGCCCAACTCCTGCTCCTTTCCCCAGCAGCAAAGAGTGAGAGTGAGAGGGAGACTGGATCAAATGCACCAACTCACCTTCTGATCTCAAAACACAAAAATACAACTGCAGATGCTGTGGATCAAAGAATACGTACACAACGCTGGAAGAACTCAGCAGGTCAGGCAGCATCCGTGAGAAGAGAGTAGCCAACGTTTCGGGCCGAGACACTTCATCAGGAATGGGCAGGAAGAGAGGGCCGAAGCCCAGTAATAAAGATGGGGGGGGGGGGGGTAGGGCCTAGAGGCGCCAGGTGGAAAACCAATCAGAGGAAAGATAAAGGGGGAGGGGGAGGGGATAAGCATGAAAGAACTATAGAGATAAAGAAGCAGAAAGTTGAAAGGGGAGAGAGGCAGAGAGGGACTTGGAATAGGGGGAGGGGGAGGGAATTACCGGAAATTGGAGAATTCAATGTTCATACCACCAGGCTGGAGGCTACCCAAACGGTAGATGAGGTGTTGCTCCTCCAACCTGAGTTTGGCCTCATCATGGCAGTAGAGGAGGCTATGTATGGACATATCTAGATGGGAATGAGAGGCAGAATTGAAGTGGGTGGCAACCGGGAGATCCTGTCTATTGTGATGGAAGTTCTTCCAGCATTGTGTACGTATTCTTCACCTTCTGTTCTCATCCTTATTGATTTCAATCTTGCTCAATGCTTTAACTGGTGAATCAATGGAGAATTGGATCCAGTCATGGGTTGGTGCTTTGCCATTAGGCCATGCACACGATTTTCAACCTCACTCTCAACCATATGGAATTCCTTCGGAGACAGCAAAAGCACCTGATTGCTCAATCGTCCCTACACATGATTAAAATGTAATTACAGGCACAGATTAGTAATAAGAGTATATTGAAAAGAAAAAGGAGAAGCAGAAGTAATTTCATAAACTGTCTGCAGGATGTCACTTGCAAGGATGCTAGTCTATTAACACAGGCATCCATGTATAGGGTATACAGAGCCTATAAAAAAAGTATTAATTCCCCCCCCCCACCCCAGAAGCTTTCATCTCTTATTGTTTTACAACATTGAATCACAGTAGACTTAATTTGGATTTTTTTGACACTGATCAACAGAAAAAGACTCTTTCATGTCAAAGTGAAGACAGATCTCTATAAAAGTGATCTAAATTAATTACAAATATAAAACACAAAATAATTGATTGCATAAGTATTCACCCCAAATCATCACTGGTGCAGCCAATTGGTTTTAAAGTCATATAATTAGTTAAACTGAGATCTGTTTATGGAGACCTGTGTGCAGTCAAGGTATTTCAATTTAATGTGGTAAAAATACACCTCTTTCTGGAAGGTCTAACTGATGGTAAGTCAGTATCCTGGCAAAAACTACAGCATGAAGACAAAAGAATGGCTAATTTTATCCCACTTTTTAAGAAAGGAGGGAGGGAGAAAACAGAGAACTATCGACCTGCCAACACAGATGCCTTGTGCAGGAAGGCACAGAGTCAACTGTACTTCCTTAGAAGGTTGGCGTCATTCAATGTCTGTAGTGAGATGCTGAAGATGTTCTATAGGTCAGTCGTGGAGAGCGCCCTCTTCTTTGTGGTGGCGTGTTGGGGAGGAAGCATTAAGAAGAGGGACGCCTCACATCTTAATAAGCTGGTAAGGAAGACGGGCTCTGTCGTGGGCAAAGTACTGGAGAGTTTAACATCGGTAGCTGAGCGAAGGGCGCTGAGTAGGCTACGGTCAATTATGGAAAACTCTGAACATCCTCTACATAGCACCATCCAGAGACAGAGAAGCAGTTTCAGCGACAGGTTACTATGCTCCTCAGACAGGATGAAGAGGTCAATACTCCCCAATGCCATTAGGCTTTACAATTCAACCGCCAGGACTTAAGAACTTTTTAAAAGCTATTATTAATGCTTTTTGAGATAGTGATTTAGATGCATATCATATTTTTTTACTGAGTTAAGTATTGTATGTAATTAGTTTTGCTACAACAAGTGTATGGGACATTGGAAAAAAAAAGTTGAATTTCCCCATGGGGATGAATAAAGTATCTATCTATCTATCTATCTATCTATCTATCTGTCAGCCTGACATCGGTGGTGGGAAAGATGCTAGAGTCCATTATTAAGGATGAAATAGTGGCATATCTAGATAGCAGTGATAGGATTGGGCCGAGCCAGCATGGATTTACCAAGGGTAAATCATGCTTGACTAATCTGTTGGAGTTTTTCGAGGATGTAACCAGGAAGTTAGACGGGGGAGATCCAGTGGATGTAGTGTACCTCAATTTTCAGAAGGCATTTGATAAGGTCCCACATAGAAGATTGGTGGGTAAAATCAAAGCTCAGGGCATCGGGGGGAAGGCATTGACATGGATAGAAAACTGGTTGGCAGATAGAAAGCAAAGGGTAGCGGTGAATGGGTGTTTCTCGGAATGGCAGGTGGTGACTAGTGGGGTGCCACAGGGTTCGGTATTGGGACCACAGCTGTTTACCATTTACGTTAACAATTTGGATGAAGGCATAGAAAATAACATCAGCAAATTTGCTGATGATACTAAGCTGGGTGGCAGTGTGACGTGATGAGGATGTTAGGAGAATTCAGGGTGACTTGGATAGGCTGGGTGAGTGGGCAGATACTTGGCAGATGGCGTTTAATGTAAATAAGTGTGAGGTTATCCACTTTGGGAGTAAGAACAGGAAGGCAGATTATTATCTGAACGGTGTAGAGTTGGGTAAGGGAGAAATACAAAGAGATCTCGGAGTCCTTGTTCATCAGTCACTGAAGGTGAATGAGCAAGTGCAGCAGGCAGTGAAGAAGGCTAATGGAATGTTGGCCTTTATTACAAAGGGAATTGAGTACAAGAGCAAGGAAATCCTCTTGCATTTGTACAGAGCCCTGGTGAGACCACACCTGGAGTATTGTGTACAGTTTTGGTCTCCAGGGTTAAGGAAGGACATCCTGGCTGTAGAGGAAGTGCAGCGTAGATTCACGAGGTTAATTCCTGGGATGTCTGGACTGTCTTACGCAGAGAGGTTAGAGAGACTGGGCTTGTACACGCTGGAATTAAGGAGATTGAGAGGGGATCTGATTGAAACATATAAGATTATTAAGGGATTGGACAAGATAGAGGCAGGAAGTATGTTCCAGATGCTGGGAGAGTCCAGTACCCGAGGGCATGGTTTGAGAATAAGGGGTAGGTCATTTAGGACAGAGTTAAGGAAATACTTCTTCTCCCAGAGAGTTGTGAGGGTCTGGAATGCACTGCCTCGGAAGGCAGTGGAGGCCAATTCTCTGGATGCTTTCAAGAAGGAGCTAGATAGGTATCTTATGGATAGGGGAATCAGGGGATATGGGGAGAAGGCAGGAACCGGGTATTGATAGTAATTGATCAGCCATGATCTCAAAATGGCGGTGCAGGCTCGAAGGGCCGAATGGTCTACTTCTGCACCTATTGTCTATTGTCTATTGTCTATAAAAGAACACTTCAAGCAGCTCTGTGGAAAGGTTATTGAAAAGCACAAGTCAGAAAATGTTAGCATTGATTTCAAAAAGTTTAGAATACAAGAGCAGGGATGTGATGCACTGGTGAGCTCTCACCTAGCGTACTCGGAACAGTTTTGGGCTCCTCATCTAAGAAAAGATGTGCTGGTATTGGAGACTGTTCAGAGGAGGTTCACAAGGATGATTCCAGGAATGAAAGGGTTATCATATGAGGAACATTTGATGGCTTTGGGTCTGTACAGAATTCAGGTCATTCTGAAAGGGGAGGGTGAGCAGCCAGCTGTCGTGGTGCATGTAGGTACTAACAATATAGGAAGAAAACAGGATGAGGTCTTACAAGCTGAAGTTCGGGAGCTAGGAGATAAATTAAAGAGTAGGACCTCAAAGGTAAAATCATTTCAGGACTATTACTGGTGCCACGTGCTAGCCAGAGTTGGAATAGCAAGATAGCTAGAATGAATATGTGGCTTGAGCAGTAGTGCAGGAAGGAGGGTTTCAGATACTTGGGGCATTGGAACCGCTTCTGGGGGAGGTGGGATCAGTACCGTCCAGACAGTCTACATCTGAGCAGGGCACAATGTCCTAGGGAGATTGTTTGCTAGTGCTGTTGGGGAAGCTTTAAACTAATATGGCAGGGGGAGGGGAACCCACACAGAAAAGAAGAGGGAAGTGATGCAGAGACCAAAGCTAGAGTTAGTGAAGAAAAAAGTAAGAGTAGAGTGCATAAAAGTAAAAAGCAAAAATCGTATAGGTCACTAGATTCTAAAAGTATAAGGCACTTTATCTAAGTGCCTGTAGTATTAGAAACAAGGTTAGTGAATTTGTGGCACAGATCAGTACCAGGGCATATGATTTAATGGCCATTACAAAAACCTGGTTTCAAGGTGGCGATGACTGGGAATTAAATATCCAAGGGTATAAGGTAATAGGGAAAGATAGGCAGGAAGGCAGAGGAGGTGGAGTGACGCTCTTGATTAGGTATGAGATCAGGTCAATTGTGAGAGATGATATAAGATCTACGGAGCAGAATGTTGAGTCCATCTGGGTAGAGATTAAGAATAGCAAAGGGAAAAAAATCACCTGGTGGGTGTTTTTATAGGCCACCTAATAAAAATATCGCAGTGGCAGAGAAGATTAACCAAGAAATAACTGAGGCTTGCAAGATCCAAACAGCAGTTGTCATGGGAGATTTTAACTTCCACATAGATTGGGTGAATCAGGTTGGTCAAGGAAGTCCTGAGGAAGACTTCATAGAATGCATCCGTGATGGCTTTCTTGAGCAGCATGTTAGTGAACCTACAAGGGAAAATATTATCTTAGATCCAGTCCTGTGCAATGAGACAGGTAAGATTAACGATTTTGTAGTCAGGGATCCTCTGGGGAAAGAGTGATCATAGTATGATTGAATTTCGCATTCAGATGGAGGATGAAATAGTTAGATCTAAAACTAGTATATTATGCTTGAGCAAACACAAGGAAATCTGCAGATGCTGGAAATTCAAACAACAACACACACAAAATGCTGGTAGCACGCAGCAGGCCAGGCAGCATCTATAGGGAGAAGCACTGTCGACATCTCGGCCCGAAATGTCAACAGCACTTCTCCCTTTAGATGCTGCCTGGCCTGCTGTGTTCTACCAGCATTTTGTGTGTGTTGTTGTTTGAACAAGGGAGACTACAACAGGATGAGGGTGGAGGTTATAGTAGATGCTTTGGTAATCATTTATCTAAACTCTCTATACTCTGGGCAGGTCCCGGCAGATTGGAAGACAGCAAACGTCACTCCACTTTTTAAAAAAGGATGTAGGCAAGAGACTTGTTAAGATCAAGAGGATAAAACATGAGAGAATAATCAAGTGTGACAGTGGAAAAATGAGTATGGAACCGGAGGAGGTACCTCGTTTCGGTATTCACTACAGAAAAGGATCTTGGCGATTGTAGGAATGACTTACAGCAGATTGAAAAGCTTGAGCATATAGACATTAAGAAAGAGAATGTTCTGGAGCTTTTGGAGAGCATCAAGTTGGATAATTCTCCGGGACCAGACAAGATGTACCCAAGGCTACTGTGGGAGGCAAGGGAGGAGATTGCTGAGCCTCTAGCAATGATCTTTACATCATCAATGAGAAGGGGAGAGGTTCTGGAGGATTGGAGGCTTGCAGATGTTGTTCCCTTGTTCAAGAAAGGGAGTAGAGATAGCCCAGGAAATTATAGACCAATGAGTATTACTTCAGTGATTGGTCAGTTGATGGAAAAGATCTTGAGAGGCAGGATTTATGAACATTTGGAGATGCATAATATGATTAGGAACAGTCCACCTAGATTTGTCAAAGGCAGGTCGTGCCTTATAACCTCATTAAATTTTGAGGATTTTTACGGTAATCTCTTTGTGATTTTTATAAGTAACTTGGACGAGGAATTGAAGGGATGGGTTAGTAAATCCAGAGGTTGTGGGTGTTATGGATAGTGTGGAGGGCTGTCAGAGGTTACAGCGAGACATTGATGGGATGCAAAAATGGGCTGAGAAGTAGTAGATGGAGTTCAACCTAGATAAGTGTGAGGTTGTTCATTTTGGTTGGATAGGTTAAGTATGATAGCAAAATATAGTATTAATGGAAAGACTCTTGGCAGTGTGGAGGATCAGAGGGACATTAGAGGCTGAATCCATAGGACACTCAAAAATGCTGCGCAGGTTGACTCTGTGGTTAAGAAGACATACGGTGCATTGTCCTTTATCAACCGTGGGGTTGAGTTTAAGAGCTGAGAGGTAATGTTACAGGTATATGGGACCCTGGTCAGACCCCACTTGGAGTACTGTGCTCAGTTCTGGTCACCTCACTACAGGAACGATGTGGAAATTATAGAAAGGGTGCAGAGGAGATTTACAAAGATGTTGCCTGGATTGGGGAGCATGCATTATGAGTATAAATTGAGTGAAATTGGCCTTCTCTCCTTGCAGTAATGGAGGATGAGAGGTGACCTGATAGAAGTGAATAAGATGATGAGAGGCATTGATCGTGTGGATAGGCAGAGGCTTTTTCCCAGGGCTGAAATGACTATCATGAAAGGGCACAGTTTTAAGGTGCTTGGAAGTATGTACAAAGATCTCAGGGGTAAATTTTTCACACAGAGAGTGGTGAGTCATGGAATGGGCTGCCAGTGATGGTGGTAGAGGAAGATACGATTGGGTCTTTTAAGAAACTCCTGGATAGATACATGAAGCTTAGTAAAATAGAGAGCTATGGGTAACCTTAGGTAATTTCCCAGGTAAGTACATGTTAGGCACAGCATTGTGGGCCAAAGGGCCTGTATTGTGCTGTAATTTTTCTATGTTTCTATATTTCTATGGATGCTAGGGGTATGGAGGGCTATGGTATGGGTTCAGATCAATGGGAGTAGGCAGCTTAAAAGTTTCTGACATGGACTAGGTGGACCGAAGGGCCTGTTTCTTCCCTGCACTTTTCTATGACCCTATGATCTTCTACACTTAACCTATGACCTCTAAATGTAACACCCCCCAACCTCAGTGGAAATAGCATGCTTGCATTTATCCTGTCTATACCCCTCATAATTTTGTATACCTTTAACAAATCATCTCTCAATCTTCTGTGTTACAAGGCATAAAGTCCTACCCCTTTCAGTCTTTCCTTATAACTCAGGCCCTTGCTCTAAACAGTCCTAGCCTCTCTAATCCACCATTGTATCTACAGTCCAAGAACAATTTTTATAAATCTTTCCTGGGCCTTCTCAAACATCCTTACATCCTTCCTGCAAAATGGTGAGCAGAAACAAACACAAAACCTCATCTGTGACTGGACCAGTATTCTACAAAATTTCAGCACAGCTTCCATCTTTTACACTTGTGTATGCCTGATTAACCCTTAATTGCAGGAAGAGCAATTCTGGCAGCACAATATTCAGGGGTTCTGTTGATTCAGACTTGACAGAGTGGGAGAGATTAAAGGAGGAGGGGTTACTAGTTAAGGAAAATTTCACAACAGTGCTCCATCAGGACAGACTGGAAAACTCGTCAGGTGAAGTATTATTGATGGAACTGAGTTATGAGGAAGTATGACCACATTAATGTGGCTATATTACAGACCATCCAACAAACCTAGGGATTTAGAGGAGCAAGTTTGTAGAGATCGCTGAATGTTGCAAGAAATATAAGGTTGTCAGAGTATGTGATTTTAAAATTCCACAGATTGACTGGGACACCAATACTGTGAAAGGATTATATAGAACAGAGTTTGTCAAATATGTTCATTGAAAGTGGGTTACAAGTTAATAGGGTGTAAAGAAAGCTTTTGGCACATTCGCCTTCATAAATCAATGTATTCAGTACAGAAGCGGATGTTATGTTGAAGTTGTATTAGACATTGGTGAGGCCTAATTTGGAGTATTGTGTGAAGTTTTGGTCACCTACCTACAGGAAAGATGTAAATAAGATTGAAAGAGTACAGAGAAAATTTACAAAAATGCTGCTGAATCTTGAAGCCCCAATTCATAGTGAAAGGTTGAATAGGGTTAGGCAGTTTAAATGGTTTCAGCATGGACTGGATGGGTCAAAGTGCCTTTTTTCTGTGCTGTACTTCTCTATGACACAATGACAATTTTCTCAACATGTGCTGATCTGTCACTGAATAATGCACACATACTGTGACGTTCCCCTGCTTCTACACCACCTATACTCTGACATTCCCCTGCATCTCCATCACCCATACTGTGACATTCCTCTCCTCCATCACCCATAATACAACATTCTCCTCCTACACCACCCATACTGTGACAATCCCCTGCTCCTATGCCACCCATGCTGTGACATTCCTCTCCTCCAGCACCCATACTGTGACATTCCTCTCCTCCACCACCCATAATGAGACATTCCCCTCCTACACCACCCATAGTGTGACATTCTCCTGCTCCTACACCATCTATACTGTGTTGCCTCTCCTTATTCTTCCTGCCAAACCATCATCTCATATAGTTTAGCATTATACCATATCAAACAGGGATCTGCCATCTCCACCAGCCTATTTATATCTACTACAATTTATTAGCACTTTCACATTCCTTGTCATCTTCAAAATTAGAAATTATGGCTCACGAACTCCCAAGTCATTAACGTAGATCAAAGAAGCAAGGAGCCAAGCACTGATCTCTGGGAAAGACCTCTTTTCACCTTCCTCCAGTCCAAGGAAAAACTTTTGACAGTGCTTTTATTTAACTGCAAACAAGAGAAAATCTGCAGATGCTGGAATTCAGAGTAACACTTATAGAATGCTAGAGCAACTACGTTTTTCCAGTATTTAGTGTGTATTGCATTTATTTAACTATCCTCTTTCCATGCCGAATGTGGTGAACTACATATACCTGTCTGGACTGCTCCTGTGGCTCCTCCCACAGACCCCTGTATAAAGGCGATTGAGGCCTGAGCCCGGCCTCATTCTCCAGGATGTAGTGTTGTTCATTCTTCCAGTCAATAAAAGCCGATATCTCGCTTCTTACGTCTCAGAGTGAGTTATTGATGGTGCATCACCGAAATTGCCCTTTATATGACATGAGCTTCAAACTGGTAGATAACTGGGAGATAATTTGTCAAAAACCTTTTGCAATTCTTTTACCTTCATCAACTCTGCCCACTGCCTCAACAAAGAAATAATCTATTGTGTTGGGTAAACTTGTTTTGCCCTTTAGCAACTCAAGGCTGGAATGCTCTAAGTGATCTATTTTCCTCTAGGTTACTCTGTTTGATATTTCTAAAACTTTCCCATCATTTGTTAAGCTGACTGATGTGTGGTCACTGTACTTATCTTTTCTCCCCCGTTTTTAAGCATGAAGTAAAATTTGTTACCATATACTACTGGGGGTATTCTATAGGCCCCCTGGTAGCAGCAGAGATACCGAGGAGCAGATTGGGAGGCAGATTTTGGAAAGGTGCAAAAATAACAGGGTTGTTATCATGGGTGACTTTAACTTCCCTAATATTGATTGGCATTTGATTAGTTCCAAGGGTTTAGATGGGGTAGAGTTTGTTAAGTGTGTCCAGGATGGATTCCTGTCACAGTATGTTGACAGACCAACTAGGGGGGATGCCATACTAGATCTAGTATTCGGTAATGAACTGGGTCAAGTCATAGACCTGTCAGTGGGTGAGCATCTGGGGGACAGTGATCACTGCTCCCTGACCTTTAGCATTATCATGGAAAAGGATAGAATCAGAGAGAATAGGAAAATTTTTAATTGGGGAAGGGCAAATTATGAGGCTATAAGGCTAGAACTTGCGGGTGTGAATTGGGATGATGTTTTTTCAGGGAAATGTACTATGGACATGTGGTCGATGTTTAAGGATCTCTTGCAGGATGTTAGGGATAAATTTGTCCCGGTGAGGAAGATAAAGAATGGTAGGGTGAAGGAACCATGGGTGACAAGTGAAGTGGAAAATCTAGTCAGGTGGAAGAAGGCAGCATACATGAGGTTTAGGAAGCAAGGATCAGATGGGTCTATTGAGGAATATAGGGTAGCAAGAAAGGAGCTTAAGAAGGGGCTGAGAAGAGCAAGAAAGGGGCATGAGAAGGCCTTGGCGAGTAAGGTGGAAAACCCCAAGGCATTCTTCAATTATGTGAAGAACAATCGGATGACAGGAGTGAAGGTAGGACTGATTAGAGATAAAGGTGGGAAGATGTGCCTGGAGGCTGCGGAAGTGAGCGAGGTCCTCAATGAATACTTCTCTTCAGTATTCACCACTGAGAGGGAACTTGATGACGGTGAGGACAATATGAGTGAGGTTGATGTACTGGAGCATGTTGATATTAAGGGAGAGGAGGTGTTGGAGTTGTTAAAATACATTAGGATGGATAAGTCCCCGGGGCCTGATGGAATATTCCCCAGGCTGCTCCACGAAGCAAGGGAAGAGATTGCTGAACCTCTGGCTAGGATCTTTATGTCCTCGTTGTCCATGGGAATGGTACCGGAGGATTGGAGGGAGGCAAATGTTGACCCCTTGTTCAAAAAAGGTAGTAAGGATAGTCCAGGTAATTATAGACCAGTGAGCCTTACGTCTGCAGTGGGAAAGCTGTTGGAAAAGATTCATAGAGATAGGATCTATAGGCATTTAGAGAATCATGGTCTGATCAGGGACAGTCAGCATGGCTTTGTGAAGGACAGATCGTGCCTAACAGGCCTGATAGAGTTCTTTGAGGAGGTGACCAGGCATATAGATGAGGGTAGTGCAGTGGGTGTGATCTACATGGATTTTAGTAAGGCATTTGACAAGGTTCCACACGGTAGGCTTATTCAGAAAGTCAGAAGGCATGGGATCCAGGGAAGTTTGGCCAGGTGGATTCAGAATTGGCTTGCCTGCAGAAGGCAGAGGGTTGTGGTGGAGGGAGTACATTCAGATTGGAGGGCTGTGACTACTGCTGTCCCACAAGGATCTGTTCTGGGACCTCTACTTTTTGTGATTTTTATTAACGACCTGGATGTGGGGGTAGAAGGGTGGGTTGGCAAGTTTGCAGATGACACAAAGGTTGGTGGTGTTGTAGATAGTGTAGAGGATTGTCAAAGATTGCAGAGAGACATTGATAGGATGCAGAAGTGGGCTGAAAAGTGACAGATGGAGTTCAACCTGGAGAAGTGTGAGGTGGTACACTTTGGAAGGACAAACTCCAAGGCAGAGTATAAAGTAAATGGCAGGATACTTGGTAGTGTGGAGGAGCAGAGGGATCTGGGGGTACATGTCCACAGATCCCTGAAAGTTGCCTCACAGGTAGACAGGGTAGTTAAAAAAGCTTATGGGGTGTTAGCTTTCATAAGTCGAGGGATAGAGTTTAAGAGATGTGATGTAATGATGCAGCTCTATAAAACTCTAGTTAGGCCACACTTGGAGTACTGTGTCCAGTTCTGGTTGCCTCAGTATAGGAAGGATGTGGAAGCATTGGAAAGGGTACAGAGGAGATTTACCAGGATGCTGCCTGGTTTAAAGAGTATGAATTATGATCAGAGATTAAGGGAGCTAGGGCTTTACTCTTTGGCGAGAAGGAGGATGAGAGGAGACATGATAGAGGTGTACAAGATATTAAGAGGAATAGACAGAGTGGACAGCCAGCACCTCTTCCCCAGGGCACCACTGCTCAGTACAAGAGGACATGGCTTTAAGGTAAGGGGAGGGAAGTTCAAGGGGGATATTAGAGGAAGGCTTTTCACTCAGAGAGTGGTTGGTGCGTGCAATGCACTGCCTGAGT
This sequence comes from Hemitrygon akajei, assembly GCF_048418815.1. Taxonomy (NCBI): domain Eukaryota; kingdom Metazoa; phylum Chordata; class Chondrichthyes; order Myliobatiformes; family Dasyatidae; genus Hemitrygon; species Hemitrygon akajei. Next base: position 12,571,187 of record NC_133151.1, on the reverse strand, counting down.
CAGTGGTGGAGGCAGATACACTAGTGAAGTTTAAGAGACTACTAGAGAGGTATATGGAGGAATTTAAGGTGGGGGGTTATATGGGAGGCAAGGTTTGAGGATCGGCACAACATTGTGGGCCGAAGGGCCTGTACTGTGCTGTACTATTCTATGTTCTATAAGTGTTCTGAAAAATATGCTCAGTACCTCCACAATTTTGACCCATATTTCTCTCAAAATCCAAGGATGCATCCCATCCAGTCTTCATGATTTATCAGATTTACTTTGAACCAACTTTCCTCATATTTTCATCTTATTAACTTTTAGCACGTCTAGCCTCTCAACTGTATCTTCTAACATGATTACTTTTCCAGCAGTCATTTCCCTGGTGAAGACAGCTGTTCAGTATTCATTTTGTAGCTTAACACTGCTCTCAGCAGCCGAGTACAGAATCTGGTTTTACCCTTAGAAGACCTTACTCATCCATGCATTACCATTTTACTACATTTGTGCCTATTAAAGTTCAATGTAAATTTATTATCAAAGTACACCTATGTCACCATATACAATCCTGAGATTCATTTTGATTCAGTATGGTGGAAGTTCCAGGTGATGTGGTGGTGAAATGTGTGAAGTTACTAAAACTAGAGAGAAGGTTTTTTGAGGAACTGAAGGGCCTGAGATAGATAAGTCACCTGGAATAGATTGTGTACACCCCAGAATTCTGAAAGAGGTAACTGAAGAGATCATGGAGGCATTAATAATGATCTTTAAAGAATTGCTAGATTCTGAAATGGTTCCAGAAGACTGGAAGATTGAAAATGTTACTCCACTCTTCAAAAAGGGAGAGAGGCAGAAGAAAGGAAACTATAGGCCAGTTAGTCTGACCTCAATGGCTGGGAAAATGTTGGAATTGATTATGAAGGATGAGGTATCAGAATACTTGTAGGTATATGATAAAATAGGCCATAGTCAGCATGGTTTCCTCAAGGAAATCTGTTGGGAATACTTTGAAGAAATAACAAGCAGGATAGACAAAGGAGCATCAGTTGATTTTGTGTACTTGGATTTTCAGAAGGCTTTTGACAAGGTGCCATAGATGAGGCTGCTTAACAAGCTCATGGAAGATTTTAACATGGATAGAGCATTGGCTGATTGGCAGGAGGCAAAGAGTGGGAATACAGGGAGCCTTTTAAATAAATAAATTGTTAGATTTTTGCATAGTAGGGAAATTAAGTGTTAAGGGGAGAAGGCAGGTAGGTGGAGATGAGTTCATGGTCAGATCAGCCATGATCTTATTGAATGGTGGAGCAGGTTCAACGGGCCAGATGATTTACTCCTGCTTCTATTTCTTACGTTCTTATGTTGTGTTATGTTCTTTTCTGGCTGATTGCCAATGACCACTGGTGTTCCACAGGGGTTTGTGTTGGGACCAATTCTTTTTACTTTATAATGTCTGTTATGGTCCAGTCCTGAGCCGCATTCCGGGTCTTGATCCGGTCCACGGACTCCGGACTCCGGGTATTGCAGTCGTCCCTCCCATCACCCTTAAGCCAAATAGGATCATCTTGGCTTAAGAAGGTGCACCTGTTGCCTATCAGCTGGCAGGTGGATATAAGGGACTCTGGGATGGAGCCTAGTTGGGGGTTGTCCTGCTTGGAACTTGTTTGTCTTGTATGAGCTGGTTTGGCTGATTGTTCCAGTTGTCCCAGCTTGGAGGGCCCATGGCTTCATCCTCAAGTTCTGTGAGTCAACCTTGGAGTTACCCTGGACCAAGTTCTCTTCTGATCCCTTGCCTCTGTTGGGTAGCAGGCTGGACTGCCATTGCCTGGTGGGGGACTCTGTCCCCTTCCTACCCCTCACCTCTGATGGGTTGTGCCCACTACCTGCCCAGGTGTCCTGTGTCTTGCCTGGGCCTCTGTGTTCCTGCCTGGGGGGGTGGCCCTACCCAGGAGTATGTGGCACACCCTGAGGTCTCTGCCCCTTCCTACTCCTTGCTCCCTATGGGTTGTGCCTGCACCTGCCCAGGTGTTCCCTGTCTTGCCTGGGCCTCTGTGTTCCTGCCTGGGAGGCGCTGCCCAGGAGTTATGTGGCCGCCCAAGGAGCTCTCCTGCCTAGCCAGGGACTTTCTCTGAACCCCAGGATTACCTAGCATGCCCCATTTCTTTTGCATGCCCTGGTCTCCCCATCTGGTTCTATCCTTTAGTTATTCCTGTCCTGTCCCTAGTACTTCAGTGCCTGCATCCTGCACTTGGGTCCAGCCTCCTGTCCCCATGTGACAATGTCAATGAATTGGATGAAGGAATTGATGGCTCGATTGTAAAGTTTACATACGATATGAAGATAGGTGGAGGGGCAAGTAGTTTTGGGGAAGTAGAGAGGCTACAGAAGGACTTATAAAGATTAGGAGAATTGGCAAAGAAATGGCAGTTAGAACACAGCATCAGGAAGTGCATGGTCATGCACTTTGGCAGAAGAAATGAAATGGTTCTCTATTTTCTAAATAGAGAGAAAATGCTTAAGAAAAAAAGCTGAAATGCAAAGGGACTTGGGAGCCCTTGTGCAGGATTCCTAAAGGTTAATTTGCAGGTTGAGTCTGTGGTGAGGAAGGCAAATGCAATGTTAGCATTCATTTCAAGAGGTCTAGAATATAAAAGCAAAGATGTAATGTTGAGACTTTATAAAGCACTGATGAGGCCTCTTTTGAATATTGTGAGAAGTTTTGGGCCTCTTATCTTAGAAAGCATGTGCTGAAACTGGAGAGGGTTCAAATGAGGATCACAAAATTGATCCCAGGAATAAATAACTTGTATGAAGAGCATTTGGTGGCTCTGGGTCTGTATTCACTAGAATTCAGAAGAATGAGGGGTGGCCTCATTGAAACCTATCAAACAGTGAAAGGCCTTGATGGAGTAGATGTGGAGAGGATGTTTCCTATGGTGTAAGAGTCTAAGACCAGAGCTGACAGCCTCAGAATAAAGGTTGTCCTATAGAATGGAGATGAGGAGGAATATCTTTAGCCAGAAATTGGTGAATCTGTGGAAATCTTTTGCCAAAATCAGGTATGGAGGCCAAGTCTTTATGTATATTTAAAGCAGACTTTGATAGATTCTTGAATGGCCAGGGCATAAAGAGATACAGAGAAAAAAGGAGATTGGGGCTGAGAGGGCAATTGGATCAGCCATGATGAAATCTCCAAGATCTTATGGTCTATTTTCACAGTAAATGGTTTATTTAAGTCAGCAGCAAAAAAAATCTTTTTGCTCTGTTCTCTCTTCCTCTCCTATTTTCATCTTCTCTCTGACTGAATCAGCTGTGTTCTCATTACTATCTCCAACCCAATGTAATCAGCCTGGTTCTCACTAGAATCTCTAACCCAATGTAATTAGCTTAGTTCTCATTAGTATCCCCAACCCAGTGTGTTCAGCCTCATTCCCACTGGTATCTTCAACCCAACTCACTGCATGAGCAGTCTTTCATTGCCTTAGAAATTACTAGACTTCCCCATAGCCCTCTATTTTTCTAAGCTCCATGTACCTATCCAAAAGTCTCTTAAAAGACCCTATTGTATCCACCTCCACCACTGTTGTCGGCGACCCACACTCAACAATTCAGAAACAGCTTCTTCACCTCTACCATCAAATTTCTGAATGATTCATGAACCCATAAGTGCATCTTATGATTCCTTTTGTTGCCAATTTTTATTTTGTAAGTTATAGTAATTTTATAACTGATTTATACTGCTGTTATAAAACAGTAAGTTTCACATTACATGAGACAGTGATATTAGAAATGATTCTGAAAGTGGCAACAAAGTGACGAGGAAGGAACTACAGAAAATTGCCTTCATTGGAGAGGATATCGAGTACAAGAGCTGGCATGTCGTGTTATTGTTGTACCAGACATTGCTGAGACCATGAGCATTATGTGCAGATCTGAACACATTGTAGGAAGGATGTGACTAAACTAAAGAGGGGGAAGAAAAAATTCACAAGGATGTTGCCGGGGTGGAGAGCATGATGTATAGGGAGAGACTGGATAGGCTGGGACTGTTTTCCATGAAGTTAATTTATTTATAAAAGTTAGGATATAGTGGATGGTCATATTCTTTTTCCCAGTCAGAAACTGGAGGGCCTCTGGAGGCAAGGGAGTGAACGGAGGAGAAAAGTGAAGGAACCTGGATTCTAGGGCCCAGGTCTGGTTCAACAGCCTTGCTGACAGTTTCTGTTTGCAGTTAAGTGGGACACGGTTCCCAGGTGGTCTGGGTGTGTGTGCGAGGATTGAGACGAACTAAGCTTGCTTGATCAGAAGGAAACTGCACATCAGGAGTCAGATATTCAGCTATTTTCAAGGTCGTCACCTTTTACTGTGACTTGCAGCGGTAAATGTTGTGAAATTCCAACATCCTGATGTAACCTTTCGATGTTTTTTGTGGGGTATGGAAAGATTCCACCTGTCAAGATTGTATGTCTGTGTGAGTGTTTGTATGTGTGTGAGTGTGACAGTGTGTGATTGGATGTGTGTTTGTGTGTGTATGTGTGAGTGTGAGAGAGTGGACGTGTGTGTGCATATGTGTGTGTGGATGTGTGTTTGTGTGTGAGTGAGTGTAAAAGAGTGTGTGTGAGTGGATGTATTTATGTGTGTGAGTGTGAGAGAGTAAGAGTGTCTGTGAGTGGGTATGTTTGCGTGAGAGTGTGTGAGTGTAAGAGTGTCTGAGTGTGTATGTTAGTGTGAGAGAGTGTGTGAGTAGATGTGTGTCTGTGTGAGTGTATGTGTGAGAATGTGTTAGTGGATGTGTGTGTCTGTATGTGTGAGTGTGAGTGTTTGAGAGTTTCTGTGAGTGTGTGTGTGAGTACAATGCAGAATCAGATTGTGCACTGCCCCTGAGTGTTCATGAATGGCAGCTTGGGCCTTGCCCCAGCAATCAGAGGGTTTGTAATTATTTGATTGCATCCATCAGAAGTATGTCACTGTGCCTGGTGTTCACAGATATTCATTTTCAGAAACAACCAGTATCTGTAACACTTCCTCGCTTTGGATCTTGCTGTGAGGCCTTGAAATCCCCGAAGTCGCTGCACACTTGCAATTGGCAGCATCTGAGAAAGCCTCTCGGTCCTGCGCTCAACCCCGGGGACTCGGTCCTGCCCTCAGCCCCTGGGTCATGATAGCAATGTGCCTTTTGTTACCTCGATTTGCTTTTTTGCTTTCTCGAGGTTGTATTTTTGCAGAACCTTTCATACCATCTGAAATTGTTTTTACCAATGTGATGCTATGTTGAGGTTTCATGGTTGTAGAAATAGAGCAGCCAGTCTGTGTACATCAGAGGTGCAGGTGGTGCAGCTGGTAGGCTGTTTGCTTCACAGTGCCATTGACCTGAGTTGAATGCTGACCTCTGGTCCTATCTAAGATTGCACACATTTCTCCGTTTCCTCACAAGTCCCAACAACTAGCAGGTCAGGCTGCCCCAAATATGCAGTGAGGTGTCAAATCTGGGGAGAGTAACTGAGAATGTGAGAAGAATAGAAAATATTTGAATATTGTAAATGGGCCATAGATGTTCAGCACAGATTCTGTGGGATGAAGAGTGTGTTGCACCTTTAGAAGCAGGAGGATAACCAGGAAAAGAGTAAGTGTATTCAAGGAGCAAAAGGGAATCTGTGTGGGGCCAAGCAATAGAAGGAGAATGCAAAGTGATTAAATCTGATGGCTGCTCACCAAGGAGAAGGATGTGTTGGATGGAGAGTTAGGGGATGCAGAATCATGTCTGTGCAGGTGTCAGAAAGGAGGAAATGTAAAAGGCATTAAGGAGGTTAAATCCATAGGGCCAATGAGCTGGCATCAGTGGTAGGGAAATTATTGGGAAAAATATTCTGTTCATTGTGAAAGGATTTCTGTGTATATAGAAAGATGGGGAATTATTTGAAGGAGACAACATGGTTTTGTGCAGGGAAAATTGTGTACCACAAATCTGATTCTGTTTTCTTAAGGTAACTAAGAAAAATGATGAAGCCAGGAGAGTAGACAAAGTTTACTTAAAGTTTAGCAAAGCTTTTAATAATGTCCCATATAGTAAGCTTGTCTAAAAGGTTACATTACCTGGGATTCAACATTGGAGGCAAATGGGCTGGTTCATGGAGGGAGAGGCCAGTAGCTGAGAGGTGCTTTTTGACTAGAAGTCACAGTGATCACAGTTGCTAGGACATTTGTTGCTTGTCATGTTTATGAATGATTGGAAGAGAATTTAAATGCACTGAAGAGTATTTTTGCAAATGATTCAAAAACTAGTGGAGTAGTAGAAGTTTGGATAAGTATGTGGATGAGAGGGGTATGGAGGGCAATGGTCCAGCTGTTTTTGGTGGGACAAGACAAAATAACAATTCAGCACAGACTAGATGGGCTAAAAGGCCTGTTCTTGTGCTGTGGTGCTCTCTGACTCTACTCAGAAACATGGTTTTGGAAGGATACAGAGAGGCAGAAATTTGCTGGGAAGTTGGACAGAGAGGTGACAGCTGGAATTGAATTTGTACAGAGTGAGGTGATGCATTTTGGAACATCAGAGACTAACTGGACCAGTACAGTAATAGCAGGAATCTCAGGACTGTTGACTTCAAGAGGAATATTCAAGTACAAGCTTATAGCCTCTTGAAAATTGAGTAACAAGCAATTAGATCAGACGAGATATATCCCGGGCTACTGGGATCAGACGAGATATATCCCGGGCTACTGCAGGAAGCGAGGGAGGAGATTGCTGAGCCTCTGGCGATGATCTTTGCATCATCAATAGGGAGAGGAGAAGTACCAGAGAATTGGAAGGTTGCAAATGTTGTTCCCTTCTCAAGAAAGAGAGTAGCGATAACCCAGAAAATTATAGACCAGTGGGTCTGACTTCAGTGGTGGGCAAGTTGTTGGAGAAGATCCTGAGAGGTAGGATTTTTGAGCATTTGGAGAGACATAATCTGATTAGGGATAGTCAGCATGGCTTTATCAAGGGCAGGTCGTGCCTTACAAGCCAGATTGAATTCTTTGAGGATGTAATAAAACACATTGAAGGTCAAGTAGTGAATGTAGTGTAAATGGATTTCAGTAAGGCATTGCATAAGGCTCCCCATGCAAGGCTCATTCAGAAAGTAAGAAGGCATGGAATCCAAGGAGACCTTGCTTTGTGGATCCAGAATTGGCTTGCCCATAAAAGGCAAAAGGTGGTAGTAGATGGTTAGTATTCTGCATTGAGGACAGTGACCAGTGATTCCGTAGGGATCAGTTCTAGGAACACTCATCTTGGTGATTTTTATAAATGATCTGGATGAAGAAGTAGAAGGGTAGGTTAGTAAGTTGGCTAATAACACAAAAAGTTGGGGGTGCTGTGGACAGTCTGGAGGGTTATCAGAGGTTACAGAACTAGACTGAGAACTGGCAGATGGAGTTCAACACAGATAAGTGTGGAGTGGTTCATTTCAGTAGATCAAATTTGAAGACACCATATAATAATGGTAAGACTCTTAGCAGTGTGGAGGATCAGTGAGATCTTGGAGTATGTGTCCATCGGACACTCAAAGCTGCTGCATGATTTGATAGTGTTAAGAAGGCATGTGGTGTAATGACCTTCATCAACTATGGGACTGAGTTCAACAGCCGTGATGTAATGCTAAAGCTATATAAGACCTTAGTTAGACTCCACTTTGAGTACTGTATTCAGTTCTGGTCACCACACTACAGGAATTATGTGGATACTATAGAGAGAGTACAGAGGACATTTACAAGGATGTTGCCTGGATTAGAGAGCATGCCTTATGAGAACAGGTTGAGTGAATTTGGCCTTTTCTCCTTGGAGTGACGGAGGAGAGAGGTGACCTGATAGAGGTGTACAAGATAATGAGAGGCATTAGTAGTGTGGATAGCCAAAGGCTTTTTCCTAAGGCTGAAATGGCTAACACGATGGGACATAGTTTTAAGGTGCTTAGAAGTAGATGCAAGTGGAATGTCAGAGGTAAGTTTTCAGAGTGGTGAGCGCATGGAATGCACTACCAGTGACGGTGATAGAGGCGGATACATAGGAAACTCTTAGATAGGTCCATGGAGCTTTGTAAAATAGAGGGCTATGCGGTAGGGATATTCTAGGAAGTTTCTGGAGTGGGTTACATGGTTGGTACAACATTGTATGTCAAAGGGCCCGTAATGTGCTGTAAATTTCTATGTTCTATGTTCTAGTCTAGTGAACAAAACTGTTGAAAATTGTAACAAATTATTAGTGTAGTGAAGGAGCTATTGAAAATGATGTCACAAATGATTAGTCTGGTGAACAAGGTGTTGAAAATTGTGTAACAGATGATTAGTCTAGTAAATCAGGCTGTTGAAAATTGTGACACAAATGATTCATCTAATGACCAAGGCTTTTAAAAATTGTGACACAAGTGATTAGTCTAGTGAATGAGGTGTTGAAAGTGTTGTCACAAGTGATTAGTCTCGTGAAGGAGCTGTTGAAAATTGTGACACAAGTCTAGTGAACAAGGCTGTTGAAAATTGTGACACAAGTGATTAGTCTGGTGAATGAGGTGTTGAAAGTGGTGTCACAAGTGATTAGTCTAGTGAGCGAGGCTATTGGCATGTTGCTCCTTCTAGGCAAATACATTGAATGTAAATGGTTAGATGTCATGGAACAGCTGTAGAGGTCATTGATCGGGCTGCACTTAGAGCATTATGTGTGGTTTTGGCTGTCATTTTGCAGGAAAGAGTAGAAACAGAGGAGATTCACCAGGTTATCATCTGGAATGGAGGACTGTAGTTATAATGAGAGATTGAGCAGGCTGATCCTGTTCCATCTGTAGCTGAGGACTGATGTCATTGAGGTTTATAAAATTATTAGATAGAGGATATAATCAGGATCTTTTTCAAAAACCTGAAACTGCAGGCTGTAGGTTTAAGATTTTGAGGGGTGAGGGAGCTGAGGGGATGTTTGTCACAGAGGATAGTGGTTGTAATGAACGAGCTACTTGAGGTAATGGTGGACAAAGATACAATGACACTGTGTAAAAGGTTTTTGGACAGGTACTTGAATGGGCAAGCAATGTAGAAATTCAGGTCCAATAGGATTAGCATTGATTGGCTTTGTGGTTGGCATGGTTAAGATGTGCTGAAGGACCTTTTCTGGTGCTCTATAACTCAATAACTCTAACAGGGCATTCAGCTCTAGAGTTGGGAAGTTATGTTACAGCTTTTCAAAACAGTTCACCTCCATCTGGAATATTGCATCTAAGTCAGCCCCATTATAGGAAGCATGTTAGGGCTTTGGAGATGGTGCAGAAGTCATTTATCTGGGTTAGAGGACATGAGCTCTAAGGGTGACCAAACTTGGGTTATTTTCACAGGAAGCCAGAGGTTGATTGGATAGAGGTTTGTAAGTTTATGAGAAACACAGAAAGACAGACGATATCTTTTTTTCCAGGGTTGAAATGTCTAAAGGGGACATGCACTTGTGTGAAGGAGAAAATTCAAAGGAGATGGTTAGGCAAAGGGCAAGTTTATTACATTGAGAGTGATAGGTACGTGGAGTATGCTACCAAGGGAAGAACTGGAGGCAAATATTAGGGAGGCATTTAAAATGGTTCAGGTACTTGGATGTAGTATATGACTATAACTGTATCTCTGAATATCTCTGCAACTGATCTCACACAGACATTAATGTCACAATGGATAGCAAAAGTGATGTTGTTTGTGGAAATCTATTAAGACAAGACACTTCTTTGAATAAGGATAGTGAGATATTTATGTTCAATGGAAAGACTTCTATTCCTGCTCTGGGAGTGTATGGCCACAATTTGACTCAAACTCATGGCATTTTGACTCAAAGGTGCAGGAGGGTCCTCACTGAGCCATCACAGTGTGACTGACAGTTGTGGGAAATTCAGTTTTCGGATAAGGCTTCTGATACAAAAGCCTAGGACTACCATTTTATCCATACATTAAGGTGCAGGAAAGTCTTCACTGAGAATTGTGGGGAATTTGGTTTTCTGATACACTTATCACCATAAGCTACACCGACATTCATTTTTATGCTGGCATTCACAGTAACTACAAAGAATACAGTAGAATCAATTAAAAATACACAGAAACATAGACTGGCAAACAACCAATGTGTAAAAGAAGACACATTGTGCAAATAAACAAATAAATAATACAGAGAACATGAGTTGTAGATGCCTTAAATCTGAATCCATAGGTTGTGGAATCAGTTCAGAATTAAGGTGTTTGAAGTCATCCACACTGGTCAGGAGACTGATGGGTGAGAGTAATAACTGTTCCTGAACCTGGTCGTATGGAACCTATGTCTCTTGTACCTCCTTGTTGGAGTTCCTTGATGATGGATGCTGCTTTCTTGTGGCAGTGCTTCTTGTAGATGTGCTCAATGATAGAGAGGGATTTTCCTGTGATGGATGGGGGGGGGGGGGTGAATCCACCATTTTCTGTTGACTTCTCTGTTCTTGGGCATTGGTGTCTGCATACCAGGTCATGATGCAACTAGTCAGGATACTCTCCATTGTGCTTCTATAGAAGTTTGTCAAAGTTTTAGATGACATGCTGAATCTACACAAACTTCTAAAAAAGTAGAGGTGTTGTTGTGTCTTCTTTGTGATGGCACTTGCATGCTGATTCCCAGACAGATCCTCTGATATGATAGTACCATAGAATTTGGAGTTACTGACTCTCTCCACCTCTGATCCCCTAATGAGGACTGGCTCATGGACCTCTGATTTCCTCCTCCTGAAGTCAGTAATCAGCTCTTTGGTTTTGCTGATGTTTATTGAAAGATTGTTGTTGTGGCACCATTCAACCAGATTTTCAACCTCTCTCCTCTATGCCGATCTATCACCACCTTTGATTCAGCCAACAGCAGCAATGTCATCAGCAAACTAAAATATGACATTGGAGTTGTACTTGGCCATACAGACCTAGGCATAAATTGAGTAGAACAGTGGGGTAAGCACCCATTCTTGTGGTGCATGTGTGCTGATGGTGATCATGGAGAAGCTGTTGTTGCCAATCTGTACTGAGGTCTGTAAGTAAGGAAATCGAGGATCTAGTTGTACAGAGGTATTGAGGGCTTAGTTTAGAGGGTATAATAGTTTTGAAAACTGAGTTGTAGTCAATGAAGAGCATCCTAATGTATGCATCTTCATTGTTTAGACCGGGATCCTTAACTTTTTTATGCCATAGACCCCATGTTGTGAACCCATAGTCTAGATGTTCCAGAGCTGTGAACAGTCAGTGAAATGGTATCTACTATTGATCTTTGATGGTAGCAAGCAAATTGGATTGGATCCAACTCACTCCTCAGGCGGAGGTTGATGTGCTTCGTGACCAACCTCTCAAACCACTTTATCCCAGTGGATATAAGTACAACTGGATGATAATCATTGAGGGAGGTTGCCACATTCTTTTTATGCCTCCTCATGCCCCTCCTGCTCACATGGACTCTTAGTCACTGGTCTTTGAGTGCAAAGTGAGGCCTGGACTGTGGATGTCCTTCACCACCCCACCACATAACTGGACTTCAAACTCGGAGCACGGAGCTGAGGTCTGATGTCTAGCTCCTCTACACCCGTCCCTAACCCCTAATCGGACCTCTGGCATCCCACATCACTATCCCTAATCACTATCTTGACTTCTGAATCCCCTCTCTGTCCCCAAAACCCATCTCTATGATCAAGTCTGAGCCACTATCTCAATGGAGACCACAGCTCAGCACTATCTTGACAGAAAAAGAGCAGTTATTCCACTTTTGTCTCCATATGAGCACTTCAAAATAGATCAGTGTGATTAACACGCATTTCTGAGACATCAGCAAACAAACTTCCTGCTGGAACCTGAAGCAGCAAACAGTCTGGAAAAACTCAGCAGGTCAAGCAGCATCTGTGAGCACAATGGTGGAGAGTGAAAGGACCTATCGATACTTTGTTTCAAAACACTCATTCACTGGCCCTGATTGTTCTAATCCTGACTTCTGGACCAAAGGGTTGAGAATTCCTTTCTCCCCCAGGAATGCTACTTGATCTGCTGAGATCCTCCAGAAGATTGCCTGTTGCTCCAGATTCCAGAATCTGCCATCTCTTATGGTTAGCACTATCAAAGAGTTCTCTCTGTGGCACACTGATGGGGAGATAGTGGAAGCTGTTGGAGGAGAATGGTTCTCCATATGAAGTTACTTCTCAGATGGTGACAGTGTCAAAGCATTGGAGAATGTGAGAGCTCAGTAACCCCAAACTGTGTGCAACAATGAGATTTTTAATGTGTTAACATGACTGGAGGGGAATTTGTAAAGCATAGAGCAAAACCCCAGAAAGCAGGATTCATTGTGTAAGGTGAATCTCTGCATCTACAAACACGAGGAAATCTGCAGATGCTGGAAAATCAAGCAACACTCAAAATGCTGGTGGAACGCAGCAGGCCAGGCAGTCCTGATGAAGGGTTTCAGCCCAAAACGTCGACTGTACTTCTTCCTATAGATGCTGCCTGGCCTGCTGCATTCCAGCAGCATTTTGTGTGTGTTGCTTCACCGCACCTGCAGTCTGTTTTACTGAGAGTTTATCTGACTCTGGTTTCCATCAGTGGGTAATTAATAGTTGCCCATATGGTGGTGGTGTATGCAACAAGTATGAGACAGTTGTTGCCAGTATTGGGGTTATTCATAGTAAGCAGTTCCTGACAGGTCTATTCAGCAAGAATTGGGTTCAGATGCTTGACACGAAGTGGGAAATGCTGTTGTGTATGAGGTATGGATAAAATACAGGATGCACAAGGGCTTTACCTAATGATAGAGGAATTTGACCAAGCAGTTTGAGTTAGAAAGAGTTGTGAAGGTGCTTTAAGTTGAGCAGATAATGGTAAAATGTTATTAACACTGATCCTGAACGCATCTGGTTACCAAGCAATCTCTACCAACTAAAAAAGGAATGATAATGCTATGAGGCCAATAGCAAAGAGAAGAACAACGACTCATATTCCACTGGGATTAGACTACGATCCAATGGTATGAACACAGTTTTCCAGGTTCAGGTCCACATACCTGTAGGATCATTTTCTACTCCCATCAATCCATCAGGTTCTCTCCCACAGGAATCCTGAAGAAGGATCTTGGCCTGAGACTTCAATTGTTTATTCACTTTGGTAGATGCTGCCTGACCTGCAGAGTTCCTCCAGCATTTTATGTGTGTTGCATTCTCACTTTGTTCACCTTTCCATCTCTCCCTTGCTTATTATCTTGATTTCATCAGCCTATCTATCCACCTATCTTCTCCCTTAGTTCAACTTTCTTATCCACTCTCCCAACCTGCATTCGTTGTCCATTAAGCCCTGCTTATCTGGTTCTACCTATTAACTGCCAGTCTCTGTCTCTATGCCACCTCATTTGGCTCCATCCTCATAATATTTTGCCTCTGTATATAGATGCCATTACTTAAATTGACATCATGGCTGCTGTTGACATGGTGGGCCATAGTGCTTGTTCCTCATAACTATAGAGCTATGCATTATTGAAACTGGACTTTTGGCCCAACCTGTCCATGTTGACGATGTTGCTCAACAACCTGGTCTCATCTGTTCACGTTTGGCCTACAATCCTCAAAACTTCTCCTATCCATGGACTTATCTGATAACTTCTAAATCTTAATAATGTGCCCACCTCAACTACTATTTCTGGTAGTTCATTTCAAATACAGCTACCAGCCTCTGTCTCATCCTTCCTTTTCACTTTGATTTCCAAAAATCAAAGGAGCAGAATTAGATCATTCATCCATCAACACTCTTGCTATACTCTCAGTCCTGATGCATGATTTTGACCCCACACTTTGGCCACTCCTTTGCCCCCATAGATGCTCTTTGACCCCTTAAGTTCTTCTAGATATTCCAGAACATCTCTCTCTCCAGGATTCTGGAGTCATGTCCATTCCATTCCAACTCACTTCTTGGTGTAAGAATGGATTAGTTACAACATTGAACTACCAACAAGCTCTGAAGCCTCATTCCCAGTTTAAGGTGAGGAATGAAGAGGTAAATGTCAGCTAAGCTCATATCAGAAGGGATTCCCTTCTAGTTTGCATTTTTTGTGTTCCTTTGTTTAAATTTGATTAAAAAAACCTTTTTTGCAGGACTTTAAACCTGAAGTGAAGGAACATTGAACCTGGTCCCACCTTCCAACTGTCTGGATTCCACACTTCTGGCTTCTGACACTTTTGAGATAAACAGCTGAGATGTCTGGGAAAGAGGAGAAGCTGCCAGAGTTCCTGAAGACCGTAAAGTCAGCCACTATTGATGAGTTGATTGAGGAGTGCATCAAAGAGTTTGGTAAGCTGGAGGATCGATTAAAACATCCACCTCTTTGACATCATGTCTTCTGATCACTTTCTCTCTACGTCCCTCCTGTTCCCTGGAATGTTACTCGTCCAGTTCCCTGGAATGTTACCCAACCTTTCCACTAATGTGTTATCCCTCCAGTTCAATTGTGTGTTACCCCTCCTGTTCACTACCGTGCTACTCCTCCAGTTCCATACTGTTACACCTCCTTTACTCTAGAAAGTTACCCTTCCAGTTCCCTAGTGTGTCACCCCTCTGTTTCTATAGAATACCCTTCCTGTCCACTAGTATTACTCCTACAGTTCTCTACTGTGTTTACCCCTCCAGTTCCCTAGTGTGTTACTCCTCCAGTTCTCTACAATGTTACACATCCTGTTCCCTAGTGTGTTACTCCTCCAGTTCTCTACAATGTTACACATCCTGTTCCCTTGTGTGTTACTCCTCCAGTGCCCTCGTGTGTTTGCCCTCCAGTTCCCCAGTGAGTCACTCCATTGCCCTAGTGTGTCATTCTCCGGTTCCCTAGTGTGTTACGCTTCCAGTTCTCTAGAATGTTACCCCTCGTGTCCACTAGTGAGTTACTCCTCTAGTTCCCTGTTGTGTCACTCCTCCACTTCTCTTGTTCGTTACCCCTCCAGTTCCCCAGTGTGTTTTTCCTCCACCTACTCTTTCAGGGCACCTAAATCAGCAATGAGCCAATCTGATTTCAGTGAGTGGTTCTGGACTAAATATTGGCCCTTAGACAAAATTTCTGCTCCCTTCCAACAGATGCTGCAGAACATTTTGTAGCAGAGAATTATTGTCAGATGTCAGTTTAGTGTTGAGAAGGAGTGCTATAGTGTTGTGACGGGGTGGTGTAGTGTTGTGACGGGTGATGTAGTATAGCGATCGGGCAACTTAGTACACGTGTGGTGAATGGGTGATGTATTGTGGTTTTGGGGTGATTTAGTACAGGTGTTGTGATGAATGGGGTGATGTAGTGTGATTTAGTACAGGTGGTGTGATGATGGGGCAATGTAGAGTAGTTTTGTGGTGATTTGGTACTGTTGGTGTGGTGATAGGGTGATGTAGTGTAGTTTTGGGTTGATTTAGTACAAGTGGTGTGATGAATAAGGGTGATGTACTGTGATGAGGGATCCCTGATAAAATGTCCTAGTTTGTCATTGAAATGTCAGCTATAGTCAATACCCAGCTGAAAGTCTGAGAAGATTTTATTAGCCTGTGTAGACTTGATAAATTGAAATGATCTCCTTCTGGGTCATATAAAGAGATGTGACTTGCCTTGTCCTGCATCATAGTGCCAATCAGGAGTGGAGCCTAATCCCACAGTTTAGTGGCTGAGAATTTGAATGGAGCATCTGGTTCACACCAGGTCTTAGATGAAAAGCAATATGTCAGGGTACTGGAGTAGGGATCCAATCACAGACCCAGTACTGTACACACAGTGATATTAATTGAGTAACAATTAAAGGTGCAAACAAAGTCAGCCAGACAGTGTACAGATACGAATGCTGGAAAGGGTCAGGAAAATTCACTGACGCAATCTGGCAACAAACAGGTGAAAACACAGGACTGAAAAATACACTGAGCAATAAACAGAGAGGCAGATGATAGGTGGAGCACAATGAGATAAGGTGGCAGCAATACATGTAGTAATGAGAAACGGATGAGAGACACTGTACTCAGTAATACAGGGGCCAGAGTAGAGCAGGGGCAGGAACAGGAGCACATGGAATACAAAACCACAGACTGACAGCTAGGGGGAAACACACAGAGTTCAACTGGAGGTATTGACACATTATCTGAGTGAGCGAGAGAGCTGGGTTTCCATAATGGAAGCCAACACATGGCTGTGGGACGAACACATTAACTCTATATGGAATATCATGTGTAATTGTGTTGCTGGGTCAGAGAATGGCTTGGAAGTTGAGTAGGGAAGTTGACTGCAATCAACATTCCCTCTTTAACCAGGACAGACTATGCCAAATAAACCAACGGTTCATTTGTGCCTATGTCTGAGATTAGGCAATGTTTGAATGACCACCACCTTTGTCAAATTATCAAGAGGTACAATGTTATGAAATAGAAGAAATCTGGAGACAAGATAACATTCTCCTTGATGGTTCAAGAGGTAGGCTCGCTTGCTAAATTATTTCTATTTCTCTTTCCCTCAAGATGACCACGGGAAACTGAAGAACGCAGCCTTACCACACATGTTCTTGTTTATGCACCAGTGGTATCTGCCATCTGCTGAACTGGTGGGAAAACTCCTCAAGTTATATCCTTTTCTGAGGATAAATGGACTCCAGCTGACTCCCAATCCCAGTCCTGCTTTTTTTTTTAAAAAAAATTATTCCTTCACAAGATATGGAAGTTGTGGATTTATTGGCATTTTTTTCCATTCCCTATTGATTCTGAATGGAAAAGGAATTAGAGTGTTAACCACATTGGTGGGTGAAGCCAAAAATAATGTAGATTTCTTTCCCTGAATGTTTTTATGTAACAGGTGACTTTTCAGTAGTTCCATAGCCACCATGACTGGGTGTATGACCTAGAAGGGCACAATAGAACATTTTGTAGGTGGCACACCTGTAGCCACGATGCGCTGGTAGCAAGCTTTCAGTGACTAGGTCTTTAGGGCAATTTAGGTGAGTAGGTAACATGGTCCTTTGTACCTGATTCCTCATTTATGAAGGAAAGCCTGCTGTTATTGTGCCAATATCAATGCACCAACAACCAGCATTTGGTCAATCCATCCACCCAGGAAAACAAGTCCTTGTTTGCTGTGATCAGGCTTCACACCTTGGTTAAATCCCTCCTTAGTCCAAAGAAAACAAACCTACCTTAGACCTTCTCCACTTCTTAACTATAATTATCATTCACCAACAATAATGAGTTTTCTCCATGTTTCTCTGGTAATGTGGTGACAAGAGCTGTTTGAGGACTCCACTGGTCAGTTTAAGATCAGAAATTTCCTTCTTCTGGATGAGCTGCCAACAATGGCTGATGAGCCCATCTGCCCGAAGCGACTGGTTTTAAGGTTTTAAGTAACCCACCTTTGCTTCTTCTACTTGCTGCACCATTGTGTAAATTAATTACCTCACATTTTTCTGCATTCACTTTCATCTGTCCATATACTCCCTGATCAGACCAGCTGACAAATCCTGAGGTTGACATTCCTTGCTCATAAATACACATGGAGATAGGAATACTCACACCCTCGCTTCACCCTCAGTAACTCCCTTTCCCTTCCGCTGCTTATCTGCTGCTCTGTGCCTGTGATGCTGCTGCAAGTTTTTCATTTGCACCTGTGCACACGTGTACTTGTACAGATGACAATGAACGCGGCAGTGACTGACTTTCTGAACTTAACTCCTCTAGCCTATTCACTCATTCTCACATTTCTTTCCCTCTTGTTCTCACTCTTTCTCTTTCCTGCACACAATTTGTCCCTCTTTCAAATCCCACCCTCTCTACCTCATACTCTAGTATTGCACACTCTTACTCTTTCTGCCTTTGTCCACGTCTATGACAGATAAAGACATATGCATTTTATTTTAAGTGCAAACAAAAACGCCATCAGCAAGGTACTAAATCAAGAATCTGAAACCACAGCTGGTTTCATCAGTGTCCTCCTTCCCAGCCTGGGCTATGGTGTCTCACTGTGAAACTTGCATTAACAAGAAAACTGGGCTGGATTTGGGTTTGACTCTCTGCTCTGGAGAAAGAGTGATGACCATTTCCAGCATGCTAGAATCTCCAGATGTCCCATCAGGGCAAAGATCCTTCAGGAATAGGTGAACAAAAGTGTCAGCTGTGCTCACCATAATCAGAAACAGGGGAGAAACCCTCCATGGATGGAGAAGGCAACATGCATGAATATGCAGACAGTCTGGGAGAAACCTTACCCTATCTATCTCTTATTTCACAACTCTAGGCTTGCATTTACTGATGGTTTTGTTATATTACTTGAGTTTTTAAATTTATTAAAAACTAAAAGAATCAAACTGTCATTCTCAGTGCAGAAATAGGGGGAAATGATGTGGGTAGGCGAACCCTTAAAGAGTATGTTTCTAAGATCTGTAACTGGCAATTTTGTAACTTCAAAAGCAATAAACGTTCTTGGCAATTGTAGAAATGACTTGCAGTGGACTGAAAAGCTTGAGAATGTAGATATTAAGAAAGAGGATGTGCTGAAGCTTTTGGAAAGTATCAAGTTGCACAAGTCACCAGGACCGGACAGGATGTACCCCAGTCTATTGAGGTGAGGGAGGAGATTGCTGAGCCTCTGGTGATGATCTTTGCTTCGTCAATGAGAATGGAAGAGGTTCCGGAGGATTGGAGGGTTGCGGATGTTGTTCCCTTATTCAAGAAAGGGAGTAGGAATAGCCCGGGAAATTATAGACCAGTGAGTCTTACTTCAGTGGTTGGTAAGTTGATGGAGAAGATCCTGAGAGGCAGGATTTATGAACATTTGGAGAAGCATAATATGATTAGGAATAGTCAGTGTTGCTTTGTCAAGGGCAGGTCGTGCCTTACGAGCCTGATTGAATTTTTTGAGGATGAAAAAATTCATCTAACACATTGATGAAGGTAGAGCCATAGATGTAGTGTATATGGATTTTAGCAAGGCATTTGATATGGCACCCCATGCAAAGCTTATTGAGAAAGTAAGGAGGCATAAGATCCAAGAGGACGTTGCTTTGTGGATCCAGAACTGGCTTGCCCACAGCAGGTAAAGAGTGGTTGTAGACGAGTCATATTTTGCATGGAGGCTGGTGACCAGTGGTGCCCCTGTTCTGGGACCCCTACTCTTTGTGATTTTTATAAATGACCTGGATGAGGAAGTGAAGGGATGGGTTAGTAAATTTGCTGATGACACTAAGGTTGGGGGTGTTGTGGATAGTATGGAGGGCCGTCAGAGGTTACAACAGGACATTGATAGGATGCAAAACTGGGCTGAGAGGTAGCAGATGGAGTTCAACCCAGATAAGTGTGAGCTGGTTCATTTTGGTAGGTCAAGTATGATGGCAGAATATAGTATTAATTGTAAGACTCTTGGCAGTGTGGAGGATCAGAGGGATCCTGGGGTCTGAGTCCATAGTACACTCAAAGCTGCTACGCAGGTTGACTCTGTGGTTAAGAAGGCATACAAGCCTTCATCAATTGTGGAATTGAGTTTAAGAGCTGAGAGGTAATGTTGCAGCTATATAGGACACTGGTCAGACCCCACTTGGAGTACTGTGCTCAATTCTGGTCGCCTCACTATAGTAAGGATGTGGAAACCATAGAAAGGTGGCAGAAGAGATTTACGAGGATGTTGCCTGAATTGGGGAGCATGCCTTATGAGAATAGGTTGAGCAAACTTGTCCTTTTCTCCTTGGAGCGACAGAGGATGAGAGGTGACTTAATAGAGATGTACAAGATAATGAAAGGCATTGATCATGTGGATAGTCAGAGGCTATCCCCCAGGGCTGAAATGACTAGCATGAGAGGACATAGTTTTGAGGTGCTTGGAAGTAGGTACAGAGGAGATGCCAGGGGTAAGTTTTTTTTATGCAGAGAGTGGTGAGTGCGTGGAATGGGCTGCTGGTAGCAGCGGTGGAGGTGGAAACAATAGGATCTTTTAAGAGACTCCTGGATGGCTACATGGAGCTTAGAAAAATAGAGGGCTATGTGTAAAGCCTAGGTAGTTCTAAGGTAGGGATATGTTCGGCACAGCTTTGTTGGCCAAAAGGCCTGTATTGTGCTGTATGTTTTCTATGTTTCTAAACTAATTGAAAGGAAGACACAAGAGTCCAGGAATGCAGTTTACTTTAAGTGAGGCACGCATGCATCACATGATAGTGTGATGATATATAAATTCACATATTTGTACATACAAACCATAATGAATTATTTAAATGAATGAATGCTTAATAAAACTATACACACATTTATATATACACACAAGAATATTCAAATAATACTTAAATATTAAGTACACAGCAGCCACCTAGAGCAGGCCCAGATGCAGAGTGATTTGGGGGAGAAAGAAGCACTTGGACTAATCCCCTCACCTTTGCATTGGCACCAGAACATGGGAAGCTAGGAGTGACAACCTTACATTTTCCATAAGTAACACATACAAAATACAGGGGGAATTTATCAAGTCAACCAGCATCTATAGAGGGGGAAAAAACAGTCAACAGCATCTGCAGAATCCCGTGTTTATGCTTTTCTATACATGCATGGAATAGGCCATGAGATGGTTTCCAGGTGTGAACTTAACATCAAAAACTACTGGAAATCTTGAGCTGGTCAAATAGCATCACTGGAAGCACCCCTAGCAGGACATTCCACATACCCAACACCCTCTGCATAAAAATAACCTACTTCTGATATTCCCCCCCCCCCCCCCCATACTTCAATAACTTTAAAATTGTCATCTTCTGTTAGCCATTTATGCCCTGGGAAAAATGGGGGGAAAAAATGAGGTAATGTTCATGGGTTCAATGTCCATTCAGGAATCTGATAGCAGAGGGTAAGAAGCTGTTCCTAAAATGTTGAATGTCTGTCTTCAGACTTCTGTACCTCCACCCTGATGGTGGGTTCCTTAACGATGTATGCCACATTTTTTTGAGGCATCACCTTTTAAAGATGGCCTCCATACTGGGGAGTATTTTGTCCATGATGGAGCTGGCTAAGTTTATAACTCTACTGCTTTTTCCAATCCTGTGCATTGGTTCTGCCATACCATGTCATACTATACTATATCAAGAATTTGGGTATATTTAAAGCAGAAGTTGATAGGTTCTTGATTAGTTAGGATGGCAAAGGTTACAGGGAGAAATCAGAAGAATGGGGTTGAATATCAAATCTCCCATGAGGGATTGTGGAGCAGACTCGATGGGTTGAGTGGCTTAATTCTGCTCTTATGTCTTGTGGTCAATTCTGACATAAACAAAAGGGAAATTTTTGTTGAAAAATTTTGCCTGAAACTGTTGAACTACCGGTAAACATTAAGTTGAGAAGGATGATGAGAGAGCTTGATCCTGTATTGAGACTCGATATAACAGTACACGAGACTACAGACAGGTAGTCTGCAGGAGAGAAATGAGGATTTAAAACAGCTGAACTCATTTGTGTCAACATTATGATATCCTCTCCAATGAAGCAAGCCAATATGGACTGAGAGTAGCCTTGTGGAGTAGGTCCACAGGAACCTTGAATAGGCTCTGTTCCTGTCCAGGAAATGTAACAAGACAACGACAGAACCAGATTTACTAACTCTACTGTTCCTTAACTGTAGCACGTATCGTGATGCTGGCAGTTCACAATCAAAGATCCTTCAGCTTAAAATATGTCAGCTGGTCAGGTAAGATTGGTAATAAATCATAGTAGAACGGTAAGCATGAGTGTATGTCGGAATCTCTGCAAGGACAATGCAATAATGGGAGTGAGGGAGGAGCAACAGCACTCCAACATACACCAACATACCACATTTCCCTAACACAGACATACATACACACACACTCACAAACAGAACTCTGCAAAAGTCTTAGGCATATATAAAAAAAAAATTCTGTGAAGTGAAACATGTCATCAAAATCCTTGCCAAACTTCTATAGATGTGTGGTGGAAAGTGTGCTGACTGGCTGCATTATGGCCTGGTATGGAACATCACTGCTTTTGAGTGGAAAATCCTACAAAAGTAGTGGATTCGGCCCAGTACGTCATGGGTAAAAGTCTCCCAATCATTGAGCACATCTACATGAAACATTGCTATAGAAAAGCAGCATCCATCATCAAAGATCCTCACCACCCAGGCCATGCTCTATTCTCGCTACTGTCACCAGGTAGAAGTTACAGAAGCCTCAAAACTCACACCACCAGATTCAAGAACAGTTACGTCCCCTGAATCATCAGGCTTTGTACAAAAGGGGATAATTACCCTCATTTATGGACTCTTTTTTTTACCTTGTCATTTTACACTCGGTAGGCTTATTCAGAAAGTCAGATGGCATGGGATCCAGGGAAGTTTAGCCAGATAGATTCAGAAATGGCTTGCCTGCAGAAAGCAGAGGGTCGTGGTGGAGGGAGTACATTCAGATTGGAGGGTTGTGACTAGTGACGTCCCACAAAGTTCTGGGACCTCTAATTTTTGTGATTTTTTATTTTTTTTATTTTTTAAATTAATGACCTGGATGTGGGGGTAGAAGGGTGGGTTGGCAAGTTTGCAAATGACACAAAGGTTGGTGTTATTGTGGATAGCGTAGCGGATTGTCGAAGATTGCAGAGAGACATTGATAGGATGCAGAAGTGGGCTGAGGAGTGGCAGATGGAGTTCAACCCGGAGAAGTGTGAGGTGGTACACTTTGGAAGGACAAACTCCATTTACAAAGTAAATGGCAGGATACTTAGTAGTGTGGAGGAGCAGAGGGATCTGGGGGCACACGTCAGATAGGCCTCACAGGTAGATAGGGTAGTTGAGAAACTATATGGGTGTTAGCTTTCATAAGTCAAGGGATAGAGTTTAAGAGTTGTGAGGTAATGATGCAGCTCTATAAAACTCTCGTCAAGTCACTTTTATTGTCATTTCGACCATAACTGCTGGTACAGTACATAGTAAAAGTGAGACAACATTTTTCAGGACCATGGTGTTACATGATACAGTACAAAAACTAGACTGAACTGCGTTTATATAAAAAAAACACAGAAAGCTACACTAGACTACAGACCTACACAGGACTGCATAAAGTGCACAAAAACAGTGCAGGTATTACAATAAATAATAAACAGGACAATAGGGCAAAGTGTCAGTCCAGGCTTCGGGTATTAAGGAGTCTGATAGCTCGGGGGGAAGAAACTGTTACATAGCCTGGTCATGAGAGCCTGAATGCTTCGGAGTCTTTTCCCAGACGGCAGGAGGGAGAAGAGATTGTATGAGGGGTGCATGGGGTCCTTCATAATGCTGTTTCCTTTGCGGACGCAGCGTGTAGTGTAAATGTCCGTGATGGTGGGAAGAGAGACCTTGATGATCTTCTCAGCTGACCTCACTATCCGCTGCAGGGTCTTGCAATCCGAGATGATGCAATTTCCGAACCAGGCAGTGATGCAGCTGCTCAGGATGCTCTCAATACAACTCCTATAGAATGTGATGAGGATTGGGGGTGGGAGATGGACTTTCCTCAGCCTTCGCAGAAAGTAGAGACACTGCTAGGCTTTCTTTGCTATGGAGCTGGTGTTAAGGGACCCTAATGCGTCAGGCCGCAATTGGAGTACTGTGTCCAGTTCTGGTTGCCTCATTATAGGAACGATGTGGAAGCGTTGGAAAGGGTACAGAGGAGATTTACCAGGATGCTGCCTGGTTTAGAGAGTATGCATTATGATCAGAGATTAAGATCAGAGATTTACTCTTTGGAGAGAAGGAGGATGAGAGGAGACATGATAGAGGTGTACAAGATATTAAGAGGAATAGATAGCGTGGACAGCCAGTGCCTCTTCCCCAGGGCACCACTGCTCAATACAAGAGGACATGGCTTTAAGGTAAGGGGTGGGAAGTTCAAGGGGGATATTAGAGGAAGGTTTTTTACTCAGAGTCATCGTTACGTGGAATGCACTGCCTGAGTCTGTGGCGGTGGCGGATACAATAGTGAAATTTAAGAGACTACTAGACAGGTATATGGAGGAATTTAAGGTGGGGGGTTATATGGGAGGCAGTGTTTAAGGGTTGGTACAACATTGTGGGCCGAAGGACCTGTACTGTGCTGTACTATTCTATGTTCTATTATAATTTATTGTTATTTATTTATATTTGCATTTGCTCAGTTTGGTGTCCTTTGATCCTGTTTACAGTTACAGTTCTATAGATTTGCTGAGTATGCCCACAGAAAAAGAATCTGAGTTGTATGTGGTGACATGTATGTCTGATAATAAATTTTACTTTGAATTTTGATGCTTTCAAAAATATTGGAATTAAAAGTTTCTAAATATCAAAATAATTTACTATGAAGAGCAGGAAATGCTAAAATAAATCAAATCAATACTTAATGTGACCACTCTTTGCCCTTAAAATTGCACCGATTCTCTTAGGTACACTGTTGTGCAGTTTTAAAAGAAACTCATTGAAACATTCCAAATGTTAAAAGGCCTGAACAGATTAGATAGAGCAAGGTTATTTCCCATGGTAGGGGATTCTAGGACAAGAGGGCACAACTTCAAGATTGAAGGATGTCCTTTTAGAACTGAGATGCGGAAAAATTACTTTAGTCAGAGGGTGATAAATCTGTGGGATTTGTTGCCACGAGCAGCTATGGAGGCCAAGTCATTGGGTGCATTTAAGGCAGAGGTAGATAGGTTCTTGATTAACCAGGGCATCAAAGGGTATGGGGTGAAAGCAGGGGATTGGGGATGACTGGATGAAGTGGATCAGCCCATGATTGAATGGTGGAGCAGAATCGATAGGCCGAATGGCCTTCTCTGCTCCTAAATTTTATGGTCTTATAAAATAGGCTGGGTAGTTGTTCAAAGCATCTTGGAGAATTTGCCACAGTTCTTCTGCAGACTTTGGCTGTCTTATTTGCTTCTGTCTCTCCAGGTGATCCCAGACAGCCTCGATGATGTTGAGATCAGGCCTCTGTGGGGGCATACCATCTGAAACCATATAAAAGATCTAAGGTGCCAAAGATGTTTGCACAGTACTGTACAGATTTTGGTGGGACTATATCTATGACCCTCCTACACTGTGACAGGACAGTGTCCATGGCCCCTACAACACAACACACACTGACACTCGATTTGGATTATCACCGTATTCTCTGCGGGTCTGGGCTGGGATAAAGAGATCAGTTTGCATCTCAAGACGTGTATTTTCTCACTGTTGTCTCACTGCCTTTTTCTCTTCTGCCCCTTTTCCCTCTCTTTCCCTTCACTCCCTCCCTGGTAGTTTCTGGATTTCTGAGTTCCCAGCAGAGTTTAACCTGGACAGTGGCCTGGCAGAGCAGGTTAAAGAGCTCCAGGAAACAGCGAGCCGGGAGGGACACCGGAGACACAGCCAGTTGGTGGACATCTCCCAGGTGTAAGCAAAAATGGGGCAGGTTGTGTTCTGGGAGGTCACTGGAAATGGGTGTTTGGGAAATCTTTGTTAGTAGATGAAAATATGTTTAACTGGAGTAATGGAAGTTTGCTTAAGAGGGGGCAATGCAGAAATTGATTCTTATTTAGAGACAGCGCGGAATTGGCCCTTCTAGCCCCTTTGAGCCACTCCGCCCAGCAACCCCCAATGACCCCAATTTAACTTTAAGCTAATCACAGGACAATTTACAATGACCAATTAACCTGTCCAGTACGACTTTGGACTGTGGGAGGAAACCAGATTACCTTGAGAAAACCCACATATTTCATGAGGAAGACATGGGGAAGTCCTTACGGAGGATATCGGGAGAGAACTCCAAACTGTGATAGCATCGCACTAACTGTCACGCTACCATGGTGCCCAAAAAATTGGGGGGAAAAGTTTCTGGGATTCATGAAGGAATGAAATTAGGGAGAATGTTTTCAGCTGGGAGGTGCAGAATCTAGGGAGAATACTTTTGGGGGTTGGGTACTAAATAAATTGGTGGAAGTGCATTTATTGAGAAGCAAATGCTGAGGAAATGGGGAGAATATTTCCAATGTGTGGAGGCTGATAAATCTGGTTGTTAGTGGATCTCTGTAAGGTGAGCTACTGATATAGTTGTCTCTTGTTCTGCAGTCTATATGGCTGATTTCACCACATTCAATCTCTTTGGTTGTCCTGTTACAGACCTTCATATGAGTGGAAGAGGCAGATCACACAACGCAACCATGTGACACAGAAGAAGAGGAAAATGTCCCTATTTTTTGACCATCTGGGACCTTTGGAGTTGGCCGAACACTTGACCTATCTGGAATACAGATCATTCTGTCGGATCCTGGTGAGAATCCATCTCTTTTCCAGGTCTGGAAATATTTTTTACCTGGAACAGCACATCCCGAGTGGATATGGAGGAAGTGCCATCACTTAACAGGTTACCAAGGCAAATATCATTGAGTGGTTTCATGCCACATCAATCAGTTTAACATCTCACCTGAAACACAATATTTCAGTCAGCGCAGGAGTACTTGTACTAGAAGTTTTTAAAATATCGCAGCATGGTGACAAGCTCTTCCAGCCCAATGTGTCTGCACCACCCAATTACACTCCTGGGACCAATTACCCATTAACCAGTGGAACGTGGGAGGAAACTGAGCACCCGGAGGCTACCCATGCAGTCACAAGGAGAATGTACAAACTCCTTACAAACAGCAGCGGGAATTAACCCAGGTTAGGCCAACTGTGGACACCTTCGTCCTGACAAAGGGTCTCGGCCTGAAACGTTGACTGCTCATTTCAACGGATGCTGCCCAACCTGCTGAGTTCATCCAGATTGTTTGTACATGTTTATTTGACCACAGCATCTGCAGTATACTTTGTGTTTACTATGGACACCACCGTAGCATAGCGGTTAGCATGATGCTAGTACAGTTCAGGCTGTCAGAATTCAGAGTTCAATTCTGGTATCCTCTGCAAGGAGTCCCTGTGCAATGCATGGGTTTTCTGTTTTCTCCCACAGTCCAAAAACATGCCAAGTAGATTAATTGTCCTGTGATTAAGTTTAGGGGTTAAATTGGGATTGTTGGGAGTTGCTAGGCAGTGTGGATTGAAGGGCTGAAAGAATCTATTCTGCACTGAATCTCTAAGTGAATCTATAAAATGTGGCTAACCTGTACTTTCACATACAAGTCTCTGGAGTGGGATTTTAACCAATAACTGGAATTGGATTTAAATGTATCCTGACACTGAGCCTCAGCTGAACTTAAGAAAGAAACTCCTTCTGCCCAGTTGCTTTGTTAGAATTTCCCAGCATCTACAAAAGAATCGGGGAATACAAGTCCATAATTCATCTGGGAATCTGGGAATGCAGAGGCATCTGGGAATACAGGTCCATAATTCATTGAATGTAGCGTCACAGGTGATCAGATTCAGAATCAAGTTTATTATCACCAGCATGTGTTGTGAAATTTGTAAACTTAGCAGCAGCAGTTCAATGCAGTACATAGTATAAATAAATAAATTGCCATTTACATATATTGAATAATTAAAAATTGTGCAAAAAACAGAAATAATATATACTGTATTAAAAAAGTGAGGTCGTGTTCAAGAGTTCAATACCCATTTAGGAATTGGATGACAAAGGGGAAGAAGGTGTTCCTGAATTGCTGAGTGTGTGCCTTCAGGCTTCTGTACCTCCTACCTGATGGTAACAGTGAGAAAAGAGCATGCCCTGGGTGCTGGAAGTTTATAATAATGGGCACTGCCTTTCTGAGACACCACTCCTTGAAGATGTTCTGGGTACTTTGTAGGCTAGTACCCAAGATGGAGCTGACTAAATTTACAACCCTCTGCAGCTTCTTTTGGTCCTGTACAGTAGCCCACCCTATACCAGACAGTGATGCAGCCTGTCAGAATGCTCTCCACGGTACATCTATAGAAGCTTTTGAGTGTATTTGTTGACCTACCAAATCTCTTCAAACTCCTAATGAAGTATTGTTGCTGTGTTGCATGGATAGGGTTGTAAAGAAAGCTTTTGGCACATTGGCCTTCATAAATCAAAGTACTGAGTACAAGAGATGGGATGTTATGGTGAAGTGGGATAAGGCATTGGTGAGACCTAATTTGGAGTATTGTGTGGAGTTTTGGTCACCTAGTTACAGGAAAGATGTAATTAAGATTGAAAGAGTACAGAGAAAATTTACAAGGATGCTGCCGGAACTGAAGGACCTGAGTTATAAGGAAAGATTGAATAGGTCAGACTTTATTCCTTGAAGTGTAGAAGATTGAGAAGAGATTTGTTAGAGGCATACGAAATTATGAGGGCTATAGATAGGGTAAATGTAGGCAGGCTTTTTCCACTGATGTTGGGTGGGACTACAACAAGAGGTTATGTGTTAAGGGTGAAAGGACAAAAGTTTAAGGGGAACATGAGGTGAAAGTTCTTCAGAGGGTTGTGAGAGTGTGGAAACATTGCCAGTGCAAGTGCTGCATACAAGCTCAAATTCAACGTTTAAGAGAAGTTTGGATAGGTACACAAACGGCAGGGATATGGAAGGCCATGGTCGCGGTGCAGGTCAATGGGAGTAGGCAGTTTAAATGGTTTGGTGTAGACTAGATAGGCTGAAGGGCCTGTTTCTGTCCTATAACATCTCCTTCAGTATAACAGTATAACATTTGCTCTCTAGACAGACTCCTTTGGTCCAATGATTCCAATAAAACAAGATAAGACCAAAAGTCCGTAAGATGTAGGAGCAGAAATAGGCAATTTGGCCAATTGAGTCTGCTCCGCAATTTCAACATGGCTGATCCAATTTTCCTCTCAGCCCCAATCTCCTGCCTTCTCCCCATATCCTTTCATGCCCTGACTATTCCAGAATCTATCAATCTCTGTCTTAAATATCCATATACAGCTACCTGTGGCAAAGGATTCCACAGATTCACCACTCTCTGGCTAAAGAAATTCCTCCATTTCAGTTCTAAAAGGACTCCCCTCTATTTTGAGGCTATGTCCTCTAGTCTTAGACTCTTAGACCATAGGAAGCATCCTCCACATCCACCCCATCAAGGCCTTTCACCATTCAATAGGTTTCAATGAGGTCACCCCTCATTCTTCTAAATTCTAATGAATACAGGCCCAGAGCCATCAAACACTCTTCATGTGACAAGCCATTTAATCCTGAAATCATTATCGTGAACCTCTTTTGAACTCTTGCCAGTTCCAGGATATCCTTTCAAAGCTAAGAGGCCCATACCTGCTCATAATACTCCAAGTGAGGCCTCACCAGTGCTTTATAAAGTTTCGTCCTTGCTTTTATATTCTTGTCTATTTGAGACAAGACCAAAAGACATAGAAGTCAGCCCATTGATTCTGCTCTGCCATTCCATCATGGCTGATCCTGGATCCCACTCAATCCCATACATCTGCTTTCTCGCCATATCCTTTGATGCACTGACCAATCAGGAAGTGATCAACTTCCGCCTTAAGTATACACATAGATTTGGCCTCCAGTTCAGTCTGTGGCAGAGAATTCCAAAGTCTGTGCCAAAATTGCCTTCTTTACCACAGACTCAACCTGTAAATTAGCCTGTTGGAAATCTTGCATGAGGACTCCTAAGTCCCTCTGACCTCTAATGTTTGAACATTCTCCCCATTTAGATGACAGTCCACACTATTGTTCCTTTTACCAAAATACATTATCATGCATTTCCCAACACTGTATTCCATCTGCCACTTTTTTTGTCCGTTCTTCCAATTTGTCTAAGTCCTGCTGCAATCACATTGCTTCCTATCCCTCCACCTATCTTTGCATCATTAATAAACTTTGCAACAAAGCTATCAATTTCATTATCTAAATCATTGACATACAATGTGAAAAGTGGTCCCAATTCTGACCCCTGAGGAACACCACTAGTTTCCAGCAGCCAGCCAGAAAATGCCCCTTTTATCCCCACAGCTCAAGAATGAAATTAAGATCTTTCCTGTAATGCCATAGTATTTTATCTGGTTAAGCAGCCTCATGTGTGGCAACATCAAATGCCTTCTGAAAATCCAAGTAAATGACATCCATTCTCTTTCCTCTGACCACCCTACTTGTTACTTACTCGAAAAACATCTTAACAGATTTGTCAGGCAAGATTTCCCTTTACAGAAACCATACTGACTCTGACTTTTATCATTACTCTCCAAATACCTCAAAATCTCATCCTTAATATTAGACTCCAACACGTTCCCAACTACTGAGGTTAAGCTAACTGGCCTTCCTCCCTCCTTAAAGAGTGGAGTGACATTTGCAAGCTTCCAATCCTCCAAGACCATGCCAGAATCAAATGATTCTTGAAAGATCATGACCAATGCATCCATTATCTCTTCAGCAACCTCTCTCAGGACCCTGGGATGTAATATATCTGATTCAGGTGACTTGGCCACCTTAAGATGTTTGAGTTTGCCTAGCATTTTTTCCCTTGCAACGGCACTCACATCTGTTCCCTGACACTCACAGACCTCTGGCACACTGCTTGTGTCTTCCACAGTGAAGACAGATGCAAAGTACCTATTAAGTTCATCTGCCATTTCTTTGTCCCCCATTACTACTTCACCAGTATCATTTTCCAGTGGTCAATATCAACTCTTACCTCAGTTTTACTCTTTCCAAAATGAAAAAACTTTTGGTTTCCTGCTTTTTATTATTGGCTAGTCTGCCCTCATAATTCTTTTCACTTCTTACAGTTTTTTTAGTTACCTTTTGTTGGATTTTAAAAGCTTCACAATCATCTAACTTCCTACTCACTTTTGCTGCCTTATATGCCCTTTCCTTGGCTTCTATGCAGTCCTCAATTTCTTTTGTTAACCACAGTTGCCTACCCCTGCCATTTCTTGTGCTGAACATGTTGTAGTAATAATAATAGGCATCCGTTAGTCTCGCGAGACCATGGATTTGCAACTTGGAAAGTTTCCAGGGCACAGGCCTGGGCAGGGTTGTATGGGAGACCGGCAGTTGCCCATGCTGCAAGTCTCCCCTCTCCACACCACCGATGTTGTCCAAGGGCCGATACAGCTTGGCACCAGTGTCATCGCAGAGCAATGTGTGGTGAAGTGCCTTGCTCAAGGACACAAGACGCTGCTTTAGCTGAGGCTCAAACAAGCGACCTTCAGATCACTAGACCAATGCCTTAACCACTTGGCCACATGCCAACTGAACATGTAACCTACTCTAGAAACTGCCTAGAATTTCCCTACTGCATAGCCCCCTATTTTTCTAAGCTTCATGTACCTATCTAAGAGTCTCTTAAAAGGCCCTATAGTATCCCGTCGTGTTAGTCATTTCAGCCCTGGGGAAAATGCCTCTGGCTATCCACACAATCAATGCCTGTCATCATCTTATACACCTCTATCAGGTCACCTCTCATCCTCTGTCACTCCAAGGAGAAAAGGCCAAGTTCACTCAACCTATTCTCATAAGGCACACTCTGCAATCCTAGCAACATCCTTGTATATCCTCTCTGCACTTTCTCTATAGTATCCACATCCTTCCTGTAGTGAAGTGACCAGAACTGAACATAGTACTCCAAGTGGGGTCTAACTAAGGTCTCCTATAGCTTTAATATTGCCTCATGGCTCTTGAACTCAATCCCATGGTTGATGAAGGCCACCACACCATATGGCTTCTTAACAACACTCTCAAGCTATGCAGCAATTTTGATTGTCCTAT
This sequence comes from Hemitrygon akajei, assembly GCF_048418815.1. Taxonomy (NCBI): domain Eukaryota; kingdom Metazoa; phylum Chordata; class Chondrichthyes; order Myliobatiformes; family Dasyatidae; genus Hemitrygon; species Hemitrygon akajei. Next base: position 12,539,561 of record NC_133151.1, on the reverse strand, counting down.
GAACAAGAACTGCAAGATCTTGCTGATCCTCCACACTGCCAAGAATCTTACCATTAATATTATGTTATTCTTATATTCTTCAATTAATATTCACTGTCCTCCATGCAGAATATGAACCATCTACACCCACCCTTCTGTGGGCAAGCCAATTCTGGATCCACAAAGCAAGGTCTCCTTGGATCCCATGCCTCCTTACTTTCTGAATGAACCTTGCATGGGAAACCTTATCAAATGCCTTACTGAAATCCATATGCACTACATTCCCTGCTCTACCTTCATCAATGTGTTTTGTTACATCCTCAAAGAATTTAATCAGGCTCGCAAGGACCTGTCCTTGACAAAGCCATGCTGACTATCCATAATCAGACTATCTCTCTAAATGCTCATAAATTCTACCTGTACCTCCTACCTGATGGTAACAGTAAGAAAAGGCCAGTCCTAGATGCTGGAGGTCCTTAATAATGGACGCTGCCTTACTGAGACACTGCTCCCTGAAGATGTCCTGGGTACTTTGTAGGTTAGTACCCAAGATGGAACTGACTAGATTTACAACCCTCTGCAGCTTGTTTCAGTCCTGTACAGTAGTTTCCCCCCGCATACCATACAGCGATGCAGCCTGTCAGTATGTATACTATATACAACTTTGAGATTTGTCTCCTTACAGGCAACCACAAAACAATTGAACCCATTAAAAAAAAGACCATCAAACACCCAACTTACAGAAAAAATCAAACTGGCCAAATAGTAGGTCGTTCTTCGCTCTTAGACCCAGGTCCAGCTGTTCAAAAAGCTCTCAGCACTGGGTTGTGCTGGCTCAATTTGGCCCTTTCCAGTTCTACCAGTGCTTAAATCTGTCAAACCTCGCTTGTTCCTTGCTTTCAGGCCCGGGCCCTCGGCCACTCGACTCTGCCTCGGCTCAGTTCTGTCACTTCAAATTGCCTCCAAGTCTGCTCCAGCGGACAAATGTGGGTTCATACCTCACTCTTAGACCCAGGCCCTGTCACATTGATTTGGACCATAAATGCCATGCTGCAACCATCGAGACTTCAATTCACACCGAGCATCTTCTTGTGGAGGGTGTAAATTATTCCTTAAATATATTGGTGAATTCTCACAGGGGCCAATATTTTACTCCCAAACCAACATTTTATTTTGAGGAGTACTGTTGCTAAGTCTTCAAGAGTGACCCAGAGCTTTTGGTTGGCTGCCCACTGTAATTTCCCACTCTGACCAAATGGGTCTGTGGCCTCCTGAACTCTTACAGTGTGGTCCACATTTGCCAGAGCATGTTGCAGTCTGCAGGGCTCAATGCTAAATTCTCCAACTTGAGGTCACTTTCTCTTTCTCTCTGTTTTTATCAGCATTGACCATTCAGTTTTGCTATTCAATCTGCATATTCTTATCCACTGGTATTGCTCCCCGGGTTAGATGAGCCATCATTACCCAGACTTCACAATATCATACTCTGTCTATTTAATGGTTTTGTTATTTCACCCTGCGGCAGACATTCTCTGTGTTCCGCCCATTGCCCTCCCACAACATGCCTGCTACCTTGCCTTCTGTCCTCAATTCTGATGGGCCTTCGACTTGAAAAGCTGACTGTACTTTTTCACAAATACTGCCTGACCTGCTGAGTTTCCTGGCACCTTCTGTTCTCCTGACAAAAGCAGATATCGGTATCTGGTCAAGAGCACACTGCTATCTATGGTAAGTTACTGTGGCCGATTTCTTTTGTTGACTTCCTGCAGTGTACAGAGAGCATATTTCACAGATGTACTTCCTTTGTTGTGAAGTGTTTGTAAGTTGGTGTACCTGGACAAGCAAGTCAGCTATTTGCAAGTTACCTTGTGTTCTATAGTCAAACACCATTTACAATCTGAAAGTTGTCAATTCACTCCTGGAAATGAGGCCAGAAGAGGTAAAATAAACCAAAAGCTGTTTCAATACCAATGAGCATTATCAATTTGTGCTGCTCCCTCGCTATCTCTGTACCAAACAAAATCCTGTTTCCTATTTTAGAAGGCATGATGAGAAAACAGTTGGACAATATTTTCTGCTTTTCCATAAGAAGTAATTTCATTTTGCCAGTTAAAAGGGACAGCCTGAACCTGTCACTGAATTTCAAGGGCCAAACTATGAGTTAACTTTGACTTCTTCCAAAATATTAATTCAATATTAAAAGTTTGTTGCTTTACAAATAGATTTTGGAGTTTTTCTACTCTACCTAACCCCTTCACTGCCATGGTGAATGCCTAAAAGAAAGGTAATCACAAGGTGGTCTGTGGTACCATATACATACTTTGATCATTTTACTTTGAACTTGATCTTTGAACTTTGAGCTCTGAACTTTCAATTTGCTGTATTCTGACTCTGGATTGCTGAGACCAGTCACACCTTAAAACAAACTGGATGAGCTGGAGGAGCAGTTGCTGGCAAATCGAAGGGAGCAAAGGTAGTTCTGAGGAGGGACGGGGAATATATGCAGCATGTGGTCCAAAGTCCTGTCTTGGGACTAGCTTGGGGCAAGGGAGTTGCATCAGCACAATCTTCAGTTTTCTGGACTCCAAGTGGACAAGGAGCATCAGCTCTTCACTTGCTGCACTCTGTATCAGGCAATATGAAGCTGCCCAGAAAACTCAAGAAAATCCAAGGTCGCTGATACCACAAAGATTTGTTTTGAGGAGGGCATGAAAGAAATGAAAATAGGTTAAGTCACAGGACTTACAAAGAACAGACAGATTATGATATGGTGGATCCACTTTGTAGGAGGAATAGGAAATCAAAAAAATACTCTGGGTGTTGGAAATCTAAAATAGAAATGGAAAATGCCAGGATGAACAGGTTAAGCAACCTCTGTGGACAGAGAAATTGTTCATTTTGCAGAAACAAAATGTCTAAAATGTCAAAAAATAAGTAACTGACACCCTTTTGGTGAATCTGTCAAAAGATAAATATCTGAGACCCCTTTGGTGAATCTGTTGAAAGTTAAATATCTGGGACCCTTTCAGTGAAATTATCACAAGATAAATATCTGGTACCCTTTTGGTGAATCTGTCATAAGATAAATGTCTGGAATCGTTTTAGTGAAGTTATCACAATATAAAAATCTGGTATCCTTTTGGTGAATCAGTTGAAAGATAAATATCTGGGAGCCTTTTGGTGAATGCACCTCTGCACTAAAAACAGCCAAAGTTGAAGATTGCATTGATAAGTCTTGCAAAGGAGCATGAGAAATTTAATTATATTCAAGACATCAGATGAACACCTTGATATGTATATTTTAACCAGTACTTGTCATCTTAATAACCTCAACTCACTAATTGATATTCCACAGTGCCATAAATTAACTTCAACACATTATTTCCAGTAAATTCATGAGGAAAAGTAAGGATTTTAATCTGTACAATATATTCCCCTTTCCTGACTCTCTACTCTCTCTCCATCCCCTATATCTGTATTGGCATAATGTATTCTTCTCATTCCTGACTGACTCTGTACTCTCTCTCCATCCCCTACACAGTTCCAGGATTATCACAGTTTTGCAAAGCACGGCTGTACCAAGGACAATCCCATCCTTGAGCGGTTCATCAGTCACTTTAACAGTGTCTCCCAGTGGGTGCAAATGATGGTTCTGAGCATGCACACTCCACAGCAGAGAGCTGAGGTCATCACCAAGTTTGTCCACATGGCCCAGGTAGGTGATGTAGGTAGGTGATGTTGGGAGGAGGTGGTCCAGCCTCACCACGATGCCCAGACAGAACTGCAGAGGTTCAGAGTGGATTTGTGTGACTCTACTGCAGGGAACATTTGTGATGTGAGAGTTTGAGTAATTTTTAACTTTGAATTCACAAAGATAAGATCCATTTGTACTGGGAAATAGGTTCTAAAGAAATACTAAAAAATAAGACGTGTGAATATGGTGGCCAGTTTCTGTGGAGTACGACTCTGTGTAAGCCATTCATTTCCATAGCTATTATGTAATCCAAAAGATAATAGATAAAGAAAGATTAGCTTTATTTTTCACATTACATCAAAACTTTGAAATATACAGTGAGATATGCTGACTCCTGCTGACAGTCCTTATGCTCTTATTGAACTGTGGAGCGGGCTCAACTGGCCAGATGCAGGTTTCTGTGCAGAGCCTTCCTCTTTCATTGGGACCTTACCCACATCTGCCATCTGGTGGAGAAGCGAAGTGAGCACCCACTTGGAGATCTCTCTGTGTAGGACACCCTTTCCATTGTGACCTGGGGTGGAGGGTGCCACACAGAGCAGTGTGAACAACAGGTTTATAAGTGGTCCATGGTCTCCAGGGCCATCTCTACATTTTTATGGCCTGGAGGAATCTGTGTTCTATGTGCTGAAAACAAGAGAGATTTCAGGTTAAATTCATACATTGATGTTTCAGGAGATGAGAACTTTGGCTGGAGACAGACATACTGTAGAACATAGACAGAAAGAGGCTTTTTGGCTGATGATATCTGTGCTGACCAGAATGCTAATTTAAACTGCACATCCTGCCTGCACCTGGTGAATATCCCTTTATTCCATCCTGTTCATGTGTCGTCTAAATACCTCTTAAACATTGCTATCAAATCTGCTTACACCACCTCCCTGTCAGCACACTTCAGACACCTACCACCTGTCTGTGAAACAAGAAATTACCATGTAGATCTCCACCCCAGACATAAAAGCTATGCCCTCTGGTATTTGACATTTCCACCCATAGAACTTAGAATAGTACAGCACATTACAGGCCCTTCGGCCCACAATGTTGTGCCGACCCTCAAACCCTGCCTCCCATATAACCCCCCACCTCAAATTCCTCCATATACCTGTCTAGTAGTCTCTTGAACTTCACTAGTGTATCTGTCTCCACCACTGACTCAGGCAGTGCATTCCACGCACCAACCACTCTCTGAGTGAAAAACCCTCCCTTAATATCCCCCTTGAACCTCCCTCCCCTTACCTTAAAGCCATGTCCTCTTGTACTGAGCAGTGGTGCCCTGGGGAAGAGGCGCTGGCTGTCCACTCTGTCTATTCGTCTTAATATCTTGTACACCTCTATCATGTCTCCTCTCATCCTCCTTCTCTCTAAAGAGTAAAGCCCTAGCCCATCATTTTATATCCATATCATATCATTTCTCAGCTTCTTGACACTCCAGAGAAAACAACCCCTCTTAATAACCTTTTATCAAGGCAACCTTTCCTTCACCCTCACCAAAGCCTCCACATCATTCCAATGACATGGTAACCAGAACACGTATACAATACTCCAAATGCTTCTAGGGTTGGGTGCATTTCAGAAAATGTCTGTGAAATGCATTCATTTTAAAACAAACAAAAAGACAGAGTGAATCGTGAATGAATGAGAGCTGGAGAAATTTTCCCAGGATGGAAATAGTTGATACCGGGGGCATCATTTTAATGCGAAAGGAAAAAGGTATGGAGGAGGCATGTCAAAGGTCATTTTTTTACAGAGTGGTGGGTGTGTAGAATGCTCCCTGCCAGGGGTGGTGGTAGAGGCAGGTAGATTAGGGACCATAAGACATAGAGTAGAATTAGGCCATCTGGCCCATCGAGTCTGTTCCAACATTCAATCTTGGCTAATTCTTTTTTTTCCCTCCTCCTCAATGCCAGTTCCTGGCCTTCTCCCCGTAACCTTTGATGCCATGTCCAGTCAAGAACCTATCCATTTTTGCCTTAAATATATCCACCAACCTGGCCTCCACAGCTGCACATGGCAACAAATTCCACAAATTCATCATCCTTTGGCTAAAGAAATTTCTCTGCATCTCTGGTTTGAAAGGGAGCCCCTCTATACTGAGGCTGTGTCCTATTGTCTTAAAGTCTAGACTCTCCTACCATGGGAAACATCCTTCCCACATCTACTCTGTCTAGACCTTTCAATACTCAAAAGTTTTCAGTGAGATCCCCCTTCATCATTTCTGAATTCCAGTGAGTGCAGACCCAGAGCCATCAAACATTCATCATATGATAACCCTTTCATTCCTGGAATCATCCTTGCGAACCTCCGCTGGACCCTCTCCAATGCCAGCACATTTTTTCTAAGATGAGGGGCCCAAAACTGCTCACAATACTCAATACCCTAGTCCTGACGAAGGGTCTCGGCCCGAAACGTCGACAGTGCTTCTCCCTAACCCTGCCTAGCTCCCTAACCCTGCCTAGCCTGCTGTGTTCTACCAGCATTTTGTGTGTGTTGTTGTTTGAATTTCCAGCATCTGCAGATTTCCTCGTGTTTGCACAATATTCAAGGTGAGCCCTCACCAATGTCTTATAAAGCCTCAGCATCACATCCTTGCACCTGGATTAGAGGGCATGTCTTATGAGGAGAGGTTGGACAAACTAAGGCTTTTCTCTGTGACATTTCAAGGAGCATGAGAGATGTCTTAACAGATGTACAAGATGATATGAGGCATCAATAGAGTGGACAGCCAGAAATTTTTCCCCCAGGGTGGAAATGGCTAATATGAGAGGGCATAATTTTCAGGTGATTAGAGGAAAGTATGAGGGTGGGATTTCAGGGGTAAGTTCTTTACAGAGTGTGGTGGGTGCATAGAACACCCTGCCAGGGGTGTTGGTAGAGCCAGATACATTAGGGACATTTAAGACTCTTAGATAGGCTCATGGATGATAGAAAAATAGATATGTGGGAGGGAAGGGTTAGATTGATCTTAGAGTGGTTTAAAAAGTCAGCACAGCATTGTGGCCTGAATGGACTTTACTGGGCTGTGGTGTTCTGTGTTCTATTTGCTATGAAAATTAAAAGAAAATACACATACAAGAGATTCTGCAGATGCTGGAAATCAGAGCAACACACACAAAATGCTGGAGGAACTCAGCAAGTCAGGCAGCATCGACAGAGAGGAATAAACAGTCAGCATTTTGGGCTGAGACTCTCATCGGGACTGGAAAGGAAGGGGAAAGAAACCAGAAGAAGAAGGTCGGTGAAGGGGGAAGGAGTGCAAGCTGGCAGGTGATAGGTAAGACTAGGTGAAGAGGAAGCCGGGTGAGGGGGTGCAGGGAGAAGCTGGGAGGTGATAGGTGGAAGAGGAAAAGTGCTGAAGAAAAAGGATTTTGATAGAAGAGGACACTGGATCATGGGAAAAAGGAAAGGACGACAGGAAACAAAAGGCAGTGATAGACAGGTGAGGAGAAGAGAAGGGATGAGGGTAACCAGAATGGGGAATACATAATGAAAAAAGGGGAAGGGAGAGAAATTACTGATAGTTAGAGAGAGATTGGTGTTCATGCCATCAGGTTGGAGGCTACCCATACAGAATATGAGGTGAGCTGAGATTAGCCTCATTATGGCAGTAGAGGCAGCCATGTTGGAATGAGAGTGGGAAATAGAATTGAAATGGGTGGCCTGTTCTGCCTGTTGTGATACGGGGGTGTTGATAAGTTTTTTGCTCCTCCCTCCCTGCAGAGACTCCTCCAACTGCAGAATTACAACACGTTGATGGCAGTCGTCGGCGGTTTGAGTCACAGCGCGATCTCCCGTCTGAAAGAGACGTACCATTATATCAGTGCTGATGTTATAAAGGTGAAAGGCAGAATTACCTACAGAACCACCACCTACATGAACAGCAGTGACCTCTCTCTAGCTTTAGTTTCAGTGTTGCTGACCTCTTTGTTTGTGATTCCAGATTTCAGATGAGCTGACTGAGCTGGTCACCACCTGTGGCAATTATGGGAATTACCGGAAGCATTTTGCAGAAGGGTCTGGTTTCAAATTTCCCATCCTTGGCGTGCACCTGAAGGATCTGCTGGCCGTTCACCTGGCACTCTCTGACTGGTCCGAGGAGGGCAGGGTCAACGTAGTCAAGATGCAGCAGCTCTATACGATTCTGAATGAGTTGGTCCAGGTGCAGGCCACGGCTCCACCCATCGAGCCAAACAAGGACCTCGTCAACCTTCTGACGGTGAGTGAGTAGTCAACATGGATCCAACGGCAGTGACGTTTACACGAGAGGAAAGGAAAGTGAGTTTTCCTGTGCTCAGTGTCCAAGCATCAGAGGACAGAGCAACAGCAATAGGGTATGCAAGATAAGATAGGATAAAACTTTATTTTTCCCACAGAAAATTATAGCTGCAAGGTTGCTCAGTCAGAAATAAATGCTTTAAAATATAAAATGTAAGCATTGAGGTACAAAAAAATACAAACCAGAAGAAGAGGGCCTTTAAAGATGGTGATCGGTTGGAGCTTAAAAGAGTTCAGAAGGAACTCAGAGTACAGATAAGGGGGGCAAAGGAGCAGTATAGGAGGAAGCTAGAACAAAAGCTGCAGAAAAAAAGCATGAAGGAGGTGTGGGATGGGATGAAGATCATCACCGGATGCGGTGCAAAGCGGGGGGCGAACATAAGTGGAGATGTGGAGAAAGCGAACCAGCTGAACAACTTCTTCAACAGGTTCGACAGCACAATCTCATCCTCACCGCAGAAATCCACACCAGGCTTACTTCCCTCACAGGAAAATAGCCTCTCACAGGAGACCTTGCCCACGCCCAGGATTACGGCTGCACAGGTGGAAGGTCAACTGAGGAAGATCTGTACCAGCAAGGCGGCTGGACCGGATGGAGTTTCCCCACGATTACTGAGGGCCTGTGCGACTGAGCTGGGAGAACCACTACAGCGCATCTTCAACATGAGCCTGGAGCAGAGAAGAGTACCCAGACAGTGGAAAACATCCTGTATTGTCCCGGTACCGAAGAAACCACAACCAAAGGAGTTGAATGACTTCAGACCTGTTGCCTTGACGTCGCACGTGATGAAGACCATGGAGCGGCTGATAATACAGAATCTGAGGCCACAAACCAGGCACGCCCAGGATCCTCTTCAGTTTGCGTATAAGGAGAAGGTGGGAGTGGAGGATGCTATCACGTATTTGCTGCACAAATCACTCTCTCACCTAGATGGGGTCAGTTGTGCTGTGAGGATTACATTCCTTGACTTCTCTAGTGCCTTTAACACCATCCAGCCCAAGATCTTAAGGCACAAACTAACGGAGATGGGAGTAGACTCTCACATGGTGGATTGGATAGTGGACTACTTGACAGATAGACCTCAATATGTGCGGTTGGGAGACTGTAGGTCTGACACGGTGGTCAGCAGCACAGGAGCGCCGCAGGGAACCGTACTCTCTCCGGTCCTGTTCACCCTGTACACATCAGACTTCCAATATAACTCGGAGTCCTGCCATGTGCAGAAGTTCGCTGATGACACGGCCATAGTGGGGTGTGTCAGGAATGGACAGGAGGAGGAGTATAGGAAACTGATACAGGACTTTGTGATATGGTGCAACTCAAACTACCTGCGTCTCAATATCACCAAGACCAAGGAGATGGTGGTGGACTTTAGGAGATCTAGGCCTCATTTGGAGCCAGTGATCATTAATGGAGAATGTGTGGAGCAGGTTAAGACCTACAAGTATCTGGGAGTACAGTTAGACGAGAAGCTAGACTGGACTGCCAACACAGATGCCTTGTGCAGGAAGGCACAGAGTCAACTGTACTTCCTTAGAAGGTTGGCGTCATTCAATGTCTGTAGTGAGATGCTGAAGATGTTCTATAGGTCAGTTGTGGAGAGCACCCTCTTCTTTGTGGTGGCGTTTTGGGGAGGAAGCATTAAGAAGAGGGACGCCTCACGTCTTAATAAGCTGGTAAGGAAGGCGGGCTCTGTCGTGGGCAAAGTACTGGAGAGTTTAACATCGGTAGCTGAGCGAAGGGCGCTGAGTAGGCTACGGTCAATTATGGAATTTAGATGCATATCATATTTTTTACTGAGTTAAGTATTGTATGTAATTAGTTTTGCTACAACAAGTGTATGGGACATTGGAAAAAAGTTGAATTTCCCAATGGGGATGAATAAAGTATCTATCTATCTATCTATCTAAAAAATAATAGTGCAAAATACAGATCTGCAATGAAACCATTTACTTATACTGTATACTTAAGGGGGAAGAGTTGTAGAGTCTTATAGCCACAGGGAGAAAGGATCTCCTTGGGTGTTCAGCGGTGCACCTTGGTAGAATCAGTCTGTGACTAACAGTGCTCCTCTGTTTGTCCAGTATGTCGTGGAGGGGTTGAAGGGGATTGTCCATAATTCTCTGTAACCTCTGCAGCATCCTCCTGTCAGACACAACCACCAGGGAATTCAGTTCCACCCCCAGAATAGAATCAGTCTTCCTGACGAGCTTATCAATCTTCTTGGTGTCAACTGCTCTCACCTTGGTGCTCCAGCAGACTACAGTGTAGAATAGAATGCTGGCCACCACTGAGTCATAGAACGTCCGCAGCAGAGTACTGCAGACATTGAATGACCGGAGCCTCCTCAGGAAGTTAGGTCGGCTCAGTCCCTTCTTACGCAGAGCCTCTGTATATTATCCAGTCCAGTTTATTATCCAGGTGAGTTCCCAGGTGTTTGTAGTCCCAGACGACTTCCACATCCGTTACCTGGATGGAAGTGGGAATGCATGGTGGTTTCACCTTCCTGAAGTCAAGATTGCAGTTGGGGGTGGGGTGGGGGGGAGATCAGGATCACAGAGGTATCAGTGATATTAAACAGGTTCACAATGATTTCCTTCACTTTGCACTCCTGTCCACTTCAGTAACTTTGCACGCTCCCTCTCAATTGGTTCAATGTGTACAGATGAGTGAAGTTGACCGCTCTGAGAGAGTGATGCATTCTTTATCTACACTCCTCACTACTGTGTTAAATTATAGCTGAACCTTCACGCAACCAGAGGATATCAATGCCAATACTTCTGACAAACAGTGCATTTCATTGTCTTTACAGGTCTCCCTTGATCAATACCACACAGATGACGAGATCTACAAACTTTCTCTGCTGAGGGAACCTCGCACTTCAAAGTCCACAGTGAGTATTGACTAAAATGCATATAACCATTTAACCATATAACAATTACAGCATGGAAACAGGCCATCTCGGCCCTTCTAGTCCGTGTCGAACGCTTACTCTCACCTAGTCCCACCTACCTGGACTCAGCCCATAACCCTCCATTCCTTTCCTGTCCATATACCTATACAATTTTTTTTTAATGACAAAATCAAACCTGCCTCTACCACTTCTACTGGAAGCTTGTTCCACTTATTGAATATTGGAATCTGTCTCCTCAATCAACATGCCCTGCAAAATCAGTAACAATGGATAATAAATTTCACATCACATGCCAGTGATAACAAACCTGATTCTCATTCTGATTCTGATACAAATCATCACAACAACCTTTGGAAGAAAGTAGTTTCTGGAGATTTTAATGGTCCTCTTCCATTTCAACAACTAGGTAGACCCTGTGTGGATACAGCAACACCTGAGCAATGTTCCACCCTGTGTGGATACAGCAACACCTGAGCAATGTTCCACCCTGTGTGGATACAGCAACACCTGGGCAATGTGCAATGTTCCACCCCGTGCTCACCAATGATATAACAATATTTGGGCAGGAAATGTACAATGTGAGAGAGCCTAACTACCCCTTGTCATTCCATTAGCTAGACCGCTACCAAGTGCCCATCACTGGAAATGTGGACAGTCACAATTAGAGTCACTAAGTAACACAGAACCGAAACATGCCCTTTCGCCCAACTCAACCATGCCAACCAAGTCTGATCTAAGCTAGAGCATGGAACAGAACAGGAACTGGCCCCTCAGCCCACAATTTTTATGGCAACCCAAATAAGTTAGTAATCAAATGGCCATGTAAACTAATCCCTTCTTCTTGCACTTTGTCCATATCCTTCCATTTTCCTCATATTCATGTGCCTATCTAAGCATCACTTACATGTCCCTAATGTATCTACAGCACCTGTACCACCACCCCAAGCAGCACATTCCAGGCACCCACCATTCGCTGTGTTTATATTAAAAAAAACCTTTCCCCTCACATCTTCTCTGAAATTACCTCCTCTCACCTTAAATGCATGCCTCTGTTATTAGACATTTCAACCCCTGGAAAGAGGCTTCTTTATCAGTGCCTCTCATAATCTTATAAACCCCTCCCCCATCAGCCTCTGCTGCTCCAGAGGAAACAACCTGATATGTAGCACGTGCCCTCTAACCCAGGCAACATTGTGGTAAACCTCTTCTGCAACCTCTCCAAAGCCACAACATCCTTCCATCCTTCCTATAGTGGAGTGACCAGAACTGTATGCAATACTCCTAATGTGGCCAAACTAGAGTTTTACAAAGTTGCAACATAACTTCCTGACTTTTGAACCCAATGCCTCACCAAATAAAGGAATTCATCTGCCCTTTTAACCACTCCATCAGCCTCTGTACCCACTCGCAGGGAGCTATGAATTTGGACCCCAAGATCCCTCTGCTCATCATCACTGTTAAGGGTCTTGCCTTTAACAGCATACTTCTCTTTACATTTTCCCGAATTTGGCCATGTCTATGGACCCCTACCATTAGCTGGACCCCAGGCTGGGATCCCCTGCTAAACCTTTAATATCTTGTGAATATCATTAACGTACCTGCCTCACCACTTCATCTGGCTGCTTGTTCCATATATGCACCATCCTCTGCATGAAGTAGTTGCCCCTCAGGTCTCTTTAAAATATTTTTCCCTCATCTTCAAGCCATGCCCTCTAGATTTTAGATCCCTTTCCCTGAGAAAAGACTGTGTGCATTGTGCCTGTCCACACCCCTCATGATTTTGTACACCTTTGTAATGCACTCTGAAGTCCTAGCCTGCCCAACCTCTCCCTATAACTCAGGCCCATGAGTCCTGGCAGCATTCTCAAAAAGTTTCCTTGCACTTTTTCCAGCTTAATGACATGTTTCCTTTAACAAGATGGCCAAAACTCCACAATGTTACTGTGAGAGCACCTTCACCACACAGACCACTATGGTTCAAGCAGCTAGCTCAGCCCCTATGAAGGGGTGATTAGAGAGGGGCAATAACTTCCAGCCATACCCACATCAGTGAATGAGAAACTAGAGTAACCATGCCACCCTCTGGGGTGAGCAAAACACCAGGATTTCACTGAAGAGATAAAATGTTCATCTCTGGGGAAAACAAACAGATTCATTTTCCAGAAACTTGTGCTTATTTCCCTTCATATGCCTTTGTTTCTAAATTATAAAATATTGGAGGGTGGAATTAAAGACACATCACTGGCAGTTCAAAATCATCAGTGGGTTTCTATAAGCTCCGGGGCATGGCTTTAGTGGTGGGACTGATGTTGGAAGCAGGAAGCAGTGATAAAGTTGGCAAATCAGCATGGAGTCCAGGATATTTCATGAACTCTAGAATGATTTGGTCACCATGAACTTCTGGATGGGTGGCAAATCAGCATAGATTAGTTTAATCATTCTATCACCACCAACTGAACACTTTTCAATCAATGCCTTTAAAAGGCATGGTTACACTCACCACCTGCTGACCTGCAGGAAACATTTTTAACTCACTGTAATGTCAACAGCAAGAATCAACAATGAGCCACATCAAAAGAGCGAGAGAGAGAGAGAGAGAGAGAGAATTCAATATGACTGAAGGAATAACAATTTGGCCAGACTTTGATTCAGGGTCATAGGTACCCGAGCTAACCCTGCAATTCTCTGTCCCAGCCATCCAGTCCGACTCCACCCAAACCCTCAGTGATCGATGAGTGGGCATCATCAGTCAAACCAAAAACTGACCCTGAATTAATTAATAAGCACATCTACAAGATGGTTGAGGTAAGAACACCTTCATACCAAGCCCGCACAATAACATTAACTGAATGTGGGAGCAGGGGTTCAAATGTTCAAGGCACAGGATTCTGGGTGATGAATTTCTTTTGCTTCCAAGGGAGGTGAGTATTGGGATTCAGAGGTAACAATTTTTAAGAGATTAAGAAGCAGTTTGTGAAAATGGATGATAGACTTCTGTTATGTGGAGAAAGTTGAGAAGCAGAGAAAATTGAGGGGTGATCGAGCGCCCAAAATGGAAGAATTCAGAAATGTTGAAGGAGGGTGTAGAGGCCAGAGGGGCTTACAGAGACAGGGACGAGGTGCAGGGGCCAAGCAGGGTTACAGAGACAGGGAGAGTGCAGGGGCCAAGGGGACATACAGAGACAGGGAGGGGTGTAGGGGCCAGAGGGGGTTACAGAGACAGGAAGGAATATAGGGTCTGGAGGGGGGGTCACAAAGATAGGGAGGGGTGTAGGGGTTGGAGGGGTTACAGGGACAGGGAGGGATGTAGGGGCCAGAGAGGGTTATGGAGATGAGATGTATAGGAACTGGAGGGGATTCCAAGGCAGGGAGGAGTGTAGGGGCTGGAGGGGGTTACAGAGACAGAAAGGAGTGTAGCAGCCAGAGGGTAGTTACAGGGATGGGGGGAATATAAGGGCTGGAGGGATATACAGGGATGGGGAGGGATATAGGGGCAGGAGGGGGGTTACAGAAACAGACAGGGGTGTAGGGACCGGAGGAAGGTTACCGAGACATGGATGTGTATAGGGACCAGAGGGGTTACAGAGACAGGGAGAGGTGTAGGGGCTGGAGAGGGTTACAGGGACAGGGGAGTGGTACGAGGACAGAGCAATTTATAGATATAAAATAGTTTGTAGGTGATGGGGAGAGAAGTGATAACAGAAATTGGAACGGGTATTGGGGATGGAAGTGATTCCAGGGATAGTGAGGGAGATAGGAAAGAATTACAGGTACAGAGAGTGTTGGAATGCTTCTTGTTTTCAGGTTGAAGGAGGTTACAAAGGGATGTAGCTGAGGAGTGATTACAAAGGGTTGTATATGATGGGTAGTGACAAATGGATGTGCCTAAGGGTTGATTACAAAGGGATGTGTCTGAAGGTTGATTACAAAGGGATGTATATGACGGGTAGTGACAAATGGATGTATCTGAGGGTTGGTTACATTTCAAAGTGTTCTTATCCGGTTTCCATTTGGTATTGTCTGATATTGTCTTTTTATCTCCTCATTTCTGTTTACTGGCTCCAGTCTGTCTTTAGGAACTTTGACGTTGACCAAGATGGCTACATCTCACAGAAAGAATTTAACATTATATCTTCTAACTTCCCCTATCTGGACAGGTTCAGTGTTCTAGATGAGAACAAGTGAGTCCTGGTTAATCTCTGTCACAGATTTGATAAGATAAATCTCCCTGCATTTTGCATTCTGTTAAGCAAAAACATTTGGTCAAGTACATTGTTAAAATTTTTCTGAAGTATATGGAGCCAAATGCAAGCAAAGTCCTGGTAGTCAACATGAGTGAGTTGGGCTTAGGGCCTGTTTCCACACTGAATATCTTATTACTAGAATCAGTGACTGGCATATCATCACTGATAAATCTCACTGGGAATTCAGGGAAAGCCTATTTCCCTAAAGAGTGAAGTAGGGAGTTTCCCTACTTCACTAAGGAACTCGCCCCCAGAGAAGATAGGTTCAATAGAAAGCTGAATACAGCAGAGGGAGAGAGAAATTGAGGGAGAGGAAGAAAGAGAGAAATTTGGGTGACTCCCACATAATGGAAGAGTTGTGTTCCTAGAAAACTGTGTGTAACATGAAGCCATGTCGTATGTGGATTGTCAAGAAATCTAGGGTGGAAAATGTGTTTATTTATTAGCTATTTTTCTCAGTAATCCCATGAACGTTATTTTTTCTCAAACTTTTGGGTAGTAAATTATGAAGTGTGTAAACGTGAATTTCCATTTCCTGAATGGCCATAACACAAGGTTCACCTTTATTCTCTTTGGGTGGAGGTTTGTGTAAAATGACTTGATTGATTCAGTTCTAGGGAACATACTTGGGCCAAAAACTTTTCTGGAGACCATACTCCCATCAGCATGAGGAAATACAGTGATGTGGAGGAGAGTCTCTAAGGCTCCAAAGGACATAAATAAGGGGCAAGTTGCTTGCAGAGTGGGATCCCTACTTCCCGATGATCTGAGAACAGTGCAGAGAGAACAGGACACAGTTGACAGAAAGCTTGATTCACCCCATAACTGAGGGGAAAGTCGTCTCTCAAACCTACAAAGGCTCCAACTCCAATTTCATTAAATGTGTGAAGCATCTACACAGTTGCTTATTGCCCTTTACTTGTCACAACAGGTCTGAGACAAGTCTGAGGCAGGAAGTTAAATGTTAAATAAGTACATTGGGGATGGGTAAAGAAAAGGAGTTTCCCTCATTCCCCTAAAGAGGTAACAGAATAAAATGCACAAGAAGAAGGAGGTCATTGAGGTAGTGAAACGTCATTGAGGTAGTATAAAAGTGAAACATTTAGCAGAATACAGAATATCAAGTCAAGTCAACTTTTATTGTCATTTTGACCATAACTGCTGGTACAGTGCATAGTAAAAATGAGACAACGTTTTTCAGGACCATGGTGTTACATGACACAAGTACAAAAAACTAGACTGAAGTACGTAATTTAAAAAAAGCACAGAGAAAGCTACACTAGACTACAGACCTACACTGGACTGCATAAAGTGCACAAAAACATTGCAGGCATTACAATAAATAATAAACAGGACAGTAGGGCAAGGTGTCAGTCCAGGCTTCGGGTATTGAGGAGTTTGATAGCTTGGGGGAAGAAACTGTTACACAGTCTGGTCGTGAGAGCCTGAATGCTTCGGAGCCTTTTCCCAGATGGCAGAAGGGAGAATGCGAATATAGACTCATAGTTACAGAGAAAGTAAATTGCAGGCAGAAAATAAGGTGCAAGGGTCATTATAAAGTGAATTGAGAGATCAAGAGTTCTCCTTTATTATTCAGGAGATCCATTCAAAAGTCTGATAAGAGTAGGATACAAGCTGTCCTTGAACCTATTGGTACATGTTCTCAAGTTTTTGAATCTTCTGCCTGATGGGAGGTGGGAAGGAGAGGGAATGACTGAGGTGGGAAAAATCTTTGATTATGCTTGCTCCTTTCCCGAGGCAGCAGGAAGTGTAGACAGAGTTCATGGTGGAGAGGATGGGTTATGTGATGGACTCGGCTCTCTGCAGTTTCTAGCAGTCTTGGGCAGAGCATTTTCAAACCCAGTTTTGTGGACTGGTGCATTAATAATTCAGCTTGATTGGAGGTCACTCAGTCTATTGAGCTTGGGTTTGCTTCACTATGGAGTCACAGTGACCCTACACTGTTAACGCTGTAGTTCAAAGAGTAGAACTGGAATAGATTTCATCTTGCTGATATAATATACACTTCAAAGATAGAAAAACCAATGCATTTTTGTAAAACACAAGAAGTATCATTTTGCGACAAGTTCTCCTAAATGCAAGAGATTCTTCAGAGATTAGAAATCCAGAGCAACATACAGAAAATGTTGGAGAAACTCAGCAAGTTAGGCAAGGAGGAGAATAAGCAAGCAATATTTTGGGTCAAAGCCCTTCATCATGACTCTAATTATCATTGTGGCATTCTGAATCTCATTACTGAAACCAGAGACAAATTACAAATAGCTGAAAACTGAAGTCAGGAAGTTAAGTGGACAAGGAGCGACAAAGGAGCATCTGAATTAACCAGTTTCATTTGTTCCAGGTATTTCCAGATCCATTTCTTCCAGGCCTTGACACTCAGGAGAGGTTAATTGGATAGAGGAGGACTTATAGTTATGGCTCCATTCAGCCTTTTGAATAGGTCTTGGTAGAGCAATTTTGTCAGTCCAGTTCCTTACAGACCACTACTTTTCTCTCAGTTAAAAACAAAACAGAAACAAAATACAAACAACCCAAGATGAACTCAGCAGGTTGGGCAGCATCCATTGAAAGAAGCAGTCAACGGATGCTGCCCAACCTGCTGAGTTCATCCAGCTTTTTTGTACGTCTTGATTTGACCACAGCATCTGCAGTGTATAAACCATATATAACCATATAACAATCACAGCACGGAAACAGGCCATTCCGGCCCTCCTAGTCCGTGCCGAACTCTTAATCTCACCTAGTCCCACCTACCCGCACTCAGCCCATAACCCTCCACTCCTTTCCTATCCATATACCTATCCAATTTTACCTTAAATGACACAACTGATCTGGCCTCTACTACTTCTACAGGAAGCTCATTCCACACAGCTATCACTCTCTGAGTAAAGAAATACCCCCTCGTGTTTCCCTTAAACTTTTGCCCCCTAACTCTCAAATCATGTCCTCTCGTTTGAATCTCCCCTACTCTCAATGGAAACAGCCTATTCACGTCAACTCTATCTATCCCTCTCAACATTTTAAATACCTCGATCAAATCCCCCCTCAACCTTCTACGCTCCAATGAATAGAGACCTAACTTGTTCAACCTTTCTCTGTAACTTAAGTGCTGAAACCCTGGTAACATCCTAGTAAATCGTCTCTGCACTCTCTCTAATTTATTGATATCTTTCCTATAATTCGGTGACCAGAACTGTACACAATATTCCAAATTTGGCCTTACCAATGCCTTGTACAATTTTAACATTACATCCCAACTTCTGTACTCAATGCTCTGATTTATAAAGGCCAGCGTTCCAAAAGCCTTCTTCACCACCCTATCTACATGAGACTCCACCTTCAGGGAACTATGCACTGTTATTCCTAGATCTCTCTGTTCCACTGCATTCCTCAATGCCCTACCATTTACCCTGTATGTTCTATTTGGATTATTCCTGCCAAAATGTAGAACCTCACACTTCTCAGCATTAAACTCCATCTGCCAACGTTCAGCCCATTCTTCTAACCGGCATAAATCTCCCTGCAAGCTTTGAAAACCCACCTCATTATCCACAACACCTCCTACCTTAGTATCATCAGCATACTTACTAATCCAATTTACCACCCCATCATCCAGATCATTTATGTATATTACAAACAACATTGGGCCCAAAACAGATCCCTGAGGCACCCCGCTAGTCACCGGCCTCCATCCCGATAAACAATTATCCACCACTACTCTCTGGCATCTCCCATCTAGCCACTGTTGAATCCATTTTATTACTCCAGCATTAATACCTAACGACTGAACCTTCTTAACTAACCTTCCATGTGGAACTTTGTCAAAGGCCTTGCTGAAGTCCATATAGACTATATCCACTGCCTTACCCTCGTCAACATTCCTCGTAACTACTTCAAAAAATTCAATAAGGTTTGTCAAACATGACCTTCCACGCACAAATCCATGCTGGCTACACCTAATCAGATCCTGTCTATCCAGATAATTATAAATACTATCTCTAAGAATACTTTCCATTAATTTACCCACCACTGATGTCAAACTGACAGGTCTATAATTGCCAGGCTTACTTCTAGAACCCTTTTTAAACAATGGAACCACATGAGCAATACGCCAATCCTCCGGCACAATCCCTGTTTCTAATGACATCTGAAAGATCTCCGTCAGAGCTCCTGCTATCTCTACACAAACTTTGTGTATATAAACAACCTACCTTGTTTTTACCAGGAGTGGGAAATTAAGAACTGGAGGACAGAGATCTAGAGTGAGAGTGAGAAATTTAATAGGATCTTGAGCGGCAAGTTTTTCACCCAGAGGGCAGTGAGCTGCCAGAGGAACTGGTTGAGGCAGGTACATTAACAACATTTTAATGGCACATGGACCAGAAAGGTTTAGAAGATATGGACAGATACATGGACAGGAAAGGTTTAGAGGGATATGGGGCAACCACGGGCAAATGAGGCTGGCTGAAGGATCTGTTTCTGTGTTGTATGACTCTATGACACATAGGTGAGAGTTTGGAGCTAAGACCGGCCAGGATCTCATGCGATAGACAAAGCAGCTTGAAGGGCAGAACGAACAGTGGATGTCAATAGACAATAGGTGCATAAGTAGACCATTCGGCCCTTCAAGCCTGCACCGCCATTTTGAGATCATGGCTGATCATCTACTATCAATACCCGGTTCCTGCCTTGTCCCCATATCCCTTGATTCCCCTATCCAATAAGATACCTATCTAGCTCCTTCTTGAAAGCATCCAGAGAATTGGCCTTCACTACCTTCCAAGGCAGTGCATTCCAGACCCCCACAACTCTCTGGGAGAAGAAGTTTTTCCTTAACTCTGTCCTAAATGACCTACCGCTTATTCTCAAACCATGCCCTCTGGTACTGGACTCTCCCAGCATCTGGAACATATTTCCTGCCTCTATCTTGTCCAATCCCTTAATAATCTTATATGTTGCAATCAGATCCCCTCTCAATCTCCTTAATTCCAGCATGTATGAGCCCAGTCTCCTAACCCCTCTGCGTAAGACAGTCCTGACATCCCAGGAATTAACCTTGTGAATCTACGCTGCACTTCCTCTACAGCCAGGATGTCCTTCCTTAACCCTGGAGACCAAAACTGTACACAATACTCCAGGTGTGGTCTCACCAGGGCCCTGTACAAATGCAAGAGGATTTCCTTGCTCTTGTACTCAATTCCCTTTGTAATAAAGGCCAACATTCTATTAGCCTTCTTCACTGCCTGCTGCACTTGCTCATTCACCTTCAGTGACTGATGAACAAGGACTCCTAGATCTCTTTGTATTTCTCCCTTACCTAACTTTACACCATTCAGATAATAATCTGCCTTCCTGTTCTTACTCCCAAAGTGAATAACCTCACACTTATTCACATTAAACGTCATCTGCCAAGTATCTGCCCACTCACCCAGCCTATCCATGTCACCCTGAATTCTCCTAACATCCTCATCACATGTCACACTGCCACCCAGCTTAGTATCATCAGCAAATTTGCTGATGTTATTCTCAATGCCTTCATCTAAATTGTTGACGTAAATTGTAAACAGATGTGGTCCCAATACCGAGCCCTGTGGCACCCCACTAGTCACCACCTGCCATTCCGGGAAACACTATTCACTGCTACCCTTTGCTTTCTATCTGCCAACCAGTTTTCTATCCATGTCAATGTCTTCCCCCCGATGCCATGAGCTTTGATTTTACCCACCAATCTCCTATGCGGGACCATATCAAGTGCCTTCTGAAAATCGAGGTACACTACATCCACTGGATCTCCCCCATCTAACTTCCTGGTTACATCCTCGAAAAACTCCAACAGATTAGTCAAGCATGATTTACCCTTGGTAAATCCATGCTGGCTCAGCCCAATCCTATCACTGCTATCTAGATATGCCACTATTTCATCCTTAATAATGGACTCTAGCATCTTCCCCACCACCGATGTCAGGCTGTTTTCTGTTTCTCTGTTTTCTCCCTCCCTCCTTTCTTAAAAAGTGGGATAACATTAGCCATTCTCCAATCCTCAGGATCTGATCCTGAATCTAAGGAACATAGGAAAATGATTACCAATGCATCTGCAATTTCTAGGGCCACCTCCTTTAGTACCCTAGGATGCAGACCATCTGGACCTGGGGATTTGTCAGCCTTCAGTCCCATCAGTCTACTCATCACCGTTTCCTTCCTAATGTCAATCTGTTTCATTTCCTCTGTTACCCTATGTCCTTGGCCCATCCATACATCTGGGAGTTTGCTTGTGTCTTCCTTAGTGTAGACAGATCTAAAGTACTTATTAAATTCTTCTGCCATTTCTGTTTCCCATAACAATTTCACCCAATTCATTCTTCAAGGGCCCAACATTGTTCTTAACTATCTTCTTTCTCTTCACATACCTAAAAAAGCTTTTGCTATCCTCCTTTATATTCCTGGGTGGCTTGCATTCGTACCTCATTTTTTTCTCCCCGTATTGCCTTTTTAGTTAAGTTCTGTTGTTCCTTAAAAACTTCCCAATCATCTGTCCTCCCACTCACCTTAGCTCTGTCATACTTCCTTTTTTTTTAATGCTATGCAATCTCTGACTTCCTTTGTCAACCACTGTGGCCCCTTTCCCCCCTTTGAATCCTTCCTTCTCCGGGGGATGAACCGATTTTGCACCTTGTGCATTATTCCCAAGAATACCTGCCATTGCTGTTCCACTGTCTTTTCTGCTAGGATATCCGTCCAGTCAACTTTGGCCAGCTCCTCCCTCATGGCTCCATAGTTTCCCCTGTTCAACTGCAACACTGACACCTCTGAGCTGCCCTTATCCTTCTCAAATTGCAGATAAAAACTTATCATATTATGATCACTACCTCCTAATGGCTCCTTTACTGCAAGATCTTTTATCAAATCCTGTTCATTACATAACACTAAATCCAGAATAGTCTTGTCCCTGGTCGGCTCTCGTACAAGCTGTTCCAAGAATGCATCCCGTAGGCACTCTGCAAACTCCCTATCCTGGGGTCCAGCACCAACCTGATTCTCCCAGTTCACCTGCATGTTGAAATCCCCCATAACTACTGCGACATTACCTTTGCCACATGCCAATGTTAACTCCCTATTCAACTTGCACCCAATATCCATGCTACTGTTTGGTGGCCTGTAGACAACACCCATTAGGGTCCTTTTGCCCTTACTGTTCCTCAGTTCTATCCACACCGACTCTACTTCTCCTGACCCTATGTCCCCCCTTGCAAAGGACTGAATCTCATTCCTCACCAACAGGGCCACCCCACCCCCTCTGCCCACATTTCTGTCCCTACGATAGCACGTATACCCTTGTACATTCATTTCCCAGGTCTGATCTCCCTGCAGCCATGTCACCATTATCCCAACAACATCATAGTTACCCATTCGCACCTGCTGTTCTAGTGATGGGAGGTAGTTCATGAGAAACTGACAGCCTTGTTAATAATCTTGTGTCTATTGCAACTCTTCTCTAATGATTCTCAGATTTCTCTGTTTGTTTTCCAGAGATGGTCAGATCAGCAGAGATGAAATGATTACGTACTTCAAGCAAGCTAACTCACTTCTCAACTGCAAGATGGGATTCATTCATAACTTCATGGAGACCACGTACTTGAAACCCACCTTCTGTGATCACTGCAAGAGCTTTGTATGTGTAGTTGCATTGCATGAGTTTTAGGGCGTTTTGCAATGTGTTGAGGGAGCTGAGGGAGGAGAGGATAAGTTTCTCAGGGTTGGGGAAACCCTGCTCTTTGTACTAAAGGTGAAGTTCCAGAGTGAGAGATGGGAGTCATGGTTAACTCCATCTAACCCTGAGGAGTGATCCTCAGCAACCGTCCTTATTTCTTAACCAGTGGTTAATTTTTTTTGATGTCATTAAGCTGAGACTGTGCTACGAGTAACACACTGTACAGACTCAGGTGTACATTACACAGAGTGCCCTCTGTCACATTGATACACTTTCATTTCCTCCCACAGATCTGGGGTTTATACAAACAAGGCTACAAGTGTAAAGGTGAGTAGATACCCAGGACGGATTAATCGAGCCAAGCCGAAGGTATTATCTGATACAATGATCTGGGCCCTCACCTCTTCTGGCATTAGTTACCCCAATTCATCAGTCTCCTGGTCTCAGGTTTAAAGTTTCCCCTTCACTGTCTATAAGGGTTTGTACTTCTCACCTTGACCACATGAGTTTCCTCCAGGTGCTTCAGTTTCCTCTCTTGGTTCAAAGGTATACCGGCTGGTAGGTTAATTGGTCATTGTAAACTATCCCGTGATTAGGCTAGTGTTAAAACAAGGGAAGCTGGACTGTACATCTCGAAGGGCCAAAAGGTTCTGTTCTGTGCTGTATCTCAATAAATAAATTAATAAAGAAAAAATAACAGAAACATAGAAAACCTACAGCACAATACAAACCCTTCAGCCCACAAAGTTGTCCCAAACATGTCTTTACCTTACCTAGGCTTACCCATAGCCCTCTATTTTTCTAAGCTCAAGGTAGCCATCTAGGAGTCTCTTAAAAGACCCTATTGTATCCACCTCCACCACCGCCACCGGCAGCCCATTCCATGCACTCACCACTCTCTGCGTTTTTAAAAAAAAAACTTACCCCTGACATCTCCTCTGCACTTACTTCCAAGAACCTTAAAACTGTGCCCTCTTGTGCTAGCCATTTCAGCCCTGAGAAAAAGCCTCTGACTATCCACACGATTAATGCCTCTCATCATCTTATACACCTCTATCAAGTCACCTTTCATCCTCTGTCGCTCCAAGGAGAAAAGGCCAAGTTCACTCAGCCTATTCTTATAAGGCATGCTCCCCAATCCAGGCAACATCCTTGTAAATCTCCTCCGCACACTTTCTATGGTTTCCACATTCTTCCTGTAGAGAGGCAACCAGAATTGAGCACAGTACTCCAAGTGGGGTCCTGTACAGCTGTAACATTATCTCTTGGCTCTTAAACTCAATCCCACGGTTGATGAAGGCCAATGCTCCGTATGCCTTCTTAACCACAGAGTCAACCTGCATAGCAGCTTTGAGTGCCCTATGGACTCAGACCCCAAGATCCCACTGAAACTCCACACTGCCAAGAGTCTTACCATTAATACTATATTCTGCCATCATATTTGATCTACCAAAATGAACCATCTCACACATCTGGGTTAAACTCCATCTACCACTTCTCAGACCAGTTTTACATCCTATCAAAATCCCGCTGTAATTTCTGACAGCCTCCACACTATCCACAACACTCCCAACCTTTGTGTCATCAGCAAATTTACTAACCCATCCTTCTACTTCCTCATCCAGGTCATTTATAAAAATCACAAAGAGTAGGGGTTCCCAGAACAGATCACTGGGGTACACCACTAGTCACTGGCCTCCATGCAGAATATGACCCACCTACAACCACACTTTGCCTTCTATGGGCAAGCCAGTTCTGGATCCACAAAGCAATGTTCCCTTGGATCCCATGCCTCCTTACTTGCTCAATAATCACTGAGATGGTTTGATGGCCCTTAGCAGGAGCGATTCCAGCTCTCACCCATGCTCGGTGTTGAGCAGTAGTTCCCAGCTTCACTCATGGAAACCCATCTCTAATTCCCAGACACTCTCTCCTGTTCCCAGCCTTCCTGACCAAATTTTTCTCCATCCACCCTGTCAGCTTTCTTTAATATTCCAGAAGCTCCCATTTAATTACCCCTAACCTTTGAAATTCCAGTGAATGGTATCTCTATTTGTAAGTGAACCCAAGCCTCTACCTTCAAGAACAATCTCTCCTCCCTACGATGTGGGGCCAGAGCTGTTCTCAGTTTTTTTGAACATAGTTTGACGTAGTGAGAATTTATTCTCTTTGATATTTTGTCTTCACCATTTTCATTCACAGCCTGTGGAATCAGCTGTCACAAACAGTGTAAGAGCCTCCTGGTGAAGGAGTGTCGTAAACGCACCAAGAGTATTAGCCTGGACAGTCCGGGTCCCACACTCAGGAGATCTTTCAGCGTTCCTGCCACAACCTCAGCTCCTAATTCTGAAGGTGAGGCAGCCTCTGGTTGGCCATGCATCAATGGGACCTTGGGAGCTCAAACAGTAAATGAAAAGTTTTTAAAAATGCAGACTCTAGACATCTGAAAAAGTATAAAATGTTGGAAACTTTTAACAGTCTGGTACAATCTGTGAAAAGGGAAGGTGTATACAATTCTTCCAGGTGAGGCAACACTTCGCCTGCAAATCTGCTGGGATCATCTATTGTGTTTAGTGCCTCCTCTGCATTGGTGAGACCCATCGTGAATTGGGGGAACATTTTGTCTTGTACCTCTGTTCCATCTGTCAAAAGTTGAACTTTCTGGTGGCCAAACATTTTAATTCTGATTCTCATTCCTGTAATGACATGTTGGTCAATGGCTTCCTCTTGTGCTGAGATGAGGCCATCCTCAGGGTGGTGGAGCAACACCTTATATTCCATCTGGGCTGGGTAGCCTCCAACTGCTGATGGTATGACTCATTTTCTCCTTCTGATAAAAAAAAAATCCTTTCCCCACTCTCTTCTTCTACTCTCAAATCTGGCCTCTTGCCTCTTACCTACCTATCACCAGCCCCCAGTACCCCTCCTCCTTCTTCCCTTTCTCCTAAGTTTTCCCTCATGCTCCCCTTAAATATTTTCACCTTTTCCCTTTAACTATAACCTCTAATTCTCGTTTCACCCAACCTTAGTGGAAAAAGTCTGCTTGCATTTACCCTATCTATACTCATAATTTTGTATACTTCTATCAAATCTCCCCTCAACCTTCTAAGCTCCAAGAAATAAAGTCCTAGACTATTCAGTTTTTCCCTAACTCAGGTTCTCAAGTAATATCCTTGTAAACTTTCCCTGCACTTTTTTAATATTATCGATATCTTTCCTGTAGGTAGGTGAACAGAACTGTATGCAGTACTCCAAACCGGCTTCACCAAAGTCTTATACAGCTTCAACATAACATTCCAACTCTCGCGCTGATGTGTGAGTTTGTTAAGATTGTGTTAAGGGGCTAGTCATCACCTTGGGTCAATGGAGTTGCTAACTGAAGAGTGACCCTCCCCATCTTACTTCACCAGCCCAACCCCCCCACAATGGACCCTGGAATGGAGTCAGAACACAGAACAGTACAAGTTCAGATGCCCCACACTATTTGACCTACTGCTCTTCACTTGCCCAGATACTGGGAGTGTGATGACATGTAAGGGAAGAACAGATTTACATTTAAGTACCAGTTCTCTTTTCCTCAAGTGATCCAAAAGCACTCTGCAGTCAACAAAATATACACAAGAAAATAGCAGAAACGTAGGCCACTCGGCCACACTAACCTGTCCCACCATCCTATGTGATCATTGCTGTTCTGTCTTGTGCATCATTCCCTTCTCTGTTCCAGTTCTCTAACTCTCAGAAATCCCTCATGGTGTTTCCCATAGTGGGAGAGTCTAGGACAAGAGGGCACAGCCTCGGGATAGGGGGACGCCCTTTCAAAACAGAGATGCGGAGTAATTTCTTTAGCCAAAGGGTGGTGAATTTGTGGGATTTATTGCCACATGCAGCTGTGGAGGCCAACTCATTGGGTATATTTAAGGCAGAGATTGATAGGTTCTTGATTGGACATGGCATCAAAGATTATGGGGAGAAGGCCAGGAAATAGGGTTGAGGAGGAGAAAAAAAAAAGGACAACCATGATTGAATGGCGGAGCAGACTCAATGGGTCAGATGGCCTAATTCTGCTCCTATGTCTTATGGTCTCATGGTTGAAAAATGCATCGAACTCCTCATTAAACATCTTATGACTGAGCTTGTACATCCCTTGAGGTAAGGAATTCCAGCGATTCACCACCCGCCACATAACAAAGTTCCTAAGAATCTCAGTTTGAAATGACCATCCCCTAATCTTGTCCTTTGCCCCTTGTTTAAGCTCTCCCACTACTGGAAACATCTCGCCCTCTATCCTGCCCATGACCCTCAGTATATGCTCCGAGAAGAACACCCCCCATTCTTTTCAATTCAAAGAATATTGGTAGAATTTCTCATGGGGCAGCACAGCAATGTATTGGTTAGATAAGACTTTACATTGCCATCTGTAAGATGGTTCAATTAGGGTTCAATTCCTGCTGCCAACTGTAAGGATTTTGTACATTCTCCCCTTGACTGCATGGGTTTCCTTCCTGGGAGTCCTGATGAAAGGTCAAGGTCCAAAACATCGACTCGTTATTCTTCTCCATACATGCTGTCTGATCTGCTGAGTTCCTCCAGCATTTTGCATTTCTTGCTCTGAATTTCCAGCATTTGCAAGATCTTTTGTGTTAATAGCAACACTGTAGCTAGGAAGGAGGTGTAAAACAAGCTGGATTAAAGAAAGATAATGGGCGGTGTCTAATGTTTTTTGCAGTCCTTCAGGAAGAGGTTGAGAGTCTGGAAGACGATGTACAGGACATCCATCTGTGAACAACACCCAATATCTGGTAGGTGCTCTGTTACATTAGGCATCAACAAATTACAAACAGTGGCAAGGAAAGATAAACATCTTTATGTAACACGCCATCTGTTAGAGGAACACAGTGAGTCTAGCAGCTCCAGAAATTCCTCCAGTAGATTGTTTGCTGCTCCAGATTCCAGCATCTGCAATTTCGTGTGTCTACATCCCCAAGTATCTTTTCACTAATTTCAGATATCTCAAAATGCAGCCAATTGCTTTAACACAGGGGATTCCAACCTTTTTTGGGACTGTTGCATTGGTCTGAGCACTTGGAGAGTGAGACAGGACACTATTCCCTCTGTCTAATCCAGCCCCACAGAGTATGTGATGAGATAATGTAGACAAGGGGTTCTCAACCTATAGTCCACAAACTATATGCTTAATGGTATTGATCCAGAGTATAAAAATGGTGGGAACACTTGTTGTAGAGGGAGTTCCCTCTGTCCAATCTTTGCCACGGAGTATGTGACAGGATAGTGTAGAGGGAGTTCCCTCTGTCTAATCCTTGCCTACAGTTTATGTGACAGGATAGTGTAGAGGAAATTCCCTCTGTTTAATCTTTGCCATGGAGTATGTGACAGGATAGTTTAGGGGGAATTCCCAATCTAATCCATGCCCACAGAGTAGATGAAGTTCCCTCTGTTTAATTCTCCTTGGAGCAACAGAGGATGAGAGGTGACCTGATAGCGGTGTATAAGACGATGAGAGGCATTGATCATGTGGATAGGCAGAGGCTTTTTCCCAGGGCTGAAATGGCTGCCACAAGAGGGCACAGGTTTAAGGTGCTTCGGAGTAGGTGCGGAGGAGATGTCAGTGGTAAGTTTTTTTATTATGCAGAGAGTGGTGAGTGCATGGAATGGGCTGCCAGCAATGGTGGTGAAGGCGGATACGATAGGGTCTTTTAGATAGGTACATGGAGCTTAGAAAAATAGAGGGCTAGTAATTTCTAAGGTAGGGACGTGTCAGCACAACTTTTTGGGCCAAAGGGCCTGTATTGTGCTATAGGTTTTCTGTGTTTCTAATCCATACTCATGGAGTATGTGACAGGATAGTGTAGAGGGAGTTCCCTCTGTCTAATCTTTGCTACAGAGTATGTGACAGGATAGTGTATAGGGGGTATTCCCAATCTAATCCATGCCCACAGAGTATGTGATGGGACAGAGTAGATGGAGTTCCCTCTTTCTAATCCATGCCCATGGAGTATGTGACAGGATAGTGTAAAGGGAATTCCCTCAATCTATTCCATTCCCACGTAATATGTGACGGTGTAGGTTTTTGCAGATAAAATGATGTGAGACGTTGTGCATTTAAGAAAAACCATGACAACTCAATTAATGCACTCCAAACACTGAACACAAACTGCGGTAAAAGTAATATATGTAATTATGTCATCACGTTGAACCATCCCTTAAAGTGAGATCTAACTCAATGTCGGTGGTTGTGAATTATGTGCATTTACACCAATTACATTACTAAAACCGGCATTGTGAGCCTGTCCGGAGCTTGAACAAGCCACCCAGCTCAGGTCCTATGTTCCATGGGTAAAGGAACAGCAGAGCCCTTTGGCTTGTGTAGAGGTTATGTCGTGATGGCAGGGGGGTCATGGTAGCAGAATCCTCTAAATCTTGGTAGGCCAGTTTAATGCTATCTACCAAAATACATTCCGGTTTACCCTTATCTGTGATAGAAAGACTTTTCTCTCCATTACAAAATGCAGAATGGACCTTCATAAGGGGATCTAAGGGGATGTAGGTGTGCATCATGGCAGACAAAAACAAATGAGGTGGAATATGGTCAACAGGAGCTCAAGAATGCTGTAGGTCCTGATGAAAAGTAGGAATAGGTGCATCAGTTGCAATGGCGCGGTAGGGTCACATTGGAAAGTGCTTGTTTGGTATCATCACATGCCCTGGTCATCTCCACTGACCAGTCAAGCACATGATTAGGGGTATTGTCTTCAAATGCACTATACAGTGGGGAGCATGTTTAGCAGCTCACAGAATGAAGCAGTGATAGAAATTCACCATGCCTAAAAACTCCTGTAATTTTTTAGTAGTGCGGGGCGATGGGAAATTCATAACAGCAGCTACTTTTGTTGGGGAGGGGTTTTGCACCTACTGCGAGATGTGGTGGCCAAGAAAGTTAGTGGCTAACTGGCACTTAGCAGGGTTAATAATCAACCTATGTTGGCTTGAAAAGTGTATTCAGAGGTGAGATACATATTTGGATCTGGACCCACTGGCAGCAAGTATGTCGTCCAGGTAAACAGAAAGAAATTCTAAGTCTTAATACAGAGTCCGTCAGCCGCTATGAAGTTTGTGCTACACTTTTCAGCTGAACCAGCATGTGCAGAAACTCAAAGAAGCCACAGTCATTTTGGGAATGTCTGCCAATCACCAAGGCACCTGATGGTAGGCCTTAACTAGATTAACTTGGAATAATTAACTTATTGGCTAAACATGCCAAAAAGTCTTGAATGTGTGGGACTAAGTAACAATCGGTGATAGTGACCTCATTAAGGCATTAGTAATCGCCACGGGGAGCAACCACCATCAAACTTAAGGACTTTATGGAGGCCCAAAGCCTAGGGACTATTCAACTATTCAACTGACTATGCAATGTCAAGACTTTCCATGTTGGCAAATTTAGCCTTCAAGGTTTCCAGCTTTTCTGGGTCTAGTCTACATGTGTGGGCATGGACTTACAGGCCAGTTGTAGAAATGTGGTGCTTGACCCTATGTTTTGTGACTGTAGTGGAGAATGTGGGTTTGATGACTACCGGCATGCACCCAGCAGTCGAGTAAACTCACATGCAGTGGTGCATGTGCTTGATAGAGTTGTTATGAGGAACTTACTAGGGAAGCAGGGTAGAAGGCCCATCAGTGCCTTTACTTCCTGAGAAAGCTGAAGAAATTTGGCCTGTCCCCTAAAACCCTCACTAATTTTTATAGGTGCACCATAGAAAGCATTCTTCTAGGGTGCCTCACAACCTGGTATGGAAGTTGTCCTGTCCAAGACCGGAAGAAGCTGCAGTAGATCGTGAACATAGCCCAGCACATCACACAAACCAATCTTCCATCCTTGGACTCACTTTACACCACATGCTGTCAGAGCAGTGCTGCCAGGATAATCGAGGACAAGACCCACCCAGCCAACACACTTTTTGTCCCACTTCCCTCCGGGAGAAGGTTCAGGAGCATGAAGATTCATACAGCAGGATTTGGGAACAGCTTCTTTCCAACTGTGATAAGACTGCTGAACAAATCCTGACCCGGATCTGGTCCGTACCTACCAAATATCTGGACTTGACTTGCACTACCTTACTTTCCCTTTTCTATTTTCTAATTATGATTTATAATTTAAATTTTTATTATATTTACTTCAATTTGTACTTCAGGGAGCGCGAAGCACAGAAACAAATATCACTGTGATGATTGTACGCTCTAGTATCAAATGTTTGGTGACAAAGTAATGACCCAAAATCCTTGACATCCACTATCGGGCATTTCTTAAAATCAACTAATAGTCCTTGGGGACATAGGAAATCTGCACCGAGCAGAGGTCATTAGAAAATAGGTGCAGGAGTAGGCCATTTGGCCCTTCGAGCTAGCACCACCATTCACTGTGATCATGGCTGATCATCCACAATCAGTACCCCGTCCCTGCCTTCTCCCCATATCCCTTGACTCCGCTATCTTTAGCAGCTCTATCTAGCTCTCCCTTGAAAGCATCCAGAGAATTGGCCTCCACTGCTTTCTGAAGCAGAGCATTCCACAGATCCACAACTCTCTGGGTGAAAAAGTTTTTCCTCAACTCCATTCTAAATGGCCATTCTTAAACTGTGGCCTCTGGTTCTGGACTCCCCCAACGTTGGAAACATGTTTTCTGCCTCTAGCGTGTCCAATCCCTTAATAATCTTATATGTTTCAATTAGATGCCCTCTCATCCTTCTAGATTCCAGTGTATACAAGCCCAGTCGCTCCAACCTTTCAACATATGACAGTCTCGCCATCCCGGGAATTAACTTCATGAACCTACGCTGCACTCCCTCAATAGCAAGAATGTCCTTCCTCAAATTTGGAGACCAAAACTGAACACAATACTCCAGGTGTGGTCTCACCAGGGCCCTGTACAACTGCAGAAGGACCTCTTTGCTTCTATACTCAACTCCCCTTGTTATGAAGGCCAACATGCCATTAGCTTTCTTCACTGCCTGCTGTACCTGCATGCTTACTTTCAGTGACTGATGAACAAGGACACCTGGATCTCATTGTACTTCCCCTTTTCCTAACTTGACACCATTCAGATAGTAATCTGCCTTCCTGTTCTTGCCACCAAAGTGGATAACCTCACACATATCCACATTAAATTGCATCTGACATGCATCTGCCCACTCACCCAACCTGTTCAAGTCACCCTGCATTCTCATAACATCCTCCTCACATTTCACATTGCCACCCAGCTTTGTGTCATCTGCAAATTTGCTAATGTTACTTTTAATCCCTTCATCTAAATCATTAATGTATATTGTAAATAGCTGCGGTCCCAGCACCGAGCCTTGCAGTACCCCACTAGTCACTGCCTGCCATTCTGAAAGGGACCCATTAATCCCTACTCTTTGGTTCCTGTCTGCCAACCAATTTTCTATCCATGTCAGTACCCTACCCCCAATACCATGTGTTCTAATTTTGCTCACTAGTCTCCTATGTGGGACCTTATCAAAGGCTTTCTGAAAGTCTAGGTACACTACATCCACTGGCATTCCCTTGTCCATTTTCATAGTTGCATCCTCAAAAAATTCCAGAAGATTAGTCAAGCATGATTTTCCCTTCGTAAATCAATGATTACCAAGCATCCACGATTTCTAGAGCCACTTCCTTACGTACCCTGGGATGCAGACCATCAGGCCCTGGGGATTATCAGCCTTCAGTCCAATCAGTCTACTCAACACCATTTTCTGCCTAATGTGAATTTCCTTCAGTTCCTCCGTTATCCTAGGTCCTCTGGCCACTATTACATCTGGGAGATTGTTTGTGTTTTCCCTAGTGAAGACAAGATCCAAAGTACCTGTTCAACCTGTCTGCCATTTCCTTGTTCCCCATAATAAATTCACCCGTTTCTATCTTCAAGGGCCCAACTTTGGTCTTAACTTATTTTTTGCTCTTCACATTGTTACGAAAACCCCGTAACCAGGTAACTTACCAGCAAAGATAGATGGATCAGCTGAGTCGGATGCTACTATTTTCAAACGTTTTATTCAATAAGGGCACAAACGTATGGTTAATACAAAACATTCAAATCGTCAACTCAATCTAAAACACCGGTGTAATAATAATCAATCAGAAATAAGCTCTTTCGTTGTCTAGGGTATAATACTGAGTCCAATTGGAAATATAAAGAGTCACTCTGAAGTCTGCAGGCTTTTCTCTTTTGGTTTCACGTGTTGGAGAGAGAGAGAGATTGTTAGGAAAAGATAACACTTGCCGTTGTCTTTATGAATCAAATCCTCAGCCTCAGGGGAGCGATCTTCCCCGTTGTTAGTTAAAAGCGATCTTCCGTTGGTTCCAGCCACAAACCCCGCATTCGGAATTTAACGCACGTGGCTTATTTCAAAATGGCTTCCCGTTCCCATGGGAAGCGGTATCGTGCTTCTTGGTGTCTCCTTGGTGCGTCTGAGGGTCGTCCTCTTTCAGACCCTTCTTTATACTGCCTCACGGGATCTCAGGTGTCAATCAGGTTGCAGGTGATGCAACCTCTCTCTCTCAACCAGCCCACTTTGCCCGAGGGCTTTACAATGTCCCTGCGAGTTGGCACGTCTGCAGTTCCCAGGTGTCTCCTGAGAACAATGCCACAGTCACCAGCTTTTGTCCCAGTGGAATGTCTTTCCATTTCCTGTGTCCATTCAGCCTGTCTCTCTCTCTCTCTTTTGGGTCATTGACCCCCCTTTTCTAGGGCTCTTGCAATTCTCACAAAGGAGGGGGCTGGTATCATAACACCTCCCCTCTTAAAAAGGTTTTTACCAGCGGTTAAAACCCAGAGTGGTACAGTCTTACAGAAATTTTGAATCTAATACAGAGTAATACAGTTATACATTCAAGTCAGCATCTAAACAGTTAACAAGTACAGTGCCCCTTTCCTTTAATACCTTAACCTCATGTGCCCTACTAACGCCTGGTAGCATCAAACTTCAGCTCAATAACCACCTTATTTATTTGCTTTCTTCGGCAACATAACTAAGGAGGTGTGATCTTAGCTTACATACATCTACAAAGGTTCATGCAAAAGACAAATTTTTATGCTACTTTCAAACTTAACAGTCAAGCTTCCATGGGTGTTGTCTTTATTATTCACATACTTTGTCAAAATCCCTTAAAACCGGCTTCTGCTATTTTAAAAATCGCGCCCCTATTAACCCTCGCCTTTTTTCCGGTTAATTCCCTCGTGGCGATCTTGGGCACCCTGGCGAAATAAGCTTTCGCCCGCTCCTTTCATAGGAGTTATTTTATCAACGTGTTCCAAACTTAGACCACCCAATTCCTTAATTTTAGGCCATTTGTCGTTTTTCTCTTCAGGACCCGTCATGCTATTAGTTTCCAATTTAAGATCCGCAAGCGATCTCGCTTTGTTCAGACAGCATTTCAAATTCTGCCTTTTCACAGCACCCTCTTGAATAACAATAGCGTGTGGGGCACCTTTACATTCCAAATCAACCTGTAATTGATTCGCAGGCACCGTGTTACCAAGCCATTGTCTCTGCAGCCTGGTTGCTGCTTCTGACATCAATTCAGACATTAAATTTTCTTCCTTTGATTTGGGAATTACAGATTTCCCGTCTCCCTCCACAACAACAGTTATCTCCCCATTCGTAAACTCCACATTAACTCTGAAGACCCCCTTCTGTACAACCCTCTGGGAACTCACACTTCCCAAGGTTAACCCCTTTTTCCCCGAACCAGGTCTATCTGACTCACGAGGACGGCCGCCCCGTCCCCCTGAATCAAACACCTCAGACTTCCCCTGAGCTCTGTTACCAGGTTCAGCACCACGTGCGCCCCCATCTTGGACACACTCAAACGGGACATTGGCCCCTTCCAGGCTTTCAATACCCGTACCTTTTTCAAATTCTAACGTCCCCCGATCCTTCCAGCTACTCTCTAGGCAGCCCCCCGTTGGGGAAGGCGCAACCCTGCGAGCTGAAACAACCTCCTCGGCCATTTCAGCTGACTTCTCCACAGCAAGGGTACCCTTCCTCTCTAAGACTGCCCTCATTTCACTCTCGGGACCATCGAGAACATCTTTAGGACTCTCAACTTCTCCAAACAATTCTGCCAAACCAGACAGATCAACCACGTCCAACTCTGGACGTTTTAACAGCTTTATCCGTTTCTCATCTTTATTTCCTACCTCTAGGACCTTTCTCTTCACTAAGGGGAGGGCTATCTCCTTACCCTTACCCCATTTTACTTTACTACCTTCCGTTTTACCACCCTCTGAACCCTCGTGGTGTAGGGTCGGTAAAAACGTCTGGGCCAATTTCAAACTGCGCGCGGTCCCAGTCGCCGCTCTCGACAGGCTGCGAGTGACCGCGCATGCGCGATAGCTCGGGGACTCCATGGGCGGGGCCTCAACTATCAGGGCGGTTCCCATCTTCCCACCCGCGAGGTCATTACCCAACAGGAGGTCCACGCCCTCCCCCGGTAACTCCGGCAGGACTCCTAGCTCCACAGGTCCCGACACCAACTCGCAATCGAGAAAGACCCTATGCAAAGGCACGACCGTGATCTGGTTCCCGATTCCTCTCAGGGCAACCTCCCCCGTCCGAGGGCCGAAATTTAACACATTACGGCTAATTAACGATAGTTCCGCCCCCGTGTCTCTCCAAATTCGTACAGGGATGGGGGGGTCCCCTTCCCTCAAAGACACGGTTCCTTCGGAACTAAATGTCTCCCGCCCCTCCGGTACTCCATCTACCTGGGGCCCTCTTGTTAACGTCCTGATTACCACTGAACGCCCGATAGGGATCGCTGCTCTCTCCCTCTCTGGCTCCTTTCTCAGAGCAAAGCACTTTGATGCAATATGTCCCACCTTTCCACAATTAAAACAGTTTAAACCAGGAGATCTCCAGGTTTCCTGTCTGTTATCCTCACTTTTTGTGCTAGCTCCCGGTGGAGTCTCTCCCTTAGCCGGCGGACTGTCCCTACCATTCCGACGGTCTCTCGGGTAACTTTGTGGCGAGGAAAACTTTGTCTTGTGGGTTAGGGCATATTCATCTGCGAGCCTAGCCATCTCTGAGATGGACTGATTCGTCCTCTCACTTAAATACATTCGGATCTCTTCCGGAACGCAACTTTTAAATTCCTCAATCAAAACTAGCTCCCTGAGACGCCCATAGTCCTCGGCCACCTTTTCAGCTGTGCACCAACGATTCAAGAGCACACCCTTCTCATGGGCTAGCTCGGTATACGTTTGATTCCACCCTCTTTTTAAATTTCGGAACCTTTGTCTATACGCCTCAGGTACTAACTCGTAACCTCGGAGAATGGCCTCCTTTACTTGATCATAATTCCCGTCCCTTTCTGTGGGCAGCGCGGCATATACCCGCTGTGCTTTTCCTCGTAACACACTTTGTAACAACGCCACCCATTGCTCTCTGGGCCACTGCTGATTCTCTGCCACCTTTTCAAAGAGCAAGAAATAACTATCAACATCCGTCTCCTCGAACGGGGGGACCAACCTCAACGCCCGACTAATATCAAACCCCTCTTTCTCTCCCCCTTGAGTTCTTCGCTCTTGTTTCCGCCTGTCCAGCTCCAATTCATAGTTCCTCTGTTTCTCTCTCTCTTCTGCTTCTAGCTGCTTTAGTTTGAACACCTGCTCTCTTTCCCTCTCGGCTCTCTCGGCTTCTCTCTCTGCAGCCTTCTGAGCTGCGTCTATTTCTAGCTGCTTTATTTTAAACTCATGTTCCATCCTTGCTTTCTCCAACTCTGCCTGATTTGTCCCACTCACTAATCTCCTTTCGGGAATATTTTCCAAATCCTCAGCTGTAAACACCTTCTTCCCAACGTAATGCTGTTGTATGACCCTTAGCACTTCCTGCTTTTTCATTGCTGGCTTCACCGCTGTGAGGTCTAAGGCCTGCGCCAAACTTACTAAGTCTGATTTTGTAGCCTTCCCTAGCGCCTCTACCGTCGGGTTTCTCCTAAATTCCGACACATCCATCTTTGCTGGTTTCCCGTCTGACTACCTGCGTAACCAGATTTAAGTTTGGACTTACAGCCCGATTCACTGACCTCCCCCCTTTTTGGTGTCAAATCCCGGACGAGCCCCCACTTGTTACGAAAACCCCGTAACCAGGTAACTTACCAGCAAAGATAGATGGATCAGCTGAGTCGGATGCTACTATTTTCAAACGTTTTATTCAATAAGGGCACAAACGTATGGTTAATACAAAACATTCAAATCGTCAACTCAATCTAAAACACCGGTGTAATAATAATCAATCAGAAATAAGCTCTTTCGTTGTCTAGGGTATAATACTGAGTCCAATTGGAAATATAAAGAGTCACTCTGAAGTCTGCAGGCTTTTCTCTTTTGGTTTCACGTGTTGGAGAGAGAGAGAGATTGTTAGGAAAAGATAACACTTGCCGTTGTCTTTATGAATCAAATCCTCAGCCTCAGGGGAGCGATCTTCCCCGTTGTTAGTTAAAAGCGATCTTCCGTTGGTTCCAGCCACAAACCCCGCATTCGGAATTTAACGCACGTGGCTTATTTCAAAATGGCTTCCCGTTCCCATGGGAAGCGGTATCGTGCTTCTTGGTGTCTCCTTGGTGCGTCTGAGGGTCGTCCTCTTTCAGACCCTTCTTTATACTGCCTCACGGGATCTCAGGTGTCAATCAGGTTGCAGGTGATGCAACCTCTCTCTCTCAACCAGCCCACTTTGCCCGAGGGCTTTACAATGTCCCTGCGAGTTGGCACGTCTGCAGTTCCCAGGTGTCTCCTGAGAACAATGCCACAGTCACCAGCTTTTGTCCCAGTGGAATGTCTTTCCATTTCCTGTGTCCATTCAGCCTGTCTCTCTCTCTCTCTTTTGGGTCATTGACCCCCCTTTTCTAGGGCTCTTGCAATTCTCACAAAGGAGGGGGCTGGTATCATAACAACATACCTAAAGAAGCTTTTACTATCCTCCTTTTTATTCTTGGCTAGCTTACCTTTGTACTTCATCTTTTCTCCCCGTATTGCCTTTTTAGTTATCTTCTGTTGCTCTTTAAAAGTTTCCCAATCCTCTGGCTTCCTGCTCATCTTTGCTATGTTATACTTCTCTTTTATTTTTAAACTAACCTTGACTTCCCTTGTTAGCCACGGTCACCCCTTACTCCCCTTAGAATCCTTCTTCCTCTTTGGAATCAACTGATCCTGCACCTTCTGTATCACCAAGAAATATCTGCCATTGTTGTTCCGCTGTCATCCCTGCTATGGGATCCTTCCAGTCAACTTTGGCCAGCTCCTCCCTCATGGCTCCATAGTCCCCTTTGTTCAACTGTAATACTGACACTCCAGATTTTCCCTTCTCCCTTTCAAATTTTAGATTCAAAGATATTATGGTCACTACCTCCGAATGGCTCCTTTACCTCGAGTTCCCTTATCATTCTCTCTGGTTGCCTTCTCCCTGGTAGGCTCCCTCTGCATTCATGACTCTATTCATGACTCTACATCTCCTGATTCTATGTCACCCCTTGCAAGGGACCGAATTTCATTCCTCACTAGCAGAGCTACTCCACTCCCTCTACCCACCTGTCTGTCCTTTCGATAGGACGTATATCCTTGAATATTCATTTCCCAGCCCTGGTCCTCTTGCAGCCATGTCTCTGTTATTCCTACAACATCATACTTGCCAATTTCCAACTGAGTCACAAGCTCATCCACTTTATTTCTTATACTTCTGCACTCATATATAAGACTTTTAATCCATTACTCCCCTTACCTTTCACATCGATTCCTATTGCACTTGGCCATACTCTCCGATCCCTCGCTGAGCTTTCTGCCCCACTTGTCTTTCTTCTTTTCTTATTCTCTCTTTCCTTTTAACTCCATCCTTATATTTTCAGTTCATTTCCTACTCCCCCCCCCCCCCCCCACACCCCTCTAGTTCAAAAACACCCATGTAGCAGTGACAAACCTGCCTGCCAGAATGCTGGTCCCCTGCCTGTTAAGGTGCAACCTGTCCCTTTTGTACAGTTCATCCTTACCTCAAAACAGATCCCAGTGGTGTAAGAATGCTTCCCGCACCAGCTCCTCAGCCACACATTCAGATCCCCTATCTCCCTGTTCCTGCCCTCACCAGCACGAGGAACTGGAAGCAAACTGGAGATAACCACCCTGGAGGTCCTGCTTTTCAGCCTTCTTCCGCGTTCTCTGAAGTCATGCTGCAGAATTTTCCTCTTCTTCCCGACGTCATTTGTGCCGACGTGCACTACCACTTCCGGCTGTTTACCTTCACTCTTGAGGATGCTCTGCAATCAGTCCATGACATCCTGGATCCTGGCTCCAGAGAGGCAACACACCATCCTTAAATCCCACCTTTTGCCCCTTTCTGTACCTCTCACTATGGAGTCCCCTACTACCACGGCTCTGCCTGACATCTGTCTCCTCGGCTTTGCTTCAGCGCCAATTTTTGACTCTCAGACCTGTCTACTCAGGGTAAACCTGTTTTCAAGAGGTACATTCCCCAGGATCTCCTGTACTCCAAGTATCCATCCCTTCCTCATTGTCGCCCCCCCCCCCTTTTCTCTTCTGGTATCTTTGGTGTAATAATCTCCCTGTAGATCCTGTCCAGAAAACTCTCATTTTCTTGAATGAACCTGAGGTCATCCAGTTGCTTCTCCAGTGCCCCAGCACGGTCCTTCAGGAGCTGGACCTGGACACACTTTACACAGTTGTAGCAGCCAGAGGCACCATCAGTGTCCCTGACCTCCCACATCAGGCAAGCATCACACTGAATCAGTTTACCTGTTATTTCTTCACCACTTCTCACCCTCTCCAACTGTGGCGTAGTCTCCTCCCTCAGCCTCCTTGCTGAAGAGTCCCGAGCCAAAGACTCACACTTTTCTCACAAAGCACTTCCCTCAACAAGGCCGCTCCCCTAGAGCAAACCTTGCTTATATTGGCTGATAAATTGACTATGTAATTCGGTTCACATGCCGCACCTCTGCCGACCTTGAAGGTATGTGTTGCAGGCTGGTCCCGACCAGTTTTTAAATCAACCGCTCCTTCTCAGCCAATCCCCGCACTCACTCTTTCACTTGCTGCATCCCTTCCAACCTTGAAGGTCTAGGTAATCTAGCCAGGACGAAGTCCCACATGTAACATTGTCCACTGAAGCAGAGCGTCAACCATCACGTCCCTCAGGTCTGAATCCTACTGTTGCTGGCAGTCTCCAGCAAAGTTTCATCACTCTTTGCCTTCTCAGCAATTGGCAATGCTGGCAGCACACTCACTTGAGCACACGTATCACACTGGAAGTGTCCATAAAGTAGACATCTCTGGCAGCTGGAACCCACGGTGTTCACAGACCTCTGATGTCCCAATGCACAGGCTTTTTCGAAGCTTCCTGCATTAGTACCAAAGTGAGTGTAGTAAAAACACAGGCCTGGCATCATCTGTTTCGTAGCCATAGTGTCCTTATGTTGGGCTCTTTGCTGAGCGGGTTTATTGAGGCAGGGAAAGGGGCAAGAATGATGCACCACCTCCTAACTGAGTGTAGACTATCAGCCATTTTAGCAAGCTCCCTATAGTCCATTACGGGTGCATTAGTGAAGGCTATGCAAACCTGATCAGGTATTCACTACATGAAAAGTTCTTTAAGAATAAAACAAGGTTAGAGATTTCCCAGCAACGCACACAAAATGCTGGTGGAACACAGCAGACCAGCATCTATAGGAAGAAGTACAGTTGGTGTTTCAGGCCAAGACACTTCATCAGGACTAACTGAAAGAAAAGATAGTAAGAGATATGTAAGTGGGAGGGGGAAGGGGAAATCTGAAATCTGGGAGAGGATAAAGCTGGAAAGTTGATTGGCAAAAGGGATACACAGCTGGAGAAGGGAAAGGATCATGGGAGAAGAGAGATAGATAAATAAATAAATAATAACAATAAATTTAAAAATAAATAAATAAATTGATTGAATAAGGGATGGGGTAAGAGGGGGAGGAGGGTGATTAATGGAAGTTAGAGAAATCAATGTTCATGCCATCAGGTTGGAGGCTACCCAGACAGAATATCAGGTGTTGTTCCTCCAACCTCAGAGTGGCTTCATCTTGACAGTAGAGGAGGCCATGGATAGACATATCAGAATGGGAATGGGATGTGGAATTAAAATGTGTGGCCACTGGGAGGCCTTGCTCTCTCTGGCAGACAGAACATAGGTGTTCAGTGAAACGGTCTCCCAGTTGCAGACACTATCCTGTCACATATATTCCATGGACATGGATTAGGCAGGGAACTCTCTCTATACTATCCCATCACATTCTCCAGGGATGTGGATTAGACAGAGGGAATTCCCTCTATCTAATCCACATCCATGGAGTATCTGATGGGACAGTATAGAGAGAGTTCCCTCTGTCTAATCCATGTCCATGGAATATATGACAAGATAGTGTAGAGGGAGTTCCCATGCTGATTGTGCACTGGAAATGTTTCATGGACACTACAGACAGTGTGACGAGATGGTGCTTCTTCATATTTCCCCAGATATTTTTTCTCAGATCTCACCTCATGTCTTTTGCTTCTTTTTGTAGGCTCAAACCATCATCCCAGCTGCAAGGTGTGACACTGTTGAATGGAACCAATGACTGTTCCACATATTTGACTCAGACGTGAATGACCACATGGCCTGCTTCTGTCTTTATAACCTGCAAGCACATTTTGTACATCTCCCTTCAACGTGTCTCCATTGGCTTTTACTTACTTGATCAATCACCATGCATCAAATGCTGTTGTTATTGGCAGACCTCGGTGGCAGTGGCCAGCAGTTGCCTGATCGATTACCATTGGAACCACACATGATGGAAACTGCTTTAGAACGGGGTATGGGGTTAACTGGATTCTCAAGAAAGACCCCGTTCACCATTGCTATTTATTCTATGTAACTCCCACAAATTGCTCATCTGTTTTGGTAGTTTGTCTTCACATTTGTATAACAGTCCAAATAAAATGGCAGCCATTACCATAGTGATGAGCTTTGCTTTGTGTGCCTGCTGTATGTCTGTCTGTTGGCAGAGTGTCTGTGGAGAGCATTTTGTGCCCAGTGACCATAACTAGAGCATAACAGCATAGTACAGGCCCTTCAGCCCACAATGTTGTGCTGACCTTTTAACCAATATCAATCTAAACCTTCAATTTTCTATCATCTACAGTATGTGCTTATCAAAGAGTTCTTAAACGTCCCTAATGTATCTGCCTCTACCACCATCCCTGGCAGGACACTCTGTTTAAAGAATTTAACTATGTCATCTTCCCTATACTTTCCTCTAATCACCTTAAAATTATGTCCCCTTGTATTAGCCATTTTGCCCCTGGGAAAAAGTCATAGTCATAGAATATTACAGCAAAGAAATAGGCCCTTCAGCCCATCTAGTCCCATTGACTTGCACCTGGACCATAGCCCTCCATATCTACTAGTCAACAAGTCCAAGCAGAATATTCTATAACTAACTCTACCTTCTATGGGCAAACCACTTCTGAATCCACATAGCCAAATTTCCCAGGATCCCATGTCTCCTGACCTTCTGAATGAGACTACCATGGGGAGCCTTATCAAATACCTTACTAAAATCCATTGTGATATGATTTGTCACATCCTCAAAAAATTCAGTCAGGCTCATGAGGCATGAGTATGCTCACAAAGCCATGCTGACTATCCCTAATCGGACTATGCTTCTCCGAATATTTGTAAATTCTGTCACTAAGAACCCACTCTAATAATTTCCCCCCACTATAATCCCCAGGGTTAGCCTGTCTGCCTTTCTTGAAAAAAGTAATCGCATTTTCCACCCTCCAATCATCTGGTACTACTCCCATAGCCAATAAGGAAGCAAAGATCATTGCCAAAGGTGCGGCAATCTCTTCTCTTGCTTCCCATACCAAGCTGGGCTATATCCCATCTAGCCCTGGGGACTTACCTATCCTAATGTTATTCAAAAGTTATAGAACATTCTCTTTCTTAACATCAACATATTCCAGCATATCTGCCAATTTCACATTGCCCTCACTGGTGAATAAATAAGAACATAAGACCATAAGACATACGAGCAGAATTAGCCCATTTGGCCCATCGAGTCTGCTCCACCATTCAACCATGGGCTTATCCAATTCTTCCAGTCATCCCCACTCCCCTGCTTTCATCCCATACCCTTTGATGGCCTGGCTAATACTGAAGCAAAGTATTCATTGAGGGTCTCCCCATTCAACGGGAAAAAGTGCAGAGCAGATTTACAAGGATGTTGTCAGGATGGAAGCTATGGAGCAAGACTGAAGAGGTTTGGGTAAATCTCATTTGAACATCGGAGATTGAGGTCGACAAATGTGTACATTCCTTTTCCCAGGGTTGGGGAATCAAGAATTCGGGGGCATGTGTTTAGACCATAAGATCATAAGTCGTAGGAGCAGAAGTAGGCCATCTGACCCATTGCATCTTCTCCACCATTCAAACATCAATTTTTTTCTATCTCCTCCTCAACCCCTGTTCCTGGCCTTCTCCCTGTAACCTTTGATGCCATGTCCAATCA
Organism: Hemitrygon akajei; assembly: GCF_048418815.1. Lineage (NCBI taxonomy): Eukaryota > Metazoa > Chordata > Chondrichthyes > Myliobatiformes > Dasyatidae > Hemitrygon > Hemitrygon akajei. The sequence continues at coordinate 12,496,073 of NC_133151.1, read as the reverse complement.
AGAACCTACCAATCTCTGTCTTAAATACACCCAATAACCTGACCCCCACTGCTACATGTGGCAACAAATTCCATAAATTCAACACCATTGGGCTAAAGATGAGAGGGGAAAGAGTTAATACAGAGGGACAACTTCTTCACCCACCCTAAGGGTGGTCCATATATGGAACGAGCTGCCAGAGGAAGTGATTGAGGTAAGTACATTAACAACATTTAAAAGATTCTTGGACAGGTACATGGATAGGAAAGATTCAGAGGGATATGGACAGGTACATGGGTAGGAAAGGTTCAAAGGGATATGGACAGGTGGATAGGAAAGGTTCAGAGGAATGTGGATAGGTACATGGATAGGAAAGGTTTAGAGGGATACAGATAGGAAAGGTTTAGAGGAATATGGACAGGTACATGGATAGGAAAGGTTCAGAGGGATATGGACAGGTACATGGATAGGAAAGGTTCAGAGGGATATGGAGAGGTACATGGACAGGAAAGGTTCAGAGGGATATGGACAGGTACATGGATAGGAAAGGTTTAGAGCAGGGGCTCCCAACCTTTTTTATGCCGTGAACCAATACCATTAACTGAGGGGTCAGTGAATCCCATGTTGGGAACCCCTGATTTTGAGGGCCATGGGCCAAACAGGGGCAAATGGGACTAACTATAGGAAGCATTATAGGAATTACAGGAAGGATGTGGAAGCTATGAAGAGGGTGCAGAGGAGATTTACCAGGATGTTGCCTGGATTGGAGAACAAGCCATATGAAGCAAGGTTAGCAGAGCTGGGACTTTTCTCTTTGGAGCATAGAAGAATGAGAGGGGACTTGATAAGAGGTCTACAAGATTATGAGAGGCATGGATAGGGTGGATAGTCAGTACCTGTTTCCCAGGACACCAACAGCAAACACCAGAGGGCATATGTACAAAATTAAGGGTGGGAAATTTAGGGGACCCAACAGGGGTAAGTTTTTTTTTAACACAGAGGGTTGTGAGTGCCTGGAATGACTTGCCAGGGATGGTGGTGGAGGCTAAAACATTAGGGGTATTTAAGAGCCTCTTGGACAGGTACATGGATGAAAGAAAAATAGAGGGTTATGGGGTAGTGTGGGTTTAGTACTTTTTTAAAGGATTATATGGGTCAGCACAACATGGAGGGCTGAAGGGCCTGTACTGTGCTGTAGTGTTGTATGTTCTAACTCAGATGGGAATCAGTTGGACCAAGGTGCATGGTTTCAAGTTGTGTAACTTGATCATATAGATGGTGAAGAAGGCTGGTGATAAACATCTCCAGTTGGGCAGCAACTTTTAAAAAAAGTGTGCATTTTGGATCAAAACCTGGATGTGCCTTTAGGTATTAAATAGATGATACCTTGATGTTAGTGGCGAATGAGTACATTTTGAATTCACACCGTACATAAGTCCAAATAACTATGCTAATAAACACTGAATAACTTTTAATTTGCAGTGATAATGAACACCTGAAATTTCTATGGGGCTTCACAATATTGCATCATTGAAATGGATCACGAAATGTGATCCACAATGCTCATGTAGGAACTGAGTTGTCAACCAACCCAACTCTGCACAGAGGAGATATAGCAGAAGCTTCAATTGTTGTCAGCCATGGTTTACATTGCTGCCACCAGAATGGAAAATGTCAAGCGAGTCTGCTCAGTAAATAGAGCAGCGACTGGATGAAACTGTGCTCAGTGCTCAGAGAATGCCACTGCCCTGACCTGTTGTTGGAGGCAGCTTCACATCGAGGAAGGTGCAAGAGCTCCTTTTAATGGACTGGGCATCACCAAAAGTCTCAGGTAAGGTTATCGCTCCAGGAAGCAAATGCAAAGTGTAGGCAACACTCATCCCACCCCCACCCTTGGGCATCTTGTATGACATCAAGTTAACAAATTTCACATCACAAGCTGGTGATAATAAAACTGATTCTGATTCTGACATCCTACTGCCATTTTGAAACTTGTCCTGTTGGTCCCCTCCTCAGCATCTCTACTTGAGCAGTGATTCCCAATAAGAGAAATGATTTGAGGGGCCCCTGCCTAGAAAAGAATTAACATCTGTATATTCTTCTTGCATGCTTCTTCTATTTTGGATCAAAACACTTCACTTGGATCTGCCTTTCGATATCAAGCAGTAGTAAATCAAGGCAACTGGACTTGCTGTGTTGTCTAGAAGACATTTTGCCACTCACTCAAGAGGCTTCTGATCCATGGAGGGTAGTTATCTAGCTTATAAACTCTGCATTGTTAAAAGGTATAGCACTCACATGAGTGTCATTAGGGTCTAACCCTAACCCACTCACATAAGAGTCGTAGAGGTAATGAGAGGGTCATTAGTCTTATCTTTGCATGAATGGAGGTGTTAAATAGTGTACCGGGATGGAGATGTTAGGACTGCATAAGAAGCAGCTAATTGGTGGTTTTGTACCCTACCCCGTCTGTCCAGATTGACAGAGATGGCTTCTTTAACCACTCTTTCAAACCACCTGTCCAAAATGTTATCATCAAAGGAGGGTCCCTTGTCCTTTAGGTGCAGATATACAGCCAAGTCTTCAGCTGAGGTGTAAGCCCTCCTATGGTGGGCCATCCTTTTGTTAAGTGGTTGTTTTGTCTCGCTGATAAACAGATCTGTAGAGTTCTCATTGCATTGGATAGCATATACAATATTGCTCTGTTTATGTTTGTGTGTAGAATCCTTGGGGTGAACGAGTTTCAATAGGTTTCAATGAAACTCCCCCCTCATTCTTCTGAATTCCAGCGAGTACATGCCCAGAGCCATCAAATGAACCTCGTATGATAAGCCTTTCAATCCCAGAGTCATTTTCATGAACCTTCTTTGAACCCTCTCGGCACATCCTTTTGTAGATAAAGGGCCCAAAACTGCTCACAATCCTCCAAGTGAGGTCTCACCAGTGCCTTATAAAGCCTTAACATTATATCCTTGCTTTTATATTCTAACCCTCTTGAAATGACTGCTAACATAGCCTTTGCCTTCCTCACCACCTAATCAATCTGCAAATCAACCCTTGGGGAATCCTGCATAGAAACCCTACAGCACAATACAGGAACTTCAGCCCACAAAGCTGTGCCGAATATGTCCTTAAATTAGAACTACCCAGGCTTACCCACAGCCCTCTATTTTTCTAAGCTCAACATATCCATCCAGGAGTCTCTTACCACCGCTGCTGGCAGCCCATTCCACGCACTCACCACTCTCTGCGTAAAAAACTTACTCCTGACATCTCCTCTGTACCTACTTCCAAACACCTTAAAACTATGCCCTCTCATGCTAGCCATTTCAGCCCTAGGAATAAGCCTCTGACTATCCACATGATCAATGCCTCTCATTATCTTGTACACCTCTATGAGGTCACCTCTCATCCTCCATCGCTCCAAGGAGAAAAGGCTGAGTTCACTCAACGTATTCTCATAAGACATACTCTACAGTCCAGGCAACATCCTTGTATATCTCCTCTGCTCCCTTTCTATGGTTTCCACATCCTTTCCGTAGTGAGGTGACCAGAACTGAGCACAGTACTCCAAGTGGGGTCTGACAAGGGTCCTATATAGCTGCAACATTACCTCTCGGCTCTTCAAGTCAAGTCAGGTCAAGTCACTTTTTATTGTCAGTTCGGCCATAAATTGTTGGCATAGAACACAGGTAAAACGAAACAATGTTCCTCCAGGACCATGGTGCTACATGAAACAACACAAAGTTACACTAGACTATGTGAGACAACTCAAGGCTACACTAGACTATGTAAAACACAAAAACTACACTGGACTAGAGATCTACACAGGACTACATAAATTGCACAATAATAAATAAACAAACAATACAATAAGCACAGTAGAGGACAAATTTCAATATAATAATAATAATGCGTGGGGTCCTTCTCAATGCTGTTAGCTTTGCAGGTGCAGCGTTGGTGTAAATGTCTGTAATGGCGGGAAGAGAGACCCTGATGATTTTCTCAGCTGACCTCACTATCCGCTGCAGAGTCTTGCAATCTGGGACAGTGCAATTCCTGAACCGGGCAGTGATGGCCGGCGTCCAAGATGGCGGCGCGACACAGTTTGCAGCAGCCACTCTGGAGCTGATATCTGTTATTTGTTAAGCGGGATGCCGTGCACAATCCTAATCTGATGAAAAACGTACGTGGGAGCACGGAGGAACATCTGGAAATCTCCAGGAAGGCCTTCTTTGTTGCTGCTGCTGCTGTGAGGTCCGGGTCTCTGCTGAGAAGACCAGGCCCCCAGTCCTCGGGGCCGCGTTGCCGGTGGCGGGGGCGTCGTAGTGCACTCGGCAGAGGATGGTGCTTGGAGAAGCTGTGCCAGAGGGGATGGTCGGAGGCTCAGAGGTTCGTTGCACTCAGAGTCCGCTGCGGACGGGGTGCTTTCATTGTGTACTGCGTCTGTGAGGCACAGTCCAGCAGCGCCGTGGAAGCCCATTGCAGGGATATTTCCTTCTGCTGCCTGAGTGGGATGACAAGTCCTGAGGACTTGTGGAAACTGTATGGTGGTTTCTTTTGAACTTTTAGGGTCTTTTAACATCTTTGGACTATTTTTACTGTGCCCATGGTCTGTTTTTTTTCAATTATGCTATTATTTGCACTGTTGTAACTATGTGGTTTTGTGCAGGTCTTGTAGATTTAGTTTTTGGTTTGTTTGGTGCTAGAGTTGGTCTCCTGACATGATGTGTCAGGGTAGTCTTGTTTTGACTGGTGGATTTGGAGCTCCTTTCCAGGAAACGCAATAAGATGGTAGCGCAATATTAATACGCAGCAGCCTCTCTGGACTCTGGTTTGGGGATTGCTAAACTTTATATGGATATTCTGGTGTAGTCTGTTTTGTCACGTGCTTTTGTGATATCATTCTGGAGGAACGTTGTCTCATTTTTAACTGCATTGCATTTGTGGTTTCTAAATGACAATAAACTGAAACTGAACTGAACTGAACTGATGCAGCTGCTCAGGATGCTCTCGATACATCCTCTGTAGAATGTGGTGAGGATGGGGGATGGGAGATGGACTTTTCTCAGCCTTCACAGAAAGCAGAAACGCTGCTGGGCTTTCTTGCCTATGGAGCTGGTGTTGAGGGACCAGGTGAGATTCTCCACCAGGTGAACACCAAGAAATTTGGTGCTCTTAAACTCAATACCACAATTGATGAAGACCAATGCACCATATGCCTTCTTAAACACAAAGTCAACCTACATAGCAGCTTTAAGTGTCTTATGGACTTGGACCCCAAGATCCCTCTGATTCTCCACACTGCCAAGAGTCTTGTGATTAATGCTATATTCTGCCATTATATTTGACCTACCAAAATGAACCACATCACACTTCTCTGGGTTGAACTCCATTTGCCACTTCTCAGCCCAGTTTTGCATTCTATCAATGTCCTGCTGTACCTCTGACAGCCCTCCACACTATCCACAACACCTCAACCTTTGTGTTATCAGCAAATTTACTAACCCACCCACCCCCACTTCCTCATCCAGGTCATTTATAAAAATCACAAAGAGTAGGGGTCCCAGAATAGATCGCTGAGGTCACCAGCCTCCATGCAGAATATGACTTGTCTACAACCACTCTTTACCTTCTGTGGGCAAGCCAGTCTGGATCCACAAAGCAATGTCCCCTTGGATCCCATGTCTCCTTACTTTCCCAATAAGCCTTGCATGTGGTACCTTATCAAATGCCTTGCTAAAATCCATATACATAACATCTATGGCTCTACCTTCATCAATGTGTTTAGTTACATCCTCAAAAAATTCAATCAGGTTCATTACGCACGACCTGCCTTTGACAAAGCCATGCAGACTATTCCTAATCACATTATCTCTCTCCAAATATTCATAAATCCTGCCTCTCAGGATCTTCTCCATTAACTTACCAACTACTGAAGTAAGACTCACTGGTCTATAATTTCCTGGGCTATCCCTACTCCCTTTCTTGAATAAGGGAACAACATCCGCAACCCTCTAATCCTCTGGAACCTTTCCTGTCCTCATTGATGATGCAAAGATCATTGCCAGAGGCTCAACAATCTCCTCCTTCGCTTCCCACAGTAACCTGGGGTATATCCCGTCCAGTTCCGGAGACTTATCCAACTTGATGCTTTCCAAAAGCTTCAGCTCATCCTCTTCCTTAATATCTAAATTCTCAAGCTTTTCAATCAACTGCAAGTCATCCCTACAATCACCAAGATCCTTTTCTGTAGTGAATACTGAAGCATTCATTAAGCACTGCTATCTCCTCCGGTCCCATACACACTTTTCCACTGTCACACTTGATTGGTCCTATTCTGTCACACTTATCCTCTTGTTTTTCACATACTTGTAGAATGCCTTGGGGTTTTACTTAATCCTGTCCACCAAGACTTTCTCATGGCCCCTTCTGGCTCTCCTAATTTCAATCTTAAGCTCCTTCCTGCTAGCCTTATAATCATCTAGATTCATATCATTACCTAGTTTTTTGAACCTTTCATAAGCTCTTCTGTTCTTCTTGAAGGTACGGAATCTTTATGTTCCTGTTAGGTTGAAAGGAAAGGTTAAAAATTTGAGACAGCCATGGTTTTCAAGGTGTATTAGAAACTTGGTTCGGAAAAAGAGAGAGACCTACTATAAATATAGGCAGCACAGAGTAAATGAGGTGCTCGAGTAATATAAAGAATGTAAAAAGAATCTTAAGAAATAAATTAGAAAAGCTAAAAGATATGAGGTTGCTTTGGCAAGTAAGGTGAAAATAAATCCAAAAGGGTTTCTACAGTTGTATTAATACCAAAAGGATAGTGAGGGATAAAAGTGGTCCCTTAGAGAATCAGAGTGGACAGCTATGTGTGGAGCCAAAAGAGATGGGGGAGATTTTGAACAATTTCTTTTCTTCGGTATTCACTAAGAAGGATATTGAATTGTGTAAGGTAAGGGAAACAAGTAGGGTAGTTATGGAAACTATGATAATTAAAGAAGAGGAAGTACTGGAGCTTTTAAAGAATATAAAAGTGGATAAGTCTCCAGATCCTGACAGGATATTCCCTAGGACCTTGAGGGAAGTTAGTGTAGAAATAGCAGGGGCTCTGACAGAAATATTTCAAATGTCATTAGAAACAGGGATGGTGCCAGAGGATTAGTGTATTGCTCATGTGGTTCCATTGTTTAAAAAGGGTTCTGAGTAAACCTAGCAATTATCGACCTTTAAGTTTGACGTCAGTGGTGGGTAAATTAATGGAAAGTATTCTTAGAGATGTTATATATAATCATCTGGATAGACAGGGTCTGATTAGGAACAGTCAGCATGGATTTGTGTGTGGAAGGTCATGTTTGACAAATCTTATTGAATTTTTTAAACAGGTTACTAGGAAAGTTGTCGAGGGTAAAGTAGTGGATGTTGTCTATATGGACTTCAGTAAGGCCTTTTACAATGTACCACATGGAAGGTTAGTTAGGAAGGTTCAATCGTTAGTTATTAATATTGATGTAGTAAAATGGATTCAACAGTGGCTGGATGGGAGATGCCAGAGAGTAGTGGTGGATAACTGTTTGTCAGGTTGGAGGCTAGTGACTAGTGGTGTGCCTCAGGGATCTGTACTGGATCCAATGTTGTTTGTCATACATTAATGATCTGGATGATGGGGTGGTAAATTGGATTAGTAAAAATGCAGATGATACTAAGATAGGTGGTGTTGTGGATAATGAAGTAAGTTTTCAACGCTTGCAGTGAGATTTAGTCCAGTTAGAAGAGTGGGCTGAAAGATAGCAGATGGAGTTTAATGCTGATAAGTGTGAGGTGCTACATTTTGGTAGGACTAATCAAAATAGGACATACATGGTAAATGGTAGGGCATTGAGATGCAGTACAAGATTCATCTAGGAATAATGGTGCATAATTCCCTGAAGGTGGAATCTCATGTGGATAGGGTGAAGAAAGATTTTGGTATGCTGGCCTTTATAAATCAGAGCATTGAGTATAGGAGTTGGGATGTAATGTTAAAATTGTACAAGGCATTGGTGAGGCCAATTTTGGAGTATTGTGTACAGTTCTGGTCACCGAATTATAGGAAAGCTGTCAACAAAATAGAGAGAGTGTACAGAGGAGATTTACTAGAATGTTACCTGGGTTTCAGCACCCAAGTTACAGAGAAAGGTTGAACAAGTTAGGTCTTTATTTTTTGGAGCATAGAAGGTTGAGGGGGGACTTGATAGAGGTATTTAAAATTATGAGGGGGATAGATAGAGTTGATGTGGATAGGCTTTTTTCCATTGAGAGTAGGGGAGATTCAAACAAGAGGACATGAGCTGAGAGTTAGGGGGCAAAAGTTTAGGGGTAACACGAGGGGGAACTTCTTTACTCAGAGAGTGGTAGCTGTGTGGAACAAGCTTCCAGTAGAAGTGGTAAAGGCAGGTTCAATATTGTCATTTAAAGTAAAATTAGACAGGTATATGGACAGGAAAGGAATGGAGGGTTATGGGCTGAGTGCAGGTCGGTGGGACTAGGTGAGAGTAAGCATTCGACACGGACTAGAAGGGCCGAGATGGCCTGCTCCATTCTGTAATTGTTATATGGTTATAAGTCAGTAGCATAATTACCACCCAGATCAGCTCTTCTGAACTCAATCCTTTTCCTCCTGCAACCTGACGGCCCAACACAAATCTCCCAGCCCAATAGCATGGCTTTAATCTCCAGGCCCGAAAGCCCACCGGCTTGACTGAACATGGCCCAATTTGACAACCCTGGCCTGTGAGCCTGATTCAACCTCCCTGGCCCAATGGCCCAGTTCGACAACCCTGGCCCAATCGGCTGAATCACTTTCTCCAAACCGCCAGTGGCTCTTACCACCCAGCAGGGTACTCCGAACAATGAGTAGCTTGGTGGTTTGGTAGCCCTGCTGAACAGGTAGTTATTGGAGTCAAGAATACTATCACTATGTATAAAAACATATTTAACAAGGAAAAAAACACCTTTAGTTGGCCCCTGAGTAAATACACCACCATCTTACCAGAAGGGTATAATTGTTCTTTGTTATAAGATATAGCAAATAGGTGCTTAAACCCACCTCCTCACCGACACCCAATCTTACCTGCACCCATAACTACTTCCCCACCACTTTGCCCTCCCACAATACCATAATAGGAGTAGAACTGGGTATTCGGTCCATTGGGTCTGCTTCACTATTCGATTGTGGCTAATGAAATTTCACTATCAACCCCATTCTGCTGCCTTTTAACTGTAACCTTTGATATCCTGATCAATCAATAACATAACTTACTTACTTACAGCCCAGCCTGCCAAAGGCATTTCAGGCAGCAATGGAGGTCCTCCATCTCCTGTCCTTGGTTAACTAGTCTATTCTGCCCCAGCTGTTGCTCAGGGTCTTCATTTCTGCATTTGTAGTACAGCGCCAAGTTGTTTTTAGTCTCCCATGTTTCCACTGCCCTTCAGTGGTCACAAGACCACAAGACATAGGAGCAGATTTAGCCATTTGGTCCATCAAGTCTGCTCTGGCACTCAGTCATGCCTGATCCTTTTTTCCCCTCCTCCACCCCATTCCCCAGCCTTCTCCATGTAACCTTTGATATAGGTTTTTAAAAGCTACCCAAACCTCCTTCTTCCTGCTAATTTTTGATATGTTGTATGCCCTCTCTTTTACTTTTATATTAGCTTTGACTTTACTTGGCAGACACGGTTTCACTATTTTGCCACTTGACAATAGACAATAGACAATAGGTGCAGAAGTAGACCATTCGGCCCTTCAAGCCTGCACTGCCATTTAGAGATCATGGATGATCAATTCCTATCAATACCCAGTTCCTGCCTTGTCCCCATATCCCTTGATTCCCCTATCCATAAGATACCTATCTAGCTTCTTCTTGAAAGCATCCAGAGAATTGGCCTCCACTACCTTCCGAGGCAGTGCATTCCAGACCCCCACAACTCTCTGGGAGAAGTAGTTTTTCCTTAACTCTGTCCTAAATGACCTACCCCTTATTCTCAAACCATGCCCTCTGGTACTGGACTCTCCCAGCATCTGGAACATATTTCCTGCCTCTACCTTGTCCAATCCCTTAATAATCTTATATGTTTCAATCAGATCCCCTCTCAATCTCCTTAATTCCAGCGTGTACAAGCCCAGTCTCTCTCTAACCACTCTGCGTAAGACAGTCCAGACATCCCAGGAATTAACCTCGTGAATCTACGCTGCACTTCCTCTACAGCCAGGATGTCCTTCCTTAACCCTGGAGACCAAAACTGTACACAATACTCCAGGTGTGGTCTCACCAGGGCTCTGTACAAATGCAAGAGGATTTCCTTGCTCTTGTACTCAATTCCCTTTGTAATAAAGGCAACATTCCATTAGCCTTCTTCACTGCCTGCTGCACTTGCTCATTCACCTTCAGTGACTGATGAACAAGGACTCCGAGATCTCTTTGTATTACTCCCTTACCCAACTCTATACCGTTCAGATAATAATCTGCCTTCCTGTTCTTACTCCCAAAGTGGATAACCTCACACTTATTCACATTAAACGCCATCTGCCAAGTATCTGCCCACTCACCCAGTCTATCCAAGTCACCCTGAATTCTCCTAACATCCTCATCACATGTCACACTGCCACCCAGCTTAGTATCATCAGCAAATTTGCTGATGTTATTTTCTATGCATTCATCCAAATCGTTAACGTAAATGGTAAACAGCTGTGGTCCCAATACCGAGCCCTGTGGTACCCCACTAGTCACTACCTGCCATTCCGAGAAACACCCATTCACCGCTACCCTTTGCTTTCTATCTGCCAACCAGTTTTCTATCCATGTCAATGCCTTCCCCCCGATGCCCTGAGCTTTGATTTTACCCACCAATCTTCTATGTGGGACCTTATCAAATGCCTTCTGAAAATCAAGGTACACTACATCCACTGGATCTCCCCCGTCTAACTTCCTGGTTACATCCTCGAAAAACTCCAACAGAATAGTCAAGCAAGATTTACCCTTGGTAAATCCATGCTGGCTCGGCCCAATCCTATCACTGCTATCTAGATATGCCACTATTTCATCCTTAATAATGGACTCTAGCATCTTCCCCACCACCGATGTCAGGCTGACAGGTCGATAGTTCTCTGTTTTCTCCCTCCCTCCTTTCTTAAAAAGTGGGATAACATTAGCCATTCTCCAATCCTCAGGTACTGATCCTGAATCTAAGGAACATTGGAAAATGATTACCAATGCATCCGCAATTTCCAGGGCCACCTCCTTTAGTACCCTAGGGTGCAGACCATCTGGACCTGGGGATTTGTCAGCCTTCAGTCCCATCAGTCTTCTCACTGCCCCGCACCGAGTATTTCTTTGATTTGGGAATAGATCTGTCCTGTACTTTCCCAGAAACTCATGCCATTGCTGCCCTGCTGTGATCCCTGCCAGCAGCTCCTTCCAATTTATTTTGGACAACTCCTCTCTCATATAAGCTAAAGAGTGGGCATACAAGAAAGCCAGAGCTAGTGGGAAGATAGAGGATTGGGGAGCTTTTAAAAACTTGCAGAAGGAAACTAAGAAGGTCATTCGGAAGGGAAAGAAGAATTATGAGAGGAAGCTGACAACTAATATCAAAGAAGATACTAAAAGTTTCATTAAGTATATAAAGGGTAAAAGAGTTGAGGGTAGATATAGGACCAATACAAAATGACACTGGAGATAGTGTAATGAGAGATGCAGAGATGGCAGAGGAACTGAATGCGTGTTTTGCATCAGTCTTCACAGTGGAAGATGTGTGCAGGATACCGGACGTTCAAGAGTGTCAGGGAAGTTAAATTTGTGCAGTGAAAATTACGACTGAGAAGGTGCTCAGGAAACTTAATGGTCTGAGGATGGATAAATCTCCTGAATCAGGTGGAAGTAGCTGGAGAGATTACAGAGGCCTTTACGATGATATTTCAGGAATCAATAGATTCTGGCATTGTACCGGATGACTAGAAAATTGCAAATGTTACTCTGCTATTTAAGAAGGGTGGGAGGCAGCAGAAAGGAAACTGTAGACCTGTTAGCCTGACATCAGTGGTTGGGAAGTTGTTGGAATTGATTGTTAGGGATGAGATTATGGAATACCTGGAGGCATTTGACAAGATAGGCCAAAGCCAGCATGGTTTCCTGAAAGGAAAATCCTGCCTGTCAAACCTACTGCAATTCTTTGAGGAAGTTACAAGCAGGGTAGACAAAGGAGATGCAGTAGACATGGTGTATTGGATTTTCAGAAGGCTTTTGACAAGGTGCTAGACATGAGGCTGCTAAGCAAGATAAGAGCCTATGGAATTACAGGGAAGTTACTAGCACGGGTAGAGCATTAACTGGTTGGCAGAAAACAGAGAGTGGGAATAATAGGATCTTATGCTGGCTGGCTGCCAGCTACCAATGGATTTCCACAGGGGTCAGTATTGGGACCGCTGCTTTATATGATGTATGTCAATGATTTGGACTACGGTATTAATAGGTTTATGGCTAAATTTGCCGATGATACAAAGATAGGTGGAAGAGCAGGTGGTGTTGAAGAAACAGAGAGCCTGCAGAGAGACTTAGTTTAGGGGAATGGGCAAAGAAGTGGCAAATGAAATATAATGTTATAAAGTGTATGGTCATGCATTTTGGTGGAAGAAGTAAATGGGCAGACTATTATTTAGATGGGGAGAGAATTCAAATTGCAGAGACGCAAAAGGACTTGGGAGTCCTTGTGCAAGATACCTTAAAGGATAACTTCCAGGTGGAGTCAGTTGTGAAGAAGGTGAATGCAATGTTGACATGCATTTCTACAGGTATAAAATATGAGAGCAGGGATGTGATGTTGAGGCACTATAAGGCACTCGTGAGACCACATGGAGTATTGTGTGCAGTTTTGGGCTCCTTATTTTAGAAATGATATACTGACATTGGAGAGGGTTCAGAGAAGATTCACAAGAATGATTCCAGGAATGAAAGGGTTACCGTATGAGGAACGTCTGGCAGCTCTAGGGCTGTATTCCCTGGAGTTCAGGAGAATGGGGGGGGGGGGGGGGGGGAATCTCATAGAAACATTCCCAGTGTTGAAGGGCCTGAACAGATTAGATATGGCAAAGTTATTTCCCATGGTAGGGGAGTCTAGGATGTTATGACCGCAGCCCCCTCCTTCTTGAGAATCGCAGGATCGCTATTGGTTCGGGTCTTGGACCCAGGAAGTGAGAGAGAATCCTCGGGGTTTTGGAATGTGTCCTGGCCCCTCAGCGAGACAAAGCCATGGATAACGGCCATTGTCTCTTGGAGACACCTTTGTGGATTGGGGACTGGGCTACGTGCAAGCCCTCAGGGCAACGTGGGCTGGGTGACGGGGAGAGATTGCATCATCCACCAACCTGATTGACATCTTCAACCCTGCAAGTCAGGATAAAAGAGGGGCTGTAGGAACAGCCCCCTCAGACGCACCAGAAGAAACGCTAGCGATCCCGTAATAGCGGGAAGTCATTTGAAGAAAGCCACGTGCGTTCAGTTCCCTCGCCTGGGAGCCGGTGGCTGATACCACAGAGACGATTTTCTTGAACTAACAATGGGGAACCAACTCCCCCGACACATCGGATCGGCCTCATTAAAAGACCCGGGTGGGTTTCTCTTCTCACAAATCTCTCTCTCTCCAACAAGTGAAAACCCAGCAGTCCCCAAGGGCTAAAGCCTGCATGAACTGAGAGACTTTTATATTTCCATCGGACAGTGTAATGTACCCTAGACAAACGATGGAGCCGTTTCTTGTTGATGATTATTGCTGTACCCGCGCTTTGGATTGGGTATTGACGACGTATATTATCTGAATGTTTGTATTAACCTTACTTTTGTGCCCCTTTATAAATAAAGACTTTTAAGAATAGTGCCATCAGACTTCAACGGACCTCTCTGTCTTTGCTGGTGAGTGGCCCAGTTGCAGGGTACGTAACAAAGACAAGTGTACGACTTCAGGATTGAAGGACATCCTTTTAGAACTGAGATACAGAGAAATTACTTCAGTCAAGGGTGGTAAATCTGTGGAATTTGTTGCCACGAGCAGCTGTGGAGGCCATCATTGAGTGTATTTAAGGCAGAGATAGATAGGTTCTTGATTAGCCAGGGCATCAAAGGGTATGGGGTGAAAGCAGGGGAGTGGGAATAACTAAAAGAATTGGATCAGCCCATGATTGAATAGCAGAGCAGAATTAAATGGCCTACTTCTAATCTTATGACTGTAATTATCTTTACTCCACTGAAATATTGCTATGTCAGACACTCCCTATATTGCTTTCTCCCTATCAAATTTCAAGTTGAACTCAATTATATCATGATCTGTCTCCTTAGGGTTCTTTTACCTTGTGGTTCCTAATCACCTCCAGTTCATTACATAACGCCCAGTATAGCTGATCCCCAGTAGGCTCAAAGACAAACTACCGGTACTCAAAAAAGCCATCTAGTCGGCATTCAACATACTCACCCTCATAAGATCCATTTCCAACCTGATCTTCCCAATTGACCTGCACATTGAAATCTCCCTTGACTATCATAACATTGCTCTTTTGACATGTCTTTTCTATTTCCTGTTGTAATCTGTGGTCCACATTCCAGTTACTGTTGGGAGGCCCACATATAACGGCCATCACAATCCTTTTACCCTTGCAGTTTCAACTCAAACCACAAGGATTCTTCATCTTCCAGTCCTATGTCACATCTTTCAACTGATTTAATGCCATTCTTTACCAGCAGAACCACGCCACCGTCTGCCTGCCTACCTTCCTATCCCTCTGATACAACGCGCAACTTTGGACTTTCAACTTCCAACTACAGCCATCCTTCAGCCACAATTCAGTGATGGTCATTAATAATATTGCACACAATTATACAAGTAATCTTCATTGCTGTTTCCATAACAATTTGCTTTGACCAATCAGGGTTGATAGAATTCATACCTCAGGCTACTTGGAGGCATGGGATTAAATAGTATTTTAAGAAAATATCTTGCCAGACAAAATCTGTTGCAATTCTCTGAATAATAAGCTGGATAGACAAAGGAGAATCAGTAAATGTTGCTGTTTTTAAAGAGCAAACACGAGGAAATCTGCAGATTCTGGAAATTCAAACAACAGACACAAAATGATAGTGGAACACAGCAGGCCAGGCAGCATCTATAAGGAGAAGCACTGTCGACGTTTTGGGCTGAGATGAAGGGTCATGGACAAAGTACTGGCTGATTGGCAGGATGCAAAGTGTGGGAATAAAGTGAGCCTTTTATGGTTTGCTGCCAGTGACGTTCCACAGCAGTCTGTGTTGGGACCTCTTCTTTTTATGTTATATGTCAATGATTTGGATGATGGCATTGATGGTCAATATGAAGACAGGTGGAGGGATAGTTAGTTTTAAAGAAGTGGGGAGGCTACAGATGGATTTACAGATTAGTAGAATGGGCAAAGAAGTAGCAGCTGGAATTAATTGTTGAGAAGTGTATGGTCACACACTTTGGTAGAAATAAAAGGGTAGACTATTTGCTAAATCAAGAGAAAATTCAAAAATCTGAAGTCCAAAGGCACTCGCAGGCCTTATGAGAATTCCTTCAAGGTTAATTTGCAGGCTGAGTTGGTGGTGAGGTGGTAGTATGATACTCACAAGAATGAGGGGTGATCTCATTGAAGCCTATTGAATGGTAAAAGACCTCAATAGAGTAGATGTGGAGAGGATGTTTCCTCTGGTGGGGGAGTCTAAGAGAAGAGGGCACAGCCTCAAAATAGAGGGACATTCTTTTAGAACAGAGATAAGGAGGGATTTCTTTAGCTGGAGAGTGGCGAATCTGTGGAATTCATTGCCACAGGCAGCTGTGGAGGCCAAGTCATTTGGGTACATTTAAGTAATAGATTTTCAACTATTCAGGGCATGATGGGATATGGGGAGAAAGCAGGAGATTGTGACTGAGAGGGAGAATCTCTTAAATGGCAGAGCAGACTCGATGGGCCAAATATTGGATGTTCCTATATTAGATGGTTTGATGGTCTTTTGCCCCTATACCCAGGTCAGACAACCAATTTGTACATCAGAACCACTGCAGGCCTCCACCAGTTTCCTATAGACATGTATCCTATGGTCTATTTCACTCTGGCTTTCCTTTGTATTTCATCTTTTCTCTACTTATTGCTTTTTTTTGGTTGGCATATGCTTGTTTGTAAAGCTACAGATTCCCACTAATTTTTGCTATATTGTACACCTTCACTGTTGTTTTTATGCTGTCTTTGACATCCTTTGTCAGCCACGATTGCCTCATCCTCCCTTTAGAATACTTCTTCACTTTTGGGATGTATCTATCCTGTGCCTTCTACGTTGGCCCCAGAAACTCCAGCCATTGCTGGTGTGGTGTCATCCTGCTACTGTCCCAATCCAATCAACTTTGGCCAGTTCCTCTCTCCTGCCTCTGTCATTCCTTTTTTTCCACTGTAATACTGATACATTGGAGATGGTACAGAAAATGTTCACCAGGATGTTGGCTGGATTAGAAGCATGAACTACTGTGCAAGGAGTGGTCAGGCAAACTTTGGTTGTTTTCTCTGGAGTGGAGGAGGCTGAGGGGAGATTGAGAGGTAAATATAGAGTAGACAGCACATATCTTTATCCCCAGGGTCAAAATATCTAATACCACATATCATGCATTTAGAGATGAGGAACCTGCGGAATTCATTGGCACAGCTGGCTCAGAGGCCAAGCCATTGAATATTTAAAACAAAGTTTGATCTGTGCTAGATTAGGAGAGGCATCAAAGGTTATGGGGAGAAAGCAGATGTATGGGGTCAAAAGGGAAAAGTCACTGGAATGGGTACACAAAGAGGAAACTTTAGAGGGAGATGGTCAAATTGGACCATAAAACCACAAGACGTAAGAGCAGAATTAGGTCATTCAGCCCATCAAGTTCACTCTGCCATTTCATCATGGCTGATCCCAGATCCCATTTAACCCCATACATTTGCGTTTTCACTATATCCCTTGATGCCCGGCCAATCTATCAACCTCCGCAGTCTATGGAACAGCATTCCACGGATTCACCACTCTATGGCTAAACAAGTTCCTCCTTATTTCTGTTCTAAAAGGTGTGCGCTCAATTTTGAAATTGTACCCTCTAGTTCTGGGTACCTCCTCCAGTGGAAACATCCTCTCCACATCTATCTTATCTAGTCATTTCAACATTGGGTAGGTTTCACTGAGATCCCCACACATTCTTCTAAATGCCAGTGAGTACATTCCCAAAGCTGCAAAACACTCCTCATATGGTAACCCCTTCATTCCCTAAATTATCCTTGTGAACCTCCCTCTGGATTCTCTGCAATGACAATGCATCCTTTCTGAGATAAAACTGTTGACAATACTCCAAGTGCAGTCTGACTAGTGTCTTATAAAGCTTCAGCATTATCCCTTTGTTTTTATATTCTATTCCCCTTGAAATAAATGCCAACATTTGCCTTTGACTCAACCTGTAAATTAACCTTCTCTGAGTCTTGCAAGAAGATTCCTGTCCCTTTGTACCTCTGATGTTTAAAGTTTCTTCCCATTTAGGTAATATTCTGCACTATTGTTCCTTTTACCAAAATGCATTATCATACATTTCCCAACACTGTATTTCATCTTCCACATTTTTGTCCATACTTCCAATTTGTCTAAGTCCGGCTGCAATCGCATTGCTTCTTCAGCACCACCTACCCCTCCACCTATCTTCGTACCATTCGCAAACTTTGCGACAAAGCCATCAATTCCATTATCTAAATCATTAACATACAATTATGTGAGAAGTAGCAGTACTGACAACTGAGGAACACTACTAATCACTGCAGCCGATCAGAAAAAGCCCCCTTTATTCCCACTTGCTGCCTCCTGCCTGTTAACCATTCCTCAATCCATGCCAGAATGTTTCCTGTAATGCCATAGGATTTTATCTTGTTAAGCAGCCTCATGTAAGGCACCTTAGCAAATACCTTCTGAAAATCTAAGCAAGTGGCATCCACTGCCACTCCTTTGTCCACCTTCCTTGTTACTTCCTCAAAGATTTGTCAGGCAAGATTTCCCTTCATAGAAACCATGCTGACTTACTAGTCTCCAATTACCCTGAATCCTCATCCTTAATAATAGATTCCAACACTGTCCCAAGCACTGAGGTAATGCAAACCGGCCTATAATTTTCTCTCTTTTGTCTTCCTTCCTTCTTAAAGAGCAGAGTGACATTTGCTATTTTCCAGTCCCCCAGAACCATGCCAGAATCAAGTGCTTCTTGAAAGATCATGTCAAATGCATCCTTTATCTCTTCAGCAAATCTTTTCAGGACTTTGGGATGGGGTCCATCTGGTCCTGGTGACTTATCCACCTTAAGACCTTTGAGTTTGCAAAGAACTTTTTCTTTGTAATAACAATGGCACTTGCTCCTGCTCCCTGAAACTCAGACCTTTAGCGTACAGCTAATGTGTTCCACAGTAAAGACTGAAGCAAAGTACTTATTCAGTTCATCTACCATTTCTTTGTACCTCATTACTACCTAACCTGAATCATTTTCCAGTTGTCCAATATTAACTCTCATACTTTTAGCATCCTGCTTTATATTGACTAATTTACCCTCATATTTTGTTTTTTCCCTTCTTATAGCTTTTTTAGTTGCCTTTTGTTGGATTTTAAGTTTCCCAATCATCCAACTTCCCAGTCACTTTTGCTCCATTTGCCTTTACTTGGCTTTTATGCAGTCTTAACTTCCTTTGTCAGCCACAGTTGCCTAGCCTTGCCATTTGAGAACAACTCCTTCTGTGGGACTTATCTATCCTGCACCTTGTGAGCGATTCCCAGAAACTACAGCCATCTCTGCTCTGCTGTCATCCCCGCCTGTATTTCTCCCCCCCCCCCCTTCTTCCACCCACCTGGACAAGCTCCCCTCTCATACCGCTACAATTCCGTTTATTCCACTGCAAACCTGATACACGTGAGTTATGCTTCTCACTCTCAAATTGTATAATATAATCACTGCCTAAGGGTTCCTTTACGTTAAGCTCCTGAATATGATCTGGTTTATTACACAACACCTATTCTAAGATAGCTTTTCCCCTAGTAGGCTCAAGCACAAGCCACTCTAAAAAGCCATCTTCTAGGCATTCAACAAATTCCCTATCTTGCGATCCGACACCAACCTGATTTTCCCAATCCCTTTGCATATTGAAGTGCTGCATTACCCTTGTTAATTGCCCATTCTAGCAGTGTTTGGTAAGTTGATGGAGATCCTGAGAAGCAGGAATTATGAACATTTGGAGAGGTATAATATGATTAGGAATAGTCAGCATGGCTTTGTCAAGGGCAGGTCGTGCCTTACAAGCATGACTGAATTTTCTGAGGATGTGACTAAACACATTGATGAAAGAAGAGCAGTAGATGTAGTGTATATGGATTTCAGCAAGGCATTTGACAAGATACCCCATTGAAGGCATATTGAGAAAGTAAGGAGACATGGGATCCAAGGGGATATTGCTTTGTGGATCCAGAACTGGCTTGCCCACAGAAGGTAAAGAGGGGTTGTAGACAGGTCATATTCTGCATGGAGGTCGGTCACCAGTGGTGTGCCTCAGTGATTTTTTCTGGGATCCCTAATCTTCGTAATTTTTATAAATGACCTTGATGAAGAAGTGAAAGGATGGGTTAGTAAATTTGCTGATAACACAAAGGTTGGGGGTGTTGTGGATAACTTGCAAGGCTGTCAGAGGTTACAGCGGGACATTGATAGGATGCAAAAGTGGGCTGAGAATTGGCAGATGGAGTTTAACCCAGGTAAGTGTGAAGTGGTTCATTTTGGTAGGTCAAATATGATGGTAGAATATAGTATTAATGTTAAGACTCTTGGCAGTGTGGAGGATCAGAGGGATCTTGCCGTCCAAGGCCATAGGACACTCAAAGCTGCTGCGCAGGTTGACTCTACAGTTAAGAAAGCATGGCCTTCAGCAATCATGGGATTAAGTTTAGGAGCCAAGAGGTAATGTTGCAGCTATATTGGACCCCAGTTAGACCCCACTTCAAGTACTATGCTCAGTTCTGGTCACCTCACGAGAGGAAGGATATGGAAACCATAGAAGGGGTGCAGAGGACATGTACAAGGACGTTGCCTGGATTGGGGAGCATGCCTTATGAAAACAGGTTGAGTGAATCACGGCCTTTTTTCCTTGGAGCGACAGAAGATGAGGTGACTTGATAGAGGTGTATAAGATGATGAGAGGCATTGATTGTGTGGATACTCAGAGGCTTTTTCCCAGGGCTGAAATGGCAAGCACAAGAGGGCACAGTTTTAAGGTTCTTGGAAGTAGGTACAGAGGGGATGTCAGGGGTAAGTTTTTTTTAAAACGCAGAGAGTGGTAAGTGCGTGGAATGGGCTGCCGGCAACGGTGGTAGAGACGGATACATAGGGTATTTTAAGAGACTCCTGGACAGATACATGGAGCTCAGAAAAATAAGAGGGCTATGGGTAGCCCTAGGTAATTTCTAAGGTAAGGACGTGTTCAGCACAGCTTTGTAGGCCGAAGGGCCTGTATTGTGCTGTAGGTTTTCTATGTTTCCCTTTGCAATCTCAATTCCATCTTCGCTATTATTTGGAGGCCTATAGATGATTGCCATGATTGCCTTCCTGCATGTCCTTTTGATACAAACTATGTCCATTGAAATTAAACTCCTAACTCTGACCTTCTTTCAACCCGACTGATGCCCATGTCAGATAGAACAAAATCAGGAGAAAGCAATTGGCTGGCACGGAGTAGTAGGGCTGAACACCAGTTTCGTTTTGCACACCTGGAACTTCATTGAGTACATCAGTACATGTTTTATAAACAATACATTACAAAGTTCAAGCTCAAATTCAATTTATTATCAAAGTATGTTAACCATATACTATCTAACAATTTATTGTTTGCATGCACAGCAAATCAATGCTCAGAGAATGGGGTCAATTCCAGAGGGGGTGGGGGTGGAGGGGGAATCTGAGACCTTGGTGGGAGGAGAGTGGGAAATGAAATGGGAACTGGAAGGTGGGTGGATGGGAAGGAGGAGGAAGCCCTATCTCCAACCTGCTCCTCTTGCCCACCTTCCAGACCCCCTTTCATTTCCCACTCCCCAACTCAATCTCCCTCTCCCACCACCTCCATCCATCCCCACAGCTGCATGTGTTTTTGTGTGTGTGAGTGAGAGATACATGCATGCCCCCTCCACCCTCCACCATCAATGCCCCCTCCCCAATGCACTCGCACTCCTGCGCACACAGCCACCCTCGAAGACTCAATTGATCCAAAACTCTTCTGCCCTTCCTCCAACACCAAATCCTTAGCTATGTATTAAAACTGGATATTTTTCCGAGCTCTAACCTCACTAGCATGTGACACAGGTAGCAATCCTGAGATCACAACCCTAGAACCCTAGCCCTTCAATTTTGCGGAACCTCAGCACTCTTCCTACCTATGTCCTTGATACCTACATGGATCATGACCTCTGGTTGTTCACCCTCCCTGTTAAGAATGCTGGGGACTCAATCTGAGGTGCCCAGACCCTGGCATCTAGAAGGCAACATATCATCAAGGAATCTTGTTCTCATCCACAGAACATCCTTTCTGTTCCCCTAACTAATGAATCACCTGTCACCACAGCTCGCATAAGATCACAAGACCATAAGATATTGGAGCAAAATTAGGACAGCTGGCCCCTTGAGTCTGCTGCGCCAATTCAATTATGGCTGACCGTTGATTCCCCTCCTCAACCCCACTCCTGAGTCTTCTCCCTTTGTTGCCGTGTCCAAAAATGAACCTATCAAACTCTGTCTTAAATACACACAATAACCTGGTCTCCACAGCTGCCTATGGTAACAAAATCTACAAATTCACAACCCTCTGGCTAAAGAAATTTCTCAGCATCTCTGTTTTGACACCCCTCTATCCTAAGACTATGCAATCTTGACCTAGATTCACCCACCATGGGAAACATCCTTTCCACATCTATTCTGTCTAGGCCTTTCATTCAATAGGTTACAATGAGATCCACCCTTCATCCTAAATCCAGTGAGTACAAACCCAGAACCATCAAATATTCCTTGTATGATATCCCTTTCATTCCTGGAATCATCCTTGTGAACCTTCTCTTAACCCTCACCACTGCCAGCACATCTTTTCTGAGATGAGGAGCCCAAAACTGTTCACAATACTCAAAGTGAGGCCTCACCAGTGCCTTAAAAAGCCTCAGCATCACATCATTGCTCTTGCATTCTGGATCTCTCAAAATGAATGCTAAGATTGCATTTACCTTCTTCACCACCAACTCCACCTGCAAGTTAATCTTTAGGGTGTTCTGCACAGGGACGCATGAGGGTTAGGGTTAGTCTAAGACCTTTTGCATCTTAGATTTTTAGATTTTCTGTCCCTTTAGAAAACAGTCTGCACTTTTACTTCTACTACCAAAATGAATTTTCCAACATTGTATTTCATTTGCCACTTCCTTGTCAATTCTCCAAATTTGTCTAAGTCCTTCTGCAGCCTACCTGTTTCCTCAACACTACCGGCCCCTCCACCAATCTTCATATCATCTGCAAACTTGGAAACAAAGCCATCTATTTCACATTCTCAATCACTGACATACAGCATAAAATGCAGCAGTCTCAACATCGACCCCTGTGAACCACCACTAGTCACTGGCAGCAAATAAGAAAAGGATCCCTTTATCTACCCTACCTGTAATCTCCTCAAAGAATTCCAACAGGCTTTTAAGGCAAGATTTTCCCTGAAGGAAACCATGCTAACTTCGTCCTATCTTGTCCTATGTCACCACGTACTCCATAACCGCACCCTTAACAATTGACTCCAACATCTTCCCAACTACTGAGGTCAGGCTAACTGGTCTATTAGTTCCTTTCTGCTGCCTTCCTCCTTTCTTAAAAAACTGGAGTGACATTTGCAATTTTCCTGTTCTTTGGCACCATGCAAGACCCCAATAATTTTTGAAAGATTATTAATAATGCTTCCACAACCTCTACTGCTACCTCTTTCAGAACCCTAGGGTGCAGTTCATCTGGTCTGGGTGAGTTATGTACTCTTAGGTCTTTCAGCTTTTGAGCGCCTTCTCCTATTTAATAGTAACTGCATTCACTTCTCTTCCTTCACACCCTTCAACATCTGGTGCACTGCTAGTGTCTTCCACAGTGAAGACTGATGCAAAATACTCATTTAGTTCATCTGTCATCTCCTTGTCCCCCATTATTATTTCTCTGGCATCATTTTCTAGCAGACCTATATCCACTCACTTCTCTTTTTTATTTTTTTACATATTTGAAAAAGCTTTAACTATCCACTTTGATATTGTTTGCACGCTTGATTTCATATTTCATCTTTTCCCTTTCTGTAGGTTTTTAAAAGCTTCCCAATCCTGTCTTCCCACTAATTTTTGCTTTGTTGTATGCCCTCACTTTTGCTTTTACATTAGCTTTGACTTCCCTTGTTAGCCACGGTTGCACTATTTTGCCATTTGAGTATTTCTTTCTTTTTTGGAATACATCTAGTGTGCACCTTCCTTATTTTTCCCAGAAACTCACTCCATTGCTGCTCTGCTGTCATCTCCTTCCAATTTACTTTGGCCAACTCCTCTCTCACACCACTGTTATTTCCTTCAGTCTACAGAAATACTGCTACATCAGACTTTACTTTCTCCCTATCAAATTTCAAGTTGAACTCAATTATATTGTATCAAAGTCTCCCAAGGGTTCCTTTACCTTAAACTCCCTGATAACCTCCAGTTTATTACACAACACCCAATCCAGTATAGCTGATCCCCTAGTAGGCTCAATGACAAACTGCTCTAAAAAGTCATTTCGCTGACATTCAACAAATTCACTATCTTGTGATCCACATCCCAGCTACTGTTGGGAGACCTGCATATAACTGCCATCCAGGTCCTTTTACCCTTGCAGTTTCTTAACTCAACCACCAGGATTCAATGTCATAACCTTCTACTAATTTGTTGCCATTCTTTACCAGCAGAGCCATGCCACCCCCTCTACCTTCCTATCTCTCCGATACAATGTGTAACCTTAGACATTCAGCTCCTAACTACAACCATTCTTCAGCCATGATTCAATGATGGCCACAAGATCATCCACCCTATTTCTTTCACTCCCTGCATTGAGATATAACACTGAGTACTGTATTTGCTACCCTTTTTGATTCTGCATCCCTAATGCACTGATACTCACCCTGCTGGCTGCAGTTTTGTTCTATCACCTGCATGCCCTTCCTGACATTTTGTCTGCGTGCTACCTTTTTTTTACTATCCATCCTATCCTGAATCTCTAGAGTCCGATTCCCACCCCCCACCCCGCCAAATTAGTTTAAACCCTCTCCAACAGCACTAACAAACCTGTCCATGATAATATTGGTCCCCCTTGGGTTCAAGTGCAACCCATCAGTTTTGTACAGGTTATACTTCCCTCAGAAGAGAACCCAATGATCCAAGAACCTGAAGCCCTACCGCCTGCATCATCTTCTCAGCCACACATTTACCTGCCAAATCATACTGTTTCTACCCTCACTGGCGTGTGGCACAAGTAGCAATCCAAAAATTTAGTTTCTTTCCCTCTCCCTCCAAAATACTGTGGATGCGATCTGAGATGTCCCTGACCCTGGCATCTATTCACCCCTTTATGAGTCACAGAGCCAGACAAAGTACCAGAGATCTGACTGCTGTGACTTTCCTCTGCTAGATCATCCCTCATTCCCAACAATATCCTTTTGTTGAGTGGGATGGCCACAGGAGTACTTTAATCTCTTTCCCATTTCTGTCTGTCACCCAGTTTCCTGTGTCCTGTATTCTGGGTGTAACTACCTCTCTATATGTCCTATCTATCAGGCCCTCAGCCTCCCGAATGATCTAGAGTTCATCCAGTTCCAGCTCCAACCCCATAATGCAAACTGGTGGAAGCTGCAGCTGGATGTACTTTTCGCAACTGTAGTCGTCAGGGATACTGGAGAACTCCATCTTCCCAAATCCCGCAAGAGGATCATTCCACTATCCTGCCTGACATCTCTACTGCTGTAAACACGCAAATATAAGGGGGTAAAAAATTCTACAGCTTTCTTTGCCTTCTCTAAGAGCTAAAGCCTCAAAATCCCCACCAACGCAGTTCACTACAATGCTGGCTGCCCTGCTTGCCCCTGCCTTGTTCTTGCTAATCAATCCAGAATGCTGATCGGCCGCTGCTCTAAGCTTCAAAAAAAAAACCACCACAGGTCACTGCCTTTAATACTGGATCAGTGAACCTGAGTGAATTATGTCCTCTCAAGCTTCTGATCACTCTGATCACCTCTGGTCAAAGCTTGGTAATGCAACACAAGGTTGGATGATTGAGTGAATTCCTTCTCACATTCAAAGCAGGTAAACGACCTCATCCCAGTGTGAACTTGGTAGAGTGATACAAGGGTAGATGACTGACTGAATCTGTTCCCACATTCAGAGCAGGTGAATAGCCTCTCCCCAGTATGAACTCGGTAGTGTGACACAAGAGTGGAAGACTGAGCAAATCCCTTCCCACATTCAGAGCAGGTGAATGGCCTCTCCCCAGTGTGAATCCTCCGGTGTCTCTGTAACGTGGATGAGTGTGTGAATGCCTTCCCACAGTCGGAGCACGTGAATGGTTTCTCCCCAGTGTGGACTCGCTGATGTACTTTCAAGTCAGATGACCGAGTGAATCCCTTCTCACAGTCTAAGCAGGTGAATGGCCTCTCTCCAGTGTGAACTCGCTGATGTTCATTTAGTTGAGATGACCGAGTGAATTCTTTCCCACAGTCTGTGCAGGTGAATGGTTTCTCCCCAGTGTGAATTCGCTGATGTTCCTTCAGTTGACTTGACCAAGTGAAACCCTTCCCACAGTCTGAGCAGATGAATGGCTTCTCCCCAGTATGAACTCGCTGATGGTCATTCAGTTGAGCTGACCGAGTGAATTCCTTCCCACAGTCTGAGCAGGTGAATGGTTTCTTCCCAGTGTGAACTTGCTGATGTTCCTTCAGTTGAGATGACCGAGTGAAACCCTTCCCACAGTCTGAGCAGATGAACGGCCTCTCTCCGGTGTGAACTCGCTGGTGTCTCTGTCGTGTGGATGAGTGAGTAAATGCTTTCCCACAGTCTGAACAGGTGAATGGCCTCTCCCCAGTGTGAACTCGCTGATGTTTCAGTAATTGAGATGATTGAGTGAATCCCTTCCCACATTCAGAGCATGTGAACGGCCTCTCTCCAGTGTGAACTCGCTGATGTTCATTCAGTTGAGATGACCGATTGAATTCTTTCCCACAGTCTGTGCAGGTGAATGGTTTCTCCCCAGTGTGAACTCGCTGATGTTCCTTCAGTTGAAAAGACTGAGTGAATCCCTTTCCACATTCAAAGCAGGTGAACGGCCTCTCCCCAGTGTGAATTCGGTAGTGCTTCACAAGGGTGGATGACTGAGTGAATTCCTTCCCACATTCAGAGCAGGTGAATGGCCTTTCTCCAGTGTGAACTCGCTGGTGTCTCTGCAGTGTGGAAGAGTGTGTGAATCCCTTCCCACATTCACAGCAGGTGAATGGCCTTTCCCCAGTGTGAACTCGTTGATGTGCATTCAGTTGAGATGACTGAGTGAATCCCTTCCCACAGTCTGAACAGGTGAACGGTTTCTCCCCAGTGTGAACTCGCTGATGTACTTTCAATTCAGATGACCGAGTGAATTCCTTTCCACATTCTGAGCAGGAGAATGGTTTCTCCCCAGTGTGAACTCGCTGATGTACTTTCAAGTTAGATGACTGAGTGAATTCCTTTCCACATTCTGAGCAGGTGAACGGTTTCTCCCCAGTGTGAACTCGTTGGTGTCTCTGTAGTGTGGATGATCGAGTGAATGCCTTCCCACAGTCTGAACAGATGTACGGCCTCTCCCCAGTGTGAACTAACTGGTGTACCAATAATTGAGAAGACCAAGTGTATCCCTTCCCACAGTCTGAACAGGTGAATGGCATCTTCTCAGTGAGAACAGCCTCTCTCCAGGGTGTATTCACTGATGTTCCTTCAGTTAAAATGATCAAGTGAATCCCTTCCCACAGTCTGAGCAGGTCAATGTTCGCTCCTTAATGTGAGCTGAGGTGGTGTCTCTGCAGCATTGAGGAGTGTGTGAATGCCTTCACACAGTCTAAATGAATTGACAGAATGAACTGCTTCCTGCAGACAGAAGAGGTGGAGTGTCTCACTATGGTGTGAACTTGATGTATCTTCAGGCTGGATGTCTGAGTCGATCCTGTGCCATACACATAGCAGGTGAATGGCCCTTCCTCATGGAGAACTCACTGGTTTGATTGCAGGTGGGTTGAGAGTAAATCCCTTCACACACTGAGAGAAGGAGAATGATATCTCACTGTGATCAATTCTCTAGTAATTCAGAAATTCAGATGTCAGAAAATTTGAATCCCTTGCACAATCAATGCAGTTGAAGAACTGATCTCTAGTGATTAAATGCTGGTGTGTTCTCAGCACCCTGGTTTCAGTAGATTTTACTGAGTTACAACAGAAAACTTCATTTCAGACACAAAGCACGTTTCCAGCTGGGGTGAGATACTTCTTCATCTCCAAGGATCGACAACAGATATATTGATATTACAAAGGAAATATGTGGTGACTCCTTAAATATCCACACAAAGACAGCAAAACTGAAGTGTTGTTGCATCTGAGATTCTCATACACCAATTTTCTGCCATTTCTAACCTGTAAAAATATTTACAAAAGACATCAGTGAACGAAAGACAATATTTTAGGTGAGATTTTAGTCTGTTGGAGAGCTCTGACATCACAGTGTTACAAAGTTCAATTCAAGTTGGAACTCATCTTCTAACTGAGCATGGATCAGGCATCCTGACTGACCATCAAATTCTCTGACTGTATCAGAATGGGCCATTCTGCCCATCAGTCTGTGTCTCTCTCAATTAATGTTATTACAAGTTCTGGTCAAGGCCCAAAGCACTACAAAAACCACTTGCTATTACATGTCTGATCCTGGAGATATTCTAATTACTCTGACCACCACCCCCAGGTGATTGGCAGTGGTGAACTCACCAATGGCAATGCAAATGAATATGATGGGGTGGGCAGTAGTCTTTCTCATTGTAGTCTGGCACTTTGGTGATGTGAAAACTACAGGACACTTGTTACAGAGGACAAAGGTGTTTGATATCAGAAACTATAGTACAAAACAAGTTCTCACGGGTTGAAAGGTCCAGAACAAGAGGAGGGAGAACAAAGGTGATTTTCTCAGGAACTAACTCTGACAGAAGGATTTTGTTCTCTTTTTTTCATGCACTAATTGTCATTTTCACCGACTGGAAGGTAGACTCTTCATCCAAGATTAATTGGGAACTATTCTTTCCAACTTCTTAATATTTGAATTTAGATAACTGGAGCTCTGCAGTATTTGGGCGATCCATCTGCTCCCATTTCCTCCGCCTGTGTTTCCAAACGCCCCAAGAACTGGCGGGGAAAGCACTGGTAGTGTCGCCCATGGCTGTCTCTTTACCTAGAAACCCCACGATTTAGAAACCTATCTATCCATCACGGTCCCAGCGATGCGCATGCGCCGCCGAAATGGCGACGGCACCTTTGCTCATCAGCCGAAAGCTCCCCGGGACCCGGGTACGGATCGTGCGAAAGAACCGGCATTGTCCCGGGGTGCAGGACCACAATGTACCTACAGCGCACAGTAATTTTTGTTCAGTCGCGGTTCGGACGCCGGTGCCCTGGATCCCTGCCCAGAGCTCCACTCCTACCTGTGGCCGATCGTTCGGAGCCTCTCGTCCAACGGGCGCATGCGCGATATCCGGGAACCAGCTGCGACCCGTACACATGCGCATTTGATCAAACTGGAGAAAAACTTTAGATGCCGGAAATCCAGAGTAAAACACACAAAATGCTAGAAGAACTCCGCACACCAGGCAGCATTTATGGTAAAGAGGAAACAGTCGACGTTTCGGGGCGAGATCCTTAATCAGGACTGGAAAGATAGGGAGGAATTTAGGGTAAGAAGATGGAGGGAGTGGAGAAAGAAGCATACGATGGTAGGTGATAGGTGAAGCTGGGAGAGGGGGCGGGGTCAAATAAAAAGCTGAGAAGTTGATTGGTGAAAGAGTTAAAGGGCTGGAGAAGGGGGATTCTGAGTAGAGAGGACAGAAGACCATAGAAGGGGAAGGAGGAGGTGTGCCAGAGGGAGATGTTCGGCAGATAGAGAGAAACGGGAATGGGGAATAGTGAAGGAGGGGTACAGTATTACCATAAGTTCAAGAATTCTGTGCTCATGCCACCAGGGTGGAGGCTACCCAAATGGAATATAAAGTGTTCCTCTTCCAGCCTGAGTGTGAACTGACATGTCGCATTGGGAATGGGAAGTAGAACTGAAATGGGTGGCCTCCAGGAGATCACTCTTGGTGGTATGGCGGATGGAGCAAAGGTGCTTGGCAATGTGGTCAACTCATCCATCCCCACTAATCTCCCTGCTGGAACTTATCCTTACAAACAGAACAAGTACCACACCTGCACCTACAGCTCCTCCCTCACTACCATTCAGGGACCCAAACAGTTCTTCCAGATGAGGCCACACTTAATTTGTCAGTCTGTTTGTGCTCCTGGTGTGGCCTTCTGTATATCAGTGAGTCAACGAAGATTGAGAAACTGCTTCGCCAAGCACCTACACTCTGTCAGTCACAAAAAGTGGGATATCCCACTTTTGAAAGCATCTATTTTTCTACATGTAATTGGTAAAATATGCTTTTGGCATCCATAACACCTTTCAAATTGATGAGACAGCCTTTACAATGAACACTCTGATGACAAAATTTGAGGAGTGAAACCATTTCATTTGAGGGATATAATTTTTTTCATCTGTGCCCAATACTCAACTGAGCTTCGCACACTGAGAGGCCTGTAAGTGTGGAGATTTCAGAGACTCCACACTTACACTCACTAGTTAGAGACAAAATAGTTTGTGGAGTCCCAGATAATGGGTTCAGAGAAATATTGCTCTCTGAAAAGGATCTGAAATTGACAAAGGCTGTGGATATGTGTAGGACAGCAGAGACCACACAAGCACAAGCTAAGAAGCTGCACAGGCCAATGTAAGAGTGCATGCTGTGAAAACAGAGATGCAAAGCACAAGCAACACATACAGGATGCTGGAGGAACTCAGCAGGCCAGGCAGCATCAATGGAAAAGAATACAGTCGACATTTTATCCCAAGACCCTTCATCAGGACTGGGAAAAAAGATGAGATAGAGTAAGAAAGTGGGGGAGAGGGGAGCCATCAAGAGAGAACATTTTAAACTGCCAACACAGGAGGAGACCATGTCCCAGTTTGCAGGTGCTAAGTGGTTTAGCTTACTCGACATGTCATTTGGGTTTTGGCAGATGAAGATTGAATAAGGCAAGTTCAAGACTGTGTACTTCTAACACACCACAGGGAGATATCGCTTTCTTTGGCTACTATAAACAAGAGAAAATCTGCAGCTGCTGGAAATCCAAGCAACACACAAAATGCTGGAGGAACTTTGGGGGCCAGGCAGCATCTATGGAAAAGAATACAGTTGCACTTCCATTTAGCAGCCACATGGAGTAGTCACAAAGAATGGGCACTCCACTCTACTTTTTATCCCCACACTCCTTCCCCCTTTTCTCACACCAAACTGTTGGACTTTTTGCTCTTCCCCCTGCCTGCGACTACGTTCGCTTCACAATGACCTCAAAGAGTACAAAATCCGGGAAAAAAGACAATTCAGCAGCTGGCTTGACAGTAGAGGCTATCTCCATGCTACTAGATCAACACCATAATTGCTGGAAATGAAACTCGACCAAGTTCAATGCAAAGTGGAGGACCATGGCCAATGCCTACCCTCTCTCGAGCTCACTACAGACGACCTGAGCCAGCGCGTCAGTGAGCTTGAGAACATCTGCTCCAGTGTACGTGAAAATGATATCAAGCTAATGGCTAAAGTTACTGACCTGGAGGGCTGGAGCAGACAGCAGAACCTACGCATCCTGGGCCTGTCGGAATCTATTGTAGGCGGGCGTCCTACTGAATTTTTTTCCAGTCTGCTTTGTGAGATCTTCAGAAGGAAGACGCTCCCATGCCCGCCGGAGACTGATAGAGCCCACCGTTCACTAGCAGCTAAACTAGCCCCAGGACAGAGACCGCACCTAGTCATTCTTTGCCTGCACCGCTGCCAGATCAAAGATCTCCTGGTTAGAGAGGCCCGGTGGACAGGGAAACTAGAATACTGCGGCCAGCAGATTTGGGTTGTGGAGGACTACTCTCCTGAAGTTTTGAGCCTGCGAGCCAAGTACAGAGAAGTAATGATGGAGCTATCCAACCAAGGACTCAGACCTTCCCTACTATATCCTGCACAGCTCCGCATCACACTTCCCAGCGGTGACAAGAAGTGGCTACGGTCGGTAGACGAAGCAGGGAAAAGAATCAACAGTCTCCCCACTACACCAAATTCTTCATAAAATACTTTTCTCCCATACCCTCTACCAGGTACCATTAGTAGTGCTTGGATAGCGAGGTCTGGTCTGACTTGGACAGGTTAGGTACTGACTACCACATCAGGTAGAATAATATCCACTCAGACTGCTCGAGAGAGAGAGAGTATTTCCTTTTACCTTCAATTCAATGAACTTTACAACCTTTCGTGGGAAGAGCACTGGGTAAAGTCTGTTTTTTCAAATATCAGTTTGTATTTTTGTTTCAGGGTTAATTTTTCACAGCCATGTTTAATAAACCTTGGGGGAATTGCTTTATTTCTCACTAAACACAATGTCAGCTTAGGAGTGTTGAATGCTTGCTGTTTCCTTTAAATGACAATAACGGAGTTGAAGATGACACTACAAGTGACAGGAAGTTGTACTGTTGCATAATTATTGTTCTTAAGAGCTTGCTGCTATGTCCTCTGGCAGCTGTCTTGTGAGTTGGGGGGTGGGCGGAGGGTACTCCAATGCTGGTACTGTTTTAAGAACCCTTAGAAGTCCTTGTTATACAGGGTTTATTTCTGCCGTTTCTTTTTGTTTTATACTTTTGCCTCAGAGGTTATACCCGAAATCTTGACACCGCTTATGCCTATCAACCTGTATCTCTTTTAAAGGAGAATGGTTAGTCCGTTAAATTTTCTGAGCTGAAATGTCAAGAGGCTGAATCACCTGTTAAAAGAAGGAAGGAGTTTTCACATCTCAAACAGTTTAATTCAGCAATTGCATTTCTACAAGAAATACACATTCGCAGTTCTGATAGTTCCCGTCATAAGTCATGATGGGCTGGGCAGCACTTCCACTCCACTTTTCAGGCTGAAACCAGGAGCGTCTCAATTCTCATAAATCAAAACGTTCCCTTTGAGCTCTACAACACAATATCAGATACAAAAGGCCATTTTGTCATTGTCTCGGGGAAATTATATAATACATTGGTAGTGTTGGCTAACATACATGCTCCGAACCCGGATGATGTGGACTTCTTTGAACGTTTGTTTTCTGCACTGCCGGATCTGAGTTCATACTCTCTCATACTAGGTGGAAACTTCAACTGTTGGTTAGATCCAGTGCTGGATCAATCGTCTCCTATTCCCAGAGTACTAAGCAAATCTGCCTCATTAATTCAGTCCTTCCTCTCCAACTATGGCATCTCTGATACTGTATATGGCACTTTCTCCACCCAAATAAGAGAGAATATTCTTTCTTCTCACACATCTATCACACCTTCTCCAAAATTGACTACTTTCTAATCAATAATTAGCTGATTCCATCACAAATAAACAAGCATTGGTGTTTTAATTCAACCTTACCGTCAGATAATGATTTGTAAAATTTATGGAGGACCAGATAATCTTTTTCCTTAATACCAATACATCACCTGAAACCTCAAGCCTGGTTGTTTGGGACGCTTCGGAAGCATACCACAGGGGACAAATAATTTCCTACACTGCGAATATGAAAAGAAAAACCCATAAAGAACGACTAGTTCTGGCCAATCAAATTAAAGAAATAGACCAACAATATGCTCAAATTAAAAATCCAGAGTTGTACAAAAAATGAGTGGAACTTCAAACTAAATTTGACCTTATTTCCACTCACCCAATTGAATGCCAACTTTTGAAGAGCAAGAGACGGTTCTATATCCATGGTGACAAATCTGGTAAATTTTTAACCAACCAATTAAGGGGTCTCAAAGCTAAACAACACATCACAAAAATTCGAATGGAAAACAGAAGCATCAACTCAAATCACTCTGAAATCAAGGGCACATTCAGGAATTTTTACTCCCTACTTTACACTTCTGAATCCCCAAATGATAACATTGCAGTTGAGAATCTTTTAAATAGCTTAAATATCCCCATGCTCTCTCTCGATCTCAAAATGAGACTGAATGAGCCAATATCATTAGAGGAAATATTGTCAGCCATCTTATTACAACAGACTGGTAAATCTCCAGGACCCAACAGGTTCCCTGTAGAATTCTTTAAATCATTTTTATCACTGCTCTTACCTCAACCAACCTTGGTTCTATCTGATTCGTTTAAACAAGGTAAACTGCCAGCATCATTTAATGAGGCATGCATCATTCTTCTAGCGAAGAGAGGCAAAGATCCAACAGAGTGCCAATCTCTCTGTTAAATGTCTATGTCAAAATCTTAGCTAAAGTTCTGGCCCATAGACTGGAGAATATCCTACCCTCAATTATTTCTGAAGACCAAACTGACTTTGTCAAAAACCACCTCCCCTTTTTAACATACGCTCTCTATTAAATATTTTATACTCACCTTCAGTTGGGATCCCTGAATGTGTCATCTCCTTAGATGCAGAGAAAGCGTTCAACTGTGTGCAATGGAATTACCTCTTCGCTGTTTTAGGAAAAATTGATTTTGGACCAAGTTTTATTACGTGGATTAAACTGTTATATTTGCATCCCACAGCCTCTGTTTTGACCAACTCTCAGCAATCCCAACCTTTCAACCTCAAATGTGGAATCTGCCAAGGGTGCCCTGTAAGCCCTTTACTTTTTGATCTGGCCATACAGCCACTTAGGATTGCATTCCGCAGTTGTGATGGGGATTTGGAGGGAGGGAGTTGAGCACAAAGTCTCCCTTTATGCTGACGATCTCTTAATTTTTATGTCAAACTCAATCACTTGCTTACCACCACCCCATGTTCTCACTCAACAAATTTAGCCAGTTTTCAGGATACAAACTTAATTTACACAAGAGCAAACTTTTTCCAATAAATGGAGAAGCACAAGCGTCAGAGTTTCATAACCTC
This sequence comes from Hemitrygon akajei, assembly GCF_048418815.1. Lineage (NCBI taxonomy): Eukaryota > Metazoa > Chordata > Chondrichthyes > Myliobatiformes > Dasyatidae > Hemitrygon > Hemitrygon akajei. Next base: position 12,461,709 of record NC_133151.1, on the reverse strand, counting down.
CCTTTTAAGGTAGTGAATAACAAATTTACTTACCTTGGCGTCACAGTAACAAGGAAACATAAGTGTCTTTTTGGAGAAAATTTCATTAATTTGTTAAATCATACAAAACAGAGCCTAGCATAGTGGTCACCCCTGTCCATGTCCCTGATAGGCTGAATTAATGTTCTCAAAATGAACATCCTTCCTAAATTCTTATACCTTTTTCAATCCATACCAACTTTCATTCCTAAAGCCTTCTTTGATTGGCTAGACTCAGTTGTATCGTGTGGAAGGGCAAGCGTCCCCGACTGAATAAAGTCCATCTTCAAAAATCTAAAAGTTTTGGGGGCATGGTTCTGCCCACTTTCTGCTTATATTTCGGGGCAGGTAACGTATGCTGTCTCATCTTTTGGTCTCATTTTTACAACCAATATGACTGCCCAATATGAGTGACAATGGAGCTGAACTCTATTAAGAATTTCTCCATGTCCGCACTTCTTGGATCTGCACGCCCTTTTCTTATGCCTAAACCAATTGTTAGTCCTGTTATTAGGTACACCCTGAGAGTATGGGCTCAGTTCAGAAAGCATAGTGGTCTCCATGGCTTCTCTCTTTCAAGTCCTATTCTATATAATCATCTCTTCCAGCCTTCTATGCACAATCCAACATTTCAGAAGGGGCATCAAGCGCTTTAGAGATCTTTTTATTGACAACTGCTTTGCATCATTTGAACAAATGTCTGCCAAGTTTAACCTACCCGACAACATTAACACGTACAAACAAGCTGGATGAATTCAGCAGGCCGGGCAGCATCTGTTGAAATGAGCAGTCAACGTTTCAGGCCAAGACCCTTCGTCAGGACTGAAGGAAGAGGGGGCAGGGGCCCTATAAAGAAGGTGGGGGTAGGGTGGAAGGTGCCAGGTGAAAAACCAATCAGAGGAAAGATCAAAGGGTGGGGGAGGGGATAGGCAGGAGAGGTGAAGAAGGAATGTAAGGGGAAAGCACTATGGGTAGTAGAAAAAGGCAGAATCATGACAGATCATGAGAGAGGTGATAGACAGTGGAAGAGGAAGAGGAGGCAGAGTGAAAGTGGGATGGGGGAAGGGAGAGGGAGGGAATTACTGGATGTTGGAGAATTCAATGTTCATGCCACGGGGCTGGAGACTACCCAGATGGTATATGAGATGTTGCTCCTCCAACCTGAGTTTGGCCTCATCATGTCAGTAGAGGAGGCCATGTATGGACATATCCGAATGGGAATGTGAAGCAGAGTTGAAGTGGGTGGCAACCGGGAGATCCTGTCTGTTATGATGGACAGAGCGGAGGTGCTCGATGAAGCGGTCCCCCGATCTGCGTCGAGTCTCGCTGATGTAGAGGAGGCCGCACAGGGAGCACCGAATGCAATAGATGACCCCAACAGACTCACAAGTAAAGTGTTGCCTCACCTGGAAGGACTGTTTGTGGCCTTGAATGGTGGTAAGAGAGGAGGTGTAGGGACAGGTGTAGCACTTACGCTTGCAGGGATAAGTACCAGGTGGGAGATCTGTGGGGAGGGACATGTGGACCAGGCAGTCGCGGAGGGAACAATTCCTGTGAAAAGCAGACAGGGGTAGAGAGGGAAAGATGTGCTTAGTGGTGGGGTCCTGTTGAAGGTGGCGGAAGTTGCGGAGGAGAACGTGCTGGATCTGGAGGCTGGTGGGGTGGTAGGTGAGGACAAGGGGAACACAGTCCCTGGCGTGGTGATGGGAGGATGGGGTGAGGGCTGAAGTGCAGGAAATGGAGGAGATGCAGGTGAGGGCATCATTGATGATGGCAGAAGGGAAACTAGGATTCTTAAAGAAAGTGGACATTTGAGATGTGCTGGAATGGAAAGCCTCATCCTGGGAGCAGATGCGGTGGAGATGGAGGAACTAGGAATAGGGAATAGAATTTTTACATTTGGCAGGGTGGGAAGAAGTATAATCAAGGTAGTTATGGGAGTCAGTGGGTTTATAGAAGATGTCAGTGGACAGTCTCTCTCCAGAGATGGAGACCAAGAGATCGAGAAAGGGGAGAGAAGTGTCCGAGAATAGACCAAGTGAATTTGAGAGCTGGATGTAAGTTAGAGGCAAAGTCAATGAAATTGACAAGCTCAGCATGGGTGCAGGAAGCAGCACCAATATAGTCATCAATGTAGTGAAGGAAAAGTTGGGGAGCAGTACCAGTATAGATTTGGAGCATAGACTGTTCCACATAATCCATGAAAAGGCAGGCATAGCTGGGGCCCATGCAAGTGCTCATAGCTACACCCTTGGTCTGAAGAAAGTGGGAAGAGCCGAAAGAGAAGTTATTAAGTGTGAGTACCAGTTCTGCCAACCGGAGGAGTGTGGTGGTGTTGGGGAACTGGTGAGGTCTATTGTCAAGGAAGTAGCAGAGGGCTTTGAGGCCTTCTTGATGGGGAATTGAAGTGTGTAAAGATTGGACATCCATGGTGAAAATGAAGCGGTCGGGACCGGGGAACTGGAAGTTATTGAAGAGGTGGAGGGTATGGGATGTATCCCGGATGTAGGTGGGGAGGGACTGAACTATGGGTGACAAAATGGAGCCCAGGTAGGCAAATACAAGTTCAGTGGGGCAGGAGCAGGCCGGAACTATAGGCCTACCTGGACAGTCAGGCTTATGGATCTTGAAGAGGAGGTAAAACTGAGCGGTGTGGGAATTGTGAGTTTTTTGGCTGAGGATGGAAGGTCTCCAGAGTTGATAAGGGCAGTGATGGTACGGGAGACAATGGTTTGATGTTTTTTGGTGGGGTCCTGTTCCAGGGGTAAGAGGAGGTGTCAGAGAGCTGCCATTTGGCCTCAGTGAGGTAGAGGTCCGTCCGCCAGACTACTACGGCACCACCTTTGTCTGCGGGTTTGATGGTGAGGTTAGGATTAGTGCGGAGAGAGTGGAGGACAGTGCATTCAGAGGGAGTGAGCTTGGAACAGGAGAGAGGAGTGGTGAAGTTGAGACTGTTGATGTCTCGGTGACAGTTGGAGATGAAAAGATTGAGTGCAGGTAGAAGGCCCGGTGGGGGCGTCCAGGAGGAGGAGGAGGGTTGAAGACAGGAGAAGGGGTCATCAATAGGGGGAGGGGAATCCTTGTTAAAGTAGTAGGCTCGGAGACGTAGGCGACGGAAGAGTTCAGTGTCATGCCGGGCACGGAACTCAATGAAGTGTGGACAGAGGGGGATAAAAGTGAGGCCCTTGCTAAGCACAGAACGCTCTGCCTCAGAGAGGGGAAGGTCAGAGCGGATGGTAAAGACTGGGAGGTCTCAGGAGGGAAAGGGGGGTTGGGATGTTCAGGGAGAGCGAGCTGAGGGGAGGATGAGTGATCAGAGGAATGGAGGGGGATGAGGGGTGGAGGGAAGGTTGGGAGTCACGAGGAGGATAGGAGGTAGTAGAGGAATAAGCCGAGCAATAGGACCCAGCGGCAGTAAGAGCAGTCCCGGTCTGGAGAGGGTCAGGATCTCGGTCCGAGCTGGATCTAGAGCTGGGGGGTGTCGGAGCCTGTGGCCTGCAGGGCGCCAAACTGAGGTCCAAGACAGAAGCGAGTGAGTCCATGGCATGCTGGTGGCTGATGCCCATGTCTGGGAGGCCGTGGTTCCAGTTGAGAAGTCGAAGTCCAAGGGGTCGGGGTCCAGGCTGGAGGCAATCGTTGTGGGCTGCAGGCGGGCGAAGAGTGTATGCTCCAAATCTATACTGGTACTGCTCCTCAACTTTTCCTTCGCTACATTGACGACTACATTGGTGCTGCTTCCTGCACCCACGCTGAGCTCGTCACTTTCATCGATTTTGCCTCTAACTTTCATCCAGCCCTCAAATTCACTTGGTCCATCTTGGACACTTCTCTCCCCTTTCTCGATCTCTCGGTCTCCATCTTTGGAGACAGACTGTCCACTGACATCTTCTATAAACCCACTGACTCCCATAACTACCTTGATTATACTTCTTCCCACCCTGCCAAATGTAAAAATGCTATTCCCTATTCCCAGTTCCTCCATCTCCGCCGCATCTGCTCCCAGGATGAGGCTTTCCGTTCCAGGACATCTCAAATGTCCACTTTCTTTAAGAATCATGGTTTCCCTTCTGCTGTCATCAATGATGCCCTCACCTGCATCTCCTCCATTTCCCGCACTTCAGCCCTCACCCCATCCTCCCATCACCACAACAGGGACCGTGTTCCCCTTGTCCTCACCTACCACCCCACCAGCCTCCAGATCCAGCACATTCTCCTCCGCAACTTCCGCCACCTTCAATAGGACCCCACCACTAAGCACATCTTTCCCTCTCTACCCCTCTCTGCTTTTCGCAGGGATCGTTCCCTCCGCGACTGCTTGGTCCACACATCCCTCCCCACAGATCTCCCACCTGGTACTTATCCCTGCAAGCGTAAGTGCTACACCTGTCCCTACACCTCCTCTCTTACCACCATTCAAGGCCACAAACAATCCTTCCAGGTGAGGCAACACTTTACTTGTGAGTCAGTTGGGGTCATCTATTGCATCCGGTGCTCTCGGTGCAACCTCCTCTACATCAGCAAGACCTGACGCAGATCGGGGGACCGCTTAGTTGAGCACCTCTGCTCTGTCCGCCACAACAGACAGGTTCTCCCGGTTGCCACCTACTTCAAATCTGCTTCACATTCCCATTCGGATATGTCCATACATGGCCTTCTCTACTGCCATGATGAGGCCAAACTCAGGTTGGAGGAGCAACACCTCATATACCGTCTGGGTTGTTTCCAGCCCCTTGGTATGAACATCGAATTCTGCAACTTCCAGTAATTCCCTCCCTCTCCCTACCCCCATCCCACTTTCACTCTGCCTCCTCTTCCTCTTCCACTGCCTATCACCTCTCTCATGATCTGTCATGATTCTGCCTTTTTCTACTACCCATAGTACTTTCCCCTTACATTCCTTCTTCACCTCTCCTGCCTATCCCCTCCCCCACCCCTTGATCTTTCCTCTGATTGGTTTTTCACCTGGCACCTTCCACCCTACCCCCATCTTCTTTATAGGGCCCCTGCCCCCTCCTTCTTCAGTCCTGACGAAGGGTCTCGGCCCGAAACGTTGACTGCTCATTTCAACAGATGCTGCCCGACCTGCTGAGTTCATCCAGCTTGTTTGTAGGTGTTGATTTGACCATAGCATCTGCAGTGTTCTTTGTGTTGACAAAATTAAAACTGCCTGGGAGCAAGATTTAAATTTCTCACTGTCTGATGATGCATGGGATTCAGTTCTCAAGTTAGTTAACAACCTCTTTATGTGCCCGCCACTGCCTGTTACAGTTCAAGGTCGTACACAGGGCCCATATGTCTAAAACTAAATGATCTCGCATTTACCCAGATGTTAATCCCTGCTGCGACAAGGAACGAGGCTTCCCTTATTCACATGTTCTGGACATGCCCTAGCTTGGAAAAATACTGGAAAGATGTTTTCCAAACTCTATCCCAAATACTTATTTACAATTTGGAACCTAACCCTTTGATTGCTCTGTTCGGCACCTCCGGAGAGGGGGACATGCACCTAAGTCCGAACAAACACCACATACTGTCTTTTGCCTGGCTTTTGGCCAGGTGCGCTCAGGTGGAGGGATGCTGCCCCACCCACCCACGCTCAGTGGCTCAGGGACATCATGTCCAGTCTATACCTTGAGAAGATCATTGTTCAATTCTCAAATTGGAAAGTTCCAAAAGGTGTGGGGACCCTTTCTTGAATATTTTCAGAATTCCCAGCCAAACTAAAGGTCCATCCTTTCTTCCTTTCCTCTGCACATAAATCCCTGACCTTCAGCATTTTACGATAAAATTCTATGGACTCAGATTTGTAAACATACAACAGTATATGTATTAAGAAAATACACCTTCTCTATACCAATGCAGCTCTGTGGGGACAAAGGATCTGTTTAACTATTTTTGCTAATGCAATGATGGCTTGGAAATGGGGATTGGGAGGGATGGGTTGGGGCAGGGAGGTAACCAAAGCGTGATTGTACTATGGGTGCATCTCATTCATAGATATGAATTGTACATTTGATACATTTGTTATGCACTACACAAACCTCCTTTATACTATGTTCCCTTCAGTTAAAAACCAATAAAAATATTGTTGAGAAAAAAGAATACAGTTGATATTTTGGTCCAAGATCCTTCAGCATGACTGGAGGACAGGACTTCAGCAGGACTCTCTTTCTACAGAAGCTGCCTGGCTTGTTGAGTTCGTCTAGCATTTTGCATGTGTTTCTTCGGTACCATATGGGCTTCTGTCTGCACCAAAAGTCTACCATAAAACTGTCCACATGATGGGCCTGTACTCACTGGAATTTAGAGGAATGAGGAGGGGGCGATCTCTTTGAAATCTGCCAAATGTTGAAAGGCCTAAATAAGGTGAATGTGAAGAGGATGTTTCCTATGCAGGGGTGTCAAAACTGAGAGGCAACCCTTTAGAACAGAGGTAAGGAGAATTTTTTTTAAGCCAGAGTAGTTAATCTGTGTATTGCTTTGCCACAGACAGCTGTGGAGGCCAAGACTGTGGGTATATTTAAAGTGAAAATTGATAAATTTTCTGATTGGTCAGGGCATCAAATGTTATGGAGAGAAAGCAGGTGTCTGGGGTTGAGTGGGATCAGGGATCAGCCATGATGGAATGATGGAGCAGACACGATGGGCTGAATGGCCTAATTCTGCTTGTTGTCTTATGATCTTCGAGGACAAAGCTGGTGTCAAGACCATGATGGATGACATCATCTGGGGTCCACAAAGGATGAGCATGATGAGACAGGTGTTTCATGTGACACAGAATGTCAATTTGAAATTAAATAAAGAGAAATCTTTGTTTGGCAGGACACAAACACTAATGCGAGTTTGCAAGATGGAAGCCTGGCCCAAGACATCAACCATTGAAAATATGCAGACGCCCCAAACCAAGGAGGAAGTGAAACATTCCTTGGGGATGGTGACTTACCTGGCTAAGTTCATCCCTCAGCACCACTTAGGTCACTCCTTGAGCAGCGAAATGCGTGGATAAAAGAGTCCTAACTAAAGAGTCCATGCTGAGGTTTTATGATCCAGAAAGGTTCACTAGGACCTCAGCTGATGCGTCCCAGTATGACCTTGGAGCAGTACTACTGCAGCAACATGGCAACCTGTGGTCTATGTATCAAGGGATTTAACAAATGTGGAAACCAACTATGCACAGATAGAGAAAGCTACACAAAATGCTGGAGGAACTCGACAGGCCAGACAGCATATCAAGCCAAAACCCTTCAGCAGGACTGGAGAAAAATGATGAGTCAGAGTAAAATGGTGGGGGGGAGAAGAGTTCGAGAAACATAAGGTGATAGGTGAAACAAAGAAGGAGGAGGGCTTAAGTGAAGAGTTCAGAAGTTGATTCGTGAAAGAGATACAGGACTAGAGAAGGGGGAATCTAATAGGAGAGGTCAGAAGGCCATGGAAGAAAGAAAAAGGGAGTAGGAGCACCAGAGGGAGTCAATGGGTAGATAAGGAGATAAGGTGAGGGGGAGAAGGAATGGGGAATAGAGAAGGCGGAGTGGGGAGCATCACCGGAAGTTCAAAAAATCAATGTTCATGCTATCAGGTTGGAGGCTCCCCTAATAGAATATAAGGTGTTGCTCCTCATCGGGACAGTAGAGGAGGCCATGGATTGACATATCAGAATGGGAATGGGAAGTGGAAGTAAAATGTGTGGTCACTGAGAGATCCCTCTTTTTCTGGAGGAGAGCATAGGTACTCAGCGAAGCAGTCTCCCAATCAATGTCAGGTCTTACTGATATACAAGTAGCCACACTGGAAGAACTGGATTCAATAGAAGGACAGTTTGGGACCCTGAATTATAGTGAAGGAGGAGGTATAGAGATGAATGTAGCACTTAGTACGTTTGCAAGGATGTGCCAGGAGGGAGATCAGTGGGGAGGGATGAAAGGACAAGGGAGTTGCATAGGGTGCGATCCCTGCAAAAAGCAGAATGTGGAAGGGTAGGGAAAGATGTGTTTGGTGCTGGGATCCTGTTAGAGATGGCAAAAGTTATGAAGAATTATGTGTTGGACGTGGAGGCTAGTTGGTGAGGACAAGAGGAACCCTATCCCTGGTGGAGTGGCAGGAGGATGGGTTGAGGGCAGATGTTTCTCTCCAGTCCTGCTGAAGGGTCTCAGCCTGGAACATCGACTGTACACTTTTCCATAGATGCTGCCTGGCCTGCTGAGTTTCTCCAGCATTTTGTGTGTGTTACTTGGATTTCTAGCATCTGCAGATTTTCCCTTGTTAGAGAAAGAGCTTCTCACAAGCACATATGCATGTGAAAGGTTCCATCTGTACATCTATGGACAAGCTTTTGAACTGGAGATAGACCATGAGACATTGGAACAGAATTAGGCCATCGAATCTGCTCTACCATTCTATCATGGTAGATCCCAAATCCCACTCAACCTCATACACCTGCCTTCTCGCCTTATCCTTAGATGCCCTGACCAATCAGGAAACGATCAACTTCCGCCTTAAATATACCCATGGACTTGGCCTCCACTGCAGAGGATTCCACAGATTTACTACTATGACTAAAAAAAATTCCTCCTTACTTCTGTTCTAAAGGGTCACCCCTCAATTTTGAGGCTGTGCCCTTTAGTTCTGGATACCCTCACCATAGGAAACATCCTCTTCACATCCACCCTATCTAGTCTTTTCAACATTTGATAGACTTGAATGAGTTTCCCCCCGCACGCTCCTGTCAGTACAGGCTGAAAGCTGCAAAACGCTTGTCATATGTTAACCCTTTCATAAGAACATAAGAAATAGGAGCAGGAGTAGGCCATCTGGTCCATCGAGCCTGCTCCGCCATTCAATAAGATACTGGCTGATCTGGCCATGGACTCATCTCCACCTACCTGCCTTTTCCCCATAACACTTAATTCCCCTACTATGCAAAAATCTATCCAATCTTGTCTTAAATATATTTACTGTTTAGCCTCCACTGCTTCATTGGGCAGAGAATTCCACAGATCCACTACCCTCTGGGAAAAGCTGTTCCTTCTTACCTCTGTACTAAATCTACTCCCCAGAATGTTGAGGCTATGTCCCCTAGCTCTAGTCTCACTTACCAGTGGAAACAACTTTCCTGCCTCAATCTTATCTATCCCTTTCATAATTGTATATGTTTCTATAAGATCTCCTCTTACTCTTCTGAATTCCAGCGGGTACAATCCCAGGCGACTCAATTTCTCCTCATAGTCTAACCCCCTTATCTCTGGAATCAATTTGGTGAACCTCCTCTTCATTGCCTCCAAAGCCAGTATACCCTTCTTCAAGAAAGGAGACCAGAAATGCACACAGTACTCTGGGTGCAGCTTCACCAGTACTCTGTACAGTTGCAGCATAACCTTCCTGCTCTTAAATTCAATCCCTCTAGCAATGAAGGCCAACATTCCATTTGCCTTCATTCCCTGAATCCCCCTCATGAACCTCCTCTGGACTCTCTCCAATAACGTGAGTTCTGCGGTCCCAAGTTAGAAACTGCCACAAAAATAAGCATGAATGAGTAACTTAACCCCTTCGTTTTTACAATGCTCCCGCTAGTTACCATAACACACCTAATAAATGCACAGCACAGAATGCAAAGTAAATGACACATGCTTCCTACATTCCAGCCCCCTAATAATTATACTATAATAACTACATGCTACTAAAACACAGAGAACATGAAGTCTCAGCATTTCCTAGTAAGAGTCTTTTTACCAGCCACCATCAGTATATTCATTAAATATTTATCTCTTTTCAACCATTCTTGAGGTATATACCCAAAACATATGGTCTTACTTTCTAAGGGTATTTCACATTTAAAGATGTCTTGTCGGGCATTGTGTATCCCACTCCAATCATCTTTGATAACGGGGCATTCCCAGAAAATATGATAATAGTTTGCATTTTGATTTCCACAATTTCTCCAGCAAACAGAGAGGTTACTATCATAATGGGATTTCGTAGAGGGTGTAATAAAATATCTTATCAAGTTTTTCCATCCGAACTCCTTCCATTTCTGTGAACTGGTACACTTCTATTGATACCTCCATATTATTGTCCATTCTTCTTCGGATATAATTATCCCTCCTTTCCTTCTCCCTTATACATACTTGAAATGATTCTACTACCATTATCTGAATTATATGCTTTTCTAAATAACTCTATCAAACATGTTCTTATTTTTATTTTTAACCATCCTATTAACATATTGTCGCATCTGTAAATACCAATAAATGTCATTTTTCGCTTTAAGTGTTGCGCTTTAAGCATTTCAAAACTGAACAGTGTTCCTTCTTTCATTATATTGCAAAAAACTGTTATTCCTTTAGCTGTCCAGTCCTTAAATCTAGCATCCAATTTATTCGGTGTAAAATCCGAATCATATGCACACCATTTAAGAATTGCAATATCTCCCTCTAGTTTATATTCTTTTATAATAGTTTTCCATATTTTAAGTGTCCATTTCACCCATGGATTATCAATAGTATTTATGTATCTTTGTATGTTGTTGTCAGCCAAAATTGCCTGTCTGGGGATGGGAAGTATCCCCCCCTCAATGTTTTTCCATTGAATATCATATGATGGGTTGCACCAACATATCACAGCTCTCAACTGTGCTGCAAAATAATAATCTCTAAGAGAAGGTAGGCCCCATCCCCCCTTTTCCTTGGCTAATTGCAAAGTTTTGAGATGGACTCTAGGCCTTTTACCTTGTCAAATATATCTTGATAACATTTTGTTCCATTCATTGAATTGATTTTGATCTCTGTTGGTAAGGTCTGAAAGGGATATAATAGTCTGGGTAGTATATTCATTCTAATAAATTCAATCCTTGAACTGAGACTAAAAAAAGGAATTAGGTTCCATCTTGTTATATCTTCCTTAATTTTTATATATATATAGACTGATAATTGCTTTCTGATAATTTTGCCAAATCTTTAGGCATAATGATGCCCAAATATTTGAAAGACTCTGTTTGCCATGCCCAGGGATATCTACTTTCAATTTCTCTTGGTGCGCTGTAGTTATATGAAAGTAATTGGGTTTTATCTATGTTGACTTGTATCCTGATAATTGACCATATTGTTCAAAGGATTGCATCAATTTAGGTAAAGAGTATGTTGGTTGCCCTAGATAGATCAAAATGTCATCCGCGTAACAGGCCAATTTATGCTCTGTCCCTTTAGTAGTAATTCCCCTGATATCTTCATTTGTCTGATGTACTGAGCTAATGGTTACAGATATAATGCAAAGAGTAACTGTGACCACACACAACCCTGTCTCATGTCCCTTTCTGAGGTAAAACTACTTGATAAATATTCATTGATTTTAATCCTAACTAGGGTTGTCATATAGTGCCTGTATAGTTTTAATAGTTGTGTCATTGAAACCAAATCTATGTAAAACTCTGTTAAGAAAATTCCAAATAACCGAATCAAATGCCTTTTCAGTGTCCACGCTTATCACTATTGCTTCGATTTTATTTTTTTGTATATGATCCATAATGTGAAGTGTCCTTCATATATTATCTTGTGTTTGGCGTTGTCTGATCGTTATGTATCATTATACATAACATATATACATATATATGATGTGTACCTGTACACATCAGACTTCCAATATAACTCGGAGTCCTGCCATGTGCAGAAGTTCGCTGATGACACGGCCATAGTGGGGTGTGTCAGGAATGGACAGGAGGAGGAGTATAGGAAACTGATACAGGACTTTGTGATATGGTGCAACTCAAACTACCTGTGTCTCAATATCACCAAGACCAAGGAGATGGTGGTGGACTTTAGGAGATCTAGGCCTCATATGGAGCCAGTGATCATTAATGGAGAATGTGTGGAGCAGGTTAAGACCTACAAGTATCTGGGAGTACAGTTAGACGAGAAGCTAGACTGGACTGCCAACACAGATGCCTTGTGCAGGAAGGCACAGAGTCGACTGTACTTCCTTAGAAGGTTGGCGTCATTCAATGTCTGCAGTGAGATGCTGAAGATGTTCTATAGGTCAGTTGTTGAGAGCGCCCTCTTCTTTGTGGTGGCGTGTTGGGGAGGAAGCATTAAGAAGAAGGATGCCTCACGTCTTAATAAGCTGGTAAGGAAGGCGGGCTCTGTCGTGGGCAAAGTACTGGAGAGTTTAACATCGGTAGCTGAGCGAAGGGCGCTGAGTAGGCTACGGTCAATTATGGAAAACCCTGAACATCCTCTACATAGCACCATCCAGAGACAGAGAAGCAGTTTCAGCGACAGGTTACTGTCGATGCAATGCTCCTCAGACAGGATGAAGAGGTCAATACTCCCCAATGCCATTAGGCTTTACAATTCAACTGCCAGGACTTAAGAACTTTTTTTTTAAAGCTATTATTAATGCTTTTTGAGTTAGTGATTTAGATGCATATCATATTATTACTGAGTTAAGTATTGTATGTAATGAGTTTTTGCTACAACAAGTGTATGGGACATTGGAAAAAATGTTGAATTTCCCCATGGGGATGAATAAAGTATCTATCTATCTATCTATTATAGGTAGAAACTCTTCTGATCGTTTGGTCATGATGGAGGTGAATAATCTATAATCTACATTAGGAACGGATATTGGTCTAAATGACCCACATTCCATTTTATCATTGTCTTCTTTCGGTATAGCTGAGATTATTGTTCCCTTCCAGCTGTTGGCACGTGGCCTAGTGGGCAAGGCATCAGACTAGTAACTTGAAGGTCACTGGTTCGAGCCTCAGCTGAGGCAGCGTGTTTGTGTCCTTGAGCAAGGCACTTAACAACACATTGCTCTGCGACGTCACCAGTGCCAAGCTGCATGGGTCCTAGTGCCCTTCCCTTGCACAACATCGGTGGCGTGGAGAGGGGAAGGCCTGCAGCTTGGACAACTGCCGGTCTCCCATACAACCCTGCCCAGGCTTGCGCCCTGGAAACTCCAGGCGCAGATCCATGGTCTCTCGAGACCGATAGATACCACCAGCTAGGTGGCATTTGTGCCTTTTTTGGAGCTAGTTCAGTGTGGGGAGTAAGACAGGAATTAACTTATTTTTAAATTCTTTGTACCACTTTGTACCATCTGATCCTGGTGACTTGCTTAATTTAAGCCTACTAATTGCAGCTTTTAGTTCAACTTCAGTTGTGAACTCTAGAGAATTCAGGAAGGTGTCAATTTGGGTTATGCTTCCCCCTGGAACTTTGGAATATAGAGTTTTGTAAAACACTTCAAAAACTTCTTGAATTTCACTTAGCCTATTTTTTTTTATCATTTTTGTTCTTGGATCCCTAATTCTATGATTTGTATTTTCTGCTATTTTTTTTTTCCAATTTCCACGCCTGTATTTTCATAGACTAGATCCACTTTCATAATGTCTCTGTTTCAGAACCATTAATTTTTCCTGATTTCTTGCATAACCAAACTATTAATTTAATTCCTAATTTTTAAAAATCTCCTCTAATGTATCCTATGCCAAATTCAATTTGTGTTTTTCTAGTTCCTTCAGCCTATTTTGTAATTCCTCTATGTTTTATTCCTTTTTTTTCTTATATGAAGATATAGCTATAATTTTCCAAAACAGCCTTGAGTATCCCATAGAATGGGAGGTGAAACCTCTCCATTATCACTGAATTCTAAGTAAAGACCAATTTCTTTTTTAATTTGTTCCTTAAAGTAGGGACCATTGAGTAGATAAAAACACAAAATGCTCACAGACCTCCGTTGATACCCCTGCCCCTTCTTACCCCCATCCCTATCTATTATTTTAGTCTGGTTCTCTTTCTCTCTCTTTTTTCCCCCCTCACGATTATCTCCCCCCAGCCCTACCTTTCTTTATTTCCCATAATTCTCCACCTTCCCCCTAGCCCATGTCCCTCCAGCCTATCACTTCCTAGCTCTCTACTTTATCCCTCCCCCCCACTTCTTATCCCCCCTCGACCATCCCATGTTACTTCACTCCTGATGAAGGGTTTCAGCCCAAAATGTCGTCACTACCTCTTCCCATAGATGCTGTCTGGCCTGCTGAGTTCTGCCAGCATTTTGTGTTTTTATTTATCTCCAGCATCTGCAGATTCACTCGTGTGATCATTGAGTAGACTTGAATTTAGTTTCCAAATAGTATTCTTTGGTTGTAGGTCAAAATCAACAGATAAATATATAGGTACATGGTCACTTACATCTATTGTCCCAATTCCACAGGTGTTTATTTTGTCTTTGTCTTTTCCAAATGTTATGAAAAAGTCTATTCTTGTTTATACAGAATGGGGTGCAGAATAATGAGTGTAATCCCTTCTGTTGGGGAAAAGGTCCCTCCATATATCAATTAGACCAACATTCTCAAAAAGTGTATTAACTTTCTTATGTAAGGATTTTGTTTCATAGGTTTTTCTATTGGAAGAGTCTAACTTTGGCTGTAATTGTAAATTTAAGTCTCTCCCACATATCAGAAGACCTTCTGTTTCCGTTACCATATTAGTAGTTTTCTGAAAGAAAGTAATATCAATTCCTGGGGGGTGTGTATATATTCAATAGAGTAACTGAATTTCCAACTATATTCCCCCTTACCAGAATAAATCTGCCCTCCTTATCCCCCATTTCAAATACTTTTTCAAAATTTAGCTTGCTTGAGATAAGAATAGCAACTCCTCTCCTATGTCCTGATTTATATGAGGAGAAAAACAAATTAGTGAAGCCCATTCTCTTTAGTTTTCCATGCTCATTATCACTTAAGTGAGTTTCCTGTAAATATTCTACATGGGCTTGTTCTTTTTTCATTTTGGATAGAATTCTACTAAGTTTGATTGGATTTAACAGCCCATTGACATTAAAAGAAATGAATTTTACTTTGTCCTTAGCCATGTGTATTTATCTGTCAATATATCATTGAAATTAGCAGAATAAAACTTAATCAATCTATTCCCTGAACAAATAAGAACCAAGAAAAGCGAATAATAAAAAACAAGGCAACGAAGATGTGATTTCAAGGCTGAGGTCCCTAGTACATAGATGACCTTAGGTTGAGCTAGAGGAAACGTCTAGCTGTGGGGAATGGCCCCTCCTACCTGTGAGTTGAGGGTCTCCACTGCAGTACCCATAAAAGTAAGTGAACAAATCTATATCCATTACACAGAAAAGATTTCCCTGTGTATTCCTCCTATATATATATATATACTCATTTAGGTGGGGAAAAAGGAGTGAATGAGTGAATAAAGAAGAATAATTGAGTAATATAAAATCCACACTATAATAAGTATTTCACAAGATAGGTATAGCACCGTCTATTTATTCTTCTGTTTAGCTTATCAACATTTTTAAAGTTAGCCAAACCTTATGGCTCTTCCAGAGGGGGTGAGGGCTGTCTTCGGAAAACTCGCAGTCTCTTCCTGATATACTTTTCTCGCCCTCCTCCCGTCCCCTGCTTTCTCAATTCTCTCACTATTTCCCAAGCACAGTGGGATAAGTGCTCAGCCAGGCTTTCCCTTGGTTTGATCATACTGACGGCCTTCATGTCTGTCGTCGCCTCTTCCACTGACTGATATAGTTGCATCCCATCTTCATAAAGCACCTGCAGTTTAGCACCTGGAATCTAATCCTTCCTTGCTTAAATATTCATTTTACTTCAGAGTATTCTTTATGTTTCTGCAGGACCACCGGGGGGGGGGGGGGTAATCTTGATCGAAATATATCAATTTCCCATCCAAAAACACACTCTTCTTTCCCCAGGCCCTTCATAGAATCTCTGCCTTGGTATTGTATCGAAGGAATCTACGGTAATTACTATTGAGCATGGCTTATCTTCTCTATCTCCAATAGGCCGCGGGGCGAGCACACAATGTGCCTTCTCAATTTCTTTATCAATCTACATTTCTGTACCTCTAGAAATGAATGCCAACATTGCATTCTCCTTCTTCACCATTGACTCAACCTGGAGGTTAACCTTCAGGGTATCCTGCGCAAGGACTCCCAAGTCCCTTTGCATCTCTGTATTTTGAATTCCCTCCACATCTAAATAATAGTCTGCCCATTTATTTTTTACACTAAATTGCATGGCCATACACTTTCCAACATTGTATTTCATTTGCCACTTCCTTGGCCATTCCCCTAAACTATCTAAGTCTCTCTGCAGGCTCTCTGTTTCTTCAACACTACCCGCTCCTCCACCTACCTTTGTATCATCAGCAAATTTAGCCACAAATTCATGAATCCCATAGTCCAAATCTTTGACATACATCATAATAAGCAGCGGTCCCAAACACCAAACCCCGTGGAACTCCACTGGTAACCAGCAGCCAGCCAGAATAGGATCCTTCTATTCCCACTCTCTGCTTTCTGCCAACCAGCCAATATTCCACCCATGCTAGTAACTTCCTTGTAATTCCAGGGGCTCTTCAGCAGCAGTTATTTAAAAACAGAGCTTCGATGGTATTTGTCCATTGTACATGGCCTATCAGCGGCATCAACAGAGCTCTACCAACTGAATAAAAGTACAGAAGGGATAAGCAAAGCAGCCATTGTTGGGAGTAGGCCAGTGGCAACAGCAGAAGTGACAGGATTTGGCTCAAAAGAGGCTTCGACTAGGAACAGGAATCAACTGTGTAAAGCATCTGTTAAGGTTTCCTTTTTGGGTGGGGGGGGGGTTTCCCTCTCTTACTGTACCATTTAAATGGCTGTGGCGTGCTCTTCATCCCAGATGTTGGAGAACTGGGAGACCTAGCATCTCCCGGGGAACTAAATCTGTAGCTCCTTGAAGACTGTATTAGGGATCTGGAGCAGCAACTGGATGACCTTCGGTTTGTCCAGCAGAGCGGGGATATAATTGATCAAAGTTACGTGGAAGTAGTCACCCCGAAGCTAAGAGTCCATGGTATTACAGGAAAGTTACTAACATGGTTAGAGCATATTGGCTGTTTGATAGGATGCAGTGAGTGGAAATAAAAGGATCCTTTTCTGGTTGGCTTCCAGTGACTAGTGGTGTTTCGCAGGGGTCAGTGTTGGGACCACTTCTCTTTATGTTGTACTGCATATGAATGATTTAGATGATGGAATAGTTGGCTTTGTTGCCAAGTTTGCAGATGATATGAAGATTGGTAAAGGGGCAGGTAGTGTTGAGGAAACAGGTAGGATGCAGAATGACAGAAGGATCCACTTTGGTTGCAAGAACAGGAAAACAGATTATTATCTGAACGGTGGCCGATTAGGAAAAGGGGAGATGCAACAAGACCTGGGTGTCATTGTACACCAGTCATTGAAGGTGGGCATGCAGGTACAGCAGGTGGTGAAAAAGGCAAATGGTATGTTGGCATTCATAGCAAAAGGATTTGAGTACAGGAGCAGAGAGGTTCTACTGTAGTTGTACAAGGCCTTGGTGAAACCGCACCTAGAATATTGTGTGCAGTTTTGGTCCCCTAATCTGAGGAAAGACATTCTTGCCATAGAGGGAGTACAGAGAAGGTTCACCAGATTGATTCCTGGGATGGCAGGACTTTCATATGAAGAAAGACTGGATCGACTAGGCTTATACTCACTGGAATTTAGAAGATTGAGGGGGGATCTTATTGAAACGTATAAAATTCTAAAGGGATTGGACAGGCTAGATGCAGGAAGATTGCTTCCGATGTTGGGGAAGTCCAGAACAAGGGGTCACAGTTTAAGAATAAAGGGGATGCCTTTTAGGACCGAAATGAGGAAAAACTTCTTCACACAGAGAGTGGTGAATCTGTGGAATTCTCTGCCACAGGAAACAGTTGAGGCCGGTTCATTGGCTATATTTAAGAGGAAGTTAGATATGGCCCTTGTGGCTAAAAGGAGGTATGGAGAGAAAGCAGGTACAGGGTTCTGAGTTGGATGATCAGCCATGATCATACTGAATGGCGGTGCAGGCTCGAAGGGCCAAAGGGCCTACTCCTGCACCTATTTTCTATGTTTCTATAGATTAGGAGAATGGGCAAGAAAGTGGCAAATGAAATACAATGTTGAATAATGCATGATCATGCACTTTGGTAGTAGAAATAAATATGTGGATTATTTTCTAAAAGGGGAGAAAATCTAGGAATCTGAGATGCAGAGGAACTTGGGAGTCCTTGTGCAGAACACCCTGAAGGTTAACTTGCAGGTTGAGTTGGTGGTGAGGAAGGCAAATGCCATGTTAGCATTCATTTCAAGAGGTCTAGAATACAAGAGCAAGGATGTGATGCTAAGGCTTTATAAGGCACTGGTGAGACCTCACCTTGAGTATTGTGAACAGTTATAGGCCCCTCATCTTAGAAAAGATGTGCTGGCATTGGAGAGGGTCCAGAGGAGGTTCACAAAGGTGATTCCAGGAATGAAAGGGTTATCATACAAAGAATGTTTGATGGTTCTGGGTCTGTACTTGCTGGAATTCAGAAGGATGAGGAGGGATCTCATTGAAACCTTTCAAATGTTGAAAGACCTAGACAGAATAGATGTGGAAAGGATGTTTCCCATGGTGGGAGAGTCTAGGACAAGAGGGCACAGCCCCAGGATAGAGGGGCGCCCTTTCAAAACAGAGATGCCGATAAATTTCTTTGGCCAAAGAGTGGTGAATTTGTGGAATTTGTTGCCACATGCAGCTGTGGAGGCCAGTTATTTAAGGCAGAGATTGATAGGTTCTTGATTGGACATGGCATCAAAGATTACGGGGAGAAGGCCAGGAACTGGGGTTAAGGAAGAGATTTTTTAAAATGGATCAGCCATGATTGAATGGTGGAGCAGACTCGATGGGCCAGATGGCCTAATTCTGCTTGTATGCCTTATGGTCTTATCTTGCTAAGCAGCCTCATGTGCAGCACCTTGTCAAAGGACTTTTGAAAATCCAAGTACACCTCTACAGCATCTCCTTTGTCTACTCTGCTTATAATTTCCTTGCGGTAGGTTTGTCAGGCAGGATTTTCCTTTCAGGAAACCATACTGGCTTTGACCTATCTTGTCATGTCCCTCCATGTACTCCGTAATCTCATCTCTAAGAATCTATTCCAACAATTTCCCAACCACTGATGCCAGGCTAACAAGTCAATAGTTTCCTTTCTGCTGCCTCCCACCTTTCTTAAAAAGCGGAATAACATTTGCAATTTTCCAGTCATCCAGTACAATGCCAGAATTCATTTATTATTATATCTTGTTTATTTATTATTATTTTATTTATTATATTTTCTCTACTAGATTATGTATTGCATTGAACTGCTGTTACTAAGTTAACAATTTCACGTCATATGCCAGTGATAATAAACTCGATTCTGATTCTGAATGTATCGATTCTTGAAAAATCATTGTTAATGCCTCTGCATTCTATCCAGTTACTTCCTAGAACCTGAGGGTGCATTCCATCAGGTCCAGAAGGTTTATTCACCCTCAGACCATTAAGCTTTCTGAGCACCTTCTCAGTTGTAATTTTCCTGCACATACTTCACTTCCCTGACACTCTTGACTGTGCGGTATACTGCAGATGTCTTCCACTGTGAAGGCTGATGCAAAATACACATTCAGTTCCTCTGCTATCTCTGCGTCTGTCATCACAATATTTCCAGCGTCATTTTCTATTGGTCCTATATCTACCCTCAACTCTTTTTTACCCTTTGTATACTTAAAAAAAGCTTTTAGTATCTTCTTTGATTTTAGTTGTCAGCTTCCTTTCATAATTCATCTTTTCCTTCCTAATGACCTTCTTAGTTTCCCTCTGCAAGGTTTTAAAAGATTCCCAATCCTCTATCATCCCACTCATTTTGGCTTCCTTGTATTGAATAAATTGCCCCATAAACTTAGGGAAAATGGAGATTGGTGGTCTAGAAACTGCAAGAAAGGCACAACCATGAGGTTACTTTCACAGACATTGTTGATTTTATTGAAAGCCGAGACACAACCATGAGGTTACTTTCACAGACATTTTTGTTTTTATTGAAAGCCAAATAAAATTTGCCCCAGTGTCTGAGAATGTATATTATGTTACACCAACAGCAGTAAACAAAGGTGTGAATAAAACTGGGTCACAACTTCATTCTAAAGCTAAAGGAAGAAACTTTGCTACTACAGTGGCTATGATAAAAAGTAAAGCTAAAACTGAGACAGGAGCAAATGATAAGGTTTGCCTGTTCTGAAAGGGTGAACATAGTTTGGATTCAGTGTCTAATTTGGAGAAAAAGGATCATAATGAGAAGATTGCCTTCCTAAAAGCAAATGGTGTCAGCAAGGATTACAAGAAGTGTCTTTCATGCAAGGTATGTAGTGGCAAGCAACCTAGCATACTTCATATTCACTATGTAGAAAAGGGTGCAAATTAGAAACGGGCCATGAATGAATCAAACACAGCAGTGAGTAGCGCCCCAGTATCTAATGGCCTTATGGGGCTGGGGATCATGATTGTAAACTTCCTATCACTCCAGTTCAGGTGAAGTCTAAGAAAGTAACAAGAAAGTGGTTACTTATGCTTTCCTCGATCAAGGAAGTACAGCAGTGTTTTGCACAGAGTGCCTCATGAACAAACTTAACCTTACAGGATAAAGAACACTCATTCTCTTACACACAATGGGTCAAAAGAACATTGCGAGTAGCTACGCCATTTCAGGCTGGCTTGGTCACGCCTTGGGATTGATTTCAATTAATTGCAACAGCAGTACAATTAATTTGGGTAAATTTGCTAAGCTGATTCAATGAACCAATGCTCATTACATACCAAGGGATCTGTAAATTGAAACATTTCTCCTTACTAAAATTCTTCCTGGCCCAATGAAAATTTCTAGCATTTTCTAAATCCCAACATCTGTATTTTGGTATTTTATTCAACTTACTCTGGGCTAAATATGTGTTGAAATTTATTACAAAATTAAGTTGCCTCTGATTTTCTGTCTTTAATCTTCAGTGTGACTGTACTGATATTTTTACTCTGAATGTGAAAAAACGCAAGACATTGTTGTGTATTCGTTCTATTAAGTTGATAATTACTTTAGGTTTTCAACATTACTGAAAGCAGAGCTTCTATCTCCACCTTCTGAAACTACTTCGTCTATCACCAGAGAATGAGGCGGCGAGATGGAAATGAGTGGGCAGTATGTGACTATCATTTGAATTTTTAAAGATTGTGCCATAACTGAGGGATCCTGACAGAGTGTATACTGACAGTGATATTTCTGTTGCAAGCCAATTTTAAATTTCTATCAAAGATCGAAAGGACTACTGGTAATTTTGGTCAGTCCTTTATGTTTTACCTAATCATTGAAGATTTTGGCATCAGCTATTATGTTTTTCTCACGGTTACTCACTCATTTTACTTTTTCTGTCACTAACAACACAGAGGTCCTTTGTTGAATGAGTAAACTACACTATTCCAGGCTTCCATCCACGGCTCATCAGCTCCGGAGATCTCCCATCCACGGCCCAGTCCATTGTCTCCCAAACCATTTCCGATCTCATCAGCTCGGGAGATCTCCCATCCACAGTCCGCTGATAAGGGGGGGTGCTGTTGTCGTCTCACACACCGACCTGTACATAGCGGAGGCACGATGACAACTTGCTGACACATCCTCTTATCTACCCCTGGACCATGACCCCACTAGGAAGCACCAGTCCATTGTCTCCCAAACCATTCTAAAGTCCTTTCTCCAACTGCTATTTTCTTTTGTAAGATTAATTAACGTTTCGTGTGATGGTTGAATCACACGTAACGCATGGACACTACGGAGAGGGTTGTGTGCAGTTCTATGTTAGAATATAGAAAGTTTTAGCTAGATAGGGTGCAGAAAGGATTCAAGTGAATGTTGTCTGGACTAGAGGGTTTGAGTTATAAGGGAAGATTGGATAGGCTATGACTTTTCTATGGAGCAAAGAAGGCAGAGCTTATTGATGACAGGAATAGATGTGTTCATGCTCAGTTTTTATACAATAGTAACAGTAATATCTTGAAACTAGATATTGTAGCATTAAGATGAGCAGGTACATTTTTGAATGGGATCTGAAGAGCAAGCTTTTATTTACATGAAGGGTGGTGGGTTTATGGACGAGCCTCGAGAAGAAGTGACTGAGGCCAGTGCAATTATAAAATTTAAAAGAGAAGTATCTAGATAGGAATGGTTGGGCAGGATGTCAGCCATGGAGTTAACACAAGCATGAATAATTGGACTAATGGACCAGTTTCCTGCTGTATCACTACATGACTCTGACACAGACCAGCTAATTTCCCAACATGTACAGTACTAATGCCACAAAAAGCAAACAGCTTTTTGGATGATAACCCTGATTCTGACATGGGTTTCTATTGTGGACTGAGGGGAATCATGGTTGGGGGAAAAAGAGAAGGGAGAATGGAGAGAGCAGGAAGCAGCAGAGAGACATTCTATAATGATCAAAAACCAAACCAATTGTTTGGGATCAAATAACCTTGCCTGGTGTCTCAGGGCTGGGACCCCCCTCCCCCAAAATGCCTTCTCTACCACCTGTCCCACATCCCTCCTGCAGTGCTCCCAACATCCTTTAGCCTCACCAGATTTACAACCTCACTCTCTATTCCACATTAACAAATTAAATACTGTACAAATATCTCCAGCATCCTAGCTATAAATATGTGCCTAGAACTTTTGGAGTTCTGTAATACATTACCACCACTGTCTGGCCCATAAATAACACTTCACTAATGCTTACCAATCCCCCTCTCTTTCTGAAATCCAAAATTCCATTTGACTTCTCTGCTTTCTCTGCTGAGGTTGTTCCTCTCTTTTCACTTGTACTGCTGTAGTGTACGGTGCACCATGCCTTCAGTCACATATTCACTTCTCTGATCTTATTTTACCCAATGAATTTACTTGTAATTTTGATGGTATTCTGGAAATTACAAATGTTCTTGTTGCTTTGTTCTTTACAGTTTGGATTCTAACTACTCAGACCATCTACAGTATACTTCCCTATGAATATCATCAGTTACAGTGATATATCGTGTTCCCTCCAACCATGAGGAGACAATCCTACTCCAGAAGCAGACAACTAGATCACAAGACATAGGAACAGAATTAGGCAAGTAACAGCAACTCAAATAACCAAAGTGGTCTTCAGAGCAGAATCTCTGAATTCACAACACATCGAACCTTAAAGTGGATGGGCTGTAGCAGCAGTAGACCATATGACATAGGATTAGAATTAGACCATTCAGCCCATCAAGCCTGCTCCACCAATCAATCATGGATGATTTAATCATCCCTCTGAACCCCATTCCCTTGCCTTCTCCCTGTATCCTTTAACTAATCAAGAATCAATCAACCTCTGCTTTAAATATACTCAATGACTTTGCCTCCACAGTCATTGTTGCCAATGAACTCCACAGACACATCACCCTCTATTCTGAGTCTGTGCTCGCTGGTCCTAGACTCATCCAATCGAGCAAACAACCATTCTAACAAGACCTTTGAATATTCAACAGGTTTCAATAAGATGCTCCTGCTTTGTTTTAAACTCTTAGCAACTATAGACCCAGAAACATCAAACGCGCCTCAGACATTAACCCTTTCATTTCCAGAATCATTCATGTGAACCTGCTCTGGACCCTCTCCAATTTCAGCACGTTTTCATGGATAAGGGGCCCAAAACTGTTCACAATACCCCAGGTGCAGTTTAGACCAATGTTTTATAAAGCCTCAGTATTATATCCTTGTTTTTATATTGTAGTCCTCTCAAAATCTATGCCAAAATTGCACTTGCCTCCCTTACCACCAACTCACTCTGCAAGGTAATCTTTTGTGAATGAATCCTACACAAGGGCTCCCAAGTCCATTTCCACATCTGATTTTTGAATTTTCTCCTCACTTAGAAAATATTCATAGCCATAGAAAAGGCACAAAATTTAAATTAGAAAGGTGCCCTTTGCCCTCTTTAGTCCATGCCGAAACCATTTAAACTGCCTACTCCCATCAACCTGTATCGGGACCATGGTCCTCCATACCCCAACCATCCATGTACCTAACCAAACTTCGCTCAACATTGAAATCAAGTTCACATCCACCACTGGAGCTGGCAGCTTGTTCCATACTCTCATGACCATCTGAGTCAAGTTTCCTCTCATTCTCCCCTTAAACTTTTCACATTTCACCCTTAACCCATGACCTCTGGGTGTAGTCCTCAGAGGAAAAGGCCTGCTTGCAATCTTCTCTCAATCTTCTACATTCTAAGGAATAAAGTCCTAACCTAGTAGTTCTTTTCTTACAACTCAGGTCCTCCAGACCCAGCAACATGCTTGTACATTTTCTATGCACTCTTTCAACCTTATTTGATGGTAGGTGACAAAACTGCACACAATACTCCAATTAGACCTCACCAATGTCTGATACAACCTGTAATGAAAACATTGATTTATGAAGGCCAATGTACCAAAAGCTTTCCTTAAAACCCTATCAACCTGTGACACCACTATCAATGAATTGTGGACCTGTACTCCCAGATCCCTTTGTTCTACCACACTCCTCAGTGCCATATCTTTCACTATACAAGACTATATAACGACCTGGTTAGTCCTACCTAAGTGCAGCACCTCACACTTGTATGCATTAAATTATATCTACCATTTTTCAGCTAATTTTTCCATCTGGTTCAGATCCCTCGTCAAGTCATGATAACCTTTCTCGCTATTCGCTACACTCCCAATCTTGGTGTCATCCACAAATTTGCTGATCCAGTTAACCACATTATCATTCAGATCATTGATATAGATGACAACAAAGGATCCAGCACCAAAAACTGCAGCACGCCACTAGACACGGGCCTCCAGTCAGAGAGATAACCCTCCACTACCACTCTGGCTTCTTCCATAAAGCCACTGTTTATTATTTACTACCTCATCATGAATGCAGAGTGACTGGAACTTCTTAACCTGCCTCCCATGTGGAACCTTGTCAAATGCCTTGCCTTCATCTTGCCTTGTCCATGTAGACAATATCCACTGCCGTGCCTTCATCTACTTTCCTGGTAACTTTCTTGATTAAACTCACTCTTAGACATAACCTGCAATGCTGACTAACCATAGTCAATTCAAATACTTATATATCTGGTCCCTCAGGGTACCTTCCAATAACTTCCCCACAAATGATGTCAAACTTAACCAACCTAGAATTTCCAGGTTTCTGTTCAGAGCCTTTCTTAATCAGAAGAACAACTTTGGCTTTCCTCCAATCCTCTGGTACCTCTCCTGTCACTAAGTATGATTAGGGCCTGAGCAATTTCTCCTGTAGGGTAATGCCCTGGGAACTTGTCCACCATGATTTGCTTCAGGACAGCAAACTCTTCTGTAATCTGTACAGGGTCCATGAAGTGGTGCCACTTTGCCTCATTCTATAGTCTCTGGATCTGTCTCCTGAGTAAATGCATATGGGAAAAAAACTTACTTAAGATCTGCCCCATCTGCTTTAATCCACACATGGATAACCATTCTGATCTTCCAGTGGACCAATTTTGTCTCTTGCAATCTGTTTGCTCTTAACATATCTGTAGAATCCCTGAGGATTCTCTTTCACCTTGTCTGCTAGGGCAGCTTCATGCCTTCTTTTATTGCCCCCCCCCTTTCTCTTTTAAGTGTTCTCTGACATTTCTATACTCCATAAGCACCTCATTTGTTCCTTTTTGTTCACACTTGCTAAAAACCTCCTTTTTGTTCCCTAAACAGGTACATACAAGCTTGGTATTCTCAAAATTTTACCTATGAAGGTTCCCACCTACTAAGTACACTTTTACCAGAAAACAGCTTGCCCAATCCACACTTGTCAGATCATTTCTGATTACCATATTTACTATGAAACTAATGCCATTCTGGGCACTGGCTGCAAAGTGTTTCACCCACACAAACTTCTATCACCTGACCTATCTCATTCCCTAACAGCAGATAAAGTATTGCACATTGTCTCATTGGCACTTCTATGTGCTGATTAAGGAAATGTTCTTGAACACATTTTACAAACTCTATCCCATCTAATCCTTTTACAATATGGGAGACCCTGTCAATATGTGGAAAGTTAAAATCACCTATTTTAATAATCTTATGTTTAATCTTATAATAATCTTACAATAGTCTGCAATCTGCCTACATATTTCTTCCTCTAAATCCCTCTGACTATTGGGTGGTCTGTAATACAGCCCCAATAACATCATCATACCTTTCTTTTTTTTCTCAGTTCCACCCATAATGCCTCACTAGAGGAGTTCCTCAGTTTGTCCTGTTGAAGCACTGCCATGACATTTTCCCTGGCTAGTAAGGCCACCCTTCCTCCTTTAATCGCTAATGCTGTCACGTCTAAAACAACAGAACCCTGGAATATTAAGCTACCAATCCTAACTCTCCTGCAACCAAGTCACAGCAGTAGGGTCTCTGGATCTGTGACTCAGAAGGAAAGTGGGGGAGAAGAGGTGAGCTGTGGTGATAGGGGATTCGTTAACTTGGAGAATGAAAGAAGGTTCTGTGGACGAGAACAAGATTCCCAGATGGTATGCTACCTCCTGGGTGCCAGGGTCCAGGATATCTTGGATTAAGTCCTTAGCATTCTTAAGTGGAAGAGTGAACAGCCAGAGGTTATATGTCCTATCTATCATCCTTTCAACCTCCCCAATGATCCAAAGTTCATCCAGTTCCAACTCCAACTCTTTAACGCAGATTGTTAGAAGCTGCAGCTGTTTTCACTTTTCACAGTTGTAGTCATCAGGGACACTGGAGAGCTCCCTGCCTTCCCATATCTTGCAAGAGGAGCATTTCACTATTCTCCCTGGGATCTCTACTGCTGTAACTGAGCAAATGTAAAGAAGGGGGCAAAAAAAAAACAAAGTTTACCTATAACATACACAAAATGCTGGTGGAACACAGCAGGCCAGGCAGCATCTATAGGAAGAAGTACAGTCGACGTTTCGGGCTGAGACCCTTCGTCAGATCTCGGCCCAAAACATCAACTGTACTTCTTCCTATAGATGCTGCCTGGCCTGCTGTGTTCCACCAGCATTTTGTGTGTGTTGCTTGAATTTCCAGCATCTGCAGATTTCCTCATGTTAAAGTTTACCTATAGCTTTTATTTGCCTTCTCTAACTGAAAGCTCTCTTCACTGAAGCCTCAAAACTTCCACTCTTGACTCTGTCCACTCTGATGGTTGCCACCCTGCTTACCCCTACTTTACTTTAACTTGTTTTTGCTAATCAGTCCCAAACACTGACAGGCCACTGCTTAAAGCCTCAAAAAAAATCTTGCCTTTAATACTTGATCAGTGAATCTGAGTGAAACACATCCTCTCAAGCTTCTGATTGTTCTTTTAGCCTCTGGTCAAACCTTGGTAGTGCGACACAAGGTTGGATGACTGTGAATCCTTCCCACATTCAGAGCAGATGAATGGCTTCTCCCCAGTGCGACCCCGGTGGTAGTGTGGATAAGTGTGTGAATGCCTTCCCAGAGTCTGAGCAGGTGAATGGCCTCTCTCCAGTGTAAACAGTCAGCTGTGTCAGTAGGTGAAATGACTAAGTGAATGCCTTTCCAGTTTGAGCAGGTAAAGTTTCTCCCTAGTGTGAACTCACTGGTGTCTCTGTAGTGTAGATGAGCATGTGAATCCGTTCCCACAATCTGAGCAGGTGAACAGCCTCTACCCAGTGTGAACTTGCTAACGTTCCTTCAGTTGGGATGACCGAGTAAATCTCTTCTTACTTTCAGAGCAGGTGAATGGCCTCTCCCGTGTGTGAATTCGGTAGTGTTTCACAAGGGTAGATGACTGAGTGAATCCCTTTCCACATTCAGAGCAGGTGAACGGCTTCTCTCCAGTGTGAATTCGCTGGTGTCTCTGTAGTGTGGATGAGTTTGTGAATCCCTTTCCACAGTCCGAGCAGGTGAATGGCCTCTCCCCGGTATGAACTCGGTGATGTACTTTCAAGTCAGATAACCAAGTGAATCCCTTTCCACAGTCTGAGCAGATGAACGGTTTCTCCCCAGTGTGAACTCGCTGATGTTCATTCAGTTGGGATGACCGATTGAATCCCTTCCCACATTCAGAGCAGGTGAACGGCCTCTCCCCAGTGTGAACTCGCTGATGTCCCTGTAGTGTGGATGAGTGAGTGAATCTCTTCCCACAATCTGAGCAAGTGAACGGCCTCTTCCCAGTGTGAACTACCTGGTGTACCTGTAATTGAGATGATCGAGTGAACCCCTTCCCACAGTCAGAGCAGGTGAATGGCCTCTCTCCGGTGTGGACTCTCTGATGTACTTTCAAATCATATGACCGAGTGAATTCCTTCCCACAGTCTGAGCATGTGAATGGTTTCTCCCCAGTGTGAACTCGCTGATGTTCATTCAGTTGAAAAGACTGAGTGAATCCCTTTCCACATTCAGAGCAGGTGAACGGCCTCTCCCCAGTGTGAACTCGGTAGTGCATCACAAGTGTAGATGACTGAGTAAATTCCTTCCCACATTCAGAGCAGGTGAACGGTTTCTCCCCAGAGTGAACTCGGTAGTGCTTCACAAGCGTGGATGATTGAGTGAATCCTTTCCCACATTCAGAGCAGGTGAACGGTTTCTCCCCAGTGTGAACACGCTGATGTATTTTTAAGTCAGATGACCGACTGCATTCCTTCCCACAGTACGAGCAGGTGAATGGTTTCTCCCCAGTGTGAACTCGCTGATGTACTTTCAAGTCTGATGACCGAGCAAATTCCTTTCTGCAATCTGAGCAGATGAACGGTTTCTCCCCAGTATGAACCCGCTTATGTCTCTGCAGCGTGGATGAGTGTGTGAATCCCTTCCCACAATCTGAGCAGGTGAAAGGCCTCTCCCCAGTGTGAACTCGCTGATGTTCATTCAGTTGAGAAGACCGAGTGAATTGCTTCCCACAGTCTGAGCAGGTGAACGGCATCTTCTCGGTGTGAACTCACTGATGTTCCTTCAGTTGAGATCTCAGTGTGAATGGCCTCTGTCCAGTGTGTACTTACTGAAATGATTGAATGAATCCCTTCTGTCATTCAGAGCAGGTAATGGCCTCTCCCCAATGTGCACTAGATGGTGTCTCGAAAGTGTGGAGGAGTATGTGAATGACTTCTCACAGTCTGAGCAAGTCCTCGTCCTCTCACTTATGAAATTTCAAAGACAGAATGAATTGTTTCCAACAGTCAGAACAAGTGGAGAATCTCACTGTGCTGTGACCCTGCTGATGTATCTTCAGGCTGGACCATAGAGTAGATCTCCTCCCACACACACAATGGCCTCTCCCCACTGTGAACTAACTGGTGTGTCTGGGTAGGATGTGAGTAAATCCATTCACACACTGAGAGAAGGGGAATTATATCACACTGTGATCAATTCTCTGGCAATTCAGAAAGTCAGATGTCAGACGTTTTGAATCCCTTGCACAATCATGCAGTTGAAGAACTGATCTCTAGTGATTAAATGTTAGTATGATCTCAGCACCCTTGGTCCAGTGGATTAAACTGAGTTAAAATAGAAAACTTCATTTCAGATACAAAGCATGTTTCCAGCTGGGATGAGAAAATTCTTCATCTCCAAGGATCAACAATAGTTATATATTGATTCTGCAAAGGAGATTCCCATACACCAATATTCTGCCATTTCTAACCTGTAAAAGTATTTACAAAAGACATCAATAGGTGAGGAATGATATTTCAGGTGCAATTTAAGTCTATGGTGAACTATGACATCACATTGTTATGAAATTCAAATCAAGATGGTGGAAATCTTTGGAGCGTAGAAGGTTGAGGGGGGACTTGATAGAGATATTTAAAATTATGAGGGGGATAGATAGAGTTGACATGGACAGGCTTTTTCCATTGAGAATAGGGGAGATTCAAACAAGAGGACACGAGTTGAGAGTTAGGGGGCAAAAGTTTAAGGGTAACACGAGGGGGAACTTCTTTACTCAGAGAGTGGTAGCTGTGTGGAACGAGCTTCCAGTAGAAGTGGTAGAGGCAGGTTCGATATTGTCATTTAAAAAAAAAAATTGCATAGGTATATGGACAGGAAAGGAATGGAGGGTTATGGGCTGAGTGCAGGTCAGTGGGACTTGGTGAGAGTAAGCATTCGGCACAGACTAGAAGGGCCAAGATGTCCTGTTTCTGTGCTGTAATTGTTATATGGTTAAATCCTCAACTTTAACTGGCCACAGATCAGACATCCTGACTGACCTTCAAATTCTCTGACTATCAGAATGGGCCATTTCTGCCTGTCACCAATCTGTGACGTGGCTCAGTTTGTCTCTCCCTATTAGTACTACTGTATTTCAAATTCTGGTAAAGGCCCACGGTGCTACAAAGAGCAATTGTTATTACATGTCTGATCCTGAAGATTTTCTAATTAATCTGACCCCCCCCCCCCCCCAAAGTGATTGACAGTGAACTACAGGTCACTTGTTACTCGGGAAACGGTGTTTGGTAGCATTATGTACCCAGAGAGAATAGAACAAAACAAGTTCTCACGGGTAGAATGGCACAGAACAAGAGGAGGTAGATCAAAGGTGATTTTTCTCAAGAACTAAAGCTGACGAAATGATTTTGTCCTTTTTTTCCCCTTGCAGCATTAACTGAAACTATCACTGACTGGAAGGCTCTTCACCCGAAATTAACTGGGAACTATATTTTTCCGAGTTCCTAATGCTTGGATTTAGCTAGCTGGAGCTCGGCCGTGTTTGCGCGATCTACTTGTTCCAACTTCCTCCGCTTGTGTTTCCAAACACCCTAAGGACAGGCAGAGGAAGCGTTGGTAGTGTCACCCATGGCTGTCACTTTACCCAGAAGCCCTCACGAACGAGAACCCCATCTATCCGTTACCCAAGGACCCAGCGATGCGCATGCGCCGCAGAAATGGCGCCACCACCATCGCTAATCAGCCGAAAGCTGCCCCGGGGCCTGGGTACGGATCCTGGGGCTGAGTGAGGAAAGAACCGACACTGTCTCGGGATGCAGGACCACAATGTGTCTGGACCTCACAGTAATTGTCTCTCAGTCGCGGTTCGCCACAGCTCCCGATGAAACTGCCGACCGGATTTCGCTCCTACCTGCAACTGCTCTTTATAAGTCTCTCGTCCGATGAACGCATGCGTAATATCCAAGAACTACATGTGATCCTTACGCATGCTCATCGGGGTTACTAGATTGGCTTTTCCTAAGCCAAATTCCAGAAAATTGGCTCCCCCCCCCCCCACCCCCACTTTGGTTGGCTTCAGAAAATTCATTTGGCTTTTTGGCTTTTTTACGTGCTAAAATTATCTGCACGAAAATTATATACCATCCTTTAAGAAAAATGTTTCCTGGTCAATTACATTTGGCAATATTTCTGCCGCCATCTGAGTCGGGGGGAGGGGGAGGAGCAAGAAAACGCTAAACCAGCAAATCCGGTCGACATCGGCAACACGGTCGGTCACGTGCGGCCGGGTCCAGTTTGGCGCCAAGTCGGCAACACGGTCGGTCACGTGCGGTCGCCGGCGGGGTGGGGTCCAGTTTGTCTTGGACCTCCGAAGCGTTTGGATGTGATTTACAATCATATAAATCGACCGTGAAGTGTACTTTCTATATGTAATAACGTTCTGTGGTGAAACTGTGACGCCTTCGGCTGTTATTATAAATTATTTATTGTCAACACCCAACACCCGGTCGTCAAACTGGAAAGCTTCTTATGATAGCAATCTTAAGTACAATAGCAAATGGGAAGTGTAAGAAG
This sequence comes from Hemitrygon akajei, assembly GCF_048418815.1. Lineage (NCBI taxonomy): Eukaryota > Metazoa > Chordata > Chondrichthyes > Myliobatiformes > Dasyatidae > Hemitrygon > Hemitrygon akajei. The sequence goes on along the minus strand of NC_133151.1, from coordinate 12,430,013 downwards.
AGAAAGGGTTAAGGTTAGACTGTGCTAAGATCTAAGCTTACAAAACATATGCTGACACATTGCTAAATAAGGATATAAGATTCTTGCAAAACTGTATAGGTACAATCTGTACCTTGTGGTAATCATGAAGAACTAAAAAGGAGTCATTAAGCTAGGAGCTGAGAGCGGAGGTGGATGAAACAGAAGGAGATAAGCTGTACTCTTGTGGCTAACTCCAAGGCCGATAAGTGTTTGAAAACTTGGCAGACATGGCTCTGCGGATGGCTAACTCCAAGGACAGAGGATATGAGAAAATGTGTATGTGACCCCCGAAATGTACAAGCCTGTGGGGAGGGGGAGAGTGGAGCTGACTATGAATAATTGTAGGAATGATACAGCAACTGAGGGACACGTGATAACCTACTTGAAACTGTATAAAAGGAAATGAAATGTAATGCTCTGGGCTCAATACTGCTGGAGCAGTTTTGGGTCCGACTCTGCAGACTCGTGAAAAATAAAGCTTTGCCGCTTTGCAGTTTGCTGAGACTCATGGTGTGAGTTATTTCTGACAGCTGGGGGCTCGTCCGGGATCCCCACTCCGGTCGTGGAGGGCGAGAGGAAGGACATCGGAGAAGGTGCACCCTGCCGAGTTCGGCAGTCCCTGATTCCTTGCTCGTCGTCTGAAACGGCTTGAGCGAGTGAGATCCGGACAGCGCAAGGCGGCAAAGCAGGGAGGAAAGGAGACGGTTCTACGGCACACCGGGTAAGTGAGACTAGCTAACTGAGATCTAGGTGGGTGTGACCGGGTAAAGTAGGTGTGACGACACCTAGAGTAAAAAGAACCGGGCCGGGAAGGGAATAATGGGAGGGGGAAGCTCAAAGGAAGAGGAGCCGGAGAGTTCGGGTTTGTTCCCGAAGGTACCTCCTGATAGCCCCCTCGGTAGAATGTTTGCAGGATGGGGATATGGACGAACAAAGGGAAAGCAGAAAAAGAGAATGGTAGAATATTGCAAATTATGGTCCAAACAGCCAATAAAAGGGTCCTCGGTATGGTGGCCACCATTTGGGTCAGATGAGGATTGGGTTAGACAGGCCTTAAACATATATGTAAACTCTAAACCAAATGTGAGAGAGGAAGAAAATGAGTATGCCTCTTGCTGGGTTCCCGGACCAGGAGACTCCGCAAGAAGTTTTAAACTAGAAACTAAAACTAAGGAGGAAGAGCCTCCTTGGGAAGTGTTGAATCATCTACCTCCCCCTTATGTTCCCCGGCCCCAGCAGCCCGAACAAGCTGCTAGTGCTCCGCATCCGGATGATCCGCAATGGGAGGAAGAAGAAGAGAAAAGAGATGAGGAGCGAAAAGAATGGATAGATAGAGACAGAAAACAGGGAATGCCGGGGAACCTAAGTTTCCCCTGTTAAACCCGAACTGGGATAAGCAGACCGGAGAAGGTCAAGGAAACATGAGAGACATGAGGGAATTCCTGATAAAGGGAATAAGACAAGCGGTCCCCAAGGGTCATAACTTCACTAAGGCGTTCGGAAGCCACCAGAACCCCGATGAGACCCCAACTGACTTCCTGGATAGAATTCGGAAAAATATGCAACAATATGCGGGGGTAGACCCGGAGACAGAGGTGGGACAACAGCTAATTAGGGTAGAATTTGTATCGAAAGCCTGGCCAGACATTCGGAAGAAACTAGAGAAGATAGAGGACTGGAATTCAAAACCCTTGAGTGAATTACTGCGAGAAGCGCAGAAGGTGTTTGTAAGAAGAGACGAGGAGAAACAGAAAAAGACCGCTAGGATAATGGTTCAGACAGTACAGCAAGTAACCACAGAAAACAGGGAAAAGAGGGGAACGTGGTCAGACCGAGGCAATGGCCAAGAACCAGGAAGGAAAACGCGAAGGACTCTAAGATGCTTCCACTGTAGCGAGGAAGGACATTTTAAACGGGAATGTCCTAAGTATCGGCGAGAGGTCAGGTCATATGCCATGATGGAGGACGAAGACTAGGGGGGTCGGGGGTTCCTACCCTTGGGGAGAAGAAACTATCGACAGGAACCCCTGGTAAATCTGAAATTAGGTCCCCAAGGGTCAGATACAACCTTTATGGTAGATTCGGGTGCTGAAAGATCCAGTGTAATCCAGATACCTCCCGGCGCCCGAACAGGAACAAGAGTAATGAAGGTATCCGGTATCGGAGGAAAAACGATACAAGTGTCCATTGTGGACAATGTGGAAGTCGGATATGAAGATAGGGCAACAAGGCAAGACCTTCTCCTGCTGCCCTCGGCAGGATTCAACCTATTAGGAAGGGACCTGCAAGTGCAACTGGGCATTGGAACAGTGCCGAACAATGGAGAAATAATAGTAAAATTATTCGCATTAAAAGAAGAGGACGACCAGAAAATAGAGCCTGAGGTGTGGTATAGAGAGGGAAATAGGGGAGGATTGAACATCAGCCCTCTACAGATCACCTTGCTACCGGACGGTCGCCCAGTAAGGAGGAAGCAGTATCCCATTGCGATGGAAGGAAGAAAAGGGCTGCAGCCGGTAATTGAAGGGCTGATCGCAGATGGACTGCTGGAAGAATGTATGTCGCCATATAATACCCCCATCCTCCCGGTGCGAAAGCCGGACGGGACTTATCGGATGGTACAAGACCTGCGGGGTCTAAATGCAGTAGTCCAGACCCGATACCCGGTAGTACCCAACCCGTACACCCTGATGAGTAAAATCTCCCCTGACCATGAATGGTTCAGTGTAATAGATCTAAAAGATGCTTTCTGGAGTTGCCCGCTAGAAGGAAGCAGTCGGGACATGTTTGCGTTTGAATGGGAAAATCCTACAACAGGGCGGAAAAGACAACTCAGATGGACGGTCCTGCCGCAAGGATTCACTGAGTCACCTAACCTATTCGGGCAGGTCTTGGAGCAAGTACTAGCGGAATTCCAATGTGCTCCAGAGAACCAACTGCTACAGTATGTGGATGATTTATTACTATCCGGGCCAACACAGAAAGGGGTGCAGGAAGATACCATCAGATTACTGAACTTCCTAGGGAAAAAGGGGCTACGGGTCTCCAAGAAAAAGTTACAATTCGTGGAAAAGGAAGTAAGGTATCTGGGACACCGGGTCAGTAAGGGACAGCGAAGCATTACCCCAGAAAGGATAGCTGGAATAACAGGGATGTCGCTACCTCGTACCAAGAAGGAGATACGACAGTTCCTGGGGTTAGTGGGGTATTGTCGAATCTGGATTGAGAATTATACTCCCCTGGTGAAATTTCTGTATGATAAACTCGGGCAAGATGAGCAAACAGTAAAATGGACAAAGGAAGAGGAGCAAAAATTCAACTATATCAAGGGGCAATTGATCCGTGCTCCGGTGTTAGTCTTGCCAGCCCTGGAAAAACCATTCCAGCTGTACGTCAACAATGCCGAAGGAATGGCCCAAGGGGTACTCACCCAACTAAGAGGAGGAAAGCGGCAACCCGTGGCTTTCCTGTCAAAAATGTTAGACCCGGTATCGCGTGGATGGCCCACCTGTATCCAAGCAGTGGCAGCGACAGCGGTATTGGTAGAGGAAGCCCGGAAACTAACCTTTGGAGGGAAGATCACAGTGCATTCTCCCCACTCGGTCAGCACCCTACTAGCCCAGAAGGCACATCGGTGGCTCACTGACTCCCGCATTCTAAAGTACGAAACTATACTGATGACCGGAGAAGACCTAAACTTCGCAAAGGATTCCAGTTGCAACCCAGCCCAGTTCCTCTATGGAGGACTAGAAGAAAAGGAGTCAGAACACGACTGTATTGAATTGCTGGACTTGCAAACAAAGAGCCGGGAGGACTTACAGGAAGTTCCCCTGGGAGAAGGACAGGAATTGTATATAGATGGATCCTCACGATGTATTGATGGAGTACGGCACAGCGGATATGCCATCATTGACGGAGAGACTGAAAGAATAGTGGAGTCCGGGAGATTACCGGGAAACTGGTCGGCCCAGTCATGCGAATTATACGCACTCCAGAGGGCTCTGAGGATATTGGAGAAGAGGATCGGAACAATATACACTGACTCTAAGTACGCCTATGGGATAGTACATACCTTTGGGAAGATATGGAAAGAAAGAGGACTGATAACGGCCAGAGGAAAGGGACTGGCACACGAGCAAATGATAAGTATGACATTGGAAGCCCTGGCCCTACCAACTGAGATTGCGGTAGTACATGTACCCGGACACCAAAAAGGATCAACACCTGAAGCAGTAGGGAACCGTCTAGCCGATGGGGAGGCCAAACGAGCAGCCGTTGAAGACCCGATCCAACTCCTGACCTTGATACCAGTGAGGGAAGGACTTACTAAACAACCTATGTTTACCCAAATAGAGATTGATAGCATGAACCAACTAGGAGCCCGAAAAGACACTGATGGTAAATGGACGGTCCCGGATGGGAGACAGGTACTAAATAAGGAAGTAACCCGCAACATCCTCCAACAGTTGCACCATCAAACCCACTGGGGAGTACAGGCCATGTGCGACACAATTCTGAGGGACTATGTATGCAAAGGAATATACACACTGGCCCAGCAAGAGATAACTGGATGTCCGACGTGCCAGCGGATAAACAAGAAAGTGATGCGATCCACTCCAAGAGGTGGCCAGCCACTGGCCATGAGACCGTTCCATAGAGTCCAGATCGACTTTACCGAACTACCCTCAGTGCAGAGATGGAAGTACCTGTTAGTAATAGTGGATCATTTTACCCACTGGGTGGAAGCATACCCGACCACAAAGGCCGATGCGCCTACAGTAGCCCGAATACTACTAGAAAACATAATCCCCAGATATGGGATCATGGGGTCCATAGACTCGGACAGAGGGACACACTTTGCCTCCAAGACGCACCAGTTGATTTGTGATGCATTGAGTATCCAATGGAAATACCATACCCCGTGGCATCCCCAGAGTTCGGGACGGGTGGAAAGGATGAACAGTACCTTAAAGGCGCAATTGACCAAATTAATGCTAGAAACCAAGTTACCCTGGACTAAGTGTCTCCCCATCGCCCTGTTAAGAATCCGAACAGCACCCAGGAAGGATATAGGAATCTCCCCCTATGAAATGCTGTTTGGACTCCCGTATTGGAATAAGGTAGAAGGGTACCCCACGCTACAAGGGGGTGATATTTTTATAAGGAACTATTTACTGGCACTATCTCGTTCCTTTGCAGAACTGTGGAAGAAGGGTCTCTTGGCCCAGACTCCGCCGCTCGACTTTGCTTTACATCAGATCGTGCCTGGAGATTGGGTTCTGGTACGGACCTGGAAGCCGGAGAAGTTACAACCACAGTGGGAAGGCCCTTTCCAGGTCCTGTTAACCACCGAGGCGGCCGTACGAACAAAAGAGAAAGGGTGGACCCACGCATCCAGAATAAAGGGACCAGTTAAGCCTGAGGGACACACGGAGTGGACCTGTGTTCCCAGTGAAGAACCGTTGGTGGTGAAACTGAAAAGGCAACAAAAATGAACTCAATGTGGACTGTTACATTATTGACTGTAATATATTTAATTCTGTATGTGGGAAAAATAGAAGGGAAATGTGACAAGTGTAGGAACCGAGTTTTGGAGAAAGGAAAAGAACGACCCGGGGCCCTTGTGTCACATTCACATGTAAATGACCAATGTTATGGAAAAGAAAAAGAGGAATGTGAAGAGGGAGGAATAAAATATACCCTGAGAAAGAACAGGGGATATCCCGGTGGATCAGTGAGAGAAGAAAAAGGAGAAGGGAGAAGTTGGAGTGTACGAGAAAGTACATGCCCTGAGACAGAATGGATATGTGAAAGGAAAGAAAAAGGAAGGGCAGAGTTTGGTGGAGTCAGAGAAGGATGGGGAACCTATGGAAAAACAAGACCGGAAATGAAGGAAAACCTGTTTATAGACTTAGCAACTCGAATAGCTACAAGTTTAAATGTAAGTGACTGTTGGGTTTGTGGGGGACCCCACATGAGCGAGCAATGGCCATGGATAGGTGAGAGTTTGAGTGTGTGGGAGCTATTGGCTCATGATTGGGATAAGAAAAGGACTGGGAGGACGCAAGAATGGAAGTTAACAAACTATCCGGAAGGACAAGTATGTGTAGAAAGAAAAGGGAAGGTGAAAGTAGGAGAAAGCCCATGTCAGAGTATAAAGTTGGCTAAAACAAAAAATAATGCCACTTGGTGGCCCGAGGAGCCGACTTGGTACATAACTAAAGGGGCAAAGGACAATTGTACGGCTATGGGAAACAATTCGGGAATCTGGAATTGCAGTGGGCATAACCCGTACGAAGGAATTCCCAGTGTTTGGAAAGCCTGGCGGAAAGCAAGGAAAGGAGGATTTGTCCCAGAAGGTCTGTTCTGGATTTGTGGGAATCAGGCATACACCAAATTGCCGAAAGGATGGGGAGGAGTTTGTTTCTTAGGCCTTATAAGGCCAGAGTTCTTCCTCCTACCCCAGGATGAAGATAGGGAATTGGGAATCAAGTTATTTGACTCACTGAGAAGGGAGAAGCGGGAGATAAAGGTGGGAGAATGGGGCGACGAGTGGCCTCCAGCACGCATCATTGAATATTACGGACCAGCAACTTGGGCCCAGGATGGGTCATGGGGTTACCGAACCCCGGTATATATGTTAAATCGAATAATACGCCTACAAGCTGTAGTAGAGGTGATCACCAACCAAACCGCATTGGCTCTGGAATTGCTGGCTGAGCAGCAAAGCCAGATGAGAACAGCCATATACCAAAATCGATTAGCATTGGATTACCTATTGGCCTCCGAGGGAGGGGTCTGTGGAAAGTTCAATCTGACAAACTGTTGCCTAAAGATAAATGATAATGGAAAGGCAGTGTTGAAAATATCCGACAAAATTCGGAAGTTGGCCCATGTGCCAGTACAAACTTGGAGATCCTTAGGGAACCTGAGTTGGCTGGATAGTCTGCTGGGAGGAAGCTGGTGGCGAATAGCCCTGTTAATATTTGGCGGAATACTCATAATGATAATCATATTACCATGCTTAATACCCTGCTTGAGAGCATTAATAACGCGAGTAGTAGTACAGGTAATGCAGCCAGGGAACCCAGCTGACCCGGCTAAAATGCTGTTGCAACGAGGCAGGGAACTGAAAGAGTGGAATCCCTGGACAAATCCTTAGCACACTCTAAAAAGAAAAAGGGTGGAATTGTAAGAAGAGAAAGGGTTAAGGTTAGACTGTGCTAAGATCTAAGCTTACAAAACATATGCTGACACATTGCTAAATAAGGATATAAGATTCTTGCAAAACTGTATAGGTACAATCTGTACCTTGTGGTAATCATGAAGAACTAAAAAGGAGTCATTAAGCTAGGAGCTGAGAGCGGAGGTGGATGAAACAGAAGGAGATAAGCTGTACTCTTGTGGCTAACTCCAAGGCCGATAAGTGTTTGAAAACTTGGCAGACATGGCTCTGCGGATGGCTAACTCCAAGGACAGAGGATATGAGAAAATGTGTATGTGACCCCCGAAATGTACAAGCCTGTGGGGAGGGGGAGAGTGGAGCTGACTATGAATAATTGTAGGAATGATACAGCAACTGAGGGACACGTGATAACCTACTTGAAACTGTATAAAAGGAAATGAAATGTAATGCTCTGGGCTCAATACTGCTGGAGCAGTTTTGGGTCCGACTCTGCAGACTCGTGAAAAATAAAGCTTTGCCGCTTTGCAGTTTGCTGAGACTCAGAGTGTAGGATTATTTCTGACAGGAAGAAACATTTATATGGGTCCAAAAGGCTGCTGATGGATCGGGGGCAGCTTATTGTAAATTGTGCCACTGCAACATTTTACCAAGAATTAGCAACCTTTCAAATCATGAAAAATCGGAGAAACACAAGAGGAGAACTCCATCAAAAGACCAGACACAACTTAATGTACCAGACTCCTAGGCAAGATAATGATAAAGTTAAGGCAGTAGAGCTTCAAATTGCTGTAAGCACAACCTACCATTGTGCGATACGTACAGTTGACAACCTTGGTGAAATCATGATGCACAGGCGTGGGAGTACACTGGAGCACATAAAGTTACATAAAACTAAATGTGCATGCTTAATCAAAAACGCCATTTGGCCTGCACTGAAAACTGATCTCATTGATGACTTTAAGAAAAAGAAATATGCCATCATTATAGATGAATCTACTGACTTTTAAGTGATAGGACAAAGGAAATTGTGACTGGATTTCTAGGTTTAATTCTGGTGCAAGAGGCCACAGGAGAAAACATATTCAATTTGATTGACGAGGAACTCAAAAGATGTGCAAATTGCATTGGTTTTGCATCCGATGGTGCATGAAACATGGTTGGGTGCAACAACTCTGTGGCCTAGACTAAAAGATGTGTCTCCTTTCTGTGTGCAACTCAAATGTATCTGTCATTCGCTGGCACTGTGCATTTGATATGCAGTATCCAAGCTACCATCGAATATTGGATTTTTGCTGTCAGAAGTCTTTGGAGGGTGTCAAAGAGAAGAGTGTCATAGTGAATTAAGATGAGAAGCATACAAAGAATTGTTTAGAGTGATGAACAGAGCTACAGAATTTGAGCTAACCCGAACTGCACCCCCCTTTGAAAACCCCCTCATCTACTCGCTTGTGCGTGGAAAGGTTTTGTTTAATATTTTGATGAACTGAGAAGAGCTAAAGGCTTATTTCACTTCTGCTGAACTAGCCCAATCAAAGTTTGATACAAAATTCGAAGCAAGACTCCTAAAGGAAATGTTGTCAGACTACAAAAACTACTTGTTCTTTGAGTTTGCAACACCTGTTGTACAGGAATTTGAAAGACTGAACAGCCTTTTTCAGCAAACCAAAGCTGATCCTCATGAATTGTACCAACAAATATTCTTACACCAGAAGAGTCTTCAGAACATACCGTATGATGCCAAAAGACAGAAAAAAAATTCATGAAGTTGATTTTGGTATCAAATTCTTAACAGCATTTAATAAGTTCCTACAGCAGAACAACAGTGCTGAGGCCCATCTAAAAATAAAAAATGTCAAAGAAAGATGTATGACTAGGCTAGAAGAAGTTCTCAGTCAAGTTACACGTAGACTTCCATAAGCGAGAGATACATTTGAAAGTTTATCAAAACTGAGCCCTGTGATAATTTTAAATCAAGACTCAAGGCCCATGTTTTCCGAGTTACCCTTTATACACCTTGCCGGAAACAACATCAGCATTATTGAAGAACAATACAGAAAAATGCTTTTTGTCGACTGGAAAGAAGAAGCCCCATTTAAGAAAGATGGGTTCCCTACAGACATTGAACAGTTTTGGATTGGTGTACTTCACCATGAGGCATTTAAAGAGGTCACCGCCTTTGCCCTTACTTGCCTAATAACCCCTGTCAACAATGCTGCAGTTGAGAGGATATTTTCTTTTGTAGCCGCCATTAAAACAAAGGCAAGAAACAGAATGTAGCTGAATCTTCTTGATGAATCAGGGCAGAATTATTGCTTTCAAGCAAATGTTGTAAAAACTTCACTCCATCTCCAGAAATGCTAAAAAAACTTACATCGGACAAGGTTTATGCTGTATGTTCCACTCATTCCTGTGAAGAGGATAATAATGACCTGGATCTGGAGCTTTTCATGTGATGTGAGTATGAAAAATGTATTGAAGTTTGTTTGGCTTTTTCCTGACTTTTTTCTAGTATTGTTTGGCTTTAAATTAAAATTTTAATCTGGCAACCCTGATTCTCATTTTCCTTAAGGAGAATTTTTACCTGACAGATTTGCTGAAATTCTTTGAAGACACAGTAAGCAGAATAAATGAAGGAGAATTCATAGATGTTGTGCATTTGGATTTTTAGAAGGCCTTTGACAAATTGTCACACATGAGGCTGCTTAACCAGTTAAGAGCCAATGGTGCTACAGGAAAGACACTAGCATGGAAAGAGCATTGGCTGATTGGCACAAGGCAAAGAGTGGGAATAAAGGAAGCCCTTTCTGCTTGGCTGCCGGTGACTAGTGGTGTTTTACAGGAGTCTGCGTTTGGACCACTTCTTTTTATGTTAAATGTCAATGATTTGGATGATGAAATTGGTGGCTTTCTTGCCAAGCTCGCGGTCAAATGAAGATGGAGGAGATAGTTTTGAGGAAGCAAAGAAGCTACAGAAGGATTTGGACAGATTAGGAGAATGAGCAAAGAAGTGGCAGATGGAATGCCGTGTCAGGAAGTGCATAATCTTACACTTTAGTAGAAGCAATAAAAGGGTAAACAGTTTTCTAAATGGAGAGAAAATTCAAAAATTGAGGTACAAAGGGACTTGGGAGCCTTTGGTTCCAGTTCGGGTTCTGGGTCAACCTGCATCTCTTGTCCTAGAGACAGAAGGTGGTTCCGATGGAGAATCTTGACAGGCCCATTCCTATTCTCTGGTTTCACCCAGAAAACTGGTACATTTGGTATCCGACTCTCCACTACATAGGGCGTAGCCGCCCAGTGGTCATCCAACTTATGCTTCCCCAGGTAGCCCCAAATTCCTTATGAGGATTTGGTCTCCTGGCATGAGTTGGGAGAACCTAACCTTTTGATCATACTTCCTCTTATTTCCTTGATTCTGCTTGCCAGCCACAACCTCAGCTAACTCATAAGCCTTTTTGCTCCCTTCTCATATCAGACACATACTTCAGGTAAGTCTTCAGTGGTAGGTCGTCCTTGTCAGTTCCAAAACAAAGGTCGACTGGCAACCTCACCTCACACCCAAACATCAGATAATATGGCAAGTACCTGGTAGCTTCATTTCGGGTACAGTTATAGCAGTGGACCAGATGTCCAATATGTTGAATCCACCTCTCTTCTTGCTGATCTCCAAGGTTCTGAGCATGTCTAGCAAGGTCGAATTAAACCTGTCAGGCTGGGGATCATCCTGCAGGTGATAAGGAGTAGTCCTCAACTTCCTGACTCTGAGCATGCTCAGTAACTCATAGATGAGCCTACTCTCGAAATCCCATCCCTGATCACTATGTATCCACCTGGGGAGGCCACAATAAATGAAATACTTCTCCCATAACACTTTGGCCACCGTAGACACCCTCTGATCCTTCGTGCGTGGGGTAGTTTTTCTCGGAGGGCGACAGACTCCAGCTGACAAATGCAACAGGTCTCAACCCAGTGCCCTTTTCCTGATACAGGACACCCCCTAAGCCCTCTCAGCTGGCATTCATATGCAGTACATACGGCAGTCGGGGGTCCACAAAAGCCAGCACAGGGGCCTGGGTCAGTAACTGAAAGGCCTCTTCATATTTTGTATCCCACCTCAGTCCAAAAGGATCTGAAGGGCTAAGATAGTCTCTATCCTCCTCCCGTTCTTCCCCAATGGAAGCTGATTTAAAGGGTGACTCACTTTAGTGTAGCCTTTCACAAACCTCCAATAGTAACCATAGAACCTGGGGAACGAGCACAGAGCACTCACAGTCTAGGGTCTTGGCCAAGTGGTGACCACCTCTGTCTTAGCCGGATCCGTAGCTACTCCATTAGACTATGTGCCCAACATAGTTGACGGATGTCTTGCAGAACTGGCACTGGAAGGTTGCAGGGGCTCCTGATATGCCCTGGGACATCCTTTTGAACTGGAAGAATCCCAGTGGACATATAAATGCCACCTTCTCTTTGTCAGCCTTACTCATGGGGATCTTGTAATATCCACCCCTCAGGTCCAGCACACTAAACCACTTAATGCCACTCAGACAGGCCAGCACGTATTCAATCATCAGGACCGTATACTGGTCGGGAACGGTATGCCTGTTCAGAATCCTATAGTCCACACACATCCGTACCTTCCTATTCTTCTTCCTGGCCACTACTATTGGGGACGCATAGGGGCTTTGCGATTCGATGATGATCCCAGCTTCCTTCAACTTATACAAATGCTGCCAAACATTTTCCACCTCTGCAGGGGCCAGTCACCACGACCTCTCTCTGAAGGGGGTGTCCTCAGTCACCCAGATAGTGTGACGAGTGCTCTTGGAACAACCTATATCAAACTCGTCAGTGGAAAAGACGCACTCAAGCTTCAACATCTTCTCTATCAACCTCCTCTTCCAACCTGCAGGTACCGGGGAGTCCCTGAAGTTGAATAACTCAGCAGTCAACTTTTCCCCCCTTTGCAGAGCGTTTCTTCCCAACTTGTCTCACTGGGGTGCTAGAAATTACAGTCACCAGGAAAAGATGCGCCGGGGCATCCTCTGCTTGAAGGTGACCTCCCTCTTCACAGTGTTCCTAACAATTATGCCATCCTGTTCACCTATACAACTGAGGGCTTCTGCAGTTCAGGCCTCACCAGTACCCCATCAGGTAATCCTGACTCCGCCTCGTCGTCTTTCACAGCGTCCACTAAGAGGGCCTTGCCCTCAGATATTCCGGGATATTTGGGGGTCCCCATCACTCTCACTACTTCCCCTGGCCATAACACGATTGGCTTTGACTGGGTGAACCACACAGTCCCTCCTCTAAACTCGGTATCCGGCCCAATGCAGCCACGCACTTCCTCAAAAGCACCTCAAAACACTGGGTGAATGGACAATGTTCCCAGAAAGCTGGCTCCAGCTTTATCCTTGCAGGCCCCCATGAGCCTCCTCACAGGAGGAGTGTTTGTCCCCAACAGAATTAAAATGCCGCCCTTCTCAACAAGGTCCAGACAAACCAGCAGTACTGAATCAAGGACCTCAGCCACTCCCACATTGGCCTTTGAAAACTCCAGCTTCACTGACAAATAACCATCATATCAATAATCACCAACACAAAGGCCCCAGATCTCTAGTGGACTGAGTGGCATTAATAGTAAATGCGTCAGATACCAGTTGTAAAACGAACAGTGCAGCAACGTGACCTGCGACCCTATGTCAAGTATGGCTCTATCCAGAGCGACACACTGGACGTGGCCCCACTAAGACTTCAGGAATAGGGCCTTTTGCTTTTGAGGGTTCCTTGGTTTATTGCTGGGAATGTATTCCCCTCGAAATGCCAGGCCATTCCCTCACTGGGTCTCCTCTAAGTTTCCCTACGTCTCTCTCTGCTTAGGCACCTGGGGGCTCATTCTGTAAGGGGAATCCTGTCGCTCACACTCCCGCCTGAAGTTCCCCTCTTCACCAGTTATAACAGACAATACCGGCCACCCCTCTTCTTGAGGAACCCCGGCCACCTGAAGCCCTCTGCGTAGAGGTTCCTCTTCTCTATCAGTCCCATCATATGGGGGGGCCACACCCTCTGATAACAACCGGGACACCTCAGTTCTCTACTCTGCCACAATCTCCTTTACCACTCCCCGGGTTGGGCTATCCGTGGTCACTTCATCACATGGGGCTACCACCAAGGACTGTACCCTGCTGACAGAGCCCTCCTGCGCCTCCAATGTGTTCTCCTCCTCCTATACCTCTCTGATTACAAACGAGGGAAGAGGTACATCTTACAAGACATTTGGAGACCCCAAACGATCAGGTCCTGGGGCTGGGAGCCCTTTGCTATTTGGTCCATTCTTACAGATCCGCCTCAGCCGCCTGAATGGCCCCTCTGCACCACAAGCGATTTAGCTGCTTCTCTAACCAAACGATGTAGGCAGAAGGCTTCCCCCCCCCCCCCCCGACTCATGTTTTGAAACTCTGTCATGAACTCCATTGGGCTTCCTGTCGTGCCAAACGCATTTTCCAGTGCTTGCATGTAAGCAGGAGCTGTGGCAGAGGGCTACCGGGACTTTCACAATGTCAGCCCGCCCCCTCAAATTCTCAACCAATTTCTGTCTCTTTATGTCATCAGAGCACTGCCACTCATTTAACAACTGAGAGGTCTGCTCCACCCAAGTCTCATACTCATCTTCCCCCTCGGGGGTGGGCTTTATTCCAGAGAACATTCTTGGCTTCCGATAACTAGAACCCTCTGCCTGTGAACTGGGCCATTTATTCGCCAGAGAGGTAAGGGCTGATGCCAATAAAGAATTCTCACTCTTCACTGGGTGACGGGGACTAATTATTAATTCTAAATCCGATCACTCCTTAGAAACCAGAGCACCCAACTATGGGAGACTCGAATTGTGATTTGACCCACTCTGCTACACTCTCCTCCTCCCGGAAAGTCTAGACAGTCCACAGCGCCCCCCCCCCCCTCACCTGGGGCCCCAGTAGTACCAGGCAGTTCCACTGCCATTACGTCAGCGCTAGTCTGAACTTAAACAAGGTGCCACCATTTTATCAAACCTCAATTGTAACTTTGCCGACAGCTTTAGCAGTACTTAAAAGTCGAATTAACAATTCATCTGGAGTATGAATATCCACCCCAATCAACATGCACACATTCATTTCCAGTAACCCCATGGAGGCACACCAACACTCCACTCCGGCAGCATCTATACCAGCACAGGCTTAAACACACAACCCATTGGTTCAATGCTCAGGGCAATCACACAGCGTCAAACGAAATCAATCCCAGAACGATAACCCCACAGTTGTAACCCTTAGGTTCGGCCGACGGCATTAGATTAGGGATGATAGTCTCTGGCTCTGCTAAGCATTTGAAATCTCATTTGAGTGGATGCTGTGTGATGTGTTACCCTGTTACAAATCAGTACCATGAAATATCAGACAGTACACCATATGTAATTAAACGATTTATCTTTATAATTCTTAATACAACTAAAGGGTTAGTAAAGAAAAACAGAGAAAAGGGCCCATTTTAATTGAACAGTCTGATGTGCACGTTGGAGCTCACGGTTTCCCTTCCGTTAGTCCTCCATCGATTTCCCCTGGGCTTCGCTAATTCCCAGCCCCTCTCCGTTCTTTAACTGCTCCGACATCACTTGGCTTAATGAGCCGGGTATGCACTGGGAAATAACAGTGAGCCTTTGTGTGTTTCATTAGACCTTCTTGCCCAGGAGACCTACCCAGGGTTGATCAGGTCCAGCTTGTGTTTAAACCATGGACCAAGATAATGAAAGGCATGTAATTCTGAGTGCTATTATATTTTAGACCTCATTACCTGGTTTTATTTTGACCATTTAAATAGTAGAATGTTCTCAGGTCTAGTCATCAGGCTTTATCTCAAAGTAAGGTTCAACTTCCCTACTTTAAACTTACACCATTCTTTATTTTCCCTCTGAATGGCTGGGGATCCATGTGTTAAATTGTGTTTACTGGAGCTTCATTGTCACTTCACCCTGTCACTGAGTTTAGTGGTGACTTGATTTCTATGGACCCAGCTTGGGTTGAACTTGCTGGTTCTCCCTCTCCTTGTGGATATGTTGACATTTTTAATAGCAGTTCGTGGACCAGGAGAATGAAGAGTGTGTCACTGTTGATTAAGGTTAGGGTTAGGCAGTAGGATTAGGGTTAGGTTGAGAGCATGCAGGCATTGGGTGAATCATTGCTCTTGTGCTTCTTGATCACATCACTTGAGATTCAGTGTCATGTAACCCTGCCACTTTGATCTGGCCCATGTCTTCAGTAACCAGGTGCAACACTTGCCTTTCTTGGATCTTGCCCCTCCTGACACAGGTCATCGGGTTTGTGAGGGTGTTGGAGATGCAGTATCACTTCAACCTGCCACTTTGTTTTTGGCCATGTTGTCATCATCTAGGTCCCCAACTTGCCTTTATTGGAATCTTCCTCCTCGTGGAGGACCTCCATTCTGGAGTTTAAGTGACGATGGTGGAGTTATTGCTTATGGTTAGTGTTGGGGAGTGTGGTTTATAGGAATGGGTGCTGTGATCTGGGGGTTGTGCAGTAACTATATGGGGGATGTTGTGGGGGGCCAGAGTTAGGTTTCATGGTGAAGGAAGCTGGGGTGGGAACTGGCAGAGGAACCAAACTGCTGCTGATGTTGGGTGAATTTGGCCCCCAGGTGGGGAGAGGGCTTGGATTTATGGGAGTGTTCAGGGTAGGGCAGTGTGATGGGGATGCATTTTTCCTATTGGGGGAGCTGGGGTGTGTGGAATTTCATGTTCGGTGGTTGGGGTGGGTACTAAGACATATCTTTCCTAATTAATGGTCACCTGTCTTAATTTTGTTCCTGGGTGGGCAACCGGATGGAAGAGGTTTCTCCTCTTCCTCCCTCCTCTGGTTTTCTCAATCTAATCCTAATTTTAAGGTTTAATTACTGAGTCCAGTGTTGGCCCTTTAGTGAGTATATTTTACTTTCTGGCCTAGCTTTTTAGGCTTCATTTAGGCCCTTCAGGGAATACGTCTGTAGTGATTCAATCCATCTCCTCTCTGCTATTTTTCTTCGGAAGTTTGACCAGTTTATGGGGTTAGTTTATGTTTCCATGCCCAGGATTTCCAAGGAGTGTCTACTAACTGGTCTATTCTGGTTTCCTCTTGTGATATTACTGAGGTGCCCTGTGAGTGGTTCTTAAGGTTTTGCCTGTGATTTACACTGGATTGCATATACTGCATTCTGTTGTTCACAAGTGAGGCCCCTGTTCAGAACCTTTTCCTGGGTTTCTGTAGGGATGAACATACGGGAGAGGTTCACAATGGTCTCTCCCAGTCATGGACCCTGCCTCTCTTGGCTTTGCCTCTGCTCCAGTTTAAAGCCTGCATCTACCTCTTGACTATTGTCTGGGCTGTGCTCTCTGTCCAATGAATCTGGTCTGTGTCTACCTTGAACTGCCTCGCCGGGATTGCAGGGATATAATTCTTAGTTCTAATAACCTCGTTTAGTTGGCCCAGGGTTGCCTGTTCTGCCTCTGTCAAACTGTGGCTAAAGTTTAATTCTGGCACCCAGATCCTAGCATGGGGAAATTTAATACTGGCCATTCTTAGTAGTGGCTGAAGCTGTTTAGTTGCTGTTGTTGGTTTATGTGACCTGTTGTTTATTCCAAAGGAAAGGATAACCTTCTTAGTTGCTAGCTGTGGTTCTAACTTTTCCAGGATAGCCGTGGCATGGATGAATTTGGCTCCTGGAAAGCTGAACATCCTTATTAGGGCATCTTTTGATCCTGGAAATGTTAGAGTCCCCAATAATTAGTATAGGTTTAAGGGGCCTTAGTTCCCAAGTTACATTTTTTTGTTTAGAGTTGAGATGCCTAGTTATTTGACCTTCCTGGCTATTGCATATGGGGCTTACCTGTCCCATAGATGCTGTCTGGCCTGCTGAGTTCTGCCAGCATTTTGTGTTTTTATTTCACTTTCTATTGTAAGTTGTGTCGGTAGTTATTAAAACCACTGCCAGTTGTGATTTGGTTTCTACCTTGGCAATTCAGTTGGAGAGTGAAAAATTTATTGAAGTACGGAGACTCGAAGGATTGAGTGAAGTTGGTGTCGTTGGCAGTAATACAGGATCAACCTTGTTGGATCTTCGTTCAAGGAGGTAGTAACCTGCATCCAAGATAGCCCCTGCATTGTGAAAGCAGAAAGGGCTGGGCGCAGCGTTATTCGCCAGGGAAAAGGTCAGTTGTTTAAGCTGTTTTTATGTCCTTCATTGTAAACCCTTTGGGCAAGGCATATTTTGGCTGGGATCAGCAGTAATGTCATGTCGTCGAAGAATTCGTTACTTCAGGGAAGTCTCTCCTAATTGACTGTCTAAGTCACTTGTACTTTTACATTTATCGCTTTAAGAATTGTGTTTGCATTTATCACTTTAAGAACTGTTTAACCATATAACAATTACAGCACAGAAACAGTCCATCTGGGCCCTTCTAGTCCGTGCTGAACACTTACTCCCACCTAGTCCCACCTACCTGCACTCAACCCATAACCCTCCATTCTGTTCCTATCCATATACCTATCATATCCCTATGCATATCACTGACTCCGCCTGTGACATCCAGCTCATGTGAACAGAATTTCTCTTGCCTCTGTCACCTCAAAAACTACCTAAGGAATAGCAGCGGGGGGGGGGGGGGGTCATGTGATGTCGTGCCATTGATCGGGCGCTTCCCTGAATAACTCCTACAAAAGGTTTTTTACAACCTCTTTATGAGGCTCTCATATAATCTTAACTAAAGCAATGGTTAAAAGGAAAAATCGTGGAAATCCTATTGACGCTACTGCTGCCAGCCTTGCGCTTCCGGGAGCATTTGGAGTTGAGGGAGCAGTGCTGGTGGGGCCTGCTCGTTGGACAGTTCCTCTGAGCCTGCAGAAGGCCTGAGGACAGCGGCAGCATGACGCAGTGATCTCTTGGACAGCGACCTTGCGGCCATGATTCATGAGTTGGCCAATGCAGTCGGGACTTTAACCGGTGGGATAGACAAATTTGAGAGTCATTTAGACCTTATCATTCAAGAATCTAAGGAAATGAAGCAGACTTTGAAATCATTAAATTTGCGAACCCAGGATTTGGAAAATAGTACAAAGGATGTTGTGAATAGGTTACAAAGCCTGGAAAAAGAAAAAGATTCCTGGAAGATTGAGAAAGTAAAAATAATGGATAAACTGGACTCCCTTGAAAACTAGCAGAAGAAATAATATCAAAATAGTGGGTTTAAAAGAGGGACTAGAAGGAAGAGACGCAGTAACTTTCTTTCAAGAATGGATCCCCAAATTTCTGGGGAAAAACATTTTGATAAAGAATTAATTATAGAAAGAGGCCAAAGGACTTTAATCCCTCAACCATCTCCAGAGCAAAGACCACACTCTATACTTACATGTTTTTTGAAGTATCGAGATAAACAAAAAGTATTACGAGCTGCAGTAATAGGGACCAGAGAGAGAAATGGCCTATTAGAGTTTGAAGGGGGAAAGATATCCTTTTTTCCAGATATTAGTGTGACCTTTTTAAGAAAAAAGAAAGACTTCGACTTAACAAGGAGGTTATTAAAAAATAAAGGTCTTCAATATTCTTCATTATATCCAGCAAAGCTGAGAATTACTCTGTCAGATGGAGGGAGGAAATTTTTTACTAACCCCCAGGAGTCGATAAACTTTATTCAAAAAATATCTGAGACATTGTGATTCAGAATATTCTTCTGGAACAAGATGCCTAGAAAGATGTATCTTGGACAAAGTATATGAAGAAAATTATTTGATTTTCTTTATTAATATAGATTAATTTTAACAACATTATAATCTTGAACTTTGAATCTATGTGATAGTGAATGAAGACTATTATGATTTAAAATATTGATTATGGATGGTCTTTTTGAATTATACTACTTAGGAACTAAGTTCATCTAATTTTGTTATAACTAGTATGAATATCTTTGATTATATAGATATCATCTTTTGATATGTTTAATTTTTGGTATGCTGGATATGTATTAAGTTACAATATTTAGGGTTATATTTAGTAAGTTACTTTGAATTCTCTTTATTTGGATATATTGCTATATTAATGATATTTACTTTCAATATTATAGGTTATGTTAGATATTTAGTAGTAACGGGTGTGGAGTATAATTTATTTTTACAGATGTTTAATTAAGGAGTTATTGGGGGAGTGGATAATTTTTTTCTCTTTTTAAAAAAAAATTAATTATGTTATATGTTAAAGAATGTCCATCTTTAGTGTGATGTTTACCGGACCCCAGAATAAGAGGGGTTAAGGCTCCGTGGACTTGGAGCACCAGTTGGGAGGGTTTTTCTCCTTTTCTTTTTCTATTTTTTATTTCTTTTTTTCTTTTATTTTCTTTCCTCTTTGGTTTCCTTTCTATTTTCTATACTCTATTGAGAATGGCACCAAATATCTCCGAGTCACTCAAAGAAGTGGGATTATTTTGTACTTTTTTTGTGGGCAGAATTTATCAACTAATAAAATCTGATAAATGTGAATAGAGCAATTAAATTTTTAAGTCTTAATTTTAATGGGATAAATGGACCGATAAAAAGGAAAAAAGTCCTGGCATATCTTAAAAATTCATATAGATATTACCTTTCTTCAAGAAACTCATCTTACAGTGACAGAACATAACAAATTAAAGAGAGGATGGGTTGGTCAAGTAATAGCGTCCTTCTTTAATTCTAAAGCCAGAGGAGTGGCAGTATTGATAGGGAAGAATTCATACTTCATATTTTACTTTATTGTCACCAAACAATTGATACTAGAGCGTACAATCATCACAGTGATACTTGATTCTGCGCTTCGTGCTCCCTAAAGTACAAATCCAAGTAAATATAATAAAAAAATTTAAATTATAAATCATAATTAGGAAACAGAAAAGGGGAAGTAAGGTAGTGCAAGTTAGGTCCGGATATTTGGAAGGTATGGCCCAGATCCGGGTCAGGATCCATTCAGCAGTCTTATCACAGTTGGAAAGAAGGTGTTCCCAAATCCGGCTGTACAAATCTTCAAGCTCTTGAACCTTCTCCTGGAGGGAAGAGGGACAAAAAGTGCTGGGTGGGTCATGTCCTTGATTATCCTGGCAGTACTGCTCCGACAGCGTGCAGTATTAAGTGAGTCCAAGGATGGAAGATTGGTTTGTGTGATGTGCTGGGCTATGTTCACTATCTTCTGCAGCTTCTTCTGGTCTTGGGCAGGACAACTTCCTTACCAGGTTGTGATGCACCCTAGAAGAATGCTTTCTACGGTGCATCTATAAAAATTAGTGAGGGTTTTAAGGGACAGGCCAAATTTCTTCAGCTTTCTCAGGAAGTAAAGGCGCTGCTGGGCCTTCTTGGCAGTGGACTCTGCTTGGTTAGGCCAAGTCAGGTCATTTGTGATATTCACACTGAGGAACTTAAAGCTTTTGACCTGTTCCACCTTCGCACCACCGATGTAGATGGGGTCGTGCAGTCTGCTACTCCTTCTGAAGTCAACAACCAGTTCCTTTGTCTTGCTGACATTGAGGGATAGGTTATTGTCTTCGCACCATGCCACCAGGTTCTTAATTTCCCCTCCGTACTCCGACTCATCATTACTCAAGATACGGCCTACAATTGTGGTGTCATCAGCAAACTTATATATTGAGTTTGATGGAAACTTTGCTACACAATCATGGGTGTACAGTGAGTTCAGCAGGGGCTGAGTACACAGCCTTGTGGGGCACCGGTGCTCAGAGTGATTGTAGAAGAGAGCTTGTCCCATATTTTTACAGCCTGGGTCCTGTCTGTGAGGAAGTTGAAGATCTAGCTGCAGATCTGAGTGCTAAGACCCAGGTTCCGGAGCTTAAGAATCAGTTTATTTGAAATGATGGTATTAAAGGCAGAACTGTAGTCAATGAAAAGGAGCGTTACATATGAGTCTTTATTCTCCAGGTGTTCTAAGGAGGAATGTAGTGCCAGAGAGATGGCATCTGCCGTTTACCTGTTGCTCTGGTAGGCGAATTGCAAAGCGTCGAGGTTGACCGGTAGGCTATGGTTGATGTGTGCCATAACCAATTGGTCAAAGCACTTCATAGCAATTGATGTCAGAGCCACAGGTCGACAGTCATTCAGGCATGCTACCTTGCTTTTCTTCGGCACCGGGATTATCGTTGCCTTCTTAAAACACGAGGGGATCTTAGACTGAATTTGCCAGTAAAGGTGGAGGATACTATCATTGATCTGGCCGGGAGATTTGTTATAGTCGACTGTCAAATATATTCAGAATTCTGGACACTTTTTAATTTATATGCCCCCAATTATGACGATGAGAAATTTATCCAAAATATTTTTCTGAAAGTTGTCCAAGGATATGAAAACATCTTAATTGGAGGGGATTTCAATTTTTGTCTGGATCCAATTTTAGATAGATCAGTTAAAAAAGTTGTGAAGGTCAGGGCAGCAAAAACCACCCTGGCCTTCATGAAGGGCTTGAATATAATAGATGCTTGAGGATGGCAGCATCCAAGGGAAAGAGGCTACTCTTTCTATTCAAAACAATATGATTCCTATTCTAGAATTGATTTATTTTTAATATCAGCTAAATTAGAAAGTAGGATCATTCAAACAGAATATGCCGCTGGACTACTCTCAGACCATTCACCTTTAATTTTATCAGTTGAAATGCCTGATAAACAAAAGACATTATAGATGGTGTTTTAATCCTTTACTGTTGAAAAGACCAGAGTTTTGCAGTTTTATTAGAGCTCAAATAGAATCGTTCTGTGAGACGAACTCACCCTCTACTGCCAATAATTTCTTATTATGAGACACATTAAAAGCATACTTAAGAGGACAGATAAATTAGATATGTTAAGGGTATAAAAAATAAATATGTAACAGAATTAAATGAATCGGAGAAAAAAATTACACAATTAGAAAAAGATTGTCAGAATTCAACATCAGAGCAAAATAATAATAAATAAATAGAGTATAACACAAAACAAACCTATAGAATAGAAAAAATGATACTAAAATCAAAACAACAATATTATGAATTAGGAGAGAGAACCCATAAAGTACTATCTTGGCAATTGAGTGTGGAAGAAACTTTCAGAACAATAAATGTGATTCAACAGGGGAAGGTAAGATTTCATATAAGCCAAAAGAAATGAATGATATTTTTAAGCAGTTCTATTCAGAACTATATAAATCAGAATCAGTGGGTGACTCACTGAAAATTGATGATTTCTTGTCTAATTTACAACTTCCCAAATTGAGTCAATAAGATCAGGAAGAATTGAATGCCCCTTTTTCTAGGGATGAAATTGAAAAAGCCCTGGGCTTATTACAGGCTAATAAATCGCCAGGAGATGATGGTTTTTCCCCTGAATTTTATAGAGAATTTAAGGATCAATTAATGCCCTTTTTATGAGGGTTGTGACTCAAGCTGAGTAGACCCATGCTCTACCGGAATCCTTTTCAACAGCAATTATTATGTTAATTCTTAAGAAGGATAAGGATCCGCTAAAACCAGCATCTTATAGGCCTTTCTCCCTTTTAAATGCGGTCTATAAAATTATACCAAAGGCATTGGCTAATAGATTAGCTTGATATCTGCCAAAATTGATTAAATCCGATCAAATAGGATTTATTATAAATAGACAATTATCTGATAATATTGGCAGATTATGGACTATATTACATTTAGCTAAGACGAAGGTGGACCCGACTGTAGCAGTGACTTCAGATGCTGAAAAGGCCTTTCTTTGATAGACTAGAATGGGATTTTTTATTTAAAACAATGGAAAAATTTGGTCTAGGCCAAATATTCATAAATTGGATAAGAGCACTTTACCATCAGTCTAAGGCCAAAATAATTATGAATGGGCAGATTTCACCAGTTTTCTCTCTACATAGATCTAGTAGACAAGGTTGCCCACTAACTCCAACTCTATTTGTTCTGGCAATGGAGCCATTGGCTGAGGCTGTTAGATGGGATCCAGACATAAAGGGGTTTAAATTTGCCCAGGAAGAATATAAAATTAATTTATTTGCTGATGACATTTTACTATATTTGTCTAGACAAAGACTTCCTTAGAAGGTTGGCGTCATTCAATGTCTGCAGTGAGATGCTGAAGATGTTCTATAGGTCAGTTGTTGAGAGCGCCCTCTTCTTTGTGGTGGCGTGTTGGGGAGGAAGCATTAAGAAGAAGGACGCCTCACGTCTTAATAAGCTGGTAAGGAAGGCGGGCTCTGTCGTGGGCAAAGTACTGGAGAGTTTAACATCGGTAGCTGAGCGAAGGGCGCTGAGTAGGCTACGGTCAATTATGGAAAACCCTGAACATCCTCTACATAGCACCATCCAGACACAGAGAAGCAGTTTCAGCGACAGGTTACTGTCGATGCAATGCTCCTCAGACAGGATGAAGAGGTCAATACTCCCCAATGCCATTAGGCTTTACAATTCAACTGCCAGGACTTAAGAACTTTTTTTAAAGCTATTATTAATGCTTTTTGAGTTAGTGATTTAGATGCATATCATATTATTACTGAGTTAAGTATTGTATGTAATGAGTTTTTGCTACAACAAGTGTATGGGACATTGGAAAAAAATGTTGAATTTCCCCATGGGGATGAATAAAGTATCTATCTATCTATCTATCTATCTATCTAATTATATATTAGTATAATGTATATAATTGTAAATTAGTATAATTGCTGGACAATTATGGTATAGTCTCGGGATATAAAATAAATTGGAATAAAAGTGAAATTTTGCCTCTAGGTAGGGGAGACTATGTCCAATATCAATATGGCACTCAGTTTAGATGGGTTAAATCCAACATGAAATATCTGGGGAATAAGTTTAGTCGTAATTTGGATGACCTTTATAAACTTAATTATCTCCCCTTGCTGCAGAATGTTGACAAGGACCTACATAGGTCATCACACTGATGGGCAGGGTAAACTGTATAAAAATGAAGATAATGCCAAGACTTCAGTATTTTTTTCGGTCTTTACCTATCCCATTATCCAATAATTTTTTTAAAAAATTCTCGCATTAGGGTTTTTATGGTGGGGTAAAATATCTAGAATCTCCATGGAAACATTGACCTGGGACTATAAATTAGGAGGGTTAAAATTAACAGATTTTTAAAAATATTATTTCGCTGCACAAGCACATTTTATTGCCTTTTTTGATGAGACAACTATTCCTTTTTGGGTTACAATTGGCTTACATATGGTAGAAGAGATGGCTGAAGAATTTATATATAAATGGGACTCCAAATTGATTAAAAAGAAAACAAACAATCCTCTACTGAGACATGTAACTTATGTATGGGGGAAAAAAATTAAACAATTTATGGGTCTAAAAAAAAGGAATATCCTCAAAGACGCCTCTATTTCAGAACAGATTAATACCTGTTTCTGGGTAATAAATTTCTAGTCACCTGGTATCAACACGGTATCAGGCGCGTTGAAGATTGTTATAATCAGCAGAAACAATTTATGTCTTTTGAGGGACTTAAAATAAATATAATTTATCTAATAACACATTCTTCTGCTATCTCCAATTACAATCTTTTTTGAGGGACTGTTTGGGTCCATCACTGGCCCTACCAAGATGCTCAAACATGGAGATTCTAATACAAAACAAGAATACAACTAAATTTATTTCTAATATGTATTATTTATTTCAGGACCAATGCCCAAAGCTTGGTGTATACAGATTGAGAGAAAGATGGGAGTCGGATTTGGGCATTGTAATTGATCATCAATGCTGGTCAAATTTATGTTTGGATAGTGTTACCACTCTTATCAACTCTAGATACAGAATGATACATTTTAATTTTTTACATCATTTATATCTCACACCTGAAAAACTACATAAAAATCAACCAGAAATTTCTGATAAGTGCTCCAGGTGTGGCATAGATACGTTCTACCTGGCTGTGCATGAAATTGAGATCTTTTTGGATAGATCTGGGGAAGGTACTGGGAAAGATTCTGGGGATGGGTTTCCCCCTAGAGTCAGAATTGTTTATTCTGGGGAACTTAGTTTTGAAAGTTAACCTCTACACAAATAAATCCAAATTTATTAAAATTGCGCTGTCAGTAGCCAGGAAATGCATAGCAGTAACATGGAAATCCGATTTCCTTGTACATATTGATCGCTGGAATAAAGAAATGCAATGTTGTATACCCTTTGAGAAGATTAGTTATACCTTTAGGAATGAATTTACTATGTTAATTGAGATTTGGCAACCATATTTGGATTACTTAAATGCCTGGATTGTTTAACCTATTTAGAACATAGAACATAGAATAGTACAGCACGTTACAGGCCCTTCGGCCCACAACATTGTGCCGACCCTCAAACCCTGCCTTACATATAACCCCCCCACCTTAAATTCCTCCATATACCTGTCTAGTAGTCTCTTAAACTTCACTAGTGTGTCTGCCTCCACCACTGACTCAGGCAGTGCATTCCACGCACCAACCACTCTCTGAGTGAAAAACCTTCCTCTACTATCCCCCTTGAACTTCCCTCCCCTTACCTTAAAGCCATGTCCTCTTGTACTGATCAGTGGTGCCCTGGGGAAGAGGTGCTGGCTGTCCACTCTGTCTGTTTGTCTTAATATCTTGTACACCTCTATCATGTCTCCTGTCATCCTCCTTCTCTCCAAAGAGTTAAGCCCTTAATCTCTGATCATAATCCATACTCTCTAAACCAGGCAGCATCCTGGTTAATCTCCTTTGTACCCTTTCCAATGCTTCCAGATCCTTCCTATAGTGAGATGACCAGAATTGTACTCTATACTCCAAGTGTGGCCTAACTAGAGTTTTATAGAGCTGCATCATTTTAATTTTAAAATTTTAATTTTTAAAAATTAATATATCCCTTATTATAAGCTTGTTTCATAAATTTGTATTTTAAACTGACTCAGAGCTGGATGCCTACTCTTTTTCTTTTTTTTTCTTTCTCTTTTCTTTCTTCTTCTCTCCTTGCCTATCTTTCCTCCGTCTCTTATGTTTTTTCTCTCTTCCTTTTTTCTAAATGCGGGGAGATAGTGTTGGGATAGGTGTTCTTTTTTTCTCTCTTGGACTTATCAATGTATTTGAATTTAAAAAAATTTTCAATATGTACAGGTAGTCCCCGAGTTACGAACGTCTGACTTACGGACAACTCGTACTTACGAACCGAGGAAAGAGCATGCTGTCAGCCATTTTAAGTCGGATTACGATGCCGTCCGCCATTTTAAGTTGGATCGCGACACCGTCTGCCATTTTAAGTCGTTGCTGTTGACACTGTGTTGAGTGTTTAACTTTGCATTTGGCCTAAATTTTTCTTAGTAAGATCCCCCCTCCCTCTCTCCCCCCCCCCCCCCCCCCCAGTTCAGGTCAGCTGGTGGCGCAGTCTGATCAGCACCGGGCTAGAGAACGGAGGTTCCCAAGTTCGATTTAGTGACACACTGCTCCCATGCCGGGTTGATGTTGATCCAGTGACTTCCATACCATCCGTGCCAGGTTGATGTCGAGCTCACAACTCGACCTCGTTAAAATAAAAACACTGCCACCTCCAGTTTAAATTCCCACGCAGAATATTGTGCAGGATCAAATACCCAAACCCAGCACGGCTCCCACTTGTCCCATTTAACCTGTCTCAGTGCAGGATCTGGGGAATTCAGTGCTGTGGTCCTTAGGACCCAGTGGACCTCAGGAGCCAGCACAGGTCGGGACCCGCCGCCCACAGTGTTTCTGTTCCATTGACGGGAAGCGATCGCGATTGAAAATAAGGTGGAAATAATAAAGCATTTGGAAAGAGGTAAAATGCCATCGGTCATTGGAAAAGCATCAACAATCGGAACAATTTTAAAGGAGAACGGATAAAGTGAGGGTAATGGAGTATGTGAAAGGCCCTGCCCCGATGAAAGCTACAATTATTACTAAGCAACACAGTGGTTTAATTATTGGAATACATTTGTTTCATAAGTGTTTTATATGCATGGAAAGGTAAAGTATATACTATATATTAAGACAAACGTTTGACTAACTGACGCTAAATAATACTGGATGTACTTGTTCTGACTTGCGTACAAATCCGACTTAAAGACAGACTCAGGAACGGAACTCGTACGTAACCCAGGGACTGTCTGTATGTATTAATTGAGTCCTTGTATTCCTTCTTTAAAAAATTTAAATAAAATATATAAAACAAGGAATAGCAGCGGCGATGCTCGGAACAGCATCTTGGCCCTGTTGGCCATAAACAGCCGGAGGACCAAGGCACTTGACATCCAGAAAATCATTAATGCTTTCGCCACCAATCACAACAACAGACAGATTGTGCTTCTCTGAAAACATCAATGGTGAGCGCAGTTGATTTTTAAAAAAATTGGGCCTAGACTAATGCTGATTATAATTATTACTTTGTGGTGCATGTCCCATAGTACTTATGCTTCCTGCAAATCCCAAAATATTAAATTTACTGCTATTAAGCCTACTGGTTTTGCTTAGACTTCCAAGCAGTGATCCTTTTGATTTTTGTTTTAAATTCAGTAGCCAAATTAATTGAGGTATTGCATGGTCAGAGTACGATTTGTCCAACTCCTGGTAAAGCCTTGCATCTGTTGTTTGCTTTATTTAACTTTAATAACGGTGTATCTTTTGCCATTGTCTGTCTATGTAATGCGAATGGCAGTGGAAATTCTGGGTTAGTGTTGTGTTTTTCAGTTGAAAAGCACGCATTTGACGCTGATTGCAGGATTAGTGCGTGATTCATGTTGTGCGCTGTTCGTTTGTTTATGCTCTCTGTAGCCTGGGTTGTCTTTGATGCTGTTGACACTGTCACAGTACTCTTCTATATTATATCTATCAATTGCTGTTGCTTGTTAATGTAACCCCCTGGGTCGCCTCAGGCTTGCTCAGCTCGTTCTCATCTAGGGGGAGCAGCCTTTGGCCCCGCCAAACTGGGTAATCAGCTGGTGTGGATGCTGTGTGATGTCCCCGCCTCGCCCAAAAACAGACAGTACACCATATGCGATTAAATGAGTACAATTTATAAAGGTTACTATAACTAAGTGATTAATGACGATACAGTATATATGAAGGAAAAACAATAAAGAAAAGGCGCCAAACTTATCAAAGTCCAAACCACTTCGTGCACAACCGTTGGAGCTCAATTACTGAAGTCTTCTGGCCACTGTTCGATCCCCTCCAAACTCCTCGACTCGCAGCTTAGGACCACCCGAAGTGGTCAACCAAGCACATCTAGCTTTATCTCCTCTCCTCGGAGCACCTCCTGGCTTTGGACCCCCACTTGGGGTCCGTTCCTCGCCCAGCTTACAGCATTGCGTCCTCTCTCTCTCAACCCCTCGCGCCGATCTCCCCAAAAGCCCGCCAACAATAGCTTACAGACTCAGAAGAAAGAACAACATTAATCCCAATTGGTTTACAAAGGAATACAATTCTCGTTATCAGTAAATTTTAACCCAAACAAGCTTCCAGCACTCTCTCGCAACAAAGAAGCATTCCTGCTTTTAACAAAACAAAGAAGCCATTTTGATTACATACACAGTAACAAAGAAAAAAGAAGAAACCCCCTTTACACTCTCCCCCCACCAAATAAAAGTCATGTCCTCATGACTATTAAATAACTCGCCACCTTTCCTGCCAACACACCGTAACCCAAGCACAAACAGTGACATCTCCCCACACAGTAAACCTCACGCCCTGTTTCTCAGGCGCTACATAGGCCAACTATTTGGGAGTTCCCTAACCCTTCTGAGACCTCCGTACCCCCTCACCAAAACCCTTCGGGCTCGGACACAACTGGGGATACCTCGGGCCCGCTACCAACTCCTCTCTCAACCTCTCACTCATGCCCCACACTGCACACAGCTAACCCTCCCCACTACACCTGACTCAGTGGGAGAAGGGCCAAAGGTCTCTTCCTCAATCAAGGGAAAGTCAGCAAAAGGCAGCATGTACCACACATCCAGCACATTATCCATCGAATCTGTATTCTTCCTCATTTCTGCAATCGGTAGCTGCTGTTTGATTTTCTACAACCGGAAGAAGATGTGTGGCCTGCACATTCACGTGGCCTGCACTGTTCCTGCAATTTCTTCAGCCTCCTGCAATTGAGGAATCAGCTTCTTCTCTGGCCCCTGCAACTCTCGCCACAGGCTCAGAAGTTCTGACTCACGCATCCCGGCCACCTCAATCTGGACCCAGTTACTCCAACAGCTTCTTCCACCCCGACCTGAAAAGCAGCAGTTAAAGATTGGTCAGCCTCCAGTTCAGTATTCACTGCACTTCTCTCCAGTTTTTTCTTCCTCATGACTTCTTCCAGATCAACTTTCAGGCTTTGCACTTCATTTGAACTGTCGATGGTCATCTTCAGGTTCCCTTCAAGCTTCTGCTTCCCTCTTCCGAGATTTGTCTGTAATTTCTTCACCTCTGCAAACTCCCCTCTCCAGGTTCTCAGTTTGCTGTTGCCCTCAGTCAGACAACTTTCTTCATTCTCTCCAACTTGTAAGTCTTCCAGATGGTTCCAGATCACTTTCTCCAGTCTCTCCGTCTTCATTTCAAACTTGATTCCGTAGAGACAGTCACTCACGAGCTGCGACCTTCGCCAGCCCTGGCACGTGTCCGGAAAACACTTTAACTCTGTAGTTCTCAGCCGCTCCTGCAACGACCTCACTTCATATTCTCCTGAGGCAAATCCAAATACCAAGAGATCATCCACATACACCAAAACTCCAAACGCCTCCACATCCCCCATGGTCTTCCACATGCCCCGCAGGAAGGTTGCAAGGGCTCCAGATATGCCCTGTGGCATCTTTTCGGACCGGAAGACTCCTAGGGAATTTATAACGGCCGTCTTCTCCTTGTCGGCCCCACTCATTGGGATCTGGCAACATCCACTCCTCAGATCCAGCACCTTAAACCACTTCGCACCACTCAGATAGGCCATCGCCTCTTCGGCCCTCGGGGCCATATTCTGGTCACTGACAGTGCGCCTCTTCAGCACAGTATAATCCACACACACGCTGCCTACGTCTTCCACAGCTTCAGGGGCCAGTCGCCGCAACCTCTCTCTCTCCGAGGTGTCTTCAGCGGTCAACTCCCCTCCCTCGTGGTATTTTGCAGCGTCCACTAAGAGGGTCTCACCCTCAGATACTTCCCCCAGGCCGTACCACCACCGGCTCTTGTTTGAATTCGGTATCAGCCCAATGCTGCTACACACGTCCGCACAAGCAGCTCGAAACTCTGGGTGCATCGACAATGCCTCCAAACAGCGCTCACCCGCCTCCTCCGGGCAGGCCCCCAAGCGCACCAGCAGGATATTGGTTCTCTCCAGAATCGAAATGCTGCCTGTCTCAACAGTGTCCAGCATTAACGATTCACGAACCTCAGTCACCTCCACTTTTGCCTCCAAGAACTCCATTTTCACTGACCAACAACCGTCGTCTGGATAATCACTGGCACTGGTACCCCAAATCTCCAGTGCCCTCAATGTCGTCAAGGGTAAATGCTTCCAATAACGGTTATAAAACAAACTGTACAGCAACTTAACCGGCGCCCCGGTGCCGAGGATGGCTTTAACGATTTCCATCCATCCGTAACAACACCTGTGCACTTGGTCCCTCTAAGCCTTCAGGAATAGGGTCTGTTCCTTTCGGAAGTTCCTTGGTACATCGCTGGGAACGTGCTCCCCTAGAGACCCCAAGCCGTTCCCCCACTGGGCCTCCTCTAAGTTTCCCGACAGCTCTCGGATCAACTGAATATCTGAGGGAGGAGCTGATCCCCTTGACAGATCCCCCTGGCACTGCAAGCAATTTATCTGCCCCCCTAGCCAAAAGGGATACCCTAAAAACTTTCCACCAATCTCCTGCCACGGATATGATAAGCCCCCCAGCTGCGGCATTTGACTTCCAGTCGAACCACACACATTTTCCCACACTTTCCCGGAACTGGCAGCTGTCACTTCGAGGTAATTGTACCCGACAGTTCTAACAACGTCACCAGCCCGCCTACTCAAACTTTCAACCAATCCCTGTCGCTTTCCCTCAGCCAAGCACTGCCACTCACCCAACACACATGCAGAGATAACCAGCAATCGCACACCTGCAAAGGCACACCAGCTCTTCGCCGCAGACATAATTTAAAGAGGGTGATCACACAGCTCCACAGAAATCAATCCCGGATGAGCCCCCACAATGTAATCCCCTGGGTCGCCTCAGGCTCGCTCAGCTCGTTCTCGTCTAGGGGGAGCAGCCTTCGGCCCTGCCAAACTGGGTAATCAGCTGGTGTGGATGCTGTGTGATGTCCCCGCCTCGCCCAAAAACAGACAGTACACCATATGCGATTAAATGAGTACAATTTATAAAGGTTACTGTAACTAAGTGATTAATAACTATACAGTATATATGAAGGAAAAACAATAAAGAAAAGGCGCCAAACTTATCAAAGTCCAAACCACTTTGTGCACAACCATTGGAGCTCAATTACTGAAGTCTTCTGGCCACCATTCGATCCCCTCCGAACTCCTCGACTCGCAGCTTAGGACCACCCAAAGTGGTCAACCAAGCACATCTAGCTTTATCTCCTCTCCTCGGAGTACCTCCTGGCTTTGGACCCCCACTTGGGTCCGTTCCTCGCCCAGCTTACAGCATCGCGTCCTCTCTCTCTCAGCCCCTCGCACCGATCTCCCCAAAAGCCCGCCAACAATAGCTTACAGACTCAGAAGAAAGAACAACATTAATCCCAATTGGTTTACAAAGGAATACAATTCTCGTTATCAGTAAATTTTAACCCAAACAAGCTTCCAGCACTCTCTCGCAACAAAGAAGCATTCCTGCTTTTAACAAAACAAAGAGGCCATTTTGATTACATACACAGTAACAAAGAAAAAAGAAGAAACCCCCTTTACATTAATCAACAGAGGCATTTATAGTAGGCACATAATGCTTGAAACTGACTTTTGAACGCCACGCGTCTGGCCCTGCAAATACATATTACCATCCCTCAGCACCATCACTGAATGATTCAGCCCCAATGTAGCAACAGCAAGAAAAAAATCTGTGGCGCAGCCAGTGGGTCCACGCCTTCATTAACCAGGTCCAACACTTGCCTTACTTGGATCTTGCCCCTCCTGACACAGTTCATTGGGTTTGTGGGGGTTTGGCCAGGGTTCATTCGGGTGTGCTTTGGGTTTGTGGGGGTGTGTGTCCCCTTGGAGCTTAGGATTAAGTTTGAGCGTTGGGCTGGTGAATGTGTATGTGGGGCTGGGAGAGGGAAGGCTGCAGAGTTTTGAGTGGTAATGTCTGAGGTGCAATGGCAGATAGGCTCATGTGGTGAAGCCAGGTTAATCTGGCCCATGCCTTTCATTATCGTGGTCTGACACCACTTGGTTCAACAAGCCAGGTGTGCACTGGGACACATCACTAATGCATCCTCGGATAGTTGGGTGTTTCAGGCCTTTAATTATTAGGCATCCTCCCTGAGGTGGCCCAGCCAGGGCTGCTCAGACCTGGCTTTTGTTTTTCCCATGGACCAGGATAATGAGAGGCATGTAATTCTGAGGGTGATATGCCTGGGATTGCATGGGTTAAATTGACAGTGTTTCCTGGGCATTCAGCATAACTGCACCTGAGTTTCGTACTGACTTGTTTTCTATAGCCCCATCTTGGGTTTAATTTACTGCTTCTCTCTCACCTTCTGGGTATCTGGGCTTTCTTATTGGCATTTTGTGGGCCAGGAGAATGAAGAGCGTGTCACTGTAAGGTTAGGTTGAGAGTATGCGGGCAGTGGGTGAATCAGCCCTCTTGTGCTTTTTCATCTCGTCACGTGAGATTCAGTTTCACGCAACCCTGCCACTTTGATCTGGCCCGCGCCTTCATTAACCAGATTTAACACTTGCTTTTCTTGGATCTTGCCCCTCCTGACACAGATCATCGGGTTTGTGGGGGTGTGGCCAGGATTAATTGGCATGTGCCAAGGGTTTTTGGGTTAGGATGCAAGTATGTGGGCAGAGGGCAAAATAACCCTCTAGTGTTTGTGGATCTCGTACTGGAGATGCAGTATCACTTCACCCTGCCACTTTGTTTTTGGCCCACGTTGTCATCATCTCGGTCCCCGACTTGCCTTTATTGGGATCTTTCTCCTCATTAACCTCCATTCTGGAGTTTAAGTTAAAATGGTGGAGTTATTGCTTCTGGATAGTGTTTTGGATTTGGGGCTTTTATTGGGACTGGGTGCTGTAATGTGGGGGTTATGCAGCAGTTAATTGAGGGATGTTGTGGGGATTGACAGGCCCGGGGTAGAGTTAGGTACTGGGAGTTGAAGGTTCACAGCGAATGGAGGTGGCGTAGGGTGGCGGATGGCATTGTGGGGGGGGGGGGTTTGGGCCCTCGCAGTAGAGGGGAGGACTGGAATAGGAGCCTAACTGCTGGTGATAGTGGGTGAATTTGGCCCCTTGAGTTTGGCTTGGGTTTATGGGGGTGTGTAGCAGGGTTGGAGATGTTAAGTTTAGGGGTAGGGCCAAGAACAGTTACATAAGCCCTTTTGTCTGGTGTGGTTTGGGTTATTTGGGGTGCTGTCTGGTTTAGTTCACATTAGGGTTAGGGCTTAGCGCATTACGGTTAGGTTGAGAGTATGTGGGCAGTGGGCGAATTAGCCCTCTTGTGCTTTTTGATCTTGTCACATGAGATTCACTTTCACGCAACCCTGCCACATTGTTCTGGCCCACGCCTTCATTACCCAGGTCCAGCACTTGCCTTTGTTGAATTTTGCCCCTCCTGACATAGGACATCGGGTTTGTGGGGGTTTAGCCAGGGTTACTCAGGGTGTGCTTAGGGTTTGTGGGGCTGAAGCCAGGGTCTGTCGGGAAGTGCCAAGGGTTTGTGGGGGTGTGTACCCCCTTTGGACCTTAGGATTAGGTTTGAGTGTTGGGCTGGTGGATGTATATGTTTGGCTGGGAGAGGTTAGGCTGCAGAGTTTTGAGTGGTGATGTATGAACTGCAATGGCGGATAGGCTCATGTGGTGAAGCCAGGTTAATCTGGCCCATGCCTTTCATTATCGTTGTCTGTTGCATTAGGGTTAGGGTTAGGTTGAGATTATGCGGGCAGTGGGCGAATCAGCCCTCTTGTGCTTTTTGATCTTGTCACTTGAGATTCAGTTTCACGCAACCCTGCCACCTTGATCTGGCCCACGCCTTCATTGACCAGGTCCAACACTTGCCTTTGTTGAATCGTGCCCTTCCTGACGCAGGACACCGGGTTTGTGGGGGTTTATCAAGGGTTAATCGGGAAGTGCCTAGGGTTTGTGGGGTGTGTGCCCCTTTTGGACTTTAGGATTAGGTTTGAGTGTTAGGTTAGGGTGCTAGTATGCGGGCAGTGGGCAAAATAACCCTCTCGTGTTTTTGGATCTCGTACTGGAGATACTGTTCACTTTACCCTGCCACTTTGATTTGGCCCACGTTGTCATCATCTCGGTCCCCAACTTGCTTTTATTGGGATCTTCCTCCTCGTTAACCTCCATTCTGGAGCTTAAGTTAAAATGGTGGGGTTATTGTTAATGGACAGTGCTTTGGATTTAGATTTGGGGTTTTCTTGTAGGGACTAGGTGCTGTGATTTGGGGGTTGTGCAGTAGCTAATTGTGGGGCAGGACAGGCCTGGGAGAAGGTTTGGGTAATGGGGGTTGAGGACTCCAGGCGAAGGGAGCTGGGGTAGGGTGGCCAATGGTATTGTGGGTGGGGGTGGCTGTGGGGGTCCCATTGCAGTAGGGGAGAAGAAGAGCCAGACTAGGAGTCTAACTGTTGGAAATATTGGGTGGACCTGGCTCCTTGATGGCTTGGGTTTATGGGGGTGTGTAGCAGGTTTGAAGATGTTAGGTTTAGGGATAGGGTAAAGGGCCATTATGTAAGCCCCTTTTGTGTGGTGTGGTTTGGGTTATTCGGTGTGCTGTCAGTTGGTGTGCGCGGTCCATTGGAAGTTAGGGTTAGGATAAAGGGTAGGAGTGGGGATGTTTGTGTTGATGTGTGGTGAAATTGGCTCCCTGGTGGGAAGAGGGTTCAGGTTTATGGGGGAGTGTAGGAGGGTTATGAGTGTTAGGATTAGGGGTATGGCTGGGAGGTGGGGCTGTCCTTTCTGGGGACTGGCTTGTGTTATTTGAGGTGCTACCTGATTTAATTGGGGTGCGTGTTCTGTAGGAAGTTAAGGTTAGGGTGAAGGCTGGGATTTGGGAATGTTTGTGGGGTGGCGTTGTACTGGTGATGTGAGGTGAACCTGGCTCCCTGGTGGCGAGAGGCGTAGGATTTATGGGGGTGTATTAAAGGGTTGGAGGTGTTGGGCCGTGGTGTCTGGGTAGGTAGTGGGGTCAGGGGATCTACCAGTGGTGGGGGGCTTTGGGTTGGACTACCCAAACCTATGGTGTAGTAGTTCTGTTTTGGGGCCTAGCTATTAGGCTCTATTCCTAAAGCAAAAAGTCCCTTTCCTAGTTAATGGCTCCCTGTCTTATATCCATTTCTGGGTGGGTGACTGAAAGGGATCCTCCTCTTCCTTCCTACTCTGATTTTCTCAATTTTAAAAAAATTAAAAAATGAATAAGTAGATTTTTTTTGTGTTGGCTGTCTAGTGGGTGTATCATATTCAGTTGGCCTAGCTTTTTAGGCCTCGTTTAGGCCGTATGGGGAATAAGTGTGTAGTGTTTCAATCCATCTCCTCTCTGCTCTTTTTCTTTGGGTGTTTGACCAGTTTATGTTAGTTTCCAGGCCCAATATTTTTAAGGAGTGTGTTCCATGCTCCTGGAAGTGCCTGCTAACTGGTCTGTTTAGGTCTCCTCTTCTGATGTTACTGGGGTGTCCCGTGAGTCTGGTTCTTAAGCTGTTGCCCGTCTGCCCTATGTATATAATATGGCATTGTGTGCACAGGATTGCATATACTACATTCTTTTGTTCACAAGTTATCCTCTGCTCTATCTCGGCCCACTTTCCTGTGGCTCTGTGGCTCTGTTGTGTGTGCTTTTTGAAATTCTTAGGTATGTGCATGCTCTGCAGTTCCCCACCTCGCAGTTTGGTGCTGCCCATACCTTAGTGCTGACTAGTATGTCTTTCAGATTTCTCCCCCTTTTGAAGGCTGAGACAATGGTGTATTGTCCAAGTGTCCCCACTTCTGTTTTTAGTTCTTCAAAGTGTGATTTGACCGCCCTGTGGATATTCACTGCCATCCCACTGTATCCTGTTATCAAGTGTAGTTTCCGTGTTGTGTTGTTCCGTGGTCGGGGATTACTTTTCAGAAAGTCAGACTTGATGTGTCGTAAGTCTCCTTCTGCTGTAACCCCTGTGTCTAAGTGCAGAGAAGAAGATGGTTGTGGCCTAATGGAAGTCCTCCGCCCTGGTGCAAATGCGGTGAAACCAGGTCAGCTGTCCTTTTACAATGCCTCTGAAGGTGTGTTTGGGATGGTGGCTCCCTGTGTGTAGGAGGGTGTGTGTGTTCATGGTTTTAAAGAATACCTTGGTAGCTAGTTTTTGGTTGCCGTTTTCTGGTGCTAGTTTAAATACTGTAGTGTCCAGGAAGTCAATCTTCTCTCTATCTGTTGTGGCTTTAACCTTTATGGATGGATGATGAGTGTGTAGGATTTGAATAAACTCCTCTAATTCCCCCTCTGAGTGTATCCACACCCCCCCCCCCCCCCAGATGTCATCCAGGTATCTGTAGAAACACATGGGTTTTTTGGGGCACTTTGGATAGACGGTTTCCTCCCACTTTGCCATGTATATATTGGCATAGGCTGGAGCAAGCTTCTTTCCCATTGCTGTGCCCTTGACTTGTAGGTAGAATTCACCATCGAATTCAAAGTCATTTTTAGTCAAGCTGAGGTGAAGAAGTTCTAGCAAGGCCTCATCTGGTCTCCCTCGCTGAGGGTTTTTCCGTAGGATGTCCCTCACTGCCTCCATACCCCTGTCCGTTTTGATATTGGTGTACAGACGTTCAATGTCCATGGTGAAGAGTATGGCCTCAGGGGGCACTGACATGGAATTGACTGTTCGGACAAAGTAATACGTGTCCTTGATGTAGATGGAGTGTTTCTATGATAGTGGATTAAGGCAGGCATCAATGAACTCCGCTATCCTGTATGACTCACTGCCACAGTCTGACACGATAGGCCTGCCGGGTGGTATTTCCCCCGGAACAGTCCATGCATCTGGGTTCTTGTGTATTTTGGGGAGGATATAAAACTTTCTAGCTCGTGGCTGTACCCCTGTCAAGTACTCTACTTGCTTCCCTATGAGGTATCCAGTCCTTTCCAGTTCATGCAAAATGTTCCTAATTTCTGTGTGTGTTTCCCAGTATATGGGTTCCTTCAGTTTAGTGTAGTGTTCCGAGTTGTTTAGTTGTCTGTGTGCCTCAAATAGGTATTGCTGTTTGTCCATGATAACTATGCTGCTCCCTTTATCTGCAGGTTTGATAACAATGTCCATGTTTTCCCTTAGTTCTATCAGGGCTGCTCTCTCCTTCCTAGTTAGATTGGGCTTATCCTGTACTTCTCTCTCCCTCTCTCTTATCTCATCTAGTGTGCTCTCAAATTCTAAAATAGCTTCAGACCTATACCTTTGCTTGGGCATTCAGTCTGAGGGAGGGGTGAAAGGGGTCTTCCTACGTTCTGATTTGCTGAAATAGTCGACGAGTACCAATCTCCTATAGAACTTATCTATATCCCTCACGATCTGCTCCTTGTGGAGTTTTGCAGTCGGTACAAACGTGAGGCCCCTGTTTAGAACCTTTTGCTGGGTTTCTGTAGGGGTGAACGTACGGGAAAGGTTCATGATGGGCTCTCCCAGTCATGGACCCTGCCTGTCTTGGCTTTGTCTCCACTCTAGTTTAAAGACTGCATCCACCTCTTGACTATTGTCTGGGCTGTGCTCTCTGTCCAATGGATCTGGTCTGTGTCTACCTTGAACTGCCTCGCCGGGATTGCAGGGATATAATTCTTAGTTCTAATAACCTCGTTTAGTTGGCCCAGGGTTGCCTGTTCTGCCTCTGTCAAACTGTGGCTAAAGTTTAATTCTGGCACCCAGATCCTAGCATGGGGAAATTTAATACTGGCCACTCTTAGTAGTTGCTGAAGCTGTTTAGTTGCTGTTGCTGGTTTATGGGACCTGTTGTTTATTCCAAAGGACAGGATAACCTTCTTAGTTTCTAGCTGTGGCTCTAACTTTTCCAGGGTAGCAGTGGCATGGTTGAATTTGGCTCCCGGAAAGCTGTCCAATTGGATATCCTTATTAGAGCATCTTTTGATCCTGGAAATGTTAGAGTCCCCTATAATTAGTATAGGTTTAAGGGGCCTTAGTTCCCAAGTTACATTTTTCTGTTTAGAGTTAGGATGCCTAGTTATATGCCCCTGGCTGTCGCAAATGAGGCGTACCTGTCCTCTTCTCTGTCTCCTGTCCTGCGGCTCTCGGGCTGGGGTGGGAGACTTGCTTGGTCCTTGTGCACTGGTTCCCCTTGTCTGTCTGTCCATTCGTCCGGGTGTGGGATGGGGCGATGATTCCCCGGAGTCCTGGGTCGGGGAAGTTGTGGGGGTGGTGGGCCGGGGCTCCGGTGCTCCCAGGCTGGACTGCATTTCCCCAGAGGGGCCTGTGGGTGGGGAGGGAGA
This sequence comes from Hemitrygon akajei, assembly GCF_048418815.1. Classification (NCBI taxonomy): domain Eukaryota; kingdom Metazoa; phylum Chordata; class Chondrichthyes; order Myliobatiformes; family Dasyatidae; genus Hemitrygon; species Hemitrygon akajei. The sequence continues at coordinate 12,391,119 of NC_133151.1, read as the reverse complement.
CACCCGGCGCCCTCCATGCCCCTGCGGCAGTGGCAGTGGGGCCGCATCGGCGTCGAGAGTGTTAACGAGCTCCAGCGCACTGTTGTGGTCGTAACCGGTACGTCCACTGCCCGTGTTGCTCTGCAGGCCAGCCGGTCCCAGAACGTCTCGTAGTACCACCACGGGACACAGAATCTCTCTACTCGGTGCCGACGGACGAGGTGCAAACTGGGCGGTCTCTCCCCGGGGCTCGGGTGCGACACGGGTCCGGTCATGGCTAACCCAGAAACCGTCTCTGGAGGTCGAGGGTCTGTTCACCTCGTCTCTCTGGAATGCAGCCTCACTGGTCTGTGGGGAGGCTTGGGGTCCCTCTTGGGAACGGTCCGTAGCGGCCTGCCTTTCTGGCACGGGTTCCGAGAGCAGATCGGAAATGTTTCTGGGCCACCTCCAATTTGATTTGAAACTTCGCGCCTAACTGTGGCTTCCTCAGGGAAAACTGGAAAAAAAAACTGCGGTGCTGTTCGGTTTATACCTTCCCCCCTCCTTTTTTCCTCTCTCCTTTCCCCCACAAACACCCACCCACCTCGGGCTCCTCCGAATTGTGTTATAAAACCTGTTTGTCCACTTCTGTTGCAGGACCTGGCTGTTGCTAGGATACCGGCCAGCATTGTTTGTTAAGCTTTTAAAGGTAAATTGTCTACTAATTGTCCTTGATGTTTCTGGACCTTCTCAATGTTTTAGCTTTTAATTTTTCATTACAAATTCTTTAACACCTGGTTAGATGAGATTTCATACTATTTCTCCTTTTAGACTACATTGTTTTATTGTGGCTGTAATGTTCAACCCCTTAGTTCACTGCGCTGTAGGTAGAATGAGATTACTTAATGTGGGTAAATCTGTTGCTTCTGCCTGTGATTAATTTATGTTCGGGTCTCCAAATTCTGTGCTAGTTTTCTGTCTACTTGACAGATAGACCTCAGTATGTGCGGTTGGGAGACTGTAGGTCTGACACGGTGGTCAGTAGCACAGGGGCGCCGCAGGGAACCGTACTCTCTCCGGTCCTGTTCACCCTGTACACATCAGACTTCCAATATAACTCGGAGTCCTGCCATGTGCAGAAGTTCGCTGATGACACGGCCATAGTGGGGTGTGTCAGGAATGGACAGGAGGAGGAGTATAGGAAACTGATACAGGACTTTGTGATATGGTGCAACTCAAACTACCTGCGTCTCAATATCACCAAGACCAAGGAGATGGAGGTGGACTTTAGGAGATCTAGGCCTCATATGGAGCCAGTGATCATTAATGGAGAATGTGTGGAGCAGGTTAAGACCTACAAGTATCTGGGAGTACAGTTAGACGAGAAGCTAGACTGGACTGCTGTTATGCCGTTGGCCCCCTCCTTTGTGAAAATCGCAAGAACTCTAGTTAAGGGGGGTCAACTGACCCGAGAGAGAGACGTGCGAAAGACCACGTTCTTCCAAGAAGCAGAATAAAAAGTGACTTTGACTATTGTCTCATGGAGACCACCTGAAAAGCCCTCGGGCAAAGTGGGCTGGTTGAGAGAGAGATCGCATACTTGAGAGATACCTGCAACTTGATTGACACCTGCGATCCCGTGAAGAAGTATAAAGGCGGGTCTGAGGGGAGGACCCTCAGACGCACCAAGGAGACACCAAGGAAGCATGATACCGATTCCCGTGGGAGCGGGACGCCATTTAGGAGGCCACGTGCGTCAGATTCCAGATCGGGAATCTGTGGCTGAAGCCAAAGGAAAATCGCTTTTAGCTAACAACTGATTCCAGGGAATTGTTTCGCAAAGACAACGGGCAAGTGTTCTTTCTTTCACCAGTCCTCTCTCTCTCCAACACGTGAAATGCCAGCGGTTCCCAAACAGAAAAGACTGCAGATTTCTAAGTGACTTTAATATTCAATTGGACTCAGTATTACCCCTAGACAACTATAGAGCTTATTTCTGATTAATTATTATTACACCGGTGTTTTAGATTGAGTATTGACGACGTATATGATCTGAATGTTTGTATTAACCTTACGTTTGTGCCCCTTTTTGAATAAAACGTTTGAAAATAGTAGCATCAGACTCAGCTGATCCATCTATCTTTGCTGGTAAGTTACCTGGTTACAGGGTTTTCGTAACAAGTGGGGGCTCGTCCGGGATTTGAAACCAAACGGGAGGGTCAGTGAATCGGGCTGTAAGTCCAAACGTAAATCTGGTTACGCAGGTAGCCAGACAGGAAACCAGCAAAGATGGACGTGGGTGAATTTATGAAAAACCGGGAGGTGCGAAGGGCCATAACTCAGTATTACATTGGGGAGAATGTGTTTGAAGCAGAGGAGTTGGAAAATATCCCTGAAAAAGTACCCGCTGGTACGACGGATCAGTTAGAGATAGAGAGATTACGGTGGGAACATGAAATTAAGTCAAAAGAGCTAGAAGTGGTCGGGAGAGAGAAGGAACGAGCAGAGACAGAGAAACAAAGGATCCATGAATTGGAGCTGGACAGGCGAAGGCAAGAGCGAAGAGCTCAAGGGATAGAGAGAGAGGAGGGGTTTGATGTTAGTCGGGAGCTGAGATTAGTACCTCCGTTCGAGGAGACGGATGTTGATAGTTATTTCTTGCTTTTTGAAAAGGGGGCAGTGAACCAGAAGTGGCCACAAGAGCAGTGGGTCGCGTTGTTACAAAGTGTGTTAGCAGGAGGGAGGATTTGGGCAGCCATGATGCCGACCCGCCGACCGGCGAGTACGGTCTCCCCGCCCCTAGAGTCCCAAAGCTGTCGCGCATGCGCGGTCACTCGCAGCCTGTCGAGAAAAGCAGCTGAGAACGAGACCAGTTTAAATCGGGCCAGTAGTGATTTGGCCAAGACGTTTTTACCGACCCTATACCACGAGGGTTCCGAGGGTGGTAAAACAGAAAGTAGTAAAGTGAAATGGGGTAAGGGTAAGGAGATAGCCCTCCCCTTAGTGAAGAGAAAGGTCCTAGAGGTAGGAAATAAAGATGAGAAACAGATAAAGCTGTTAAAACGTCCAGAGTTGGACGTGGTTGATCTGTCTGGTTTGGCAGAATTGTTTGGAGAAGTTGAGAGTTCTAAAGATGTTCTCGATGGTCCCGAGAGTGAAGTGAGGGCAGTCTTAGAGAGGAAGGGTATCCTTGCTGTGGAGAAGTCAGCTGAAATGGCCGAGGAGGTTGTTTCAGCTCGCAGGGTTGCGCCTTCCCCAACGGGGGGCTGCCTAGAGAGTAACTGGAAGGATCGGGGGACGTTAGAATTTGAAAAAGGTACGGGTGTTGAAAGCCTGGAAGAGGCCAATGTCCCGTTTGAGTGTGTCCAAGATGGGGATGCAAGTGGTGCTGACCCTGGTAACGAAGCTCAGGGGAAGTCTGAGGTATTTGATTCGGGGGAACGGGGCGGCCGTCCTCGTGAGTCATAGACCTGGTTCGGGGAAAAAGGGGTTAACCTTGGGAAGTGTGAGTTCCCAGAGGGTTGTACAGAAGGGGGTCTTCAGAGTTAATGTGGAGTTTACGAATGGGGAGATAACTGTTGTTGTGGAGGGAGACGGGAAATCTGTAATTCCCAAATCGAAGGAAGAAAATTTAATGTCTGGATTGATGTCAGAAGCAGCAACCAGGCTGCAGGGACAATGGCTTGGTAACACGGTGCCTGCAAATCAATTACAGGTTGATTTGGAATGTAAAGGTGCCCCACACGCTATTGTTATTCAAGAGGGTGCTGTGAAAAGGCAGAATTTGAAATGCTGTTTGGACCAAGAGTTTAAACTGAAAGCTAATAACATGCAGGGTCCTGAAGATAAAACCAACAACTTGCTTAAAATTAAAGAATTGTGTGGAAAAATCGGAAAATGGTCTAAGTTTGGAACACATTGTTGATAAAATAACTCATATGAAAGGAGCAGGCGAAAGCCTATTCCACACTGGTGCACAAGCTTAACTGGAAACGGGGCGAGGGTTGACGGGATGCCATTTTAAATAACAGGATCTGGTTTTAAGGGATTTCGACAAAGTATGTGAATAATAGACAACCCCATGGAAGATTGACTGTTAAGTTTGAAAGTAACATAAAAATTTGTCTTTTGCATGAACCTTTGTAGATGTATGTAAGCTAAGATCACACCTCCTTAGTTATGTTGCTGAAGAAAGCAAATAAATAAGGAGGGTTATTGAGCTGAAGTTTGATGCTACCAGGCGTTAGTATGGCACATGAGGTTAAGGTATTAAAGAAAAGGGGCACTGTACTTGTTACCTGTTTAGATACTGACTTGAATGTATAACAGTAGTACTCTGTGAAGAGAAAAGCTTGTGTAGTATGTAGATTCAAAAAAAAAATTCCTGTGTCAACCTGGTTTTAACCGCTGGTTAAAAACCCATTATGGGGGGAGGTGTTATGCCGTTGGCCCCCTCCTTTGTGAAAATCGCAAGAACTCTAGTTAAGGGGGGTCAACTGACCCGAGAGAGAGACGTGCGAAAGACCACGTTCTTCCAAGAAGCAGAATAAAAAGTGACTTTGACTATTGTCTCATGGAGACCACCTGAAAAGCCCTCGGGCAAAGTGGGCTGGTTGAGAGAGAGATCGCATACTTGAGAGATACCTGCAACTTGATTGACACCTGCGATCCCGTGAAGAAGTATAAAGGCGGGTCTGAGGGGAGGACCCTCAGACGCACCAAGGAGACACCAAGGAAGCATGATACCGATTCCCGTGGGAGCGGGACGCCATTTAGGAGGCCACGTGCGTCAGATTCCGGATCGGGAATCTGTGGCTGAAGCCAAAGGAAAATCGCTTTTAGCTAACAACTGATTCCAGGGAATTGTTTCGCAAAGACAACGGGCAAGTGTTCTTTCTTTCACCAGTCCTCTCTCTCTCCAACACGTGAAATGCCAGCGGTTCCCAAACGGAAAAGACTGCAGATTTCTAAGTGACTTTAATATTCAATTGGACTCAGTATTACCCCTAGACAACTATAGAGCTTATTTCTGATTAATTATTATTACACCGGTGTTTTAGATTGAGTATTGACGACGTATATGATCTGAATGTTTGTATTAACCTTACGTTTGTGCCCCTTTTTGAATAAAACGTTTGAAAATAGTAGCATCAGACTCAGCTGATCCATCTATCTTTGCTGGTAAGTTACCTGGTTACGGGGTTTTCGTAACACTGCCAACACAGATGCCTTGTGCAGGAAGGCACAGAGTCGACTGTACTTCCTAAGAAGGTTGGCGTCATTCAATGTCTGTAGTGAGATGCTGAAGATGTTCTATAGGTCAGTTGTGGAGAGCGCCCTCTTCTTTGTGGTGGCGTGTTGGGGAGGAAGCATTAAGAAGAGGGACGCCTCACGTCTTAATAAGCTGGTAAGGAAGGCGGGCTCTGTCGTGGGCAAAGTACTGGAGAGTTTAACATCGGTAGCTGAGCGAAGGGCGCTGAGTAGGCTACGGTCAATTATGGATAACTCTGAACATCCTCTACATAGCACCATCCAGAGACAGAGAAGCAGTTTCAGCGACAGGTTACTATCGATGCAATGCTCCTCAGACAGGATGAAGAGGTCAATACTCCCCAATGCCATTAGGCTTTACAATTCTACCGCCAGGACTTAAGAACTTTTTAAAAAGCTATTATTAATGCTTTTTGAGATAGTGATTTAGATGCATATCATATTTTTTACTGAGTTAAGTATTGTATGTAATTAGTTTTGCTACAACAAGTGTATGGGACATTGGAAAAAAAGTTGAATTTCCCCATGGGGATGAATAAAGTATCTATCTATCTATCTATCTATTCTTGGATTTACTTTGGCTTTTGAGAACCAGGATGATGAGAGACGTTTCACTTCTGGTTAGGGTGCAAATATGCGGGCAGTGGGCAAAATAACCCTCTAGTGTTTTTGGATCTCGTACTGGAGATGCTGTTCACTTTACCCTGCCACTTTGTTTTGGCCCACGTTGTCACCATCTCAGTCCCCGACTTGCCTTTATTGGGATTACCTCCTCATTAGTCTCCATTCTGGAGTTTAAGTTAAAATGGCGGGGTTATTGTTTATGGACAGTGCTTTGGATTTAGATTTGGGGTTTTCTTGTAGGGACTAGGTGCTGTGATTTGGGGGTTGTGCAGTAGCTAATTGTGGGGCAGGACAGGCCTGGGAGAAGGTTTGGGTAATGGGGGTTGAGGACTCCAGGCGAAGGGAGCTGGGGTAGGGTGGCCAATGGTATTGTGGGTGGGGGTGGCTGTGGGGGTCCCATTGCAGTAGGGGAGAAGAAGAACCAGACTAGGAGTCTAACTGTTGGAACTATTGAGTGGACCTGGCTCCTTGATGGCTTGGGTTTATGGGGGTGTGTAGCAGGTTTGAAGATGTTAGGTTTAGGGATAGGGTAAAGGGCCATTATGTAAGCCCCTTTTGTGTGGTGTGGTTTGGGTTATTCGGGGTGCTGTCTGGTTTAGTTGGGGTGCGCGTTCCATTGGAGGTTAAGGTAAAGGGTAGGAGTGGGGATGTTTGTGTTGATGTATGGTGAAATTGGCTCCCTGGTGGGAAGAGGGTTCAGGTTTATGGAGGAGTGTAGGAGGGTTACGGGTGTTAGGATTCGGGGTATGGCTGGGAGGTGGGGCTGTCTTTTCTGGGGACTGGCTTGTGTTATTTGAGGTGCTACCTGATTTATTTGGGGTGCGTGTTCCGTAGGAAGTTAGGGTTAGAGTGAAGGGTAGGAGTGGGGATGTTTGTGTTGATGTGTGGTGAAATTGGCTCCCTGGTGGGAAGAGGGTTCAGGTTTATGGGGGAGTGTAGGAGGGTTACGGGTGTTAGGATTAGGTGTATTAGGGTTAGGGTCGGGGTCGAGGTCGGGGTTTTAGGGTCAGGAGCAGGGCTAGGGCCAGGGCCCTCGCATTAGGGTTAGGTTGAGAGTATGCGGGCAGTGGGTGAATCAGCCCTTTGTGCTCTTTGATCTCGTCACCTGAGATTCAGTTTCACGCAACCCTGCCACTTTGATCTGGACCACGCCTTCATTAACCAGGTTCAGCACTTGCCTTTGTTGAATCTTGCCCCTCTTGACATAGGACATCGGGTTTGTGGGGGTTTTGTAAGGGTTAATTGGGGTGTGCTTCCTGTTTGTGGGGCCGAAGCCAGGGTTAATCGGGATGTGCCTAGGGTTTGTGGGGGGGTGTGCCCCTTTTGGGCTTTAGGATTAGGTTTTATTGCTGGGCTGGTGGATGGATATGTGTGGCTGGAAGAGGTAAGGCTGCAGAGTTTTGAGTGGTGATGTATGAGGTGCTATGGCGGATAGGCTCATATGGTGAAGCCAGGTTAACCTGGCCCATGCTTTTCATTATCGTGGTCCGACACCACTTGGTTCAACAAACCGGGTGTGCACTGGGACACATCATCAGTAATGCGTCCTTGGATCATCAGGTGTTTCGGGCCTTTAATCATTAGACACTCTCCCCGAGGTAGCCCTGCCAAAGGTGGCTTGTGTTTTTCCCATGGAGCAGGATAATGAGAGGCATGTAATTCTGAGGGTAATGATATTTTTAAAGATCATTATCTGGCATCTGTATGCCTGGGATTGCATGGGTTTAATTGACCCTGTCTACTGGGCATTCAGCATAATTGCACCTGAGTTTAGTACTGACTTGTTTTCTGAGCCCCTTCTTGGGTTTGGGTATCTGGGCTTTAGGGTGCCTGTGAATCAATTACAGTTTGTTTGGAAATTTAAGGATAAACAACTTGCTGATTATGTGATTTGGAGAGGCAGAACTTGAAATGTTTTTACCAAGAGGAATCATCTGCCGCTGTTAAACTGAAAACAGATAGAATGAAAGATCCTGAAGATAAAATTAATGACTTGCTTAAAATTAACGAATTGTGTGGAAGTTCAGCAAATGGCCTTAGTTTGGAAAACATTGGTGATAAGATAGCTCCTGTGAAAGGAGTCTGTGAAGGCCTATTCCACACTGGTGAGCAAGCTAAGCATGTGAGAGTTAAGTGGAAAAGGGACAAAGGTTGACCAAATGCCACTTTGAATAACAGGATCTGGTTTTGAGGGAATTTGACAAAGCATGTGAATAATAAAGACAACATCATGGAAGATTGAGTGTTAAGTTTAAAAGTAAAATAGAGATTAGTATTTGCACAAACTTTTGTAATGTACTATATTATAATCACACATGTATTGGTTCACACTTTGTAATATACACCTAAGCTAAGATCACAACCCTTTAGTATTTTTTTTGCGATGTTATTAAGTTGGAGTCTGTTGTTACAGGAATTTGATATTAAAATACAACTTGTAAAGGGGGGTGACAATGTAATTGCTGATTGTTTATCTAGATGTTAATTTGAACGTGTATCTGTATTATTCTTGTAGTTAAGACAACTACTGTATTTTGTTAAACTCTGTAATTCAGTCATGTACTTTATTAGTTAATTTTCCTTCTGGTGAAAACTCCCAGAAGGATGGGGATGTTATGAGTGATGAACAGACCTGATGGACAATGGGGTACAGAGTTAACCATCCCCCCCCCATGAGAAACACGAACTATTACTGTTGCTATGCTGACCATGAGAAAGAGATGAAAAACAGGAAAGAATATTTGCTACAGATAAGAGAGGGGAGAGAGACTGTTGATTTACTGTATTATGACTTCTGCAAGGGTTATTTATCTTCTACTAGTTTGCTCATGAACATTCCTCAGTGGACTGAAGGAGTGGCCTTATTTGATGGACACAGTCATTCAGGAGTGATGGATGAGTCCCCGTGAGTAGGGATAAAAGACCGGTCTGGAGAGACACCCTCCAGACACGCCAGTGGACACTGATTGAGTGTTGGAACCCACAAGAAAGGTGGGGGCTTCGAAGACCGAACCAGGAGGTCGGTCAGTAAGGCTATCAGTGTAAAAGCAGGGCCGGTGGGGACTTGTGTGTGTGTCCACTCATGCCAGAGTGACGAGTCCACCACAGAAGAACGGTCTAGCAGAAGGACGGAGAGGTCATAACTGAATGACCACACCGATACGATGGATTAAGAAAGCAAAGGAAGGTTTGCCTGACTGTAGCTGTTACATCTCGCTCGTTCTCTCTCTCTCCAACGATTACAATACAACAACCATAACTACGTCAGCACTTATGAACTGAACTGAACTTTATACTTTTCTATGACAATTTATTTACCCCTTGACATCGATAGAACTTGTTTATTATTGATTATTATTATTCCTACACTTTTAGGTTTATTACAGCTAACTTGTTTTATATGTATATTTGCATTATTGATCTGGTTTTGCTTATTTTTATTAATAAACACCTTTAGTTTGGTACCACCAGACTCCAACGGATTCTTCTTTCTCTGCTGGTTGGACACCCAGTTACGGGGTATGTGACAAATTGGGGGCTCGTCCAGGATTTGAATCGGGGACCTCTCGCACTAACCCTAATGCGAGGTTTAGGGTTAGGGTTAGGTTTAGGGTTAATGTGAGGGTTAATGAAGCGGGCAGTGGGCGAATCAACCCTCTTGTGCTTTTTGATCTCATCGCTTGAAATTCAGTTTCACGCAACCCTGCCACTCATCTGGCCCACGCCTTCATTGACCATGTCCAACACTTGCCTTTGTTGAGTCTTGCCCCTCCTGACATAGGACATCGGGTTTGTGGGGGTTTAGCAAGGGTTAATCAGGGTGTGCTTAGGGTTTGTGGGGCTGAAGCCAGGGTTAATCGGGAAGTGCCTAGGGCTTGTGGGGGTGTGTGCCACTTTTGGACTTTAGGATTAGGTTTGAGTGTTGGGCTGGTGGATGTATATGTTTGTCTGGGAGAGGCTGGGCTGCGGAGTTTTGAGTGGTGATGTATGAACTGCTATGGCGGATAGGTTTATATGGTGAAGACAGGTTAATCTGGCCCATGCCTTTCATTATCGTGGTCCAACACCACTTGGTTCAACGAACCAGGTGTGCACTGGGACACATCGTCAGTAATGCGCCCTTGGATCATCAGGTGTTTTGGGCCTTTAATCAGTAGACACCATCCCCAAGGTGGCCCAGCAGTGTCCGGCTCAGACACTGCTTGTGTTTTTCCCATGGAGCAGGATAATAAGAGGCATGTAATTTTGAGGGTAATGATATTTTTAAACATCATTACCTGGCATCCGTATGCCTGAGATTGCATGGTATTAATTGACAGTATTTACTGGACATTCAGCAGAACTGCACCTGAGTTTAGTACTGAATTGTTTTATCAGCCCCAGCTTGGGTTTGAATATCTGGTCTTTCTTATTGGCATTTCATGGGCCGGGAGAATGAAGAGTGTGTCACTGTAAGGTTAGGTTGAGATTATGCGGGCAGTGTGCGAATCAGCCCTCTTGTGTTTTTTGATCTCGTCACTTGAGATTCAATTTCACGCGACCCTGCCACTTTGATCTGGCCCACGCCTTCATTGACCAGGTCCAACACTTGCCTTTGTTGAGTCTTGCCCCTCCTGACAGAGGACATCGGGTTTGTGGGGGTTTAGCAAGGGTTAATCAGGGTATACTTAGGGTTTGTGGGGCTGTAGCCAGGGGTAATCGGGAAGTACCTAGGGTTTGTGAGGGTGTGTGCCCCTTTTGGACTTTAGGATTATGTTTGAGTGTTGGGCTGGTGGATGTATATGTTTGGCTGGGAGAGGTTAGGGTTAGGTTGAGATTATGCGGGCAGTGGGTGAATCAGCACTCTTGTGCTTTTTGATCTCGTCACTTGAGATTCAGTTTCATGTGACCCTGCTGCTTTGATCTGGCCCACGCCTTTATTAACCAGGACCAGAACTTGCCTTTGTTGAATCTTGCCCCTCTTGACATAGAGCATCGCGTTTGTGGGGGTTTAGCAAGGGTTAATCGGGGTGTTTCCAGTTTGTGGGGCTGAAGCCAGGGTTAATCGGGAATTGTCAAGGGTTTGTGGGGGGGTGTGCCCCTTTTGGACCTTAGGACTAGGTTTGGATGTTGGGCTGGTGGATATATATGTTTGGCTGGAAGAGGTAAGCCTGCGGAGTTTTGAGTGGTGATGTGTGAGGTGCTATGGCGGATAGGCTCATATGGTGAAGCCAGGTTAAACTGGCCCATACCTTTAATTATCGTGGTCCGACACCACTTGGTTCAACGAACCGGGTTAGGGTTATGTTTCGGGTTAGGTTCAGAGTATGAGGGCAGTGGGCGAATCAGCACTTCTGTGCTTTTGATCTCGTCACTTGAGATTCAGTTTCACGAGACCCTGCCACTTTGATCTGGCCCACGCCTTATTTAACTAGGTTCAGCCCTTGCCTTTGTTGTATCTTGCCCGCCCTGACATCGTGCATCGGTTTGTGGGGGTTTTTCTTAGGGTTAATCGGGGTGTGCTTCAGGTTTGTGGGTCTGAATCCAGGGTTAATTGGGATATATGTTTCGGGTTTGTGGGGCTGAAGCCAGGGTTAATCAGGATGTGCTGGGTCTGAAGCCAGGGTTAATCAGGATGTGCTGGGTCTGAAGCCAGGATTAATCATGATGTGTGGGGCTGAAGCCGGGGTTAGGGTTAGGTTGAGCTATGCGGGCAGTGGGCGAATCAGGACTCTTGTTCTTTTTGATCTCGTCACATGATATTCAGTTTCACGCGACCCTGCCACTTTGATCTGGCCCATGCCTTCATTAACCAGGTCCAGCACTTGCCTTTGTCATTGCGGTAGGAGACCACCAGGTGGGACTGTTATCCACGGCGGGCCTGCCATTCTGGGAGAACACCACCTGGTGGAATTATTGTCCACGGCCCAACTGTCATTGTGGCAGGGCACCACATGGTGGTAGTGGTGTGTACAAAGGATCTGTCCTTGCGGCAGGACACCAGCAGGTCAAAGTGTTATACACAGCCGGACTGTCATTCATGAAGGCACCACAAGGTTGGAGTTTTTTCTGCAAGAGATCAGTTCCAGCGGCAGGACACCAGCAGGTGGGAGTGTTGTTCACACAAAAACTGACATCGCGGCAGGACACTACCAGGTGGGAACGTTATACACAGCGCTCATGTCATTGTGGCAGGACACCACCAGGTGGGAGTATTGTCCACATCCGATCTATTTTTGCAGCAGAACATCACCAGGTCAGACTGTTATCCACAGACGACCTGCCATTGTTGGAGGGCACCACCAGGTGGGATATTATAAACAGCAGAACTATCATTGTGACAGGACAACATCAGGTGGGAGTGTTGTCCACATCGCATTCGGGTTAGGTTGAGATTATGCGGGCAGTGGGCGAATCAGCCCTCTTGAGCATTTTGATCTCGTCACTTGAGATTCAGTTTCACACGACCCTGCCTCTTTGATCTGGCCCATGCCTTCATTAACCAGGTCCAACACTTGCCTTTGTTGAATCTTGCCCCTCTTGACATAGGATATCCGGTTTGTGGGGATTTAGCAAGGGTTAATCGGGGTGTGCTTAGAGTTTGTGGGGCTGAAGCCAGGGTTAATTGGGAAGTGCCTAGGGTTTGTGGGGTTGTGTGCCCCTTTTGGACTTCAGGATTAGATTCGAGTGTAGGGCTGGTGGATGTATATGTTTGGCTGGGAGAGGTTAGGCTGCAGAGTTTTGAGTACGAGCTGCTATGGCGGCTAGGCTTGTATGGGGAAGTCAGGTTAATCTGGTCCATGCCTTTCATTATCGTGGTCCGACACCACTTGGTTCAACGAACCGGGTGTGCACTGGGACACATCATCAGTAATGCACCCTCGGATCGTCAGTTGTTTTGGGCCTTTAATCATAATATACCCTCCCCGAGATGGCCCAGCCAAAGTTGATCAGACTTGGCTTGTGTATTTCCCATGGACCAGATAATGAGAGGCATGTAATTCTGAGGGTAATGCTATTTTTAAACATCATTACCTGGCATCTGTATGCCTGGGATTAGTGTTAGGGTTAGGGTTAGGATGTACCGTCTGGTTTAGTTGTGGTACGTGGTCCTTTGGACCTTAGGGTTAGGTTTTGGGGGGTTAGGGTTGAGGGGGGGTTTCACTGAGTGGCTGAGGGTATAGCTGGTGGTGTGGGGTGGGATTAGCCCCCTGGTGAGAAGAGCATCCGTGTTTATGGGCTGTGAAGATGTTAGTTTCAGGGCAGCCTAGCTTTTTAGGCCTCGTTTAGGCCGTACGGGGAATAAGTCTGTAGTGTTTCAATCCATCTCCTCTCTGCTCTTTTTCTTTGGGTGTTTGACCAGTTTATGTTAGTTTCCAGGCCTAATATTTTTAAGGAGTACGTCCCATGCTCCTGGAAGTGCCTGCTAACTGGTCTGTTTTGGTTTCCCCTTCTGATGTTACTGAGGTGTCCCGTGAGTCTGGTTCTCAAGCTGTTGCCCGTCTCCCCTATGTATATAATATGGCATTCTGTGCACAGGATTGCATATACTACATTCTTTTGTTCACAAGTTATCCTCTGCTCTACCTCGGCCCACTTTCCTGTGGCTCTGTTGTGTCTGCTTTTTGAAATTCTCAGGTATATGCATGCCCTGCAGTTTCCCACCTCACAGTTTGGCGCTGACTAGTATGTCTTTCAGATTCCTACCCCTTTTGAAGGCTGAGACAATGGTGTATTGTCCCAGTGTCCCCGCTTCCGTTTTCAGTTCTTCAAAGTGTGTTTTGACCGTCCTGTGTATATTCACTGCCATCCCACTGTATCCTGTTATCAAGGGTAGTTTCCATGTTGTGATGTTCTGCGGTCGGGGATTTGTGATACTTTTCAGAAAGTCAGATTTAATGTCTCCTTCTGCTGTAGCCCCTGTGTCTAAGTGCAGAGAAGTGGATGGTTGTGGCCTGGTGGAAGTCCTCCGCCCTCATGCAAATGCAGTGAAACCGGGTCAAATGTCCCTGGACAATGCCTCTGAAGGTGTGTTTGGGATGGTGGCTCTCTGTGTGTAGGAGGGTGTGTGTGTCTGTGGTTTTAAAGAATACCTTGGAAGCTAGTTTTTGGTTGCCATTTTCTGGTGCTAGTTTAAACACTGTAGTGTCCAGGAAGTCAATCTTCTCCCTATTTGTTATGGCTTTACCTTAATGGATGGATGATGAGTGTTTAGAATTTGAATAAATTCCTCTAATTCCCCCTCTGAGTGTGTCCACACTCCCCAGATGTCATCCAGGTATCTATAGAGACACATGGATTTTTTAGGGCACTTTGGATAGACCGTTTCCTCCCACCTTGCCATGTATATATTGGCATAGGCTGGAACAAACTTCTTTCCCATTGCTGTGCCCTTGACTTGTAGGTAGAATTCATCATTGAATTCAAAGTCATTTTTAGTCAGGCTGAGGTGAAGGAGTTCTAGCAAGGCCTCGTCTGGTCTCCCTAGCTGAGGGTTCTTCCGTAGGATGTCCCTCACTGCCTCTATACCCCTGTCTGTTTTGATATCGGTGTACAGGCTTTCGATGTCCATGGTGAAGAGTATGGCCTCAGGGGGCACTGACATGGAATTGACTATCCGGACAAAGTGATACGTGTCCTTGATGTAGCTGGGGTGTTTCTGTGAGAGTGGATTAAGGCAGGCATCAATGAACTCCGCTATCCTGTATGACTCACTGCTGCAGTCTGACACGATGGGCCTGCCGGGTGGAATTTCCCCCAGAACAGTCCATGAGTCTGGGTTCTTGTGTATTTTGGGAAGGATATAAAACTTCCTTTCTTGTGGCTGTATCCCTGTCAGGTACTCTACTTGCCTCCCTTTGAGGTACCTAGTCCTTTCCAGTTCTTACAAAATGTTCCTAATTTCTGTGTGTGTGTTTCCCAGTTGTGGTTCTTTTAGTTTAGTGTAGTGCTCCGTGTTGTTTAATTGTCTGTGTGCCTCAAGTAGGTATTGCTGTTTGTCCATGATAACTATGCTGCTCCCTTTATCTGCTGGTTTGATGACAATGTCCATGTTTACCCTCAGTTCTTTCAGGGCTGCTCTCTCCTTCCTAGTTAGATTGGGCTTATCCTGTACTTCTCTCTCCCTCTCTATTATCTCATCCAGTGTGCTCTCAAATTCTACAACAGTTTCTGACCTGTACCTTCTCTTGGGCATCCAGTCTGAGGGAGGGGTGAAAGGGGTCTTTCTACGTTCTGACTCACCGAAATAGTCGATGAACAATCTCCTATAGAACTTATCCATGTCCCTTTTAATCTGCTCCTTATATAGTTTTGCAGTCCTTACAAAAGTGAGGCCCCTGTTCAGAACCTTTTGCTGGGTTTCTGTAGGGGTGAACGTACGGGAGAGGTTCGCAATGGTCTCTCCCAGTCATGGACCCTGCCTCTCTCGGCTTTGTCTCCACTCTAGTTTAAAGACTGCATCCACCTCTTGACTATTGTCTGGACACCACCAGCTTGGAGTATTGTCCACGGACAAACTGTCATTGTGGCAGGAAACCACAAGGTGGGAGTGTTGTCTACAAGGGATCTGTCCTTGCGGCAGGACACCAGCAGGTCAAAGTGTTGTACACAGCCAGACTGTCAATCCAGAAGGCATCACAAGGTGGGAGTGTTTTCTGCAAGAGATCAGTTCCTCTGGCTGGACACCAGCAGGTGGGAGTGTTGTCCACACCAAAACTGACATCGCGGCACGCCACTACCAGGTGGAAATGTTATACACAGCGCACATGTCATTGTGGCAGGACACCACCACATGGGAGTGTTGTCCCACATCTAATGTATTGTTATGGCAGGACACCACCAGGTGGGACTAGTATCAACAGCGGAACTGTCATTGCGTTACGACACCATCAGGTGGGAGTATTGTCCACATCTAACCTGTCGTTATGGCAGGACACCACCAGGTGGGAGTGTTCACCACATCACATTAGGGTTAGGGTTAGGTTGAGAGTATGCGGGCAGAGGGTGAATCAGCCCACTTGTGCTGTTTGATCTCGTCACTTGAGATTCAGTTCACGCGACCCTGCCACTTTGATCTTGCCAACGCTTTCATTAACTAGGTCCAGTACTTGCCTTTGTTGAATCTTGCCCCTCCTGACAGAGGACATTTGGGTTGTGGGGTTTAGCAAGGGTTAATCGGGAAGTGCCAAGGGTTTGTGGGGGTGTGTGCCCTTTTTGGACCTTAGTATTAGGTTTGGATGTTGGGCTGGTGGATATATATGTTTGGTTGGGAAAGGTAAGGCTGCGGAGTTTTGAGTGGTGATGTATGAACTGCTGTGGTAGATAAGCTCGCATTAGGGTTAGGGTTAGGGTTCGGTTGAGAGTATGTGCATTAGGGTTAGGGTTAGGGTTACGGTTAGGTTGTGGAACTGTGATTGCGACAGGTCACCACCAGGTGGGAGTTCTGTCCTCACTTAACCCTTCATTGCGACAGGACACCACCAGGTGGGAGTGTTGTCCACAGTGGAACTGTCATTGCGGCAAGGCACCGATAGCAGGCAGTGTTGTCCACATCTAATCTGTTGTTATGTCAGGACACCAGCAGGTGGGAGTATTGTCCACATCTGATGTGTCATTGTGGCAGGACACCAGAAGATGGAAGTGCTGTTTACAACGGATCAGTCCTTGTGGCAGGACACCAGCAGGTGAGAGTTTTGTACACAGGTGGCATCTCAATACGGCAGAACACTACCAGGTCGGAGTGTTGTGGACAGCGGAACTATCATTGTGACAGGTCGCCACCAGGTGGGAGTCATGTCCACACTGGACCTGTCATCAAGGCAGGACATCAGCAGTGGAAGTGTTGTCCACAGTGGATCTGCTGTTACAGCAGAACACCACCAGGTGGGAGTGTTCTCCATAGACAGGTTTTCATTATGGAAGGACACCACCATTTGAAATGTTGTCCATGGCGGACCTGTCATTGCAGCAGGACAGCACCAGTTGGGAGTGTTGTCCACATCTGATCCGTTTTTACGGCAGGACACCACCAGGTGGGAGTATTGTCCACGGATGAACTGTCATTGCGGCAGGAAACCACAAGGTGGGAGTGTTGTCTACAAGGGATCTGTCCTTGCGGCAGGACACCAGCAGGTCAAAGTGTTGTACACAGCCAGACTGTCATTCCGGAAGGCGGTGGGAGTGTTTTCTGCAAGAGATCAGTTCCTCCAGCTGGACACCAGCAGGTGGGAGTGCTGTCCACACCAACACTGACATCACGGCATGTCACTACCAGGTGGGAATGTTACACACAGCGCACATGTCATTGTGGCAGGACACCACCACGTGGGAGTGTTGTCCCACAACTAATGTGTTGTTACGGCAGGACACCACCAGGTGGGACTAGTATCAGCAGCGGAACTGTCATTGCGTTAGGACACCATCAGGTGGGAGTATTGTCCACATCTAACCTGTCATTATGGCAGGACACCACCAGGTGGGAGTGTTCTCCACATCACATTAGGGTTAGGGTTAGGTTGAGAGTCTGCAGGCAGAGGGCGAATCAGCCCACTTGTGCTGTTTGATCTCGTCACTTGAGATTCAGTTTCACGTGACCCTGCCACTTTGATCTGGCCGACGCTTTCATTAACTAGGTCCAGTACTTGCCTTTGTTGAATCTTGCCCCTCCTGACATAGGACATTTGGGTTGTGGGGTTTAACAAGGGTTAATTGTGGTGTGCTTCGGATTTTTGGGGCTGAAGCCAGGGTTAATCGGGAATTGCCAAAGGTTTGTGGGGGTGTGTGCCCTTTTTGGACCTTAGTATTAGGTTTGGACGTTGGCTGGGAGAGGTAAGGCTGCGGAATTTTGTGTGGTGATGTATGAACTGCTATGGCAGACAGGCACGCATTAGGGTTAGGTTTAGGGTTACGGTTAGATTGCAGAACTGTGATTGCCACAGGTCACCACCAGGTAGGGAGCCAGCTTAATCTGGCCCATGCTTTTATTATAGTGGTCCAATACCACTTGGTTCAATGAACCGGGTGTGCACTGGGGCACATCATCAGTAATGCATCCTCAGATCGTCAGGTGTTTTGGGCCTTTAATCATTAGATATCCTCCCCGAGGTCAAGCCCTGATTGTATTTTTTCCATGGACCAGGATACTGAGAGGCATGTAATTCTGAGGGTAATGATATTTGATATTACCTGGCATCTGTATGCCTGGGATTGCATGGCTTAAATTGACAGTGTTTACTAGGCATTCAGTATAACTGCACCTGACTCTAGTACTGACTTGTTTTCTGTCGCCCCATCTTGGGTTTAACTTACTGGTTCTCTCTTGCCTTGTGGGTATCTGTGCTTTCTTATTGGCATTTCGTGGGCCAGGAGAATGAAGACCTTGTCACTGTAAGGTTAGGTTGAGAGTATGCGGGCAGTGGGCGAATCCGCCCTCTTATGCTTTTTGATCTAATCACTTGAAATTCAGTTTCATGTGACCCTGCCACTTTCATCTGGCCCACGCCTTCATTAACCAGGTCCAACACTTGCCTTTGTTGAATCTTGCCCCTCCTGACATAGGACATCGGGTTTGTGGGGGTTTGTCAAGGGTTATTCGGAGTGTGCTTAGGGCCTGTGGGGCTGATGCCAGGGTTAATTAGGACATGCCTAGGGTTTATGGAGCTGTGTGCCCATTTTGGATCTTAGGATTAGGTTTGAGTGTTGGACTGGTGGATGTATATGTGTGGCAGGCAGAGGTAAGGTTGCGGAGTTTTGAGTGGTGATGTATGAACTGCTATGGCGGATAGGCTCGCATTAGGGTTAGGGTTAGGTTGCAGAATTGTCATTGTCTCAGCTCACCACCAGGTGGGAGTGCTGTCCTCACCGGAGCTGTCATTGCGATAGGACACCACCAGATGGGAGTGTTGTCCGCAGTGGAACTGTCATTGCGACAAGTCACCACCAGATGGGAGTGTTCTCCATAGACGGGTTTTCATTACGGCAGGGCTCCACCAGTTGAAATGTTGTCCACGGCGGTCCTGTTATTACGGCAGGACACCACCAGATGGGAGTGTTTGTCCATAGACAAACTGTCATTGCGGCAGGAAACCATAAGGTGGGAGTGTTGTCTACAAGGGATCTGTCCTTGCGGCAGGACACCAGCAGGTCAAAGTGTTGTACACAGCCGGACTGTCATTCCGGAAGGCACCACAAGGTGGGAGTGTTTTCTGCAAGAGATCAGTTCCTCCGGCCAGACACCAGCAGGTGGGAGTGTTGTCCACAACAAAACTGACATCGCGGCACGCCACTACCAGGTGGGAATGTTACACACAGCGCACATGTCATTGTGGCAGGACACCATCACGTGGGAGTGTTGTCCCACATCTAACATGTTGTTACAGCAGGACACCACCAGGTGGGAGTATTCTCCACATCTGATCTATCTTTGCGGCAGAACACCACCAGATGGGTCTGTTATCCACAGAGGACCTGCCATTGTGGGAGGACACCACCAGGTGGGACTATTATCAACAGCGGAACTGTCAATGCGACAGGACACCATCAGGTGTGAGTGTTGTCCAAATCTAACCTGTCAATACAGCAGGACACCACCAGGTGGGAGTGCTCTCCACATCACATTAGGGTTAGGGTTAGGTTGAGAGTCTGCGGGCAGAGCGCGAATCAGCCCGCTTGTGCTTTTTGATCTCATCACTTGAGATTCCGTTTCACGCGACCCTGTCACTTTGATCTGGCCCACGCCTTCATTAACCAGGTCCAGCACTTGCCTTTGTTGAATCTTGTCCCTCCTGACATAGGATATTGGGGTTGTGGGGGTTAAGCAAGGGTTAATCGGGGTGTGCTTAGGATTATTAGGGCTGAAAACACGGTTTATCGGGAAGTACCAATGGTTTCTGGGGGTGTGTGCCCTTTTTGGACCTTAGGATTAGGTTTGGATGTTGGGCTGGTGGATATATATGTTTGTCTGGGAGAGGAAAGGCTGCGGAGTTTTAAGTGGTGATGTATGAGGTGCTATGGCGGAAGTCGTGGTTTCTTGAAATAACCAGGAAATGCAGAAGGTTCGAGAAGTTTAAGCCTTTATTTGCAAACAAAAGCTGAGACAATTAATGAGCGTGTCACTAATTGTCTGCCGAGCCCTAGTTCACCGTATTCTTTATAGTAATTTCTTATCTTAGTCATATTAGCATACCCCGTCTCCTATCTCAGTTACATTAACATACCCTATCCACTTGCAACACTTGACACATTAGCTTCTCGATTTGTCACCAATATTTCTGCTCAGTAGCCCATACTTGCTCTAGTCTACTCCCTGGAACACGTGTCCCCCTTCCCGGCCTTGACTTGTCCCCATACCATCACACCACTCCATAGCCCATACTTGCTCTAGTCTACTCCCTGGAACACGTGTTCCCCTTCCCGACCTTGACTGGTCCCCATACTATCACACCACACCATGATCCCGTCTACCACCGTTATCTCTACATGCTTACTTTCACTGTTAGCTACATTCTCAAGGCACTGATGTGTTCAATAGTACAGAGACAATACAGAGATTTCATTCTGCCTAATAAGTTGGATACATAGTAAATATAAGGCTGGTTACATAGTTTTGGTTACACAGCAAACAATGCAACTTTATTCTCCAATATAATCCCCCCTTTGAGACCCATAGGGTCTCACACAGAGAAAGAAGACTAGGAGTCCGCGCACAAAAGCCCCAATAAAGTCCAGCACTTATTCCCAAATCTCGGGTTAAACTATAATTTTCTGCACCAAGACCTCAAAGTATTCTCTTCCTGTTACCCTAGGCCGCTGAGCCAAAAACCTGTCCCTTTGTACCTGAGACAGGGAAAAAAAACTCAGTAGCCCTTACAAGCTACTCCCATACTGTCGTTTTGCTCTTGTTCATCCTGCAGGCATTGTGGGCTGTAGCAATACTTCTTCAGTGCTTCTTTCTCCACTAAGCTTGGTTCAGTAATCTCCATAAGCATCGGACGGAAATTGTTTGGTTGTAGCACGCACTACAAGAGACTTGAGACAAGGAAGAAAACAGCACAGAACAAGTGCACAGCTCAGCAATATAATGCCGACAGCCATTGCCATCTTAGTCAGCCATGCTCCTCATCCTCCGAGTCTACTTTCTAACCAGTCAAATAACAGATGTCCGAACACTGCATTCTGTTTAACTTCCTTTCTGAGACTTTTCAACTTATACATTGCCTTAGTAAACGATCCTTCTGGACTAGTGTTATTTGGTATAAAAATACAGCACTGCTCTCCAAACATCACACAAACTCCTCCTTTTTCTGCCAACAGCCAGTCCAACACTTGTCTATTCTGCCACGTCATTTTGCTAGTTGCATCTAACTGTTGTCCCAAGGCCTCCAATGCATGATCGGTGTAGTTGATGAATCTTTGCTGATTGTAATATACATAATTTATCCATTCAACATTCTTAATAGTTCCCATAAAGGGTAGAAATGCTTCGAAGCCTGCAGCAATCTCATTCCTCGCCTTAAATTCGTTAAGTATACCTCTCGGCTGTCCTATACTATCTATCCAAATCGTCGAGTCGGGTTCATATTTTCTCCTTTTCCGCAATAGTGTCTGCTGTTCAGAGATATCAGTGTTGAAGTGTACTTCAGGGGATACTATAACTTCTTGAAGTAGCATAGCACATGTACACGTACCTGCCCAATTGAGGGGAAGTGTGAATCTTAGACATCCATCCTCACCACACAGCCACCAAGTGTCTGCTAAGGGGATGGTCTGGGCGTCCAATGCACCTTCGGGTGGAGGGGAACCTACTATGTGTCTTTCGCCTGGGGTAACATCCCACATCAGCTACCTGAGTGCAGCTACCTCTGAAATGACCCACTGGACGAGCACCTTTCCACGTAAAACATTCATAGTTCAACTGATACTGCATTATAAGCTTTTCCTGTGTAGGTGATGGCTTCTTTTGTTTATAGCCCATGGTCTGCTGTAGTTGCAGTCAGAGGCAAGCTTGCGTTGATCAAACTGCAGGGAAGCCTGATATAACATACACCAATATGGGCACATTGGTGTGTTTCTCATACAGCTTTGATAGCAGGGATCTGTTATAACACAAAGCTTCAGGAAACAAGCCTTAATCGGACCTGGACACTGTCGTTCACATCGCTCCCTATACTCTCTTCGCCACCGCGTGCAAGTGGAGGAGTTATAAGGCATGGGAACTACATGCTGCGCGGGGCTTGCCCTTGAGCACAGGTAGCAATTCTGTCTCTTCATCATTCCTGCCGTGTAAGTTGCCCATTCATACCACTGATTAGTATGTGTCTGTAACCATGGTGAGGAGGCAAGTGTTGTGCTCCTCTTACTTCTTTTCTGTAGGTTCTGTGGGGACTTAACAGCCCCATTCCATATCTACCACACTAATGGTTTCCAAGGCTGCACAGGAGTATGTGGGTGTTTTGTCCCCAGGGGCACGACTGGTCGTTCCCAGGTCATCCCCATTATCTGAAGAAGCACTACTATCCACCATCACATCCCAAGGGTCTTCGGGCCCGTCCTCAGGACCAAAAATTTCCCTTACTAATTGATCAAATTCCTGAGGTGCAGTGTCAGCTTCTTGTTCCTCCTGTCTGTCTCCTGCTAACTGTTCCTCTGCACCACTTACCTCGGACTCCTCACCTGATTGTCCTCGCGGGACTGCCCTCGTGCAGTGGTTCAGATGGTACCAGGTGAAGCGTCCTTCTACCTGAACTGCGGTGGGTGATGCCTTGGTCTCCGTAAAGGGTCCTTCCCTTCTCGGCTTGTTCCACTTTCTCCGAAAAACTCGCACGTAAACCTGGTCTCCTGGTTTGATTGGTCCTTCTCCTTGTACAGTCTCTGGCTCTTTCTGTTTTTCCTGTGCATAAATAGAATTATGTATCATAGTTAGCTGCTGCATGTATTGTTTCAATTCTATTTCCAATTGTTCCAAACTAGGTCCCTTATACGGCCCTCTCCACTGGGGCACTGGCATGGGCCTCCCAGTGAGCATCTCATGCGGTGTCAGGCATGTCATTCGATTAGTTTGCATGCGGTAACTCATCAATGCTAACAGTAAAGCATCGACCCAATTAAGTTTAGTGTCTGCACAGATCTTGTTCAGTTTGGATTTCAGGGTTCCATTAATTCTCTCTACCATGCCCTGCGACTGAGGGTGGTATACACATCCAAATCTTTGCTTTATCCTCAGCGCTTGTAGTACCAATTTGACCACTTTCTGGATAAAACCTGAACCATTGTCTGAGCTAACTTCTGTGGGTATTCCAAACCTTGGGATCACTTCATTTGTCAGAAATTTTACCACTGTCTTTGCCCCTTGATCTTTCGAAGGTACCGCCTCCATCCATCTGCTAAATCGATCAATTACTACCAGCATGTATCTTTTCCCTCTCACTGTCTTTATCATGTCTACGTAATCGATCACTAGATGTTTAAATGGTCCTTCTGGTATGGGAATGTAACCTATTGGGGTTGTAATTCCCCTCTGAACATTATTCTGTGCGCATACCTCGCACTGTGACAAGACAAAGTCCACTGAAGCCTGTAAATAAAGCGACCAAAAACCATCCTTCTTTATTTTCTTTATCACTTCCCCCCTTGTACAATGGTCAATCCCATGCGCTTCTGAAATCAGAATCGTCAGTAGAGGGGTGGGCGCTACCAGCAAACCATCTTCCATGCTCCACAAGCCTTCCGGGTTCTGCTTGGCCCCCCTCCGTCTCCACATTGTCTGTTCTGCCAAAGTTGCCTTACCTTGCATTTCAATTAGGTCCTCTACCACAGGTTCTGGAGCTAGGCTTACCTGGGGGGTAATGACAGCTGATGTACATCCAGACACTTTTCTGGCTGCCTCGTCCGCAACTTGATTTCCCTTTGTTATTACATCATTTCCCTTTTTATGTGCCTGGCATTTTACTATAGCCAATGCTTTAGGTTTCATCATCGCTTTTATTAAGTCTAGAATTTGCTGACAATGTTGTATGGGATCTCCACTGCTTTTTTAAAAACCTCTCTGTTTCCTCACTGCCCCGAACAAATGGCATACTCCATGAGCATATGCCGAATCAGTATAAATGACTAAAAAAAACACAAAATGCTGGCAGAACTCAGCAGGCCGAACAGCTTCTATGGGGGGAGGTAGTGACGACGTTTCGGGCCGAAACCCTTCATCAGGAGTGAGGTAACATGGGATGGTTGAGGGGGGATAAGAAATGGGGGGAGGGATAAGGTAGAGAGCTAGGAAGTGATAAGCTGGAGGGAATTGGGCTAGGGGGAAGGTGGAGAATTATGGGAAATAAAAGAGAAAGAAAGGTAGGGCTGGGGGGAGATTATACTGAGGGGGGAAAAAGAGAGAGAAAGAGAACCAGACTAAAATAATAGATAGGGATGGGGGTAGGCAGGGGTATCAACGGAGAGCATCTTTTTGCTTTTCTCTTTTTCCTTCTTTTTCAGTTCTTCAAGCTGCATTTGTATTAACTTTCTTTGCACCTCTTCTTGCTGCTCAGCCAACCTTCGTTTGTCTTTTCGGTATTTCTCAACCACATGGACTACGTGGTCTCTGAATTCTTGTGGGGTCATTGACGTCAGCCCAACCGCTTCCTCCAGTTTGGATTTAACTTGCTGAGGCATTGCATCCAAAATGCTATGTCGGAACAGTGTGGTGATAAGCTATTTTCCACCTCTTGCTCAGTCTCCAGTCTCCACCTTTTCAACTGGTTTTCTACATAGGCTGCTGGGTTTTCAGTGTCTCCCAGTGGATCCCCCTTTAAGGCTTTGAGGTCCAGTTTGGGTGAATAAAGCTTCCTGAGGGCCTGCCATACACTCTGCCTCACTTTGTCAAACCCGTCTCCGTCAGTTCTCGGGTCGTTCAGGTTTATTATGCCAGCCATTTCCATTAGTTCGTTAAATTTGGAGGTTCCCATCAACCTTATCAATAGTGCATTTAAATCTCCCATAGCCAATAATCATCCCGCCGTTTCTTCTTCAAAGGCTCTAATCCATTTCCATGCTCCTTCATGTAGACTGGGCAGAGTGTTTTTCAGCCCTTCTAGGTCCTGGGATCCCCAAGGGATATACTGCACTTGTCAATAGACAATAGACAATAGGTGCAGAAGTAGACCATTCGGCCTTTCGAGCCTGCACCGCCATTTTGAGATCATGGCTGATCAATTCCTATCAATACCCGGTTCCTGCCTTGTCCCCATATCCCTTGATTCCCCTATCCATAAGATACCTATCTAGCTCCTTCTTGAAAGCATCCAGAGAACTGGCATCCACTACCTTCCGAGGCAGTGCATTCCAGACCCCCACAACTCTCTGGGAGAAGAAGTTTTTCCTTAACTCTGTACTAAATGACCTACCCCTTATTCTCAAACCATGCCCTCTGGTACTGGACTCGCCCAGCATCTGGAACATGTTTCCTGCCTCTATCTTGTCCAACCCCTTAATAATCTTATATGTTTCAATCAGATCCCCTCTCAATCTCCTTAATTCCAGCGTGTACAAGCCCAGTCTCTCTAACCTCTCTGCGTAAGACAGTCCAGACATCCCAGGAATTAACCTCGTGAATCTACGCTGCACTTCCTCTACAGCCAGGATGTCCTTCCTTAACCCCGGAGACCAAAACTGTACACAATACTCCAGGTGTGGTCTCACCAGGGCTCTGTACAAATGCAAGAGGATTTCCTTGCTCTTGTACTCAATTCCCTTTGTAATAAAGGCCAACATTCCATTAACCTTCTTCACTGCCTGCTGCACTTGCTCATTCACCTTCAGTGACTGATGAACAAGGACTCCGAGATCTCTTTGTATTACTCCCTTACCCAACTCTATACCGTTCAGATAATAATCTGCCTTCCTGTTCTTATTCACATTTTTCTCATTAAATGCCATCTGCCAAGTATCTGCCCACTCACCCACTATCCAAGTCACCCTGAATTCTCCTAACATCCTCATCACATGTCACACTGCCACCCAGCTTAGTATCATCAGCAAATTTGCTGATGTTATTTTCTATGCCTTCATCCAAATCGTTAACGTAAATGGTAAACAGCTGTGGTCCCAATACCGAGCCCTGTGGCACCCCACTAGTCACCACCTGCCATTCCGAGAAACACCCATTCACCGCTACCCTTTGCTTTCTATCTGCCAACCAGTTTTCTATCCATGTCAATGCCTTCCCCCCGATGCCCTGAGCTTTGATTTTACCCACCAATCTTCTATGTGGGACCTTATCAAATGCCTTCTGAAAATCGAGGTACACTACATCCACTGGATCTCCCCCGTCTAACTTTTACTAACAACGGCATCATTCTTCCTCCTTCTTCCCACCTGCCCTGGCTCTCCTCCTCGCCTGACTCCCCATCCGTCTCTGGGTATGTCTTTACTGCCTCCCACACAAATTTCTCCGGGGTCCTCTTCTTCCCTCGGTGTCCCTTCCTTTCTGTCCTAATTCAATACTTGGTCGGCCCCTGGAGTACTTTTCACATCCCCTCTCAGTAACTTATCCAGCTCTCTCTCTACTTCCGCTAGTCGCTTCCCTACCACCTCCTTCTGCTCTTCTAGGCTTCTGCCGCCTACCTCTTCCCCACTATTTCTCGCATCCTCTCTCTCACCACTTAACTCTTGCTCCTCCAATGAGTCACCTTCTCTTTCTTCCTGTCCGTGTCTGTACACATGTGGCAGGGACTCCTCATGTTCCTCACTCGTGCTTGATTCCCTTCTCTTTTGTGTTTCTCCAAGACGCTTGTCTCCTACCTTCTTTCCACTTCCTTTTGAATCCCTCAGCTCTTCCTGCCACTTTCCTTTCTAGTCCGTTCATTTCTACGGAATAACCGGTACTCCTCATACTCCTTTTCCTCTCTCAAGTATTTCATCCTTTCAATCTCTTCTCTCATTTCTCTCTTTGCCTGTTCCACCTTTATCCTTTCTGCTTGTATCTCCTTCCATATTGCCGATTTTTCCTTCTCGTATTGTCTTTTTTCCTCCTCATTATCCCAAACTTGTACGTCTCCCTGCATGTTTACTGTACCCGCCAGCAGGGGGCACTGCTTAGGGGTTCCTTCCTCATTATAGGGAGGGGGCCTTTCTGCTTCTTTCACATTCGGGTATGGAGCTGAAGCCAGCTTCTCACTGTACCTCTCTCTCTCTCTAACAGGCTGTTTCTCCAGCACCTTAGGGTCTTCCTCACTTGTAATCAATGTTCTACCTGTCAGTCTCAGGCTCTCTCCTTCCATTCTGAAGAGTTTTAGCACTTCCATTTCTCGTTCTCTTTTTTGCTCTCTTTTCTTAGATTTATCTTTTGGTTTGTAATTTTTAATTAGTGCCTCCATTTCTTCGCACAAGCTTACATCAAATGTTCCTTCTCTTGGCCATTTTGTGACCAGGTTCTTGGTTCTTTTTTCTCATTTTTCTGAAGTTTTTGTGATCTCACATTTATTTACTGGGAATTTTTTGCTCAGAATCTCTACTGCCATTCCTTTACCTGTCATGTTGTTCTCTCTTTTTCAGGTATTTCAGAGATTCACAGTTCATTTACTGGATAATACTATATACTCTAATTCTATGCCAAGTCTATCGTCTATCTACCAGCACTTTAAACTATATATCGGACTGTCCTTATTTCCTATTCTGTTCTGCCCGTGCAGACCTCTACCTAGAGTGGTATCCGCAGAACTTTCTCTTTGCACCTCATCTGTTCAGACCCTTATCTCTTAAGGCGGTATCCACGAGGATTTTCTCTATTCTTCCTTTCCCTGCCCGTTCAGACCTTCGTTTCGTACGAAGCGGTATCCACAGGGACTTACCAACAGCACGTGGAATTTTTCTTCACTTAACTCCTTATTAGCTTATTCGTACTTACCCCCACTGCAGTGTTCTCGATCAATCCTCTGAGCCTCCTGTTAACCCCCAATTCTGCCAGATTCTTTGGACCGGAGAGACCCTTCGGCAGCGGTTCCACACTCCTGAGTCCCCGAGACCTCCCCAAAACCAACAGAATTCTTAGTCCAAATTGTCGCAAAAAACGCTTACCTTTTGTTTGGGTGCACCCTTAATTCTGTTAGCCCTGTGGGGGTCCGCATTAGTAACCCTAAAGGACCGGAAAGCATCCCCAATCTGCTGTTTCCTTTCCGCAGGTCTCTTTTTGGTTCTGTCACGGTTGCCAATTTTGTCGCGGTTTCTTGAAATAACCAGGAGACGCAGAAGGTTCTTCGAGAAGTTTATTTGCAAACAAAAACTGAGACAATTAATGAGCGTGTCACTAATTGTCTGCCGAGCCCTAGTTCACAGTATTCTTTATAGTAATTTCTTATCTTAGTCGCATTAGCATACCCCGTCTCCTATCACAGTTACATTAGCATACCCTATCCACTTGCAACGCTTATCAGCAGCACATTAGCTTCTCGATTCGCTACCAATATTTCTGCTCAGTAGCCCATACTTGCTCTAGTCTACTCCCTGGAACACGTGTTCCCCTTCCCGACCTTGACTGGTCCCCATACTATCACACCACACCATGATCCCGTCTACCACCGTTATCTCTACATGCTTACTTTCACTGTTAGCTACATTCTCAAGGCACTGATGTGTTCAATAGTACAGAGACAATACAGAGATTTCATTCTGCCTAATAAGTTGGATACATAGTAAATATAAGGCTGGTTACATAGTTTTGGTTACACAGCAAACAATGCCAACTTTATTCTCCAATACGGATAGGCTCAAATGGTGAAGCCAGGTTAATCTGGCCCATGACTTTCATTATACTGGTCCGACACCACTTGGTTCAATGAACCGGGTGTGCACTGGGGCACATCATCAGTAATGCATCCTCAGATCGTCAGGTGTTTTGGGCCTTTAATCATTAGACAACCTCCCCGAGGTGGCCCAGCGGGGTCTGCTCAGACCCTGCTTGTGTTTTTCCCATGGACCAGGATAATGAGAGGCATGTAATTCTGAGGGTAATGATATTTTTAAACATCATTACCTGGCATCTGTATGCCTGGGATTGCATGGCTTAAATTGACAGTGTTTACTAGGCATTCAGCATAACTGCACCTGAGTTTAGTACTGACTTGTTTTCTGTAGCCCCATCTTGGGTTTAACCTCTCTCGCCTTGTGGGTATCTGGGCTTTCTTATTGGCATTTCATGGGCTGGGAGAATGAAGAGCTTGTCACTGTAATGTTAGGTTGAGAGTATGCGGGCAGTGGGCGAATCAGCCCTTTTGTGGTTTTTGA